>NC_140074.1:5200000-5850000 GCF_964194135.1 Talpa europaea | reverse complement strand
AAAATATAAAAAGATGCTCAAACCTCAGTAGCCAACATGGAACATGAAATCAAATCAAGAAGAGGCTTTTCCCCCCAAGAAACTGGGAGATATGTTTTAATTGGATGCTAGTTGTCCCTAAGGGGCTAGGGGAAAGCAAGAATGTGTTTGGCCATGCTGGTGGACTATGCATTGGCATGGTCATTTTAAAGAACAATTTCAAAGTATGAGTTAAACTTGACTATGTCACACACTGGCTCAATTTGAAAAATCTCCATAAAGGGTGGTTATGGCCAGTCTCTCTACTGCTTATGACAGAAAGGTCTGTACAAAAAAGGTCTGTACAAAAAGGCTGAGGACTGGTCAGGGGATTGGGGGGACAAAGCTTGAAGACCCTTACGGGGTGAGTTTTGTTCCTGTTTTATCATCCACCCTACAGGAGGGGTGAGTGGACCCAGAATGGGGCGACGTAGCCAGTACAGGCAGCAAAGGCCCAACAGAAACCATTTTCCTGCAGAGAATAAGGGCAAGAGGCCTCCATGAGTTAGGGAGTGTGGGGTGTCTCTTTTCTCTCTTTTGTCCTACACCAAGAATCAATCACTTGTAAAACTGCACTGTGGGGAGAGGAGTCAGAAACCCCTGGGATCCCGAGTAAAACCTACCTCTTGTCAGATGAGCCGGGAAAAGGGCCCTGTGACTTAAAGTGGACTAAGGACACTTAGTCCTTATTTTTTTCTCTCTGCATTACTCTGAGGGAGGCTCAGGCCCAGTGGAGTCTGTTCTAAAACCCTAAGAAAAACCCCGTCTTAGTTGCCAGGTCTGCCTAAACACAGCAATGAAAACACGGTGTTGTCAGATTGGATTAAATACACACACGCGCGCGCGCACACACACACACACAGAGGCACACCTATGTGCTGTCTACAGGAAACTCAATTATATAGATAGGTTAAAAATAAAAGGATAGGGCCTCCCTGGTGGCGCAGGCTGTTGAGTGAAGCTGTCTGCAGCCTCTGCAGTGTGGATTCAATGCTGTCAGGCTGGGGAGATACCCAAATGGCACGGCAGACCTCTCCTGTCTCCCCGCTGCTCCCCTCAGCAGTGTATTTCAGCTAGTCTGCCTGTTCTGTTCTGCTCTGTCTCTGGTGAATCCTCTCACCCTCCCGCACACCTGGCCTGTACCCCGGTTC
The DNA here is from genome assembly GCF_964194135.1 of Talpa europaea. NCBI lineage: Eukaryota > Metazoa > Chordata > Mammalia > Eulipotyphla > Talpidae > Talpa > Talpa europaea. The sequence goes on along the minus strand of NC_140074.1, from coordinate 5,848,831 downwards.
TTTATAAATAAACAAATCTTAAAAAAAAAAAGTGAAAGGATAGAAAAATTATGCATGAAGGACCTCCCCGGTGGCACAGCGGTTGAGCGCTGGGTTGTGAAGCTGCCCGCAGTCTCTGCAGCACCGGTTCAATCCCTGGCCGCGGGCGAGGGTCCTACATGGCGTGCAGACCTCTCCTGCCGCCCGCTGCTCCCCTGAGCAGTGTACTTCGGTCCTTCTGCCTGCTCTACTCTCCGCTCTGGCTCTGGTGAATTCTCTCACCCTCCCGTGCTTCTGACTGTACCCAGTGCTTGTATAAGTAAATAAATAAATCTTTAAAAATAAAGAAAAAAGAAAAATTATGGATGTAAACACTGAAAGCCTTGACAAAGCACTAGACAAAGTCTAGTGTTCGACTCTGTCACTTCAAACCTTGTTTTTTCCCCCTTCCAAAATATATAGGTATAGATGATTTACTTAATCTTCCTAAGCTCCAGTTTCCTCCTCTGTGAAATGGCGTAAAGAATATTTATCTCCCATAGCTGTCAAAAGACAGCTGCAGTAGATATATTAGTATCAAAGTAGACTTCCGAATAAAGCCTATTGCCAGGACAAAGAGGGCCAGTACATAATAATAAAAAGGTTAGTTCACCAGGCGGATATAAAAATCCTAAGTGTGTAGGCACACACACAACACAGCTTCAAGATACATGAAGCAAAAAACAATAGAACTAAAATGAGAACTAGAGCAATCCACCATTATAATTAATAAATTAAACATTCCTTTCTCAGTAAACAATAGAAAAAATAAGCCAAAAATTTAGCAAGGATGTAAAAGAGCTGAATATCACTATCAAGCGTTGTGACCTGACATTTATAGAATGATCCATGCAAAAAGAACAGAATATACCTTCTTTCCAGTGTACATGGAACATTCTCCAAGATAAACCATATTTTGGGTCACAGATAAAACTTAACAATTTTTTAAAAATTGGCATCCTCCAATGTTCTCTGACCATAACATAATTAAACTAATATTGAAAATATTTTATGTAAATATTTGGTTAATATGCAATCGATTTATTCATTAGTTAATGAAATATTTAGTGAAAATGAAAATAGAACATAAAATCTGTGGGAGGGTGGTGGCAGCCAGGGGCAGGCTGTGGGCAAGGGAAATGAATAGAGAGCTTCAATGACAGAACATGAAAAAGTTCTAGAGCTCTGCTGTACAGCAATGTATACATGGGTTAATAACACTGTACTGTACACTTAAAAGCTTGTTAACATGGTAGATTTCATCTTATGTGGTTTTTATCACAATAAAAAAATGTGTGGGATTCAGCTAAAACATTGCCAAGGGGGAAATTCGTAGCATTAAATGCTTATATTAGGGGAAAAATGTATCAAATGGAATAAATGCACTTCCATCAGGAGAAAGCAGAAAAAGACCAAACAAAACTCAAAACAAGCAGAGAGAAAAAAAGAATAAAGAGCATAAAGCAATGAAACTGAGAACAGTGGAACAATGATCAGTAAAATTACTTGCAGATGATGTTTGCTCACTGAGAAGTAAAGAGAATAAACTACAAAGACTGCAGGCCGCTGAAGAAAGCGGCTAACGCACCACGTCTGCCCCCCACACCAGCAGTAACAAGATAAAAAGCATCAGGAACAAGATGATATGCTTAGCAAAATATGAGCCAAAGACACAGGCTAAGCTGAATGAAGGACATTTAAAAAAGACTTGAATCGGTGGAGAAATAGATCCTGTTCTCGGACTATAATTGTAAAGCTGTCAGTCTTCCCACAAGTAATCTCTCAGTCTGATGTGATTTCAATAAAATGGCCACAGGAATTTTGTGTCTTGAGATATTGATCCTATAGTTTGTGTAGGAGATGGGTAGCACTGGATGATGAAGAGATTTGGGGCGTAAAACTGATGGGGGGGACTCACCCTCTAAAGTGATGGGGGGGACTCACCCTCCTAAAACAAAACTAATGAATACACTGATAGCAAATTTAGCAAAAAAAAAACAACAGGGTTTAAGTGGGGGGGGCACAGTGGGGGATGGGAGCAAAATTCATGTATCTGGGTGCTTTGTCAAGGCTTTCATTGCTGCAAAGTTAGCGTCTCTTACAGGATTCAGGTAAACCGTGAACAAGCAGCCCTCAGACAGGCAGGACCTGGGATTGTCAGCAACAACTCCAGGGGGGTCCTGCCAAGCACCGTCCAACATCAGCCTCCCCTCCTCCTGCAACCCCTTCACTTCCAACCTCAAGCTGTGGAGCTGGCTTTCTCCAGACCAGATGTCTGTCTCTGCACACCAGATATGGCTGGGGTTCAGGAACTCACCCCTGGATAGAGAAGGGAAGAGTTTTACTGGAAGTGCAGGGGAAGACCTCCCTGGTGGCGCAAGGGGATAAGATGCAACCCATGAAGCTGTCTGCAGCCACTGTAGCACGAGTTCGATCCCCAGCCAGGGAGTTACCCACATGATGCAGCAGACCTCTCCTGTCTCACCTGCTGCTCCCCTCAGCAGGGGAGCGTATTTCAGTATTTCTGTAGATCTACCTGTGTATTTCATTCCTTCTGCCTGTTCTGTTCCCCACTCTGTCTCTGGTGAATTTTCTCACCCCCCACACCTCTGGCCTGTACGTCAGTTCTTGTATGCATAAATAAATAAATCTTTTTTTAAAAAAAGAAGTTTGCAGGGGAGCCTGGATCCCCCAAAAGAGGTTTCCATCTAGACCTCACTGACAGTCATAAACATTTCCAGCTCCACTTGGAAAAACTGGACACGGGATCCCTCCATGAACCTGGACTATCCCCAGGATTCTCAGACAGAAGGATTAGAAGCCAGAGGTCCCTACCCTTTCCTCTCTCCCCTCCCACATGTCTATGTGGCCACACCCCACCCACCACCAAAGCCCCCACAGTCCATGCCCATCATCCATTGTGCTCCCTCCCTGCTTTGTTCTTGCCACTCTCTCCCCCACCCCCACAGCCTCTTGTTGTTAATATGACTATCTTTGTTCCCTTTTTTAAGTGACACCGTTCAGTATCTATTTTTCGCCTTCTGATTTATTTCACTTAGCATCACCCCCCTCCAGTTCCATCCATGCTGCTGCGAATGGCAAGAGCTTATCTTTTTTGATGGCTGAGTAGTATTCCATCATGTGTATATACTGCATCTTCCTGATCCAACTCATCTATGTTTATTTGGGCACTTGGGTTCTTTCCATAGTCTGGCAATTGTAAACAGTGATGCAATGAACATAGGCGTTAAGGTTTCCCTTCAAATTAGTGTTTTGATGCCCTTTGGGTAGATACCCAGGAGTGGAATTGCTGGGTCATATGGCAGATCTACTTTTAATCTTTTGAGAAATCTCCACGCTGCTTCCCTCAGGGGCGGGGCCAGGCCACCTTCCCACCAACAGTGTCAGAGGGTTCCCTTCTCTCCACAGCTTCACCAGCACTTGTATTTTCTGGTTTTTGTCCTACGGGCCATTCTCACTGGTGTGAGGTGGGATCTCATTGTGATTTTGATTTGCATTCCCCGATGATAAGTGATGATGGGCTTTTCTTCATGTGCCTCTTGGCCTCTGTGTGTCTTCTTGGAGACACAGCTCTTTTGATTAGGTTACTTGTTTTCTTTTTATGGAGTTGTATGAGTTCTTTGTATCATAATTTTAAGGCAGCTTTATTGAGATATACCATCACAGCCTACCACTGGGTTTCTCAACATTTTTTCATTAGTCGTCCCCTGAGGAGAAAAAAAATTAAGTTTCATTTCATTCTTCCTGGCGAGAGACATTGAATACTGAGGAATAAGATACGGTTGAGTCGGACTGAGCTTTGGAGGGCACAACGCGACACCTCGGCATCCTTCAGAGTAAATTCTCATTCCCGGAGTGTGGGGGACATCCTCCCCGCTGAGCACGTGTGGGTCAGCACCCATAGGTGCTCCACATGATTCTGTCCTGAGGTTGGATGATATACTTACTGGCCTGGTTTGGAAAATCCCCCCAAAAAAACAATTTCTGGGTCTTGTGAAAAACTTATGGAAACCCTTCCCCCTCCCTTTTTTTCATTCTCTGTTTTCTTTTGTTTTGTTTTGTTTTGTTTTTTTTACTTTGGACCAAGGAGACACCGAATTCAAGGGCTTGCAATCATTCTGGGCCACACGTGGGTTGTGTTACGTCTGTCTGTTTTGCTTCTGTCTCATCCTCCTTCTCCAACCCACTCGCTCTCCCCACGAGCAAACCTTCTTCTGTTGTCGGTGTGAGTCATGAAAACATACATGGCAGCGTCTTGAAGGGCATCGACGGGCATCGCACTTGGCAGGACATTTTTACGATCTGCCCACGGTGCCACACGTCATGCCCATTCACCCCATTGAAGCTGCGTGGTGTTCATCGTCTGCGTGGGCCACCTGAGACTTAGCTTGTCCTTCAGGCATTTTGGTGGTTTCCTTCTCTTAACAATTCCCAGGAAAGGCTTCGAGGAACATTCCCAGGCACCTCTCTCTGTCTCCCTGTCCGAGATGCTGTGGAGAGCACACCCAGCTGTGGAACAGCTGGATGTTTCCACCACGGCCCCACCCCTGCAGGCACATCCTCGTCCCCATGCCTTCACCGACCCACCTCCATCTGATGGTTATGAAATGGAGCACCTCGCCGCACCCCCCTCACCTTTTTGACCCTGACTGTGCGCCCAAATGTGCTGCAGAAGGACTCGATGAGGCTGCCTTCGTTTGGCCGTGTGCTCTGGGGGTGTCACCATGCCCTGTCACTCACTACCATCCATGCCCTGTGCTTTGTTGGGGAGGTGACCACAGGCAGCTAGACAAGGGGTGCCACATGAGCCAAGAGTCAAGCCAAGGTGCAGGGTAAGCCCAAGATGGCCCACAAGTTGTTCCGCCCCTCCCGTGTGCTAACCAGACCATCGAGTGCAGCGGGCATGCTCACCACCGCTCTCCACGTGCAGAAACTCAGAGAACACAGTCCTGTAGGTGGTTTTGTTTGGGCTGCTGTCCTGAGCCCCCTTTAGCAATGTTCTTGGCTATCTGGGAGGCATGAGGGGCCAACAGGGGGTGTGACAAACAGCCTGAGTGGGAGTGTCACCTTCAGCTCCCATTTCTCCAAATTTGGGAAGTGCTTTCGCAAATAAGCTTTCCAAGGGGTACGCTCTGGAGTCAGAATCCAGGGTGCAGGTCCCAGCCTTGCTACCTCACAGGGCCATTGTGGATGACAAAGACACAGCACTGGGACATGCTTGGCAGGGGTCCAGGCACATGCTAAGCCTCACACATGGCTGGCCTTTGCCAGTAATGTAGGAAATGCCTTTTCTACTTCCCTTATTATAAAAGTGCCTCCCAGAGAGACTGAGTCACGCGCAGGAAAGTCAAAAGTCGAATGCAGGTCCGTCTGTCTGGTCCCTCTATTTGGTTTCCACCCTCTCCGGCTACTCCCATCCTTTCCTAGCATCTTGGTTTGAGTCCAGCTCTAGATGCCTCCGGGGCTCCAGGTCCTGGAGTCAGTGGGGAACAGGCCCCACCAGGCCATCTTGGCAGGAGTCCCTCAGGGAGTGGGAGGCCCAGGGCAGGCCTGGGCCAGGGCCGGGCTACAGGAGGCTCCCAGGTGTGGGGGGGCAGCAGCCTGGCCATCCTCCAAGCACATTCAGAGACAACCCAAGGGAAACCCTGATTCTGTCAGAGCCGGCTCGCCTGGGGCACAAGCATTGGAGACATTAAATATTAAACATGTCGGCTGCTTTCCAAGCTTGGTAATTAAAACTCCTATTTCATATTTTACACAGGATGGACAGAGAGGTCGTGAGGCTGCTCTAAGAGGTTTCATTGCTCCCTTGTTCACAGATGAAGTGGCTCTTCTGAGGAAAACCTTCTCTCACTCGGGACCCCTGCCACCCGATTCATAAGTGATTCCTGGGAGGGCAGGCAGGTCTCCAGGGTGGAGGCTCGTTCAGGGTTCCTAGCAGGGACCCAGGTTTTCCTTTTACTTCCCCAAAATGGACCTGCGTTCCCAGGAGCCTCCCAAGGGCTGGGCCCGGGGCCCCTCACCCCTGCTGCAATGGCAGCCCCGGAGCTGGAGCTGGAGCTGGCTCTGGAAAGGGAGCGCGGGAAGATGCTCAGCAGCCCTGGAGGGCGGGCCAGAGGGCGGGGGCGCCTTCCCTTAGCTTCCGGCGCCATCTGCTGGCGGTGTGCTGAACTGCAGCTGCCCCGGAGGCCAGCAGGAGACCCAATTTGGGGTCTGGACTTGAAACGCGTTGAAAACACAATTTTAGTTTGTGAGCTGTTCACCGTCATTTGGTGAAGGGATTCAGACCTGGATCTCTGGGGTTCCCACCCAGAATGACAACCAGGAGAGGATAATGGTAATGATGCTGAGCACTGGCCTACACCATTGACATTCCTTCTTTGCTGTTGCTGTTGGCAGGCTGCGTGCCCATTTACAGATGAGCACACCCCACCTGAGAGAGCGTCAGATTGCACCCCCAGTCTCGCCCCCACAATAAATTTTTTTTTGCAAGACCTAAAGCATGCCCCCCTTCTTTGGCCCAGAGTCATTGTGATCTCAGTCCAAGCTGCTCTCACCTCCTGGCTGCAAAGCTTCAGTCTGGATCCCCTGCCAGGCATCTCAGCACTGCCCCCACCACCGCCCCCACTTGCCTCTACAATCTAGTCAGAAATAGCCAATGTGATCCTAAGAAGTGAATCAAATCAACTTCCACCCTCACCTCAAGAACTTTGATGACTTCTATTGCCTTTAATACAAAAACTCAGCTGCTTGCCATATGCAAAAGCCAACTCAAATTGGCTTCAATTCCTGAAAAGTCCAGAGATAGGGTGAGTGAGCTTTGAGGTTTGTTTTTCTCAGAGGTCAATGATGTCATCATTGTCAAGGGAAATTTCTTTCCCTTCTTCTTTTGAGTTGTCAAAACCTCCCCGAGACTGCTTTCCTCATGGTGATAAAGTGGCTACAGCAGCTCCAGCCTTTACAGTTGCACCAACCCAGCCCGGAAAAAGGACCAGCTGTGACTTCCTCAGGAGATTAGGAATAGTATTTCCCTACAAATCTAGGCAATTTCCCCATGTCTCATTGGTGTATGGTGAGTCTTTGCCTATTTCTATACCAACAGCTGTGGCCTGAAGAATGCCATGGCATTATTGCTTTAGGCCTCATCTCCATAGCCAGGTAGCTGTGGCCAAGATGCCTTCCTGGGTGGGTTAGACCAGGTCCTCCACTCAGGGATTTGCGTGTCTGGAGCTAAGGCTCAGGCTGGGATATTTGAAGAGTGATTTTAATGTACAGACAGGATTGAAATCTACAGGCATATCAAACTGGAGCCTATTCCTAGAGCTGAGGAGTGGTGGCAAGCTCACCCCCAAACATCTATGCTGTGCGTGAGGCAGGGCTGGAAGGAAGATTGAGAAGAGGTCCCACACCCAGCCCATTTTGGCCAGGTGGAATTTTTTTTTTTAAGATTTATTTATCTATACATACAAGAACTGGGGTACAGGCCAGAGGTATGGGGGTGAGAGGATTCACCAGACACAGAGTGGGGAACAGAACAGGCAGATCTCCTGATACACACTGCTGAGGGAGCAGCGGGCGAGTCGGGAGAGGTCTGCTGCACCATGTGGGTAGCTCCCTGGCCAGGGATCGAACTTGTGCTGCAGAGGCTGCAAACAGCTTCATAGGTTGTGTCTTAAACCCTTGTGCCACCAGGGAGGCCCCAGCTATCACCTTATTTTATCATGGAAATGATGCTGCTTGCGTGCCCCCACCCACCTGAACTCACAGTACAAGTTTGTAGTTCTGACTGTTGATAGAAGAAACAATTTTGTGTGAACAGCTGTTTAGGGGTTAAGGCATGGCTGAGCCCTGAGCATTAAGCTCATTTGTGGTTCTGTGGTCTCAAAACCGGTCAGGGATGCCCATGCCTACGATGCAGGAGGAGCTAGCAGCCCCGCTGTGGCACTTTATCTTGTTCCAGTTTGTCGCTGCTCCTTCATAGTGACTTCCTGAAGTCCCCTGGCTTGAAGCATGATAGTTTGTTGGTTTTCACAGGCACATCCACCACCTGTGCTAAGTTTGGCTGAGTGAGGCTGGGCTCACCTGGGTTGTCTGGGCTTGTCTGCGATGCTGTGCTTTAGGTTGCGGGTTGGAGGTTTGAGGCCACGCACATCCACCCATCACACAACCAGGACCAATTGCGGTGGGGACCCCTCTCCACCTCTGGTACAAGGACACGGAGTTATGTGGCCAAGAGGAGGGAGCCGGGAGGAAGGAAAGGAGGCGGGCCCAGGAAGCACACTCATCCCTTCTGTGATGGCCGGGGTCCAGAGAGAAAGTGGGTGATGTCCAAGATGAGAGGCTGCCACCCCCTCCTAAAGGAGAAACAATAGTCTTGTTTCCCGGGGCAGCTCCTGGCTGCTCTTGCCTGGGGGCGTGGGGGTGGGGGATGATCCCAAGTCTTTTCATGATCCAATGCCTGCCAGCCCTATGTCTTGTTAGTCCTTTGCTCAGAAATCAGAGACCCTAGGAGTGATTTTAATTTTTTTAAAGATTTATTTATTTATGCCTACAAGAACTGGGGCACAGGTCCTCCCCGGTGGCACAGCAGGTTGAGCACTGCCTTTAGAAGCTGTCCGCAGTCTCTGTAGCGTGAGTTCGAGTCCCAGCTGGCCAGGGAGAAACCTACATGGCACAGCAGCCCTCTCCTGCCTCGCCCGCTGCTCCCCTCAGCAGTGTCTTCTGTCCCTGCTCTCTCTGGTGAATTCTCCCACCCTCCCGCACCTCTGACCTGTACCCCCGTACTTGTATAAATAAATATTTTTTTAAAAAGAACTGGGGTACAGGCCAAAGGTGTGGGGGTAAGAGGACTCACCATAGACAAAGTGGGGAACAGAACAGGCAGATCAACTGAAATACACAGGCAGAGCTACAGAAATACTGAAATACGCTCCCCTGCTGAGGGGAGCAGGGGGTGAGACAGGAGAGGTCTGCTGCGCCATGTGGGTTTCTCCCTGGCCGGAGATCGAACTCATACTGCAGTTGCAGCGAATAAATTCATAGGTTGCATCTTAACCCCTTGCGCCACCAGGGAGGCCCCCTAGGAGTGATTTTTAAAAGGGATTTCACATTGGAATTTGACCTCAGACCATGGGAACTGGGTAGGCAGTTATTTCTAAGTCTGTTGCCCCTGGTCTATGTGTGTGAGCCAACACAGGCCCGAGGAATCAGAGCTGCTACTTCATCTCCACTTTCCTAACCACCCACAAGGTTCTATGGAAGCCAAGCCTGTCCTGAGTGCACAGGGATCAGCATTCTGGGAAATGTAGTCCCAGCCAATCCCCCGCCAGGGCACAGTCCCCATTCGCAGTCACAGCTCCACAGATGGCAAAAAAGCTACTGGAACAATTCTAATTCTAGCAAAGATGTGACTAGGCTGTGGCTGGGCAGGTCACACTTCCCTTAGCTGAAGGGATGATGGTACCTGGCTGCTGAGCTCTGTCTCATTCTAGATGGGAGCCCCACTTGGCAAGGGTCAACTCGATGTGGGGCCCCAGCATCAAGCAGAAGGCCTAGCATGCAGCACTCAATTCCTCAAACAAAGGCATAAATGAGTCTCTAGGGGATGAAAGAGAAGAGGTGGGAGAGTTTGCAGAGATGAATGAGCGGGGCTTCAGGCAGAGAGAAGCGGTCGATCCGGGTGGTTCAGAGTGCGGGTCTAGCAGCCAGGCTCCCGTCTGCATGACTTACCAGCTGTGTGACCTCCACTAGTTACCTCTTGGAGTGTCAATTTGACATCTAGAAAAATAGAGATGGCAATAGTACTTCCTCTAAGAGGTGAGTAGGAGAATTCAGTCTGTTAATATTTGCACACTGTGTAGGTAGCAGTGTACAAGCATTCGTTAGTAGTTAGATGATAGATTGAGAGAAAGAGAGAGAGAGAATATGAAGGAAAGGCGAATCATTTTGTTTCTCTCTGAAAGCCAGGGGGAAAAACAGTGCCCCCAGAGCTGCTGCTGCTGGGGTTCCCCATTTGAGGGAACTGCAGGCAGCATAGCATTTCCACTCTGGAAATATATAGGTTTAAGAGCACCAAGACAAATGCCTGGGCTGCTGAGAACATCTAGACTGGAGGGTGTTGCATTAGCATACTGTTAGTTAAGGAATTATAGCTCTTAGGATACCAGCTTCTGCACAATAAAATGATTTTTAAAACAACATTTTAAAAACCCGATTAAAACATAATGCTCTGTTTAGTTACTGCCACAAAATGTTTCGTTTGCAAATTACAGCCTAGCGGATTTAATTTACTTTCTGCTGACACCCATATTAGACATGATGGACCAGGCAGGCGCAGCAAGGCTGCGGGCTCCAGACAGTGCGGAGAGGTGACATGCTGGGCTCAGCCACTGAGCCTTTATGGAGGAGGTGGTATGGCCGGGTGCCAAACCGCTTCCCCGCCCCCGCGGTCCCGGCCTGCCCAGGCCGTGGTCCCCACAGGCTCTCCTTACCGCATAGGGTTTGGCACATTATTATGAGCTGAGTCTGAACACCGATAATCCAAAGGCAAGGTCAGCCAACTGACCGTTCACCTAGCTCACATCATGATTTCTAAAAAGTCAAGACATTTAAAAATCAGATCTCATTTAAAAATGGGGATATTTTGCTACTTTTGAAAAATGGGAAGAACTGGCAGCCTGGACTGTTATCATAGCAACAAAAGGCTGGAGTTTGAGAGACTGCATGCTTTCCAGTTTGCCACAATCCCTACCATCCCCTATTGTCTCCATCTTGTTCAGAAATTGGTGAGTTGCTCAGATGCTGTTTGTTGGTGCACTCTTGGTGTTTGTGAGCTGTTGTTTTTCTCTTAGTAGAGGAACAGTCCCCAATTTCACATCTATCGCTCAGGGTGCCAGCTGGAAACTGACAGCACAGCTAGGATATTGGGGAGAGTCTGGAGTGGAAGTATTTACAAAGGTATGGACAGGTTTAAGAAAAGCAGCAGGGAATGAGTCAGTGCCTGGTGCTGCCAACACTGGAGAGCTGTTAGCACCCAAGTTCTGAAAGGATGCCTGGAGGGGGCCTGCAGAGAAAGCATAGCCACTGGAACGGAGGCTGGGTCCAGGGCTGCAGCCAGCCCACCTGAGCAGAGCCTGGGAAAAAAGGATGCTCCAGGCCCCTCTCTCCCTCCTTCTGATCTCTGGGGCTCACCTGGGTCACCTCAGCAGGAGGCCAGAAGACAAAGGAGTCCATAAAGGCCAGCCTTCCAGGACACAGAGTTGGGGGTGGGGAGGCGAAGAGAGGACCTGGGAAGTAGAAGATGCCATATCCATCAAAAGTTTCAAAAACAAGGACGAGATGGTCAAGGAAATTGAGTGTATACACCATCGAGCAGCCTTTAAGAGCATGTATTCTCAAACATCCGCGTGCAAGTACCTGGTCATTCCTTCCTGGCATCACCTTTCGGTCCCTGAGGGTATCCGACTTGGCATCAGTGACATCGGGAAGTTGTCCCTGCTGCCCCCTCCCACCCCACACATTCTCAGTCTTTTGGCTTTATTTCCATTTGTTGAAGGAGATTCCCACCCATTCCCCAAAAGGAAAATGACATTAGGTAGACTAAGCCCCCACCCCAATCTCCTGTGTGTGGTGAGGTGGGGGCAGATCACAGCTCAGACACTGGCCTCCCCCCTCAAGGGCAGCCCAGCCCTGTTCTGCTCCTGCTGCCTGGGGTAGCTAGCAAGGCAGAGCAGTCCTGTCCTGGGGGTGGGGGTGGGGGCCACATGGTGGAACAGCTCCCCCGCCACTGTGAGGGGAAGTCCAGGAGGGAAGAGTCGAAGGCCCCATTTTTGACCCCTCTGCAATCTCCAGTTCAGATTTGCCCTCAGTACAACTGAAGTCGTTGTCCCTGTTTGTGCTCCATTCCTTAAGCCTTATCTTGAACACTTGGTTTAACATTTGGCTGCCCAACATGGACCCCCATCCTGAGTTTGAGGACCTCCCCATGGCGTGAGCCTTGCAAGAACAGAACCCACCTCCCACGGTAGAAGGCCAATTAGCGGCCTTCCCAGCTTGCCCTGCAGCTAGGAAGCAGGCTCAGGACCAGGCTCAGCTCCTCAGGACCCCATCACCAGTGACTCGAGGCAGTGGCAGCAGTTAGAGCAGGGTGGGCTTCTGAGGCAGCAGGGGCAGCCACATGACTCAGGGGTGGGTCGACGTGGCTGTGGTAGTGGCCGCCATGGCAGCACCCGGCCACTCCAGTTCTGTGACCTGATTGTGGGTGAAGCTGCCTATCCCCAGCCGGATTTTCCAGCCCTCCCAGAGATTATGTAAGCTACCGATTTCCTTTTAGTGAATTCCTTTTTGGCTAAAGTCAGCCACGCTCCATTTCTGCCTCATGCAACTTTGAACTATGGAAACATGTGCAGACATATTGCAAGAGCCAGAACCCCAAGGGGAAACGGTGGTGAAGGACACCCCAGCCACACACACACACCCAGCACTGCCTGGCTGACTATGTTGGTTTAAGACTCCCTTGATTGTAAAAAAGGAAAAACAAAAACAAAGTCTCAAACTGACAACAGAGAGAGAATGTGCCAGGTTACCTGAGCCAGGTCAGGGATTCTGGCTCTTTTATGCCTTCCTTGCGGTCAAGTTCATTTTCAGCCCCTTCATACAAGCCCTACAACCCAGACCAGCCTCTTATAGCAGTGAAATGTCAATATTGGTCTCAACTCCTCAGCCCCCCTTGTTGTCCAACAAAAGAGGGTCTTTTCTGGTAACTTCCCCTGTAAGCCCTGGGGTGCCACCGCCGGCATGGTGGGTGATGGAGTGGGTGGGCAGACTTGAGTGAATGTGAATCAAGGTCCATCCCTGCAGTTGAGCTTCCTCAGACCACAGGGTGAGAATGGAGTCGGTGGTGAAGTTCCCCCAGGAACATCAGCTTAATGTTCATGGGGAGGGGTGGGTGCTGGAAAGCTTTGGGGGTTCAGAGGGTTGGGTCGGTCTCAGTTCTGTTCCTTCCTGGCCAGTCCCTCTTCAGGTCTCGGGGGCCAGGTCTGCACCATGGTGAGGGTGGGGTGTGTTGGAGACCCCAGCCTTCCACTCTATAGGCCTGTGTGTCTCAGGGGTGGTGCTAGTGCTACCAGGGTCACTGGCTTCATGGACTGAGTCATGTCCCCCCAGAATCCCATGTTGAGGCCTTCATCCCCAGTGCCTCAGCATGTATTTGGAAATACAGTTTTAAAGAGGTGATTGGTTTAATAGAAGGCCCTTAGGGCAGGTCCTAATCCCATCTGATCCAGATTAGGGCCCACAGAGACAGTGGGGAATTGGGTGGGTGGCACAATCCAGGAGGAAAGGCCAGGTGAGGACCGAAGGGAAGGTGAGGTCAGTAAGGCAAGGGGAGGGGCCTCAGGAGAAACCAGCCCAGCACATTCACTGCCCTTGCACTTCCAGGCTCCAGGACTGAGAAAATCCACTCCTGTTTAAGGTGCCCCGTCTGTGGGACACCTTCATGGCCGCCAAGACGGTGGACACAACGGCCATGAACTTGGAAGAGACAAGTCACTATGTGAAGGGAGAGGGTTGGGACGGCCAGGTTCCCACACTCCCTTCACAGATGAGTGAGTCTGGGCAAGACACCCCACTTCTCTGAGGGCAGCCGGCCAGCGCGTCCCCACATCCTCCAAAAGGGGGTGCACTTCCAACAGTTTCCAGTGATCCACCTGCAGACATGGCTGCCTATGGGACCAAAAAGGGCACAGGGGAGGGTTCCTGAGGGACAGCAGGCTACGGTAGTCAGACCTTGAGCATCCGTGGTCAGACCTTGAGCCTTGTGAGGAGTCAGCAAAGGGCAGCTAGCCCCTGCAGACCAATGGCAGGGTCGCCCAACACTCTTGCCCTAGGCACCTAGGAGAGGAACTTTCAGGGCCACCTCTCCCAGATGATAAAATCTGGCTTGTGCTTCTGCCAGGGCCGGGGATTTCTTGGCTGGCAGTGTGAGTATAATAGCAGCGCCCACTGGTGCATCTGTCGTGAAAATTAAAAAGGAAAATACAAGTGAAGTGCTGGGCACAGCGCCCCCTACAGGTCAGGGCTCAAAGTGTCGGTGTGAAGGTCTGTCACCGAGGCCCAGACCTGCAAGGGAAGACCTGTGTTTATTGAGAGTTCAAGCACCCGCGTCTCCTGTTCACTCACCACTGAATCCCATAATCTGCATGGGGCCTGGAATATGCAGACCCTCGATAAACTTTAGCTAATTGCATTGGTTTCCTGTGGCTGCCATAAAGAATTATCACACATTTTGCAGCTTAAACAACACAAATTTATTATTTGACAGTTCTATAGTCACCCTGTGGAGAGGGGGTACGGGCCGGAGGGAAGGATTCACTTCCTTGTTCTTAGGGTCTCGTTGGAAGAATCCAATTCATGGCAGGTCGTAGGACTGACCGTCCTTGTTGACTGCTGGTGGAGAACTGTTTCTGGCTGCTTGCAGTCGCTCGCATTCCTTGGCTTGTGGCGTCTTTCCCCTACTTTCCAAATCACTGCCCACACATCGAGTCCCCCTGATCTCTCACTTCAAACCGCTCCTCTTCTGTCTCATCTCTCAGACCCTGGCAGGAAAGTTATTTTGCTTTTAAGCATTTGTGGTTAAATTGGGGCCACCCTGAGGATCCAGGAACATCTCCCCATCTCTGGGTGTGTAATCTTAATCTCATTTGCAAAGTTCCTCTTTCTATGTCAGGCAACATAGTCCCAGGTTCCAGGATTAGGAGGTGTTTAGGGAGCTATTGTTCTGCCCACTGCACTCATGAAGGAACGTTATTGGAAAACGAGCAGGACGGAGATAGCAGGCTGGGTGAGGGCAAGCCACCACTGCTGGGGCGGTGCCTGGCACTGTGTCTGTGCCAGGAAAGCAGAGCAGGTGTTCCACAGGGAGGGTGCGGCACGCTGGGGAGGAAGGAAGGAGCTGGAAAGCAGACCCTTCCCCATGATATGGCTCAGGGCAGAACTCTTTGGGGACAGTGAGTATGCGGATCAGGAAGAATTAAAATCCCAGGCAGAATGGCAGGGGTGTGGGTCTAACTTTCCTTGGATAAGGACGTTATCCTCCCCAGATTTCAGCTTGACTCCTGGTCCTTCAACATACAAATAAGGTCAGCTAAAGCCACCACCTCTTCTCCTACTGCAAGTTCCAAACGCTTCCAAGATGCCTCCAAGTAGCCCAGCTAGCCCTCTCACTACTTACCCTGGAGTCAGGCTCCAGTTTATGTTGATTTTGTTTCATTTCCATCCCTGTACCTCCTTGTCGCCAAAGGAATTTGACCCTTCCTCTAATGTACACACACACACACACACACACTCACTCACCCCACCCCTGCAGGGCTTTTGTGAATCTAACAGCCTCACTGAAAGTCTAGGATGACAGAAGGCATTTAACATCACAAGCATCCAAGCCAAAAAAAAAAAAAAAAAAAAAAAAAACCTCCTTAAATTCACATATTAAATATCCCTTATCTTACATGAACTTTCATGCTTCCTACGCC
Source organism: Talpa europaea (assembly GCF_964194135.1). Lineage (NCBI taxonomy): Eukaryota > Metazoa > Chordata > Mammalia > Eulipotyphla > Talpidae > Talpa > Talpa europaea. Next base: position 5,833,265 of record NC_140074.1, on the reverse strand, counting down.
AGAGCTCTGTCCCTGGCCATACACAAAGCTCCCTGGACTCTCACCACCACGCCGGCTTCTCCGTCCTGTCTGTCCATCCTCTTCACCCCCTCGCTCCAAATTCTTCTCATTCCATTATCCAGGGTCACTCGATGTATTGAGTTATTGGCCTAGTCCTCCACTCCTCCCTAGCCTTTCCCACGTGGCCTTGCAGTTCCCCTCTCAGGGTGGGAGTGGGGCGCGTTTACCTGCACTCTGGCCGTACACCTTGCTTTCCAGTGAGATATTCACAGAAATGATTGAAGCAAAAGCATGAAATGTGCTCCCACAGTGAGGCTGGATCTCTTGCACCTCTGTATTCCCTGGGAAGAGTGTCCCCTGGGGAGTGACTTCCCTTAGGCCTGGACCCCAGAATGAAAACACATGGGCAGACCTGGGCCCAGCAATGAGGAGTGAGCCGCACAGACCCTCGGTTTGGGGTTCAGCTGCCCAGTTGAGCTCAGCTCAAATCTGTCAACCTTGGCCTGATCTGCACACACATGAGTGAGGATAAATAAGTTTAAGCCACTGGGTTTTGGAGGGAATTGTTTTGCAAAATGGCCTGATGCACTAATTGGTGCAAGAAGAGGGAGCTGGGGCCTCCCCGGTGGCGCAGCGGTTGAGCGCTGGGTTGTGAAGCTGCGCAGCCTCTGCAGTGCCTCTTCGATCCCCCCAGGCAGCTCCCTGGCTACCAGAGGAGGGTCCCACATGGCATGCAGACCTCTCCTGCCGCCCGCTGCTCCCCTCAGCAGTGTACTTCGGTCCTTCTGCCTGCTCTGCTCCCTGCTCTGGCTCTGGTGAATTCTCTCACCCTCCCACGCTTCTGACTGTACCTGTGCTTGTATAAATAAACAAATAAAAACAAATCTTAAAAAAAAAAAGAAGAGGGAGCTGCCATCACCAAAACCTCACGCAAGGGGCAATGGGTTTGAGACCAACGAATCGGTAACAAGGAAACAAGGAAGCGCATCCAGGAGACTGGAAGAAGCAGGTGGGGGCTGTTACAGGGGAGAAGAGCAGGCAGCCTGAGGTCTGCAGTGAGAATATTTCATAAGATATGTGTGTGAAGAAATGAAGATACAAACATATGAATAGCAGAAAATTTGTCAAATGAAACTTTAGAACTGGGGAAAGACATCTAGGGGCAAAATGTAACAAATATGACTTGCTACTAGATACATTTGAAAAGACAACTGACCGGTTTGGCAAGCTATAATGAGGGAGAATATAAAGTTCAGAATGTGCAAGGCTGAAAAATAAAACTCTCATGCCCAACCTCTCCCACCAGCACAACCTTCTTAAATCAAAATGCAGTTTGGGGGCAAACATCAAATTAAGGACATGGATCTTTTCATCTGACAGAAGGGCTCCTTGTAAGATTAAGAGTGTGTCCCCACAAAATCCTAATGCCACCCCCCTCAAGAAGTACCAGTAAGTTAACTGGGTGGACAGGAAGAGGCGCATGTCAAAAAGAATTGTAAGCTTGGCTTTTCTCACATGGGGTTGCCCGGAATCAGAGACATTGAAAACTCAAATGTTTTTGAGCTTCTACAAGGGAAAAAGAGCTAGCAGCTTGGCTTAGACGAAGCGGAGATTTCCCCGACCTTCTGTGGGTAGGTACCACATGGAGAAGGCAGATCAGCCACCCCAAAGCATATATTCTTCGATATTCAATTTAAAATACTCTTCAGAATTAACCAAGGGAGCGGTTGGAAAAGGAAGGATTTCCCAGCAACAGAGCCAGGAACCTTAGAGAACAATGGACTAGGGAGCCCCTCCCAGGAGCTTCAGAGGGTTAATCAGGGAACACACCTTAGCCCAGGACTGGAAGACCTGGCTGCATTTTGTAACAGAGACTTCGCCATAAAAAGGGGAGGCACTACGTTCCCTGCCCCACCTAAAGAGGGGAGGAGCTGAGCAGCCGGTGAGGCTATGAAACCCAGAAGGCAGGTGGGCTCAAGAGAACACTTGGAGAAGGACACAGGAGGGGGGCATAGAGGAGAAGGACCCACTTGCTTCTCCGTTTTGGACTCGCATCAGGGACTTGGGGTACACGGAGGAAACGTGGGGAGGAGGCGTGGGGCATGTGGGTGAGAGACACGTGGAGAGGCAGACAATGCAGCTATTATCTTGATTTGTACTTTGATTTCGCTCCTTTCGTCCCAGACTGGCCTGGCCTCTCCTGCCCCTTTCCTGTGGTTCCCCACCAGAAGTTGCCTTAGACTTTTGGCAAGTTTGGGGCCTCAGTATCCCTCTTCAGGCCAACCCTGTTTGGCTGGGCATTTACCCACGAGGGGTGGGTGACTTGGGTGTTTTATTAGGAAGCTATTATCCTTTCTTCTCTGCACACAAATTGTATAAAAGTTCTTTTCCACTAAGTATGCTTTGTCTTTGTGCACTTGGATGGCCAGACCCCATCACAGTGTGCAAGTTTGGGGTTTCTGGGGCACCCCTCATTCTGCCTGCTAGTTATCCAATGGATTCTCAGAATTGCTACTCTGCAGTGACTGCTCTGTGCCTCCCTTCCTCCCTTCTCCAGAAGGGAGCGTTTGCTCCAGTGACCTTATTCCTGTACCTCATTGAATGTTGTGGGGGTGAGGAGGCAGATCACACATCTTGCAATCCAGAGGTTGAGATCATGAGACCCTGGCTTTTGAGCCTAATGAGGCATTTGAGCCTGGATGAGACTTTGAAGGGCTTGGGATTGTAGGTGAATGTGGTAAGAATTTGAATAATTGTGAGTAAGATGGCAGACTCTGGCCAACTGACTTATTGCTTCGCTCTACCCTGTTTCCACACCTTGTTATCATGTGACTCTGTAGTTTCTCTGTGTGGAGGTGGCCAGTAGAACACTAACAAATAACACATCAGCAAATGCTCAAAATGTGCATCCTGGTGGGGCTCCCTCTTTAGCCCCTCTGACATCATCATGAAAGGTGCTTCCCTAGGGGCTGCTGTCTCCCGTCGCCCTCACGCCACCCCCCTCCATGGGCCTGCCTGAAGGAATGCATGTGGCCAGGCCTCGCCAACCCTGCAGAGAGAAGCTCCTTCGAGGCAGTTTAAAGTAGAGAATAAAATATTATTGTCTTCATTCACCTGCCTTTGCTTCTGCAGCTCCTGTTCTCAGACTCAGCTCAGGAGGACCTTTGATTGTCAAAAAAACATTGAGGTTCCTCCTGAGGTTATTTCCTTTGGCAAATTTCACCCTCTTTAGAAGGTGGACATAGTTGTAGATCATCTTTTATTTTCTGTTATGTATGATTGCTTTAGCCGTTGGAAATACATTTGGATACAGGTAAGAGAAAATCTCCCAAACAGTGACTTAACAAATAAGAGCATTATTCTCTCTCTCCATAGTTTCATATGTGGTTATATCCATATATATAGCTATATATTCATATATATTTTATATATATAGTCTTGATAGTCTGTGTACGACAAACTTTTTGTATATAGTCTTTTCAGTCTTTCTAGAGCTCTGTCAGTTTTATTAGTCTTTTCAAAAAAACTAACTTTGGGGGCCTCCCCCGTGGCGCAGCGGTTGAGCGCTGGGTTGCGGGGCTGCCCGCGGCCTCTGCGGCGCCGGTTCGATCCCCAGCTGCTCCCCGGCCACCCGAGGAGGGTCCCACATGGCGCGCAGACCTCTCCTGCCGCCCGCTGCTCCCCTCAGCAGCGTCCTTCGGACCCTCTGCCTGCTCTGCTCCCCGCTCTGGCTCTGGTGAATTCTCTCACCCTCCCGCGCTTCTAACTGTACCCAGTGCTTGTATAAACAAAACAAATAAATAAAAAAATAACACATGCCTCTATAAAAAAAAAAAAAAAAAAAACTAACTTTGGGCTTTATTCATCTTTATTGTTTCTCTGCTTTCAGTTTAATTAATATACAATCATCTTTCTAAGTCCTTCCTCTCATGGTTTTTGGGTTTGTTTGATTCTTTTTTTTAAATTAACCAATTAAGCTATTCATTGTACATCTTCTTTTTAAAGATTTATTTATTTATACAAGCATTGGGTACAGTCAGAAGCCCGGGAGGGTGAGAGAATTCACCAGAGCCAGAGCGGGGAACAGAACAGGCAGACTGACGAAATACACTGCTAAGGGGAGTAGCAGGCAGCAGGAGAGGTCTGCGCGCCATGTGGGACCCTCACCAGTGGCCGGGGATCGAACCAGCACTGCAGAGGCTGTGGGCAGCTTTGCAGCCCAGCACTCAACCACTGTGCCACTGGGGAGGCCCTATACATCTTCTTTTATAAGAATCAGAGGATAAAAATTTCCTTTTTAAATCCATTTTGTTGTTAGCACAAATTTGGAATGTAGCATTTTCAGATCATTCAATCATAAATAATAAGACATTTTCATTATGACCTCTTTTTTAACCTAATTTTTTAATGAGTATTTTTAATGTCCATACAGAATATTTTGACTTATTTTTTGTTATCAATTCCTTACTTTGTTCCACTGAGATCAGAGACATAGTTGATTTGATGCCATTACTTTGAAATGTGTTAAACTTTTTTATGTCCCAGCACAGTTTTAGAAACATTCTAAACACTTGGCATGTTTATCATATTATCGGTCACATGATGTACATTCTTCAGGGTTCTATATATGTCTGTTAGATCAAGATCATGTTTGATGTTTATTCTGTCAATTACTGAGAAAGGTGTGTTGTTTTTTATCTGTCTTTTCAACAAATAGTGCTGGAACTTTAAAAACTAACCACATTAAACTCAATAATACCTTGCACAATATACAAAATTTAAGTGAACATAGATCTTAGACCTAAATCTTAAACCTTGGAAAGAAAGAACACAGGGGAAATCTTTCTGATCTTGGTTTGTGCAAAATTTTCTCGGGTACGATTCCAAAAGCGCAATTCACAAAATAAAATGATAAATTGAACTGTATCAAAATTAAAAAGTTCTTTTCTAAAGACACTATTAAGAAAGTTAAAAGGCAATTTCACAGAGCAGGAAAAAATATTTGCAAATCAAATATCTGGTAAGAACTTATATCCACAACACTCCAACTACCTCAAAATTCAAGCATAAGAAAGGAGACAATCTAATTTTTTTTTAAAGGACAGATTTGAACAAACACTTTCCCAAAGAAGAATCAGATAGAAAACATGTGCATAAAAAAATGTTCGACTTCGTTAAACAGTAGAAAAATGTAAAATAAAACCACAACAAGATACCACTACATATCTATTCAAGTGGCTTTTAAAAACTGTCAGTATGGATAAGGAGCAGTAGAACTTTCCTACATTGCATGTGGCAATGTAAAATAATACAATCACTTTAGAAAACACTTTGGGAGTTTCTTAAAAAGTTAAACATATGCTTAAGACACAACCCAGTAATCCCACTTATCGGAAATCACTCCAATGAAATAAAAAATTAAAATATATCTACATATATACAGTCACTTTACATAATTACTAACAGATGGGAACAATTCAAATGTTTTCCCCTGGGAAAGGGATAAATAAGTTGTGGTATGGCCATATGCTTGAGTACAGCCCAGTAATAAAGAGGAGTAAACTATTGGTCCACAGCCTGGGCTGGTCACACATGCATTATGGTAAGTGGAGGAAGCCAGACTCGAAGTCCACACACTATATAATTCCATTCTGGACAAAGACAAGCTATGGGAACAGAAAACAGATCAGTGGTTGCAAGGGAAGAGGGGTTGGTTGCAGAGGGGCACTGGGGAACTCTGGGAGCTAATGCAACTATTCCTTAGAGGCAGTAACATAAGTGTGTTTATCAAAAATCACAGAGATCTACATGAAATCAGAGAATTTTTCTATATGCAAACTGTACTTCAATTTAAAAATTTGTATCTTTAGTAATCATGATAATGTAGGTTATGCTGAAATAGCAAACATCCTACTCCCAAATCTTAGTAGCTTACAGCATCAGAAGCATTTTCTTCATTACTCTGCATTTTTATCTCTGGTCAGCTGGGGGCCTTCCTTCACACTGCCTTCACTCTAGGACACTCTTTGATGGGGCAGTTACCTCTGGAGCATTGCTAGACTCCATGGCAGAGAAAAAGGAAGAAAGCACTGGCTCTTAAAGTTTCTAGTTCAAAGAGAGCCATGTGGCTATCTCTGTGTTCAAGGGCAAGTCTACTAATGACCCAGGAGAAAGACTACAAAAATTTGCAGCCAGCGCTATGCCAGTTGTACAATCTCTGCTACTTGTCAACTTCTTTGAGTTCTATCCAGTTTTTTCTCTCTCCTCTCGCTTAAAGCCATAGGGCTTCGTGGATGCAATCTGGAGTGAGAATGTACTCCTGGTGCAGGGAACCTTTTTTTCTCATTATAAAAGAGTTTGTTAGTCATCTTTTGCTCAGTTCGGCTGCGGCAACAGTGTGATAGCAGGATCATATACTTGCCGTCAAAGCACCCACCTGGAAGTCACACATTTCATGTTGCATTAGTCAAGGGGAACCACAATGATCACACCCAACTTCAAAACCTCGGGGACTTACATTAAAAAGGGCTAATTCTTCACTCATGTCACAGCCCTTTGTGGATCATTTGTAGTGTGATCTGTGCTTCGTTCTATGTTTTCTTTATTCAAAGATCCAGGAAGGAGTAACCGCATCTGGGACATGCTCTTCCTAATTCTTAAAGCTTTGCTCAGAAGCACATGGGCCAGCAAATTATTGAAAGCAATAATACAATCCACTGCATTATTTCTAGCAACGCTTTAAAAGTCTATTTTACCCGACGGTTAACACAGCTAACAGGCCCAGCAGGGTATCTCTTCACATACTTTAATTTCAAATTTTCTTCTTGGGTTAGTGTCTTAAATAGCACACAGCTTGATTTTTTAACAAATAGAATCTGGTGTTACCATCTATTCTAACTAGAAGATTTAGATTTTTAAAACTGTTAACATATTGTGATTATTGATCCAATTGAATTAATTTTTCCACTTTGTGTTTAGTTTCCACTTTTAATGTTTATTACTTGTGTCTTTATTTCCTTCTACTCATGTCCATTTTTAAATAAAAAATTCTGCTTGGGGACTTTTGAACCGCACAAACAGTGTAGCCATGGGAGGCTCAGATTTGGGGCATGGACCCACTGGGGAAATGCTTTACCCTTACCTCAGGACACAAGGCAAAGAAAGACAACTTTCCCTGCTTCCTGCTGATGCAGAGCAGATATTTTCTCTCTTTCCCCTTCAACTTCCCCCTGAAGATATGTCTCTTCATGGGTCCCACATGATGTTCCAACTTGACTTTCATCCAGTCTGGACACCGGTGCATGCCCCTATAGCTGGAAGAAGCATCAATGCTTATCTCCAGAGATGATTTCCAAAACACCTGCCAGTAAAGCAGGAGTACCATCCAGTCAGAACAGAATAGACTCCACCAGCACCTCCAGCCATCAATGTTGACTTTTCAGACTTCCATTTCTGCTTTCTTCCTGGCTCATCATTTTCCTGACTGTCTCACAAGCTCCATGCATTTATCCACTTAAAAGGGTGTGTGTATTTAAAAGGGTTTTCAGTATTTCTCCAGGCAATTTTATCTAGTTTATGACTGTCTTATTTAGAGATATGCAGTTCTCAATATTCCAAGACATAAAGTCCAGGTGACAAGTTTATTAGGCTCGTGTAAACAAAACATCCCGGGAGCAGTCCAAAGCTGGACTGCAGTTTCAGGCCACGTGAGACCTAGGCTCTCTCTGTCTTCCTGCTTTGCTGACCTTAGCATTTGCTTATCAAGTCAAAAGCACCTGGTACTGACTGAAGTTCTAAGCAGGTAGGCTTAGTTGGGACGAAAATTAAAATGGCAAAATATTCAAGGAGCATACTCAACTAGAAGTTCTAGTGGACTTTGTTAAAAAAAAAAAATCCACCCCTGAAGCCCCAGTAACTTGTACTGTACAGTAAGCACATGTCATCGTTGATCAGAAATTGGCAGCATGACATGCCTGGTCTAACTACTGCCTAATGAGAATGAGATCGCCATGAATGGTTTGGACCAGTTATGAGTCACTTCCTCAGCTGAGGCAAAAGGCTACCTCCCCTGAGGTTAAGGGATCTCTTCTGCGACCTGAACAAATTGAGTGTTTTCTTGGGGGGTGGAGGGGGAAGGCAATAAAAAAGGGATAAGAGGTGCTAGAATAGTCTTCAAGTGGGAATTCTCGGTTGAGAGTATGTGCCATAGTTCGTTTTAAAAGTGAGCTGGAGGATGTACTTTTGAGGCAGAAAGTTTTACAAGTTTTTCTGCCCCTGGTGCCATTTCTGAGCTTCAACATTATTTCTTTGGTTTTGTTTCCTAGAATTTCTTTGCAGAATTTCGTCAGAAAGTATCAGCCCCCTGTCTGAACACTGCGGGGAGAAAGGTGCCTGGGGCCCCCAAAGCAAGCCAGGCATAACAGCTGGGAACTGGATGATGTAAGCTGAGGCAGAGACCATATCGAAGACGTATGTCTGACCCAGGGAGAGCATCTCTCCTAAATCCTGAAGGTTCTCTGCCTACACCTTTGCAGATGCTTGGATTTGGGCTTAGTGTAAATTACCTCTTCCACAGAGGGGCCATGGTTTATAAACGGGTCCAAAGGTAAGAGGCTTAGTCCCATTACTGACAACCTTTCTTGTACATTGTGTGTTGGAGCTGGGGAGAGGTGATTGTCAAGGAGGGGTATTGGGCCCAGGAGCACCTGAGCGCAGCTCCTGTCGCACCATCTGTGACTCCAGCACAGACTGGACTATTTACTTCCACTGACTATTCACTGAGCAGCCAATACATGTAGGCGCTGTGAAAGCAGAAAGGAATTGGATACAATTTCTGCTAAGCTGACGTAAGTCTAAATTTAAAAAGGACTGTGGGGCTTCCCTGGTGGCACAAAGGGTTAAGAAGACACAACCTATGAAGCAATCCCCAGCCACTGCGGCATGAGTTCGATCCCGGCCAGGGAGCTGACCCACATGGCGCAGCAGACCTCTCCTGACACCCCCGCTGCTCCCCTCAGCAGTGTATTTGGGTCCATCTGCCTATCCTGCTCCCTTCAGCAGTGTATTTTAATAGATCCACCTGCTCTGCTCCCCACTCTGTCTCTGGTGAATCCTCTCACCCCCTCCCCCACACCTCTGGCCTGTACCCCAGTTCTTGTATGTATAAATTAACAAATCTTTTATTTTAATTAAAAAAATGAAAAGGGCTGCGGCCTCGGTATTAGCTCCCCAATCCCCAAAAGTGGCTTCAAAGACCCCTAAAGTCCTTAGCCCGGCAGCACGCTGTACTGCGCAGGCGCCGGCGACCTCGGCGCGCTCTCCCGACGCCCCGCCCCGCCCGCGAGCCCCGCATGCGCACACGGCCTACTCTCTGACGCACCCCCGGAAGCACTGGCCTTTCCGGGGGGCGGGCCTGGGAAGCATTTCCGGGGGCGTGAGGCGCAGACTGAGGCGTTCGCGGCGGCTGCGGCTTGAACGGGCCCGGCGCCGGCGGCGGAGAGCGTCTCGCTGGCGGGCTGAGCGAGCGCGGCGCCCTTGGCAGGTAGGCGGCGGCGGCGCGGCGGGCGGCGCGGGCGGGGGGCCGGGGCGGCGGCGGGGCTCCCCCGCAGGTCCCGGCGCGCGCGCCGCCCGCCGCGGGCCCCTTGCGCGGCCGGGAGACTCGCCCCGCGCGCGGCGGTTGGACCCGGCGCCCGGCTCCGACTCCGGCGGCCTCCAGCCGGCGCGGCCCGCGTCGCCCAGGCCCCGAGGCAGAGTCTGGCCCAAGGTCACCCCGCAGCCTGGACCTCGGCGGCCGGAGCGCTTAGAGATCCCGCCCGGCCCGGCCGCCGGCCTCTCGGGGGCGCCGAGTGGGCGCGGCTGGGCGCCTCGGCTCGGGCCGGGGCGGGGGACGGGCCGCCCGGTCCTCGCCGCGGCCTCCGCCGCTGCCCGGGTTGCGGCTCGGGGGCCGTCTCTGTGCCCGGCCCCCTTCGCCTCTGCGCCCGCCCCTGCCAGCCCCGTCCCCGCGGGTGCGCCCCCGAGCCCGTCGCGGAGACTCCGGCTGGTCTCTGCCTCCGCCTCGCTGAGGTGTCTCCGGGCCTGTCTCCCCCCCCCCCCCCCCCCCCCCGGTCCTTACTCTCGCCCGTGGCCCGCCTCTAGGCTGGCTCTTTGGCCCTTTGTGTTTCTCCTTCTCCCGGCTTTGGAGCTTCCCCCCTGTTTGTGTCTCTCCTAACTGGGGCTGCCTGGGCGGGGTGGGGCAGGCCTGCCCGGACCTCTGAGCCGTGGAGGTGACTCATGACCCCGTGGAGCTTCCTGCGCTGGTGACATTCTCGGTGACTAGACTGCAGTCTGGCCTCGGCTCTGACAGGTGTCGCCCGGCCTCAGTGTCAGGGTGCGGGAGCGCCTGGCGGGCTGACAGGAGGCCGTCTCAGGGCCAGAGGAGCTTGATGAGCCTTGCCTCTTCTTGTCCATGGTTTTTCAGGCCTGCGCAGCTCCCTTAACTTCCCCCGGCGCTGGCCCCTTATCCCTTATCCTGAGAGCCTTCGGGGCTCTTTGACCAACAGCCGCTTTACCAGACCCTTCTATAGGCTAAGGAAGGGTGTGTCTGAGATCGCTCAGCTTTTGGGGCTTCTGGGAACTGTAGAATTTCTGGGAGAGCTGTTTGCTTTGTTCAGAGAGTATGTCTGTTATGTTTGTTTAAGTTACGAGAAACCTAATAATTTGGGATTCATTCTTTGCTTTACAAAAGTACTCACTGGAGAGCCTCCCCGGTGGCGCAGCGGTTGAATGCTGGGCTGCGAAGCTGCCCGCAGCCTCTGCAGCGCCGGTTCGATCCCTGGCCGCCAGCGAGGGTCCCACATGGCGCCAGACCTCTCCTGTCATGCCTGCTGCTCCCCTCAGCAGTGTACTTCGGTCCTTCTGCCTGCTCTGCTCCCCGCTCTGGCTCTGGTGAATTCTCTCACCCTCCCGTGCTTGTACAAATAAATAAATATTAAAAAAAAAAAAACAAAAGTACTCACTGGAGAAATAATCCAATCACAAAACAAAAATGTTGTGTGAGTCCACTTACTTGAGGTATCTAGTACTGGCAAATTTATAGAAACAAAGTAGAATGTATTGTTTCCCAGATATGGGGAGGAGGAAGAGGGGAGACTTTTTTGTTTAATGGAAACAAAGTTTGTGTTTGGGATGATGAAAAGGTTCTGGAAAAGGGTAGTGGTGATGATTGCACAGCATTGTGTGTGTATTTACTGCCACTTTAAAATGATTGTAGTGGGAAACTATACATTGACTTTCTTTTCCTACAGCACTCCCCCCCCCCCAAAAAAAAAAAATAAGGTGCTCATTGGAGACTCCTGGGACTAATAATTTATTTGAAAATGTGATTTTAGAATTTTTTCTGTGGCTTTTAGGAACATTTAGGTGAACCTATGTTTATAGATGCCTATTCTCTTCACAGCCAACATCCTTAGGAACTGAGTTTGATTAAAAGAATTCCCTTAAAGTCTGCTCCAGCTTCCATATTCCTTGAATTCAGTGGAGGACTCTGATGCCTGAGTAGGAAATGTGTGGAAGTTTACTTTTCACTTGAAGAAAACTCTTAGGGTTAGAAAAACAGCCCTTTTATTGTCAAAATGCAAAATCATGAGTTAATTTTGTATGTTTTCTAATGGGGAGGCCTTTGTTTTCTGTTTTCTCTCTTTATTTATTTAAAGATTTATTTATTTACACATACAAGAGCCGGGTTACAGGCCAGAGATGCAGGGGGTGAGAGGATTCACCAGAGACAGAGTGGAGAACAGAACAGGCAGACTGACCAAAGTACACTTCTGAGGGGAGCAGCAGGCGCGACAGGAGAGGTCTCCACAGCCGGCTGGTGTTGAACCTGTGCTGCAGAGGCTGCGGGCACCTTCTCCTGCTTTCTTGATTTGAGCTTTTTATCCTGAATTTTAATGAATATGAGGCTGCAGTTAAGAACATTTCCTTGGCTTGGGGAAAGGGAGGGACTGGGATCAAAACAGGGGAGGGAAGAGCACAAGGGACTATGGTGATGGTGCACGGGTGAATTGGTGGTGGGAATTATATGGGGACTACACCTGAGAGGAGAAAGCATGCGCTGTACAAAAAGGAAGATGATGTAAAAAACAACAACAACAAAAAGTGTGTGTGTGTGTGTGTATAAAACCCATTTCTTTGTGCTCGCTTCGGCAGCACATATACTAAAACCCATTTCTTTGGCTTTATTGTAGCAGGATAACTGATTTTTGGGGAGTTAGTGGCTACACATTCTCTTTTAAATCTCAAAGAGATTCCACCATGGAACCTTTGCCTTGCAATTTTATGTAAAACATTTAATTATGGCTAAAATGAAAGGGGATCCAAAGTACTTCCTAAAGTAGGTGACTTGGGTTTTTAGAATCCTAAAATAGGTTTTACTAAATTATTTGAAAGTGTACCCATTAGGAGAAAATACAGGTGTGCTGATTAACATAGTGGTCAGGAGACCAAGAGCACTTTTCCGGAGGATATTTTAATTCAGCACAATTAAGTAGGCATTGACCAGATTGTTTTTCTGTTTCTGACACGCTTGCCATGGTAATGTAAGAAGTGTGTGTTAAAGGAAACTGGGTGAGGGCATTCAGGAACTGTTGGTATTTGCCTTTGCAACTTTTCTGTAAATCTAAAACTACTCCAAAGGCAGAAACCAAGAAAGTATAGAATAAAAGTTAGTACTACCAAATGTTCCCATCTTGATTGGTTTTCTTTCTGCTATGCACATCCATGGGCAGAATTTATTATTGAGGTACTTGATACCATCATCTCTTTACATTTTGTACATAATTTTTCCTTTCAGAAGTCAATATGATTTTAATTTGAAGCAAAACTGAGAAATGGGCTACTCTTCCACATGCATACATCCTGCTGTTTGATGGCCATGGCATAAGGAGCTTTCTTTATCCCAGGAACACAGCTTTGCGTTAGGTAAGCTATAAACTTATTAATAATACAGGTTTTTAAATTGTTTAGTAAAATGGCATTTCTTTTGGCAAAAATAACGTAGTTGTTGTATTTAATTGCTCTAGAGGTTATTTCTCTCCTGAGAAGGAGATAATTGTGCATTTTAAGGCCAGTCATTGCCATAGAGCATTTGCCCTCCGAGACATCTTTCTAAGTGATTTCTTTTTTTTTAACTTTGAAAAATGCTCCACTTGGACTTGCACTCTGTTTGAATCCTAACATGCCTCTCCAGCTTTGTGACCTTGCGCTTCAGTTTACTCATCTAGAGTACGATGAAGCAGATGAAGCGGGAGTTTTGCCGGGCCCAAATTTACACAGTCGTCTTTGAGGACTATAAAGTATCGTTTGACTAATGGTACAAATGTGCCAGCCTTTAGATTTACTAAAGTAATATTTACTGTGTTAAATGTGCTTCTTACAGTAAGCATGCAAATTACCATATGCTCTGATTAAAGAAAACTCTGGAGGGCTTAAAGAAAAGTAGCTGGTGGTTCTGCTTCCTTATTACATTTCAGTCATCTGTGTTTTTAGGATATGTAATTGATGCTTCAGTAGTGTATAAAACTTGACATATAATTCTTCAGCTGAATGATAGTAGCTACTATTTTTTAAATTGTTTTTTATTGAGGTAATGTAGGTTTACAACGCTATATATGATTTAAAGGCATAAGTTGACACCTCTTCAAATGTATGTCATCACACCACACCCACCACCCTAGCACCCCGTAATCCTCCACCAGTAGTGACTGCTGTTAAACCCAACAAAGGTGGAAGGGATCTTGGAGGTCATCCAATTCAGTGATCCTTCAATATTTGCCTTTTATCCTCTAAGGAAAAAAAAAAAAAGCTCCATGGCTTCCATAAAGCATGGAGGGAATGAGCAGGGATTGGTGTGTTTTAGAACTGTTGCTGTTGGACTTTTAATGTAAAAAATAGCATATAGAATTGCTAGTAGTTAATCTGAGAATGGTAAATAATTGGGGTTTATGAGTGCATTATATATTACAGATTTTGGTGGAAATTGTATTTGCCTTTATATTCCATATAGTCTCATCTTTCAAAATATAATGGACCAGAACAAGTGTTTTGAGTTTAAATCTCAACTTCACCTCTTGTCAGTTGCATGTCCTGAAGCAAGTAGTTTATCCTATTTCCTGTCCCATACAGTTGGAATAAGAAATGCTTACCAGTGGATTGCTCAGGGGCATTACATGATAGAATATATGAGGGGCTTTGCATCGATTATGGTGCAATACACATTTAATAGATAGTGGAAGCTGTTGTCACTCCTGCTACTGATGACTTGTTCCTAGTTACTCAGGAAACTTCAGTGGAATTGTTGGGTTACATGGTAACTGTTTAACTTTTGGGGAAGCTGCCAAACTGTTTTAAAAAGTGGCTGTGCCATTTGACGTTCCCACCAGCAATTTATAAAGGTTCTGATCTATCCCTATCCTTGCCCACAATTGTTTCTGTCTGTCTTATTTATCATCGCATTCCTAGTGGATGAGCGGTAACACCCCTTGTAGTTTTGATTTGTATTGAGCATTCTTTTGTGCTCATTTGTATGTCTTTGGAGAAATGTCTTTTTAGATCCTTTGCCCATTTTTTCAGTTGAGTTTATTTTAATTTTAAGAGGTCATTATGTTTATATATATAATCTATAATTGGATACAAATCACTTATCAGTTGTATGATTTGTGCATGTGTTTTCTCCTATCCTGCCAGTTATCGTTTCACTTTCTTGATAGTTTTTCACTTTCTCAATAGTATTATTTTGTACCTTGTACTATTGAATTTTTCATCTACTCATTAAGTCCCTTTCTTCCTCATCAGCTTTCCCTGCTGTCCATACTCACTGTTCGTTTCATTGCCTCAAACGCCGATGATACTTGCTGAAATTTTATAATTGACCTCTACCGAGTACTTGCTCCTCCTTTAATTCCATCAACAGATTATCCTATCTGCACATATGTCACAGCGCCTCTCACTCAGGATTCTTAGCACTGCCCCCGGTTAAAGCTCAAGCTGGCCCTTCCCAGGGTAGTTGCCGGCCTCCTCTCCCTCCGACCCCGTCCTGTCACGTGTAGGAGAAGGCACGGGTAATGATTTGTCACCAGCGATAGTCTAGATGATTAAGTTATTTGGAAATAGTTTAATCCTATTGAGGCTTGTTTTGAAGTTTTGATTGAAATGATCAGAACTGCATTTTGTCTGGTGCCTATTTGTCCCCAATATTGAGGCAAAAATTCTGAATACTCTACATTTTCTACTTAGGGAAGTTTTTTGTTTATTATTTGATTGGATATCCCTCTCCGTTCATTTTATTCTTTCTCTCAAAGACACGGCTTAGCTCTATGTTCATCTCTAATCTCTGCTCTCCTCTGCTCTTATCTTCCCTCCTGCTGTGTTCATAGTTTTATTCTCTTCCTGCCTCTTGGTGGAAGTTCCCCAGAGCACCTCCCATCTCATTGCAGCACTTTCTGCATTGCAGTTCTACTTACCATCTATCTAAATTTCTGCTCTTACTAGTTTCCTTATATCATGTCTTTTGTTTCAGCTCTTTTTAAAAAATATTCTCATTTTTACCTCCTCTTTATATTTCTTTATAGAGAATATTTTTTTATAAGTTTGTGGAAAACATTGCTTTAGAAGTGCCGTATTCTTTATTTCTTGTTATTTCTTGTTATTTTAGAATACTTACCAACTGAATTTATTCTTTAGAGGGAAACACTCTGTCCAGGTCTGAAATTTTGCTTCTTTGGGGGTGGATTGTTCTGTGTTCCTTCATTGAGTCCCTGGATGCTATTAGAATCAACATTTTGCTCTTTCACTGGAAGACAGACTGAATTGTATTACCAAGAGGGGTTAGCCTGAGTAGTGTGGCTAGAGCTGCAGGCTGGGTGGTTGGGCTTGGGAGCTTGGGCTCTGTGCGCTTTCTTCTGTGTTGGGGACATTGTGATACTCGTGGCCTACTTTTTTGTCTCTGGTGTAGCTGGCAAATGATGAGCTGTACCTTTACCTCCTTCCTGGGACAATTGAGCCCCATTCTCTCATGTCAAATGTTTTAAAAATACTTCTTTGGAGGCAGAATGCAGTCTTTGGTATCTCAGTGCAGCCACTTTTGAATGTTGGGGTGCTTTTATCAAACTTTGTCTTGAGTAACAGGTTCGTATGTTTTCTTTTTCTTGCCTCTGGACAATGACAACCTTGATCGTTTTAGAAGTCATTTCCCCACAGTCTCGCATGTGTAGTATGAGTATATGGTTTTATGTTGTTGGCCGTGGGTGGTTTTTTTTTTTTTTTTTTTTAATAATATCATGTTTGTTTTTAAGTGAGTTAATTGCTTACATGGACAATTGAAACAGCAGTTGCATTCTTAATATAGGTCACAACTGCCTTTGAGTTTCTGAATATTGCTTATATAATAGAAAAACTTGTAGCAAAGGTTTAGGCTTTGCATGTTACTACAGTCAGGGAACATGTAGAAATGACACGCTCGCCCAAAGTTAAGGGCAGAGATCAAGTACATATTAATTACAAAAGATAAAATTGCATCATTTCCCCTGGTTTTTTAATATTGTGGCGAAAGGTACATATTCAGTTTGCCATTTTCAAGTGTGAGTGTCATTACTTATATTAACAATGTTGAGTGACCAACACTGCTTTCTATTTCTAAAAGTTCGGCTTTGCCCCGAACAGAAACTCTACCCATGAGGCAGTCATGCTGCATCACCCCACTCCTCCTTGGTAACCTCTGATCTACTCGCTGTCTCTGACTTTGCCTGTTTTGTGTATTTCAGACAAGTGGAATTGTACATTTGTCCTTTTATGTCTGACTTATTAAATGTTCAGTATAATGTTTTAACATGTTGTCAGTGGTTGACGTCGTGTAATGTGGCGGGAGACTGCTGGGTGACTGTGTCTAGCTGTGTTTTGCTGGTCCGCCAGCACTTAGGTTTGTTTCCACCTTCTGACTGTTCAGTGAATAATGTAATGCTGCTGTGAGTATTTGCATAAAGGCATCTGCTTGTGTTTCTGTTTTGGGGGGATATTCCTAGGGGTGGAATTGGTGGGTCACTTGGTAATTTTCCCTTTAATTTTATGAGGAAACACCAAACTTGTCTAAAACAGCTGAATTGTTTCTCCCTCCCCTCTAACAGCATATAGGGATTTCAGTTTCTCCACATTGCTGTCAGCACTTGTTATAGCCTGGGTTTTGGGGAGTGTGTGTTTCTTGTTGTTTTTCTATTGGTAGGTGAGAAGTGGTATTGTGTGGGTTTGATGTGAATTTTCCTAATAGTTAATGATGTTGAGCATCTTTACATGTGCTTACTGGCTATTCTATCTTTTTTGAAGAAATGTCTATTCATATCTTTGACCCATTGATATATCTATATATATATTTATGTATTTTTGTTTTGAATTATAGGAGTTCTTCATATATAATACATGTTAGACTCCTGCATATGTGATTTGCAAATAATTTCTCCCATTCTGTGGGTTGTCATTTCACTCCATTGACAGTGCCCTTTGCACAGACATTTTTTTTTTTATAGAGGCATGCTTTATTTATTTATTTATTTATTTGTTTTGTTTATACATGCACTGGGTACAGTCAGAAGCGCGGGAGGGTGAGAGAATTCACCAGAGCCAGAGCGGGGAGCAGAGCAGGCAGAAGGACCGAAGTACACTGCTGAGGGGAGCAGCGGGCAGCAGGAGAGGTCTGCGCGCCATGTGGGACCCTCCTGTGGTGGCCGGGGAGCAGCCGGGGATCGAACCGGCGCTGCAGAGGCCGCGGGCAGCTTCGCAACCCAGCACTCAACCGCTGCGCCACCGGGGAGGCCCTGCACAGACATTTTTAATTTTAGTGAAGTTCAGTAGTCCAATCCACAGCTTTGTTCAGTTATAAATCAGGCATGTCAGCTTAATTCTGTCCATAACCCCCAGCCATCCCACTCAGGAAAGCTGGTTCATGGCATGTTGGGACGTGTAGTCCAAGGAGGCTCCATGTCCATGGGGATGAGGAAAATGGCACCTCCCCTTCACAGAGGTATATCTGTAAAACTCCTATATTATATAGTACTCTGATCTCTCTCATGCATGTGTATTCTCTAATCCTTTTTCTTACTGTAAAGTCTGTAGTAGCATTTCTGATTTTTAATTGTAGTAGTTTGAGTCTTTTTTTTTCCCCCTTAGTTTGATTTCATTGAGCTTCCTCCCTCCCCCCAATGTTTTTCTGTTCTCTGTATTGGTTATCTCTTCTGTGAGTTTTATTTTCTTCCTTCTGGTAACTTTGAATTTGTGTTTGTTTTTTTTTCCTGTGTCCTTAAAATTATAGTTAGGTTATTGATTTGAGATCTTTTTTTTTTTTTAATGGAGTTATTTACATGTACTGATACCCTTAAGTATTGATTTTGCTGCATTCCATAAGTTTTGTTATGTTGTGTTTTCATTTTAATTCATGTCAAGGTATTTTCTAATTGCTCTTATAAACTACTTCTTTGATCTGTTGCTAAAGAGTGTGTTTGATTTTCCATAATTGTTTTCCTTATGTTTGATTTCTAGTTTCATTCTGTTGTGGTCAGAAAAAAATACTTGGTGTGGTTTCACTCTTTATAAACTTATTTAAGACTTGTTTTTTGTTCTAATATACCTTTTAACCATAATTTATTTATTTATAATGTCCAAGTCATCTATTTCCTTATAGATCTTCTATTTGGTTTTTCTCTCTTATTGAAAGTGAAATATTGAAATCTGCAGCTGATACTATAGATCTGTTACTTCATTTCTGTCCATTTTTGTTTCTCATATATATTTCTCTTCTTAGGTGCATAGGTGTTTATAATTGTTATATCATTTTTTTTTTGTTTTTAATACACTACTGAGGGGAGCAGCGGGCTCAGCAGGAGAGGTCTGCACGCCATGTGGGACCCTTGCCGACGGCTAGGGATTGAACCGGTGCTGCAGAGGCTGTGGGCAGCTTTGCAGCCCAGAGCTCAACCGCTGCGCCACCAGGGGATGCCCTGTTATATCATCTTGATAGGCCAAACCTTTTATCAAATATAATGTCCTTCTTTGTTCTTGTAATCTTTCTTAATTAAAATATACTTTGATGATAATTTAGCCACTGCCAGCTCTCTAGGTTACTCTTTGTATAAAATATCTTTTCTATCATTTTACTTTAAACCCTGTGCCTTTGTATTTAAAGTGAGCCTGTTATAAACAACATGGAGACAAATTATGCCTTTTTTTAAAAAAAAGATTCATTTATTTATTTATACAAGCACTGGGTACAGTCAGAAGCGCGAGAGGGTGAAAGAATTCACCAGAACCAGAGCTGGGAACAGAGCAGGCAGACTGACGAAATACACTGGTGAGGGGAGCAGCGGGCGCAGCAGGAGAGGCCTGTTGTGCCATGTGGGACCCTCCCTGGCAGCCAGAGATCGAATCGGTGCTGCAGCGGCTGCGGGCAGCTTCGCAGCCCAGCGCTCAACTGCTGCGCCACCAGGGGAGGCCCAACAAATTATGCTTTTTAATCCATTCTGTTAGTCTGCTTTCTAGATATTTGATTCATTTAATTTACTTTTTTATAAATTTAAACTCATTTACATTTAAAGTAATTACTGATAAGAAATAGTTTGCTTCTGACATTTAGCTATTTTCTGTGTTTTTATTTTTTTTCATTTTCTCCATGACTGCCTTTTAAAAATACTTACTAGATTTTTGATATATCTTTTTGATTCCCTTCTTTCTTTTCATTTTTGCTTTTAGTTACTTTCCTAGTAGTTACCTTGAGGTTTACAGTAACATCTTAAACTTATAACAACGTAGCTTGGCTAATTCAGACTCAGTTTCAATAATACATGAATACTTTGCTGTTAAACATCTTTATCCCTCCCCCTTCATATTCTTATTGTCACAGATAATATAGATTTATAATTATTGTTGTATGCATTTGCCTTTTAAAATCATGTAGGAAAAAAAGAGGCGTTGTAAACCAAAAGTGTTAATGTAATTATTGACTTTTATAATTACCTGAGGAGTCGGGGGTGGGGGGCATAGCTGGTTTGTGTATACTGCTCTCTTAGCAAGTTCAGCAAACTTTGCCTTATTTGCTAAAGTGTCTGATCAGATCCTAGAGTTTTGAAATAACTGATTTTTGACCATTCATGTGTTAAAGATGGGTTTCTCAATTAATTTGAAAAAAGGATATGACCAATAATTACAGGGGGGAATGACCAGTAAACATGAATGACCAGTAAACATCAGTGTCATTCATAATTAAAGAAGTGTTGATCAAAACAATAGTGACTCCCAGATTATTCACTTAGGAGGTTTGCACACTTCTTTTCCCTATTTGATGATGTCCAGTGTTGATAGGTTGTGGGAGTGTAATTTGGTACAACCTTTCTGAAAAGTAGTCTGTTAATAAATATCACAATGTTAAATGCACAGCCCTTTAATCCAACAATTCCACTGATGGAGATTACCCTATAGATAACTTCAAAGATAGGTCAAGGCAGATATGCACAGATGTCCATTGTGTTCATAATTTTAAAACCTGAACTGTTGAAATTCTGCATAAGAAGAGAACTCCAATTATGGTCAGTCCATATAGCAGGAGGTACATAACCTTTAAACAGAATGAATTAGCTCTTTTTATACTAAAGTGAAATCTTGGGGGCCTCCCGGGTGGCACAGGGGTTAAAGTCTCAGAGCTATCAAACAGAGTTCAGCCACTATAACATGAGTTTGATCCCCAGCCAGGGAGCTGGCCCACATGGCACAGCAGACGTCTCCTGTCTTGCCACTGCTCCCCTCAGCAGTGTATTTCAGTAGATCTACCTATTCTGCTCCCCACTCTGTCTCTGGTGAATCCTCTCACCTCCTCTCCACCCCCACATCTCTGGCCTACACCCCAGTTCTTGTATGTCTAAATAAATAAAAATAAATCTTTAAAAAAAAATAGTGACATCTTAGTCCACTCAAGATAGTATCACAAAGTACCATACACTGGGTGGTTGATAAACAACAAATTTATTTCTTAGATTTCTAGAAACTGGAAAGTCCAAGGTCAGGGGACTGGCAGATTCAGTGCCTGATGAGGGTCTGCTTCGTGGTTCATAGGCAACCATGTTTTTGCTGTGTCCTCACATGACCAAAGGAGAAGGGAATTCTCTGGCCTCTCTTTTATATAGACCTTTAATTGCCCTTGTGCTCTCATGACCGAATCATCTCCTAAAGACCCTCATCTCCAAATAACAATCAATTTGGGGGAATATTCAACATAAGAATTTCGGGGACATAATCAATGTGGAGCTTGTGGGAAGTTCTGCATAATACATTAGTGACAACAGTTTAAGTGCAGAATAAAATGTAGGTAATAAACCCATGAGGGTAGGGATTTCTATTTTATATATGCACAGAAAACTTTCTGGAAATATATACAGTAGTTTGTTAAGGGTGTGTTCCTTCGGGGCGGGGGATAGGAATAAATATTTTTAACAACTTTCTGTAAATTTTTTTTCATATATTATTTCCTCCACCTCTTTTAAAAAATGGCTAAAAGCAAAATTTAACAGTCATGAGCTCCAGCAGAGAATCGTTTTACCCAGATGTAGTTCTCAGAATTTTCATGCCTCAAGTTAATACATTTATATAGTTCACTTTTCCTTTTGAAATTGCAAATACATACATAGCTTGCTTCCTGGTCTATTTCTGTTTTAAATTTTTTTTAAAGATTTATTTACTTATGCATACAAGAGCTGGGGTACAGGCCAGAGATGCGGGGAGTGAGAGGATTCACCAGAGACAGAGCGGGGAACAGAACAGGCAGATTGACCGAAATACACTGCTGAGGGGAGCAGTGGGGAGACAGGAGAGGTCTGCTGTGCCATGTGGGTTGCTCCCTGGCCGGCCGGGGATCAAACTCATGTTGCAGAGACTGCGGATTGCTTCATAGTGCGGTGCTTCACCCGTTGCACCACCAGGGAGGCCCTATTTTTGTTTTAAATTTTTATGAAATGTGTTGAGAGGTATCAAAAGGGCTTCCCTAGTGGTGCAGCGGTTGAGCGCTGGGTTGCGAAGCTGCCTGCAGCCTCTGCAGCGCCAGTTCGATCCCCGGCTGCTCCCCGGCCACTGGAGGAGGGTCCCACATGGCACGCAGACCTCTCCTGCCGCCCGCTGCTCCCCTCAGCAGTGTACTTCGGTCCTTCTGCCTGCTCTGCTTCCCGCTCTGGCTCTGGTGAATTCTCTCACCCTCCCGCGCTTCTGACTGTACCTAGTGCTTGTATAAACAAACAAACAAATAAATAAATCTTTAAAAAAAAAAAAGAGGTATCAACAAGTTAATACATCGTTCTAAAAACATTGTCATAAACCTCTTAAAATTATTAATGACTAATCTGGTTTTTTTTCATCTTAGAAGAAGCCAAGTGGTGTGATAAGAAAAATGGCACAGGTTTTGGAGCCATAGAGACGTAGATTCAAATCCCAACTTAATAAAAACTAACTTTTCATGCTGGGAAAGTTACTTCAAATAGTTAACTTGAGAATACCTAACCCTGCTTTTGTAGAGCCCTGAAGATAAGTGAAGAAAGGTGTGTAGTTCCCGCGTCCAGTTGCTACTCAAGAAACGTTGGCTTCTCCTCTTGGTGTTCCTCCCAGTCTCTTAGACATGACTTTCAATTGTTGTTCATTCTGTCTGTTTCTCTTGTCTCATGCTTGGAAAACTGGTGCTTAGCAGTGTTTGAATGTAGTATCAGAACCAGGTGACAAGAAACAGGATAGATCTGTGGGCTCTCTAGTTTGTTTTTATTTACCGGGGAATACTGGGACATGAGCAGGATCTCTAGTTCATGTCCCTGGCTGCTGGTGTGGGCAGCTTTGTCTAATACTTGACTTGCCCCACAAAATACAGTAATAGCACAGGCTCTTATTCTTTTTCAGACTTCTCTTCAGATTGAGTTCAGTAAAAAGGGCAAAATTTACTCTATCCCTTTTGGTCTACAACTTTTTAAACAGTCTGGGGACTACTGCAAGGAATCCCTCACCTTACCATTTGGTTCAGCTTCACATGACCCGACGTTCCCGAAGGCTGAGGTTCTGAGAGCAGCTTGAGAGACCCACGCTGTTCATGGGCCCGAGGGGTGCTGAAGGACCAGAGGCTCCGAGTTTTGGCCCCACCACTTCAGCCCCGTTATACCTAACTCTCGCCGGATTCTACCCTGCCTGTTTCCTTCAGTTCCTTGAAGTTGTCAAGTTAATTCCTGCTTCCTGCTTTTACTTCTTTCAGAATTCCATCCTCACTTCCTCACCCCAGCTTGGCAAATGTGAATCCAAGGCAGAATTTAAATTTCTCTCGTTTTAAGTGTCATGTTTGTTTTGAGTAAGAATATTTACTCTGTTTTACCTAGGGGATTTGCATAGTTTAAAAATCTAATCTCTCTGGATTCTGTTCTCTTACTCAGACACAGGCAGAATTGAGAGTTCATACCATGAAGAGGGGTGTGAGGTCCTACTTGGGCATACTCTTCCTTGTGCGCCTTGCTCTGGGAAATGACCCTTCTCCCCACCAGGGCCTCCAGGCAAGGCAACCTAATGTGTGTAATGCTGGGTCTTTTCTTCGTTTTCTTAGTGATCAATTTGTTTCTCTTTAGGCTAGAATTTGTAATAATTTTTCTTTCTCTTGTAGCACTGAGTAAGATTTGTGATGAAATGGAGCCTGGAACAAACTCTTTTCGAGTAGAATTTCCTGATTTTTCCAGCACCATTCTGCAAAAACTGAACCAGCAGCGCCAGCAAGGACAATTATGTGATGTTTCCATTGTTGTCCAGGGCCACATTTTCCGGGCACACAAAGCTGTTCTTGCTGCCAGCTCACCCTACTTTTGTGACCAGGTACTCCTGAAGAACAGCAGGAGGATTGTTTTGCCTGATGTGATGAACCCAAGAGTGTTTGAGAACATTCTCCTCTCTAGTTACACAGGACGTCTGGTAATGCCTGCTCCAGAAATTGTTAGTTACTTAACAGCAGCAAGCTTCCTCCAGATGTGGCACGTGGTAGACAAATGCACTGAGGTTTTGGAGGGAAACCCTACAGTCCTTTGTCAGAAGCTAAATCATGGCAGTGACCACCAGTCTCCAAGCAGCAGTAGTTACAATGGCCTGGTAGAAAGCTTTGAGCTGGGCTCTGGAGGCCATGCTGACTTCCCCAAAGCCCAGGAACTGAGGGACGGAGAGAATGAAGAGGAGAGCACCAAAGATGAGCTGTCCTCTCAGCTCACTGAGCACGAATACCTTCCCAGCAACTCCTCCACGGAGCACGACCGGCTGAGCACTGAAATGGCGAGCCAGGACGGGGAGGAAGGGGCCAGCGACAGCGCTGAGTTCCACTACACCCGGCCCATGTACAGCAAGCCCAGCATAATGGCGCACAAGCGCTGGGTCCATGTGAAGCCCGAGCGCTTTGAACAGGCGTGCGAGGGCATGGACGTCCATGCACCCTACGACGAGCACCAGGTCACCGAGTCTGTCAACACCATGCAGACAGAGCACACGGTGCAGCCCTCGGGAGTGGAAGAAGACTTCCACATTGGGGAAAAAAAAGTGGAAGCAGAGTTTGATGAACAGGCTGACGAAAGCAATTATGATGAGCAGGTAGATTTCTATGGCTCTTCCATGGAGGAGTTTTCTGGAGAGAGGTCAGATGGGAATTTAATTGGGCACAGACAGGAAGCGGCCCTAGCAGCTGGCTATAGTGAGAATATTGAAATGGTAACAGGGATTAAAGAAGAAACTTCCCACTTAGGATTCTCGGCCACCGACAAGCTGTATCCTTGTCAGTGTGGGAAAAGTTTCACTCACAAGAGTCAGAGAGATCGACACATGAGCATGCACCTCGGTCTTCGGCCTTACGGCTGTGGTGTCTGTGGTAAGAAATTCAAAATGAAGCATCATCTCGTGGGCCACATGAAAATTCACACGGGCATAAAGCCCTATGAGTGTAATATCTGCGCAAAGAGATTTATGTGGAGGGACAGTTTCCACAGGCATGTGACTTCTTGTACCAAGTCCTACGAAGCTGCAAAGGCTGAGCAGAATACGACTGAGGCTAACTAAAAATAGGATCTGGCCCTTGAGTGGCAGGCACAAAAATAAACTATGGTAATTATGCAAATCTGGGCACAGATGATGCGTGCTACTTGCTATTATAAGAGAAGCTTTAAAAAAAGGAAGATATTTCTGAAAGACCAGCTCTAAGTAGGCCAATTAAAAAAATCTAATTCCTCAAATTGATATGTTCCAGTCCAGGCCTGGAGTGTGTAATGGGGCTAAGTTAACCTACCTCCCAGCTGGTGAGGTAAACCGCAGGGCCCAGGGTGATGGAGGCAGGTGGACTTGGTCTAGAGATGCCTGCACTTGGGAATGAACTCCAGGCTACCAGTCCTACTTCGGTGGCAGCAGTTTTCCATCACTGGTTATTACAAGGTCATGTTGAAATTTTACTTCGCCCTTACTACAGATACTTAGGTGGTGTGGATTTATTTTGGTAGCTGCTTCACTGAATGAAATGCTACTTACTTAAAAGCTGCAAATAATGTGATCCCTCTGATGCGAAATTAACAGAGCTCTCTTCCCTGGTTTTATTCTTTCTAAAGGGTATTTCAGCTCAAACTATGGAGAGACTGAGGGTGACGTCCTAAGTATGAAGCAAATACTTCGGTACAAGCTTCAGTTCTGTAAGATGCCACTGTCACAATGTGTTTCAGACTCTTGAGAAGACAAAGTTTTGTATTTTAGTACTAACATTTAGTTTGAACAATTATCTAATTGTAATTCTCTAGGGTGCCAGAGATAGGTATTTCTAACTCACCCGCTGTCCCCAATCCTGTTCACTTGTAGCATGCGCAGTGAGGTTTGCTCGGGGCTAGGCGTGTCTGGCCCGCTGTGACCGACACGGTCCTGTTGGCTGCCCTGGCCATCGCTCTGCGCCAGGGAGTGGTGTTTCCCATAGAAGGCGGTGTTTCCCAGCTAGTGGGAAGGAGCCAGAAGGCCGGCCGAGGGATACCTGTGCACTTGAGCTAACAGAGGGCCACCGTGACTCTCTGCCAGAGAATACTGAGCGCCAGGTTATACTTGAGGAAAAAACTGCCTCCAAAAAGAGGAGTCTTGACAATACACTGGTGGGGGAGATACTTTTTAAGAGGGTGACACTGAACTCACACTGCTAGTTCCCTGGGCGCGCCCGAATGGGTTTTAAAAAGGGGGAAGGAGGAGCCCTCATTTTAGAAGGTAGTCTGCAGGTTCCTGCTCCCCAGTTACAGCTAATGCTGCGTAAGTTTACAAGTCCCCAGAGCGTTACCAACCAGAAAACAAGCAAAGCAGCTATTCCGAGACCTTTTCTGCTGATCAGTCAGATGTTGTAGGTTTAAAAAAAAAAAAAAGTGTATATTCAGGACACTTTGAAGCTGTGTAATGTACCTGAAATTATCCCCAGGGTAGGACAGGGTGCTACTATTATGTCAACTTTTTCGTAAACTTACTGGTCTGTTACTTATGAAGTAGTAACTTTTTTCCTTAAAATAAAAGTAACTTTTCTTGGATTTGGGGTGAAATTTTGTTTTAAAAGTTTAGCTTTGCTCTCATGTGATGGGCATTGTTGGCCCGGGCCTGCGATCCTCCAGTTCCTGCCCGACAAGGTGTACTTGCTGAGCCGACAAACTGTCTGGAAGGAGGAAGCAAGTACTTATTTACCAGTTAACTCTTGTAATCAAGATTACAAAACAGGGATCTGTTCATTAACACTGTATCATTCTTGATATATAAAAAGCACTTTGTATTTAAAACTTTATTATAAATATAAATATATATATATTGATTTTTTTAACCTAGAAACTAGATATTACCTCTTGGTTGTTTGCCACATTAATATCCTCTTAGTGCTGAAACCTCACCCATTAACAGTCCTTCCTCTGTGTACCTGACAGACGTGTTTAGGTGACTGTCCACTCAAGCTCATTGCTCCTCTTGTCTTCTCATGTCAGAGCCAGTGGGCTTTAGGTCTGATCCTAGCCATTGTGTGTGAGGAGAAATTATTTTATTGCTCCTGTTAATTTCAGTACTGAGGCAGTGAAGCCATTTTGTTCTGCCAGAAGCTGACCACCTTTTCCGTGGTACTAGTAAACCATTTCCTGCACGTGTGGAAAGCTCAGTTAACTGTTTTCCATTAAAGCTTCTGTTCAAATGAGCGTTGGTACATTTGGGGAGAAGAGTCTGGGTGGTGAAATAAAAGTATTCTGGAAAATCATGGTCCTTCACTTATGCAGAAGTCAGCACAACCCCCTTGTCATGAGTAACGGTGACAGCTCTTGCTCAGCCGGGAGTGGTGGGAGGCCCTCGGGTGGGCTTTGGGAGCAGTCACTTGTGCTGGGACTGCATGTGTAGTGAAGAGAGGTACCTTCTCTGGGAGTCCTTAGATGTACACCAGCTACTAAGTGTAGAATTTAAAGTATAAGTTTCTCACATCTGCTGTTTTATGTTGTGCTTTTTTTTTTTTTTTAATTGGGAGTTTCCATAAAAATTAGGTTTGCTAATCTGGTCCACCATATCCTGTGAGGTAGTTGGGCATCTGAAGTGCTGGTCATGTTCAGAGAGGCAGGGGATGGGGATTGCCTTAGTTTCGATATTAAAAGTAAATTTTTATAAACTCTGCATTTTAGGATTAGGAAATCATAAGGTGTTACTGTCTTTTCCTTCCTGCCCCTGGTTACGTAAATAGTTTCTCTCCTTCGCCTCAGTGCAGCTTTAGAAAATCTTTATCCTTCCAAATGAGTTTGGATCGTTGTGGACGTTTTCCAAATAGTCTTTCAGGGATGGCGTCAGTGGCCTATGACCAAGACATTTGTCCTCTCCTTTGGGTCTTCATTGTGGTTTTTCTCCAATCCCAGTGGGAAGGGCTTCGAGGCATCCCCAGTGCTATTTAATATCAGTCCTCACACCATGCCTTTAATTTTAGCTCAACCCATTGTAGTCCACCGGTAAGGTAAGTGTCCCCACCTATGGCAGGCTGGAGTTCGAGAACCCTTCCTCCAGCGTCTAGGCTCACCCTCAGGGGTCCCAGCCCCCCGCCTGTGGATTCTGTCTCCACATCTCAACAGCCCCCAGGCCACCTTCCTTGACCGCTGCTCTCAGAGTCTGAGGGAAAGGGCATCCTCCATTCTGGCGGGCATTTACTGAACTAAACTGACGGGAGTCTGACCAGCTGTTTGGGAAAGCTGCTTATTAGCCTCACTGGCTCCTTCCTGCCGAGGCCCAGGCCTCCCCAACCTGCCCCTGAAGTGTAGGGGGGCGGGGAGCCACAGAGCTGTGCTTTCCCTGGGGGAGGGGATTCAACTGCAGCCCTAGGGGATGGTGGAGAGGACTCCACACCAAATCTGGGTATTTACTATATAAGGTCTGATCATTTAAGAATGCTGGAAACCATGCAACATATTTCCCCCACCCCCCATCTGTGCCACACTAATTTTGTGATTTAGATTGCTTTCATGGGTGACTGTTCAATGAAACCAGGGTTGGTTTGTTTGGGTTTTTCTTTTGCTACTTAGATATTTAAAGGTACATGTTTCTTAGTTCAAATCTCTACTGATAGTGCCCTATGGGAAGATGCTGGAACACATTTTGCAAATGTGACTTTTTTTTTTTTTTTTTAGTTTTGCTTGAAGCCTGTGTCATAATGTCAGTTGCTGCTGCCTTTTTTCCTTTTATGAGGTTCCCAATGTTTCTTCCAGAAAATTTATTTATGCAAGTCAGGTGACTCTTAGACCACAAGACCATTTGATGATAAACAAATTATCATTAGGTGCATATCTTATTGATATTTTGTGAAATGTTATGCCTGTGTTGCAAAAGTTGAATAGTTTTGTCTTTATATATTGCTGTCTTCAGTGTACAGCATGGTTTTACTTAACTGAATGTTACTGTTGAATATTTTCTTCTTATAGAAGAGACCATGCCCTTTTGTATGACATGTTTTAATAAATGTTATCTGTTGACTTTGTAAAAGTTTTGTTTTTCACTCTGGGTATATGATCACGTATTTTTGTTTTTATTCTGGCTTCTGCCACCTGAGAGTAAAAATTATATTGGGGCTAGTGTCAAGTAGTCTCATCGGATGAGTAGTGAATGGCCACGGCATGACTCATCAGAAGTTCTGGGGATTATCTGATTGTAAACCCCCAATGGGGGGGGGCGGGGGTTAGCTCATTATAAATCCAGTATTTAGCTATGTTGGGTATTCTCTGCTTGCTCCTCCAGATCCCCTCCCCGGCTGGTGTTTCTCCATGGCCCTGTCCTTGTGCTTCTGGTTACCATCTGCCAGAGAGAGTCACACGGAGAGGAGCTTGGTAGATGAGAGTGGGGGGCTTCATCCCCCTGGCTCCTTCCTGTCAGGGGCCTAGGCTCCTTCAGGCAACCTCAGGCTGTGGTAACCAAGCCCTCCCCCGGCCTTTCTGTCTGAGGACTGCTCCTGACTCCCTGTTTGGCCAGGCCCAGCCCCTCGACTCTGCTGTCCTTGTGGCCCCTAATCCCACCTGCTGACATCCTTTGTGGATGTTCCTTTGTGAAACTCCTCAGTGCCCCAGCTGAGTAGTCTGTCCTTCCCACCAGCACCCTGGCTAATGCCTCAGGTAGACTCATTCACGCGTGGGCCCCCGCTGTGATTCAGAGCAGGTGGTAGATGAGTGAGTGGAAGTGGGGCAGCAGCTGCAGGGGGGAGCTGGCGTTCAAGTGGCCGTAAGGCCAGTGTGGTGATGCTTCCATGCTCTTCAGTTGGAGCTCTGCCTCACCTCACTTCGCCCTCTCCCACTCACCCCTCTAGGCCCCCCCAGAACAAACCCTCAAGCAGCCACAGCGCTCTTTAAAAGTGCTGCAGGCACTGAGGGCCCCACGTATTTCCTAACAACAGCTCATTACCGAGACACTGCTTGTTTTAGACCAAACTTAACCATCTTCCCACACAAACCTTCTGTTACCACTGTTTGTTGTGAGGTTTTTCTTCCTCTCCCCGTTGCTGATTTTGAAGCCAACTGCACATTGCCTCAGCTAGCTTCACCATTCTGTGTGGGGAAGATGTCCAGAAGGACCGTTTTCTAGCCTTTTTATGAAGTGGGGCCTGTCCATCCTGACCAAGGGCAAACAGCTCAAACCCTGCTGTAGTGGTGACCCCTGTGACCCTTGTTTTCACCCCTCCTGGGTACCCCTGGTTGCTAGCAAGCCAGCCCACCTAGGAAGCAGGTTTTTCCACAAGGCTCCCGCAGGGGAGGAGCCCTCGAGGGTGAAGATGAGAAGCACTGTGTTCCTTATCAGAAGAAAGGAGAAGATGAAGTGGCTCATTTGTGTTTGGGAACAGAAGGGGGGTGGGATGTGAGGGGTGTTACCCAGATGGAGCATGTAACACCTGTGCAGTTTATTTAGATTTCCTGAGTCAGTTCACCGCTTCCCACCAAACCAGCGGCGCGTTCCTGGAGACGGACTCCATGCCCGAGCGTTTCGGAGGGTGCCCAGCTCTCGAGTTTGCCATAGTCAATGGACCAGTTAGCAGGCCCGCAGCAGGACGTGAGGTAAGCCGGAACTTGGTAGAACAGCCATTTATTATTTGGGAAATGATTTTAAAGATGCTTTCAATGCAGAAGGGTAAAGATAAGAACTCTGCCTTTCCGTCCCTATCATGTACTTTTTTTTTTTTTTTTTTTGCGGAAACTTGGTGTTTGTGTTCAGAGTTCGGAGACTAAAGATGGACACAAATGGTATTTTCCTCACTTACTGAGAAACCAGAAGGAGGTGGAGGGGTGCAGGGGTCTCCCAGACTTTTCTGGGCTGGTTTGACTAGATTGAATCAAAACCAGATGATTTGATTGCCTAATATTGTACCACTTTTTATTTCTTCCAAATGGATAATTGTGCCTTATGAGTGGATGGATGCAACTGCAGGAAAGTCACAGCTGTCCTTTTGAGGGAGTATGTGGGCTCTATAAAAACAAGGTAATTCCTCAGCAGTGTTGTAGGTAAATACATGCTATAAAAAATAGCGGCTTTCTCCTTCAACCCTGGTGATTATGCGTGCTATTTTTTTCTTCCTTCTATTCCAAAATAAGAAGCCAGTACTAATGCCATTAAATGTATTTATAACTTAATAAGATACTAGTTACTCCCCAGAGAACATTGGTCTGCCTAATGGAACAGCTAACCTTTATTAATGGAAGCAAAAGGCTGCCTCTAGAACCGCCTCTGGCGTGTTAATTTGGGGTCAGTGATGCTGTGATAAAATCTCACTTGTTAGGTTTTTCCGGAAAGATCCTCAGTTGCACAGCTCTGCACTCAGGATGGATGGATGCCAAGTCGTTAAACTGCTGGCATTCTTGCAGGATCTGGCTTAGTAGAAGTTGTAGGTTTTAAAATGACAGCAGTGACCTTGAACCGAGCTAGGAAGGTTTAATTTTTACCTCATTTATAAGGCAAGTCGTGTGTAAATTGTCTGCCTATTCACAAGATGAAGATACAAGAGAATTTTTCTTGAGTTTTTTTGTTTTTAACTGCAGTCTATATACTTACTGGCTTCTGAACACCCACCTGACCCATTGCACACCGTGGCTACTTTAATAAATATAAGGAAAATTGGTATTACAGACTAAAAATAATAGCTTAATGAAGTTTCATTGCACGCTTAACATGCTGAGTACCTCACTTGCATTAATTCATTTATGTCTGTCCCAGGAGGTAGAATTTTCTTCCAGGCAACTTCCTGTAGCAGGAAAGGATGTTACGGAAACTCTCAAAACTCTTACTGCTTAGCCAGCAGGGCTGTCAGTGGCTGAGGGTGAGATTCATACCATCGCCCCTCCCCACCTATAGGGTGCTGAGTGCGGCTTGTGATGCCATGGAGCTCACACAGAGCCAGGCCAGATTGTCCTGGTGGGTGACTCACTAGATACCCCTTGAGTTCTTGTACTCTGTTCTCTTTGGAGAAATGGACTGTTCCAGGCCTGGCATCAGCAGCTAACCCTACTTGAATTCAGGAAAACCCTCCTTGGATTCAGGAAATGCATGTAGAAAATAGCCCCAGGATGGAGAGTCCCATGATTTTCAAACTGGTAGGAAAGTTCTGTCAAGGCCTGCTGTGAAGACTGGGCAGAGAAGAGGGGCAAGGCCCCATCCTTACCTCCATCCCCTTCCAACCAGAGCAGCTCTGGTGGCACGTGGCACTCTTCTCGTGCCACCTTTACCCAGAGCCTGCTGTGTTCCACTCACTCCTGTGAGCACTGTCTGTGGACGAACTCCACCCTCAACGCCAGCTCTCCAAGGGAGGTGCTAGTGCATTCCTGCTGGCGGAAGGACATTGATGACAGAGCCAGGAGTCAAGCCGAGGCAGCCCAAGACCTGGGTCCCACTGAGCTACTGCGCCCTGTGCTGTTGAGTGACCGCCTGTCTAAGGGTTACAAACATCGGGTGTCCTGGGAGTTAAATTTTGACTGTAAATCATCTAGAGAGGGGCTCCAAAGGCCAAGGGCATATCTGGGCCCCCTGGCCTGGTGCTTATCTCCAGGATATTGTGGGTCTCAACATCAGTAGCACCTGCTTATCTCTGATTTGGGGGCCCCAAGCTGACCCACCCTGTTCCATCAGCCTCTGGGACAGCCACTCCCTCCTAACTGCCCTCAATCCCACCTTACCACGTGACTGCTGCTTAGCTTCACATCCAAGGTCCACATTAGCCTGCTTATCTGCTGATTCACACGTGAGCCCTGGCTACTCTCCTTAGGCTTCTTTTTATCCTTGTGTGGGTGATTTTCTCCACCTTGAATGCTCATCCTTGTCTTTTCCATCCAGGCTTCCCTAATCCTGGCCCTTCTGGAAAACTTTATTTTTCAGGCCCTACAAAAATAATTTCTGACACCTTCCATGAGGACCCTCAGAAACACTCAGTGACTACATTTCATTTTGAACTTAGCTCTGCTGTAGCATTTGTCACTGTATTATGACTGTATATGCCATCCAGTCTTCACACACACCCCTAACCCCTGCTAGACATTGAGCGCCTCAGAAGTAGAAATTATGTCTTAATTTTCTCTGGCTGTTCCTGGCACAGTCCTGATCCACAGCAGTTCTTACTGCTGAAATAGAAAAATAATTATAAATGCAGATTCATGGTTGAATCTCTATCCGTTACAGATGTATACTTTTTGCTTCATCAAAGACCTTTCTCAGGAAGTATGGGCTCCCAACGACTATGAAATACCCTCTTCCAACTAACACCAGCTAAGTGTTGCTGACATGACCTGTTGGCTGAGAGTTCTGAGATAAGCACAGGCCCTGTTTCCTAATGCAAATGAGAGATTTTCTACCTGTGCAGACACTTGACTGTAATACTGGACACTGGTTTATTTAACTAGGCAGAAGAGGGCAGTGGGATTTATCAGAAAATGATTTCTGATAGGAACAACTTAGCCAACGAGTTCCTTTGGAAGCAGGCCAGACCGAATTGCCACACTCCTTATGAAACAGATCAGCCCCAGCGAGAGAAAAAAAAGGACTAATTTCTTCAGAGAAGCTTGTTCCAGAAGAGGGCATATTTTCAGTGAGATTTTGGCGCTGTCTAAAACAGACGGTCCCATGTGTTTGGTGCTGCTTCTAATACTAAAAGTTGTGGCAATTGATTAAGGGTCAAAAGTGGCTTTGGGGCAATATTCAAACTGATTGTTCTAAACTGAGCTTCAAGTAATATTAATAGTAGAATGCTGTGGCTGGGAAATAGAATCTGGGCTAGGTGGGGGCAGGGAGAGTATGTGCAATGAAATTCCTGTGAGTGCTCTCCAAGGGGGCGCGGCTTGAGTCTTCCCTGACCATTTGAGAGTGGAAAGGGCAGAGTGTGTCTGACTGCCATGGCTCTGCTGGAAGTGGTTTCCGAAGCTTGGCAGGGCAGGGGTTTCTGATCTTTTCAAGTGGAAGGACCATTTCTGATTGTACAACATTTTGCAGAGCCCCCTCCCCCTGTGATAATAGTCAAAATCAGGAAACAAGTAGGAATTCAGTAATGCTTACATGCATTTGTATTTATTCTTTGCAAAGTTAAGAAGTGTTAACAGAAACATGGAAGAGCTCAAAAGTAGCTTTATATCTTTTCAGGATCTATGCTTTGATTCATTCATTCACTCATTTATTTATTAAATATTTATTGGCCCGCAGCAGCTCTGGCGCTGGGCAAGGCATCGGATGGTGAGTCTCTGTCTCCAGACATTGTGAAAAAAGCAAAAAGCATGGACCTTTGCTGTCTGTG
Organism: Talpa europaea; assembly: GCF_964194135.1. Taxonomy (NCBI): domain Eukaryota; kingdom Metazoa; phylum Chordata; class Mammalia; order Eulipotyphla; family Talpidae; genus Talpa; species Talpa europaea. Next base: position 5,798,938 of record NC_140074.1, on the reverse strand, counting down.
TCACATAAGTGACTGACCCTTGTGAATCCAGATGTGTAAATAAGATTGAGCCATCAACTTCACGAAGACACTTCTCAAACCTGGTGGTGGGTGGTAACTGAGACTCTGTTAGCTCTGGATGTGGCCTAAGCCACCTGGCTTAATTTATCTGTGGTATAAGATCCCTGCCATGTCCTGTAATAGTTCTGTAGCTGCCCTCAATCTCACTTGCTTTTCTGGGTTTTCAACTAACTCATCACTGTCACCCTTAGAATAAAAGGGGGCAAGACTTCCCCGTTGATGACTCCTGTATTTCTGCCTCCCAGGCTTTCCCTTTCCCTCATTTTTGAGCAGAACCCCCTTATCATCCACCATCGTCGGGCACATTGATTTCACGAGGACAAGATGGACGCTTTAGACTATACCAGTAAAGGGCGCACTCTAGTAGGTAGACTCATGCTTCAAATACAAGTGTCAGGGCCTCATACTATGTGCTGTCGTAGATGCTGGGGCTATAGATAAGTAAAGTAGACAGAAATCCATGCTCCGCTGCAGTTCACAGGCTAGAGGCTGGTGAGACTTGTGCCTCTAATGCTAATGAGAAGCACCTCGGACTCCCGGGCACAGGATGATGAGGGCAGGCAGGAAGCCTTGCAGGAGCAGCCAGTGACTGAGCAGGGCCTGAAAGGATGGGTGGAATTCTGACCCGTGGATTGGAATGAATAAACCAAACCTACCCAGAGGGAGAAGCTTGCAGGGGGCGTGGAGTTGGGGAAGTGTGAAAGGAGAGGGGAAATGCCCTAGGAGAGGTAGATTTGGGGACCAAGCTGTTACTATGGTAATGGGTATCACCTACCAAGCATTTACAGTATGCCAGGCTCTGTGCGATATTCTTTACCTGTAATATCTCTTTTGATCTTTGCTCCAACCAGCTTCAAATGTAAGGTAAAGTGAGGCTCAGAGAGGCTAAGGAAGTGTTAGAGCCAGAATTGCAAGCTAGGTCATCTGAGTCTGCACCTAAGCTCAGGGCTGTTGCACCATGGTGATGCTCAGGGTAATGAATGGCTGCAGAGCCCAGGCTGAGTTGTGTGGCCTGGCATCTGTAGGCGAAGATCAGAGGTGACAGGAAGGGTAACCGGATGGAATTGCTTGACCTAGGACAAGTGTTTATGCTGCGTGCCTGCATGGCTCAGTACCAGATAATAGGCTTGCCATTGTCATCTTCTAGGTCTGGAACAGGTGTTTGGAGAGAGAAGTCATCATGAGCCCAGGTAGGCCAAGTTCAAAGTCAATGATGGATTGGAGCAAGCTGGACCCATAGTAGCCTACTGGGAGGCTGTTCACCCAGCAGGGCTGTCTGAAAACAAGAATTGCACAGGCTCCTCTACACTTGGGTGTCTTCTGTGGGCTTTTTGGCTCTGTCACTGGCCATGTACCCTCCAGTCACGCCCACACGCCAAATTCCAATTAGCAATCCTTTAAATGGAAATCAGAAATTGCTCCACCAGTGTCCTCCATAAGGAGCAACACACGCTCCGTCTTTTCTCCATGAAGGTCACCAGAAGAAGGGTGGCTGGCAGGGAAGTCAAGAACCCATCCCACATACATTCAATTCTTTAAAGACTTGGAAGGTGGCTGTCACCACCCCTGTCCTTGTGATCTCTCACCTAGGTTATTGCGCCAGCCTGGTCTCCCCACCCCACTTCCTCCTACACACACCTGCCAGCTTCACTCTTCCTCCATGTCCCCAGGCTGCTCTGAAACCTCCAGGGGGCCCCTAATTTCCAAGCAGGCCCCAAATCTCCAGACTGACACATCAGTGTACCCACCTCAGTGAAGGAAAGTGATGGCTTTTTTTTGTTCATTTCTGCTGAGAAACCTTTCTGGTTGGTTTTCACTAGTTCCCCATCATACCTACTCTAGTCTCCAGCCAAATCCCAAGTCCTTGAATTTGCCCTCAATCCCCCATATCCATCCGCAAGCTCGCCTCCCTCTCTGCCATGGGCGCCCTCGTTGCTCTCTCCTGCCAGAATCCTGCCCAGAATAAAGGCTCACTGTCCACTCCCCTTGTAAGAAGGTGTCACCTGTCCACTCTTAGAGCCTCACGAGGCCTGGGTTGTCACACAGGCATTACCTGCAGGGAAAGTCTCTCTCTCTGAGAACCAGTGAGCGGAGACCCAGTGTCTGTGTTCGTGACATTTCTGTGTCCCTCACAGCATAGAGCCAGTGCCCAACAAGTTTGTTCAGTTGAAGTCAAAACACCCTGCTCCAGCCTATAGGAAGGGGTTGGGTGTGGCGGTAACAAGGTCAGGGATGGGGAGACCGAACTGCTCTCCAAGACAAAGACACATCCAGTTTTTGCTCTGTGAAGGCTGAAAATGTATGAAACTGCACCCCTGCTGGTTATATTCCTGCTTGGAAATTTAATCACCCAGCAAATTCAGATTTTTTGCAACCAGCCACCCCCAAGCCAGAAACTGCTTCAGGAATTACTGAGTGTTGAAGGTCGGTTTTGTCACCATTTTGTTACTTCAAGTTGCTCCCCTCTTGGGGACTGAAATGTGTGGGCTCAGTAAGGGCCCTGGGGCATCTCTGCAGCCCATGGGCAGCTGCTGCAGCAGGGGTGCATGCCTGGAGTCAGGAACAGAACCAGGTCACAAACCTACTTCAAGTTGCTCCCCTCTTGGGGACTGAAATGTGTGGGCTCAGTAAGGGCCCTGGGGCATCTCTGCAGCCCATGGGCAGCTGCTGCAGCAGGGGTGCATGCCTGGAGTCAGGAACAGAACCAGGTCACAAACCAGGTCAGACGGCCATCACCCCACAGCCGAGCTGCTTCTGCTCCCCCATCTCTCCAGCCTCTTCGCAAACGGAGGCCGCTGATAACTCAGCTGTGTTTTCTTTTTGAACTTAGAAAGATGACGAGCTTGGCTGACTTTAAAAACAGTGTCTTCCTTGTTCTTTGAGTAATCTTATCAGCGTCACAAACCGCTCCTTTCAGAAGTCTGGACCCCAAAGAACACCCTCTGCCTTGGGCAGAATGCAAGTCAACTTGTTATTCTCCAGTGTGCCTGGAGGCAGCTTGTCCTGTGATCAGAGAGACACTGGGGGAATTCTCAGGGTGGATGGACAGCCCCAGAATCTGGAGTTGGGAACCCTCAGCCCCAGATATGACCCTTATCTGCTCCAGGCAAAACTGTTACATGTTCTTAAAAGATTTTCTCTAGACAACAGCTGCACTTTCTAAGCAGCTGCTGACCCCTGGCCACCGTCAGAGGTGAGACTATAGAACTTGCACAGACAGGGATCAGGGAAGAGACCCTGGCTGAGGCTTCCTCCTGGTTCTCTAGGAAAAGAAAGCTTTCTTTTGGTGGAGTGTAATAACCCCTAGGGACACAAAGATGGGCTGGGCTTGCTCTTTTCACTCTCTTTGAGGTAGTTTAAACTTAAGAGAGATTTCACAAAAACTTGCACTATCATCGTGTGATTCAGTTCTGTACCTCAGGATTTCCTGCTGGCCACATACACTTTTTTTTGTGTGTGTAACTGAGGTATGATAGAGCATAAAAGACACAAACCAAACGCACAACTCAAAGAATGACCACAAAATGAAGGCGCCATGTCACCAGTATCTCGATCCAAACACAGGGTGAAACTCCCCCTTCCTTCTTCCAAAAGCAACCTGTCTGACCAGTAGCACCATAGGTTAGTTCTGCCTGTCTTTGAACTTTCTGTAAACGGCATCATACAGTGCACACTCTTGTGTCTGGCTGCTTTAGCTTTGCCCATGTTATTGCATGTGGTTGTAGTTCCCCACACTCATTTTTAATTCATTTGTTCTTGAACATGCAGCTCGAACTCCATCAGCCTACCCGTACTCCATGGCAGAGCAGTTCAGCTAAGAGGGACGCCGTCACACATAATCCTCCTCCTGCTAGAAATAGCATTCCCATCTACGGGAATGTGACGCAAAAAGAGGAAATGATGTGTATTTGGAGAGCTTCATGGACCAACAATGTGACTTGAATTCTAGTGAGCAAAGAAGGGATGCCTTTACACGTTGGCCTCCAATTCTTTCTGCTGGGTTTCTGGACCTCCCTTAGACAGCTAAGGTCAGGCTGTCTTTGGCGTGTGCTTTAGAATTCAAGAGGGTCTTTCTGCTGAAGTTTAACTGGGAGAGGGATCTAGAGTCTGAAATATCTGCAAAGCTTAAAGAAGCACCCTAGACATTTTTGTAAAGATTTATTTATTATGCGTACAAGAACTGGGGTGTAGGCCAGAGGTATGGGGGTGGAAGGATTCATCAGAGACGGTGGGTTGCAGAACAGGCGGATCTACTGAAATACACTGCTGAAGGGAGCAGCAGGCGGGACGGGAGTGGTCTGCTGCACCTTGTGGGTCAGCTCCCTGGCCCGGAATTGAATTCATGCCACAGTGGCTCGCAATAGCTTGATAGCACTGAGACCAACCCCTGCACCACCAGGAAGGCTCATAGACATTTTGTTGATAGGAATGGCCACCCTATGGGTGAGTTTCTGGAACACATTGTTTTACAAGATTGCTGATGTGTTGATGGAAGTGAGCCTGGTGGAGTGGACTCTCCCACTGCAAGGGAGCCTTGTCAGTTACATACTGCAAGAGCCCTGGGAGTGCTGCTGTCACTCATCTTTTAGAGGTAAACTCTGCCTGTTTTTCTGTAGAAAGGTCAGGTGAGCAACAGTTCTAAGAGGCACTTGGAGGAAGGACGCAAGAGAGCCAGAAGAGGGCTGGAATGCCACCTACTCAGGAGGGTCCTGGGAGTCTGCGTCCCCAGTTCTGAGTGGGCTCATCCTAGTGGGATCCAACTAGCGCCTGAGCTCTTTTGTCCTTTCTCTGTTACTTGTTTTTAAACATATATTAAGCACCCCTCTGGGGCCCAGCTTGGTGCTGGGCAGAGACCACAGTGGGGAGCAAGGCAGAGTGCCTCCTCGCAAGTCACAGGAAGCCCCTGACAACAGGAAATGCTGGTAACTTGAAGAGTTGTGAGAGAGCTAGATAAGGTCCCTGTTGTTAAGCTGCTTCTGCGACAGTCAGCAGAGGGTTTCAGTGTCAGCTCCCATGTAGCTGGACATGTAGAGGAAAATAACAACTCATCCTAACACACCCCAGTGAATATGAGCCACTGCTGTGAGTGCTTCCTACACAGGGCCCTTTGTAAAGCACTTTACAATCAAATGCCATACTCCTCCCAACACCCCTTTGGAAGCAGAACACTTTCTGTCTCCATCCTAGAGATGTTCAGAGAGGTTCGGGGGGCATCTTAACTTCCTTCAATGAGTTTTGGCCATGAAAACTGCCCTTCATGCAGCCCTTGCCCCAGGCTGAGCCTAACGAGAGTTCAGGCCTGGGAGATCTGCCCAGGAAGCCAAAGTGAGTGAGCTTGTCCAACTTCATCAAAACTCAGGGAAACCCAAGAAAGAGGCCATGAAGCTGCTTCGGGGAAGAGGAGAGCCGGTTCAGGTCACTCACTTGGTGGGGGTCCTCCGGGCAGGCGGGGATAGGCAGAGTGTTGCGGTGTCAGCCGGCCCTTCTCTGTGCTGGGAAATAACAAATGCGCTTTGGTTCTGGCCAGGAGAAGGGAGGAAGCAGAGATACTTAGTTCTCTTGGTGCAAGGAGTAGCCTGGATAAATCAAACAATTAGTGGTTGGGCATTGAACTCTGAGGTTTCTGAGCGTTTCAAAAGGCTACTTATTCCCAGAGAGACGGAAAGTAGCAACTTACAAACCAGGGCATTAGAAATAAAGAGAGGGCCTGGATACCCCGGTCCTTTTGAATCTTGACTGACAAGGTGTCATCCATCCCCTTTGAACTGGGACTGTTCTTCAGGCAATGAGGGTGGGAGGGAGGGAGGGAGCAGGGTTGAAGAGTTTTTCTCATTAAGTGGCCAGAGGCAAAGATTCCAGGGAGCTAAGCTCCTTGATGAAAGGGGAGCCAAGAATGACAGTCAGGGGAAGGGGGAGGCAGGGGTCTGGGGGAGGGGAGGAGAGACAAAGCCGGTGCATGGTTCTGGGCTGTCAGCAGCGCCTGTTGATTCAGCACCCATTAAGAGCAAGCCTCAGCTGGCCACTTGCCTCTGATATCTCCTGGGATTCTCACAAACCATGTGGGGCAGATACTTTTGCCACGCCCATTTCACAGGCAAGAATATCGAGGTTCAGAGAATCAGTTTAACGTGCCCAACGTCTCATGGTTTTTCCCCAGTGGCCCTGGGAAAGCGGTGAAGGAAATCAAGTACCTAGAAACCATGTTAACAGTGAATATGAAAACAAAGCCAGCCTGACCTGGGTCAGGGACTGGACAGGACTGCAGAGTGGAGCCCAGGGGACGGAGGGGACATGGCTGGTGAGCAGATCCTGGAGGAACCCAGCAGAAGAGGATGATCTGAGCAGGGCAGGTACCCAGGCAAGCGCCAGCTCTCTGTGGGCGGAAGGAAGGCTAGGGGCAGGTGATAGTGCCCTGAGCCTGGCTCACCCCCGTGCGAGCATCCTCTTGTTTGATATAGAAGCAAAACTTTCAAGCTAGTCTAGAACTGTCCTTGTACAAGTATTGCCTTCTTCCCTTTCCCCTGCCCTGTTTATTTTTTCCCACCATCCCTCCTCCTCATCTAAACACTATACATCTTGTGAGTTTATGCCTTCCCTTTCATGTTGCTGAACTTGCTGAAGGGTGGATATGTCTCCCCCCGCCCTCCACTGCCATATTCCTAGCACCCAAGGCAATATTTGACACTTAATTCACACTCAATAAACATTTGCTGAATGAATCCGCAACAGTAATATGGTGGGGTCTCTAGGGCCCCCCACAGCCTTGCCCCTCTACTTCTAGCCTGGATCTATCCCGCTCTCAGGCACCCCAGCACCATGTCTGTGCACCAGGGAGCTAGTGAGGGTACATGGCAGGATCAACAGCCAGAGGTTGAGAACCTGGCTCATGCTCAGCAGAGGTCAAGGAAGCCAAAGGTCTCGGTGGCAGTTAGCAAATGCAGGCGTTTGAATTGACTTAAAAAACAAAACAAAGATGAATTCTCCCCACTCCTTCACAACTCCTGGGACTATCCCACAGCACCCCCCCTGTTCTCCAGGGGCTCTCCTCCATCCTGAGTCTGCTGGAAGGAGGAAAGCACTCCAGGTCTAGTAGAAGGAAAAGAAAGGAGAGATTAAAGCGACACCCCCCTCTCCAGATCCTCCTATTTGAAATCTTTAGTAAGGCCTTGGAACAATCGGATGCCTTTTATTTCTAAACTCCTCTTGACTGTGAAGACAGCACCGAAGTCATGTAAGGTCAATGCAACTATTCGCCTAGGGAAATGGCTCAGGGGATGGGTTTTCTCTCCCCGGGCATCTGTGTGAAGACTCAAAGCCATCCTGCAAGGCCCTCCGGTTCTGAGCAATGTTTTGGGCTGGTGTTTGATAAACAGGAGGTTCTTTCTACACAAAGCACGCATGGCAGGTATTGTTCTTCCCGCGAACCTTGCTTACCTCTGCAAGGCCCCAGGTGCCCATGGGGGTGCCTGGTTGCCACACTGTCAGCACAAAATCTCCTTTTGAAACAAGCCTGGGTCTTCGCAGATGGCTTCACTCGATTGACCACAGTCACTCCTCTGCCTGGGACAAAATGAAATGTCCGCCCCGTCTGCCTGAGACATAGCTTCCGAGGCCACAGATGCTGAGCTGGCCCCTGCGTTTACTGACCACAGTGGGGTCAACCAACCAGAGTAAATGTATGCTGATGGTATGATGTCTTCTGATGCCAGTAATGTGTAGATATAAACAAGAATGTATCCCTTATTAAAAGAAAATTCGGTAGTATTAGGACCCATTTTCAGATAAGTAGGAAAAGTTATGCGATTCATCCAAGCAACTCTCAAGATTCCTCTGTTCCTGTCACTAGAATACCATGCTGCCCACTGGGTGTGCATGAGGGCGCGAATAGAACTGTGCAGTTAATGGCGTTAGTGAAAATCAGGAGGAAAAGGCACTGGGCCCCACAGCAGTATGTCCCTGTACGTGCACTCCTCGAGGGAAACCACCCTGTCTGCCCAGATACGTGTGTCTTTGCAGGAACTGGGGCAAAGAGGACCTATGCAGATTGCCAGAAAATCTACACAGGTGAAAGGCCTTTCTCACCTGTTGTCCTTGTGGGTGAAGGGAAGCTGCAAGAAAGGGGCTGTTTGGGACCAAGAGACACAGTGGGAGATGCAGTCTTAAGATTCAATGAGGGCAGGAAAGGAAAAGAAATGGGGGTTCAGTCTCTTGGTTCATTGATTCATCCAGCAAATATTTATTGCTGCCCAATCAGTACCAAGGTCTCTGCCAGTCCTTGCCCTCCAGGAACTTTTGTCTCTGTTCTGTCTATTATCTATAAATTCAACGATGTCTGTGGAGTACCAAGCCCTGGAGAACAGCAGGAAAGAAGTCAAACAAGGTCTCAGCCTCGTGGAGTCGCAGCCTGGTGGAGAGGACACAGGCATTAAACTGCTTACTGTCCAAGCAGCTCATTATTTCCCTCTGTGGGTACGTTACCGTGGACAGGAATGGAGTGGCAGCCGGCAGTGGTAAGGGCAGCGCTGGAGAATCAACAGTAACAACCAAGAGAGAGCAGACCAGGGAGAACATGACAGCGAGGAAAGGACCAGAGGCAGCACAGTGTCACAGGCTCAGGTCAGAGGGAGCCTGGGCCCCCCGGGAATCTGGACAGGGAGAGCAAGCCATCTCCAGCAAGGGAGAAATGGTCTCATGGAAACAGGTGGGGGCTCGGACAGCCTCCATTCCCCCTTGCTTTCTTGCTGGTCAAGAATATCGAGTGTGCCGTGCTGGTAGCTTTGTGATTCTCTCAATTCACCCACCTCATGGGTGCTGTCACTCTACGCAGATGAGGAGCCAGGTGCTCAATAGGGTGGGTGCCGTCACCCAGAGCAGGTCACAGAGCTCTTGTGTGGCTGAGCGGGGACTGAGACCCAGATCTGCCTCATGGCCCACCATAGCACGCTACTACTAGGTCTTGGTTGTCTGAAGGGAGACAATAACTCGCACCCCTCAGCCCAACCACCATCTAACAGATGAAGAAAGCAGGCTCGGAGGGGTGGACCAACTACCTGGGCCCCCTCGCACAGGGTTGTTCAGGGAAGAGAGCTCTTCCTGGCTCAGGTGGACCTTGCACCCGGCAGAAGCAGAAGCAGAATATACAGTGGAAGGAAACCTGACCACTGTATATTCTAGCAGTCAGTGGGCATCTTGGACTGGAGAGATAGGCTCCCCCTGCTGGCCAGACCGCTAGCAGGCAGGAGAAACCCTAAATAGCTCACTTTTAAAAGGGAGACTCATTACTTCAGTGTGTTGGGTAAAGACTGACAGGCCCCAACACAGAGGACAGGTTTTGCCAAAGTCTGAGGCTTTCAAAGTGGGCCAGAGCCATGTAGTATATATATATAGCCTGACTTCTGACAGAAAGGGCTTCGTGGGGGCAGCCAAAGGAGAGACTATCTTGATTCTGTCCATAACCTAGCTCAAGTGCTGGGAATCTGGAAAATTGGCAATTTTCTAAGCACAGTAATTTTTGTAGCCGTTCTGACACATGATCAGCTAACCGACAACAAAAGCTCTGGAAAAAGAGGAGTGTATTGAGTGGCTCAGTTAGGTGAGGGGATAAATATAAATCTATGGGGATAGCCCCAGTGTCCAGAGATAGATGGCCAGTAACTTTGAGGCATTTGACACATAGGTCAAATACTTAGGGACATTGAGTCTTTATAGTTCTTAATAACATTGAAGGTCAAAAAGACACCAATTCTTACAAACAAATTTAGCGAGAATTGGTGAAAATGCCGAGGCTGATGGCTGTCTGTAGGGAAAGAGGAATTCAGGCACATGGGCTTGTGAATCAGCCCATGGTCCTGAGGAGAAGTGACTTGACCAGATGATGCATCCTTGTGCCCTTGCTCATGCCACTCTTGGGGACAAATCACGAGGAATCAGCTCAAAAAGAATCTTTAGAGAGGGGGATCGTCTGCCCAGGTGCCTGCAGTGAGAGGACAGAACCTAAAATTTCTGAGGCTTCAGAAATTCCTTTCTCGAGTCAAGAGAGACAACTTGCCACAAACCAAGGGCACCAGGATGCATTGCTTTGTGACTTTAGATGTATCGCTTAACCTCTCTGAGCCTCAGTTTTCTTCTCAATTAGGTGGGGGTAATACTAGATCCACCCCACCCCCCAGGGGTTGTGTATTGAAGGAATTCGTTTCTCTAAAGGCTACACGCTGTGCCCTGTGTGTTTAACAGTCCCAGATGCCACTGGAGGGAGACTAGGAGACGGCGCTCGCTCGAAAAGGATGAGGCAGCATCGGGGAGTCTCAGATTTACACGCTGAAAGGAAGCTGGTACCTCTTGACTCCTAGTTTATCTTTATGGCAAAGTCAGAGACGGGAGAATCAACCTGCCACAGCTACCCAGGAACCCACCAAAACGCACGGGAAGCGCTTCAGAGGGTGTTACATTCTCCTAATAAGGAGAGGAAAACGCTGGGCCAGGCTCCCGGCTCCCACCAGAGCGTCCAGCCTGGGGTGTCTTCAGGATCTGGACGCGCACATATGTGGGGGCTGGTTCTGTGTCTGGGGTGTGAGAACCCCAAGTTCGCAATTTTTATCTCGTCTCTGCAGAGAGGAAATCGGCCCAAGTTGCAGCGTGGGATGGGCCGGGGCGGCCGGCGGACGCTGATGACCCCTGCGCCCCGCTGCCCCCCGCTGCCCCCGGCTGCCGTCCGGCGCGGCTCGGGAGCGCGGCGGGCGCCCCGGGTGCCGGGGCGGCGGGTCCCGCGGGGGAGGGCGGCGCCCCCGGGCCGGGGGGTCGGGGGGCCCGGGCGCCCACCGTGTCCCGCGGGGCCCTCCGCCGCCAGCAGGGGGCGCCGAGGGGCGCGCGGGCGGAAGGCCGGGGTGCGCGGCGCCGCCGCCGGCCCCCCCCGCCGCCGGCCCCCCGGGCGGCCGCCCGCCGCGGCGGGGCTCCGGGACGCGGCCGGGGGAGGCGGCCCGCGCGCCCGGGAGCGCCGCGCCACCGCCCGGGCCGCGGCCGCCGGAAGCGCGCGCGCCGCGGGGGCGGGGCCGGGAAGCGCTTCCGGGGGCGGGGGGCGCGGGCTGGGGCGGCTGCCGGAGCGGCGGGGACGGGCCTGGCGCCGGCGGCGGCGGAGGGGCGCCGCGGCGGGCGATGTGAGCGCGGCGCTCTCGGCAGGTGAGGCGCCCCGGCCCGCGAGGGCGCGCGGCGGGCGAGGCGCCGGCGGGGCGGGGGGCCGCCCTCGGCCGCTGTCCGGCGCGTCTGGGCGCGGCGGGGCGGGAGCGTCGCGCCTGGTCAGCCCGGCGGGCGGGCGGGCCGGGGCCGCGGCCGGGCGGGGTCGGAGGCCCCGGGCACCTGCTCGGCGCGGGCGCGCCCCGGGGGCCGCGGAGCTCGGCCCCGGCGTCCCGGCGCCCCCGGCCGGGCCGAGGGGCGCCCCCGGCCGGCTGCCCCGGGCTCCCCGCCTTCGCCTCGGGCGCCCCGGGCTCCCCGGCTTCCGGACCCGCGTCCCCGGGGCGCTCCCCTTTTGTACGGGAGCCGGACGGCTGAGCTCCCGGGGCGCCGTCCCGAGCGCGGGGTCGGCCCGCGGGGCTGCCGCGGGGCCCCTCCCAGGTGCACCGGCGGCCGCGGCGGGCGGGCTGGGCCCCGGACGTCAGCGCGGCCACCTCGCCCGCCGGTCCCGCTCGGCGGAGGCCGGTGCTCCGCCCGCCAGGCCGGCGGCTGGGCTCTCGGGCAGCGCCGGTTTGGGAGTGTCAGTCTCGAGGCCCTCGGCCAGCGTCTGCCACCCCGGACCTCAGTTTCCCCTTCCTCCTCAGGGCCCTTCCCGCTCTGCCGTTCTCGGGGGGGGGGGGGGGGAATCGGAAGGGCTCCCCCTGGTTCAAGATCGGGGGCGGTTTCTCTGAGGACTTCTGGCAAATGTGGACTTTTAAGCCACTTAATGCACTCGGTTTCAGACAGACTTTAAAATGGCTTTAAGAGGCATTCTTCAGCCTTACCTTTATCATAATTCATCCCTGGCTTTTGTTCCTAGGAGTAGTCAGTCACGTCCCGCCGAGTTTTCTCATGCACACTTTTTTTGTTGTTTATTTTTGCCCGATTTCTCTTTGTTCCCTAGTCCAGGCCCTGTTTGCTTCACATCTGGATTATTGCAACAGCTTCTTAGCTGGTTTCTGACTTCAGAAGGCCCCCCTCACCCCCAACCCCCCCATCCTTCCTTTATGCTAATGCCAAACTTAATATAGGAAGTCAAAAAAAGAGTTGAGTGCTTGCTTGCTTATTAAATGTCAAGATGCTGTTCCATGTGGTAAAGGAAGCTGTTAGAAGGCACACTTATGGCCTCCAGGCAGCTCCACCCTGGGTGCTGAGGCTACCTGTGAAGAGGTAATTGGTTAATGAGACAAGGTGCTGTAGAATTGAGAAGAAGGAGAGATGGTGGGTACCGCAGGCCAGTGGTCAGGGAAGGTGTGGTGGGGGGCGGGGTTTGAGCTGAGGGTTAAAGGCTGAGTGGGACTCAGATGGGAAAAGTGCAGTCAGACCCAGTGATCCCGGGGACTTAGTGAGTGCATCAGTTTCCTTGTGGCGATGGCGTCCCTGAGATTGTAGTAGGATGAAAGCTTGGACCTAGTTCCCAGAGCAGCTTGAACATTTGGCCAAAGTTGAAACTACTCCAAAGACAGTGGTGAGCAACAGGAGACTTGGGTGGTTCATGGTCATTGGCAGGCGGGGAGGGAGAGGCTGGGGGCTAGATCAGCCCAGAGGCCCTGCTTGATTACCGGCTTCTAAGCTGAGCAGCGAGCCCTTGTCTGTCACATTGTGTCCAGCCATTGCCCACCCTGTCTGCTCTGTTCTCCTTGTTTGGCCTGCTGCACCTGCCTGCACCGCACTCCCTGCTCCCTGTCTGCCCCTGCACAGGCAGGTTCAGAACTCAGGCTCAGTTTCTGTTGTTCCCCCTTTTGAAGTGCTGGCCTCCCTTTTCTTCTCTGTAAATTCTCCGTTTCACTTCCTTCAAGCCCCTGCTGAAGATAAACTTCCCCCAGAGGGTGCTCCCTGACGCCCTACCCCCATGCCCACGCGGGGCTCCAAGTACAGGCTTGGCACTCGCTCCTGATTGTTGAAGTTATTGAACTTGTTCTGGGGCTGGGGGGGCTGGGGGGGGGCGCCATGCATCTTAGTGCCTCTCTTGGGGCCCTCGGAGTAGCTGAGACTGTAGTTGGGCTTTGTAACAGGCGCTCAGGTGCTGCCGGGGTTTTGTTGGTAAATAACTGTAAAAAAAAAAAAAAAAAACAACAACTTTGACCCTCCTCTTCCTTTTCAAGGAGAATTTGTTGTCAGCTTTCTGGGCCATGTACCGTTTATGTTGAATGCTGCCTTTCAGGGTGGACGTTTTCAGCTTTTATTCTTAAGGTGCAGAAAACATAAAATGAATCTTTGACACGTTAAAATGTTTACTCTTGATCCTGGGAAAAGGAGAAAATCATAGAATTCTTCAGTTAGAGGCTGTGGGGAAATCATATCAGCTTTGGAGCGGGATGGGCTTGGCTTTGCCAGCCAGGCTTCTTCTGAGCTGTGTGAACTTGGGCATTTTATATAACGTCTCAGAACCTCTGTTTTCTCATCTGTCACATGGAGAGAAAAATAATTTAATAGGGTTGCTCAGAGTTTTTGAAAAGTATGCAAAAGAAGTAGCAAAATTGGTAGCACCGAGTCAGCGCTTCACACAGTGTCATGTCATCAGGACTGTTGGGTGGAGGATTGGTGGGTGGGGCAGTGACCGCTGCTGTGCCCAGTAGCCTCCAGGTGGTGGATTTCTGCGCCTCTGGAACCTCCTACCTGCATTGGAGGCACTAGAATGACATCATTATACCTCATTCACGTTAATTGTCCTATTGCTTTAGCTTAAAGTCTCCCTCATGTTCTTCAGACTTCTTAATTGTGTCCATTTAATGTTTTGTGTCTGACAAACTGCTGACGTTAGCTTAGTGCAGGTCATCAGCATGATGCAGTTTAATTTCTGACGGTTATTTTCTGGTTGGCATTGGTGGCGTGGAACACCTCACAGGAAAATGCAATTCAAGGCGAGCTTTTCTTATCCTTTTGTCATAAGAAGCAGGACTTACTGTATTTTCCAGATCCGGAGCCCCTTGAAATGCCAGCACTAGGCAGATAAGCTGCTATTCCTTGACATTTTTGAGTTATTTGCCTTAAAGAAGCTTATTCATTCTTTTACTTGACACAAATCTCCTAATTCATGATTAGACTATGAAATATCAGTTTGCCTGCTTCACACACAAGTGAAAAAGAGTGGTCATTATGCAGAAAGGGCTGCAAACTACTCCAGGCATAAGTGGTAACCCCTTAATTATGTGGGGATCAGTTTAGCGGCAACGTCCTCCACTGAGAATTCTCTTTCCACTCCAAGATAGTCAGTAAGAATTGGGCACCCATTAAAAACCCGGAGTTTCCCCATTGTGCCTGCATTGAAATCTTACAGGAGATAAGAATTCTGGCTCTGCAGACTGACAAATGCAGGTTAGAATCCTGACTCAGCCAGGCATGAGCTGAGTGATGGGGGAAGGCTTCTCAGTCTCGGAGTTTGCCTCCTGGGCTGTAGAACTGGGAGCATTGCGACAGGTCGCCCAGTGTGGCGGTGAAGATGCAGTGAGCAGGCAGAGTGCACACAGCAGGCGCTCAATAACCACCCTTGATGTTGCCAGGAGGTTAAAGACCATCACCCCAGGAAAGCTCAGAAGAAGCCTCTGGTGTTTGCAATGACTGAAAGACAAACCCCACCAGCCAGCACTCTCAGAATTCCTGTATCTGAGCAGACCTGGAGAATGTTAACGCCTTGGTAGGAAATGTAACAGTTTGGATAAAAATGGTCTTTCAGGCTCACATGAATTAATGCAGTAAGAACTCTAGACTTGTTTTCTTTTAAATTAGGATGAGTGCTTCATGAATATCCATCGCAGAATGCCGTTTTATTTATTTTTTTCTTGCATAGGGTTTCAGTAGCACCAGAATGTTTCATGCAGCCCTGGTGTTATTCGGCTGCTGCCTTCTAAAGGATTAGATTGTAATTCTTGACAGCTCAATTTTAGTTTTGATCTAGACCCAGGCAGAAACACCTAGAAAAGTTATTTTTATGTAGTTGTCCCGGCTGTTGCCATGCCTATGGTCCCCAGCCCTTCCATCTGTGGTCTTTTCAATGACGTTGTATGCGAATCGGATCTCTGGGTCCTCAGAACCGATGAGGGAGCCCAGTAGGAGCAAGTGACTGAAGCGGCAGGTGCAAATCTGGCTTGGGAATCATGAGCATCTTGATTGAAAGTAATGGGTACCGTCTGGTCCCTTAAACAACTTTCAGAGTTGTCACTTGCTTCCCTTTCTTGGGAGTGACAACAGGTTTTTTAAATGAGCGGGGTGAGGCTGTCGATGGGTTAGATAGGAAGGTGCTACCTTGCTGGATTCTGCCTGCCACCCGGGACCCTCTGCCGTCTTGGGTCGTCATCTGGGAAGGTTGAACCCTGAGTACACAGCTCTGGGGACAGTCCGTGGACTTGAGCCACCAGCTTGGTGTAGGTTGTGTCACACTGTTGGGCCGAGGCACGCGGAGTGAGGGCAGCAGCGGAGCTGGAAAAAATAGACCCGCTCAGATCACTTAATTTTCACTGTGTGCTCTTGTTCCTGTGGCAGTTCTGAGCTTCTCCCAGGAATGGTATGGAGGGGTCTTCGAGAGCCATGTGGTATTTGGCCCAGAAGACATGTGTGTGTCCTTCTCATCTCTAGGCCTTTTTAAAATGGGTCAGCAGGGGCCTCCCTGGTGGTGTAGGGGTTGCAGTCTCAGCGCTGTCAGGCTGTTGCCAGCCACTGCAGCATGAGTTTGAGCCCTGGCCAGGGAGCTGACCCACATGACACAGCAGACCTCTCCTGTCTCCCTGCTGCTCCCCTCAGCAGTATATTTCAGTCAGTCTGCCTGTTCTGCTCCCCACTCTGTCTCTGGTGAATCCGCTCACCCCCTGTACCTCTGGCCTACACCCCAGTTCTTGTATGCATAAATAAGTAATAATAAATCTTTAAAAAGAAAATAAAATGGGTCAGCAGTGTGGGAAGATGTCACCAGTTCAGGTTCTGCTTTTCATTGTTTCATTTCCTCAGCCTAGCAGAAGGCCTGATGCAGAATGTTGCAGAAAGACTTGTACCTGGAAATGTTAGCTGGAGGGTCTGGTGAGAGGGGTCTCCTCTTCGACCAGGAGGCATTTTATGGCGCCTCTTACAGGAGCAGCCAGCTCCTCTGCAGCCAGCTCTCTTCTCTGTTTTCTCTTTGAACTGCCCTCATCTCACCACCCTGATCCTCAGTTCGGACAAGTTTAGTGAGTCCCTCTTGGTATCTCCAGGTCTAATGTTTCTCTGCAGCTGCAGCCCCATCCTTCCTGTCGCTTGTTGGAGGTCTCTGTGCAGACGCCCAGGGGCAGCCCCAGAGCAGCTGGTCTGAGAAAGGCTAGCAGCCCTCCGCCTCCAGGTCCTAGCCACTCCCTCTTTGCACTCATGTTCAAAATGTCTGTGGCCAGAATTCAGTTTGAATTCTTTAATCTAGTATTCAGGGCCCTCCACATTCCAATGGTGGCACTTCCCTACCTCGTTCCTCGTACCTGGGCCTGGCCACTTGCCCAGACACCATCCGTTTCACTCCGCTGTTCTCTGCTCCTGCCATTCCTTCTGTCTGGAGTGTTCTTTCTGTTCCATTTGAAATGCAAAGCTCTGTTCAAATATTATTTCCGCCATGAAGTTTTTCTTTGTTCTATTTTGATTTTTTAAAAATCTTTTTTGGTCAGAAGTAATCAGTCTTGTCATTGCTCCTCGTAGTTCTTTGTTTCTGCCTCAGTAATTGTCTGCTTGATACAGTAATTACCCATTTGCAGCTTGTCTTTCTCTAGATTCTTTGGTTAAAAAATTATGTGTATTTTAAGTGAAATCTTGTCTTAAAAAAAACTTTTCGTGAGAATAATACAACTATGTGATAAAAACTTTAGAAGATATAAAAATCTGTTTTCCTTCCATCTCGGCTCTCTTTAGTCCTTCCCTGAAGTATTAACATTAATACTTTCACATGACTCCTTCCAGAATGGATGCAGCTGCATACATTTGTTATTTTTAAGAGAAATAGAAGGGAATCACCTATAAACAAATTGTTCACTATCTTGCTGTTTTTTCAGCAAAATGCTTTCATATCAAAGCATACAGATCTACCTGTTCTTTTTAACAGCTGCATAATATTTCAGTGCCTGTTGATTTTTGGGATGAGTTTCCTTTTGGCGGATTTTGAAGTGGTTCCCCCGCTTTTAAGTTTATTTATTTTTGGCTATATAGCAAGTAAAAATGTTTAGTGGACATCCTTATACATATATCCTAACATGCTTTCCTAAGTAGTGTATATTTATGGCCTCGATTCCTAACAGTTAATTGTGGGCCAAATGGAAAATGCCTTGTAAATTCTGATAGATATGACCAGATTATCCCCCGGCTCTGTTAAAATGTGTGTAATTCTGATGAGTTCCAACTGGTATCCCTTCTTTCCTTTCTGTAATTCACATGGATAAAGCTCAACATCTTTTCATGTTTTTGTCATTTGTCTTTTTCTTTGAGCTGCTCGTATTCTTTGCTTTTTCTTCCACAGCATTTTGCATGTTAGCCCAATCGATGTGAGTTATAATGTATATTAAGGACTCTGAAAAGTCATCCAGTGTCAAACATGCACACATTTTCCCTCCATATCTTGTGGCTTTGGGAGGGGATTATTTTTTCATTGTACACGTTTATGTTGTTGGATGTATTTGCATTTGTGGCTTCTGGGATGTATGGCATGCTTGTAAAGGACTTAAAATTATTATTATAAATTCATTCATGCTTTCATTTAGTTTTGTGTATATGTGTGTGATAATCAAGTCTGTTTAAAATACTGTCAAAAGGATAGGATGATATT
The DNA here is from genome assembly GCF_964194135.1 of Talpa europaea. Taxonomy (NCBI): domain Eukaryota; kingdom Metazoa; phylum Chordata; class Mammalia; order Eulipotyphla; family Talpidae; genus Talpa; species Talpa europaea. Next base: position 5,780,904 of record NC_140074.1, on the reverse strand, counting down.
AATTGGAAAATAGTAAGCCCCCCCCTTACCTTTCCTGATGTTTTGTTGGTAAACACCTAGCTCCTTTGAAAACTCAGGGAGCTGCATTTTCGGGCGAATGGTGCTTGCTTTGACGTGAGCCCATAGTGTTATCACATAGACGTGAAGTCATTGCCCTTTTGCATCTTTTGCTCAAACTCAGTGGGAGGGGTAGGATGAAAGGAGGAGCAGAGCATCAACTGTTGTCTGCTCCCTCTTCTCTGCTCCGGCCATGTCCGTTAGAGAGGGTCAGCAGCTTCCCTCTCTCTGCAAGCACAAGGCTGTAAGCCTCTAAAGCTCCTTCAGGTAAAAATGCTTTGGAACTCAGATTAGGGTATCTTTCCCTTGTTTGTTGCATTCCAGAACAGAGTCTCCTTGACCTGATGGGGCTGGTGATAATGGTCTGTAGCTTTTTTGGGTGGGATCTTGCAACTTTATAGCTCAAGCAGCTTTGTACGCTAAGTTTTGTTGTCATGTGGTCTTGCATCAGATTTTAGTTTTTATTTATTTATTTATTTTTTGAGATTTATTTATTTATCCAAGCACTGGGTACAGTCAGAAGCGCGGGAGGGTGAGAGAATTCACCAGAGCCAGAGCGGGGAGCAGAGCAGGCAGAAGGACCAAAGTATATTGCTGAGGGGAGCAGCGGGCGGCAGGAGAGGTCTGCGCGCCATGGGGGACCCTCCTCTGGTGGCCGGGGAGCAGCCGGGGATTGAACCGGCGCCGCAGAGGCTGCGGGCAGCTTCGCAACCCAGTGCTCAACCACTGCACCACCAGGGAGGCCCAGATTTTAGTTTTTATAGTGTGCATGCGTGTTTGTTTCTAGAACCCCTCTCCTTCACTTTTTACTCCAGGTCAGTAGGAGGAGTGTCCCCGGCTGGCCTGTGCCCACAGTGCCTCGCTGTATAAATGGTTTCCGTTCTCCGGGTGCCGAGTCTGCCTGACTCCCCAGAGTGTGTCCCTTTTCTTCCCCAGGCTGCCGGCCCTTCCCCTCCCCCCATCCAGTTCTGGCCTGCACTGGCCTTGCTGTCTGTGCTTCACACAGCTTCCTTGCTGCTCCGTCAGGCCTAGGCAGCCTCCACTGCCTGTGCTTGCTTTGTGAACCCTAGTCTCAGGGCTGCTGTGAGCCCTGCTGAACTTGGGATGAACCTCTGTCTTCTTGGCAGCATGCGCTCTCCATGACTTTCACCTTCAGCCACCAAAAGGACCAGTCACTTGAGCCCTAGACCAGTGGTTTCTAATTAATTGAGGCTTTGCCCTGTAAAGACAGCTATTTATTTAAAGTGGGCAAAACAAGCCAGAGGAGGCGACTCCGCGGGGGAAGGGGAGAAAAGCGGTGCCTGTGGACGGCATAGCACACTTATCTGAAGGACCACCTGGAACGTCTCGTCGGTTCACAGCCCTTATGCCTACGGATGATTTCGTTCTAGAAAAGAGGGAGATTTCGATCTAGAAAGAGGGCGTTGCTGTAAATTCCTATGGCTGAACTCTGCTTACTCACAGGGGATGTGCATTTGTACTTTTGGTAGAAATGACTAAAATGTCTCCATTTGCCCTTCATCTTCCTCCTCACAGGAAGGAGGTAGAGCCCTGGCAGTAACAGGAGGTTACTGCCTCCTGCCCCTTCCCCGGCACCACCCCTGAGCAGGGAGGTAACCTGGGGCACCCTCTCTCGACTTGTTCTTCAGCTGGCCGTTCTGTTGGCCCTGGGCAGTAAATAAGGATAAGGAGTTATTGTGTGGAGTCCAGATGGGCAGACTTTGGGACAGTCCTAGGATAATTCGCCTGCTGGAGCCTCAGTTTTTCCATCTCTAAAATGGGAGTAATAGTATACCTGCTCTCTGGGGGAAGGTCGAGATTATGTGAAATTATGCAAATAAGACCTTAACAACATGCCTAGCATGTGTCAGCCAGTAAACGGTGGTTGGTGGTGGTGGTGGTGGAGGAGGAGGAGGAGGAGATGATGGACTTTCCCAAGTAAGGGAGGGGAGGCTCAGGAGCGTGGTGGGAGGTGGCGTGATCCCCATTTACAATTGCCGAGGCTGGTGAGGAGGGGTGGACACAAAGTGGACCCAGTGTAGGCACTGCCCACGTCTGAGGTGGTCCTGTTCAGGAACCCACCAGAGAAAGCCGTCGTGGAGGAGTGTCTGTGTGAGGCGCAGGTCTGAGGTCAGCTTGGGTCACGGAGAGCGGGGTGTTTGTGTGCCCATTTGGTGGCGTGAGCAGAAGAGGACTGTGGAGAAGTGAGGAGCTGGCAGTTCTGAGCTTCCAGGCTATTTCTCTGTGTGTTTTTTGAAAGAAATATTTCACATTCTTTTCCAGAATATAGTTTTTACAAACAAAAACAAAATATTGTTTAAATATTAATGGAATTAAAGAAAAATATCCAGCTTGTATATGCTTGGTTTTTAAATTAAAATATATCAATATAAATGTCTAGTTGGGGATTTTTTTTTTTTTTGTCTAATACAGTGTGACAGAAAGATTTCTGATTAATCTGTTGAATTAAAGAATACTGAAGAATTCTGATGTATTTAGTGAGTGGAATAATCAAATTCATTATTGTTTTCTGAAGCAGCTGCAAACCTAGTCTAAATGAAAAACTAATATAAATCACTTCTGCATTATCAAAAATGAATTCCATTCCTCTGTCTCTCTGAGTTGGGAGGAATCTGCTTCAAGCCTTTGTCAAACTGCAAGCCTGGGACTCTTGCTCATTTTGAATTCCCTTTGGTTTTGTGCATGCAGAAGATTGAAATTGAATGCATATTTCCTATAAATGTAGAAAATAATTTAAATTTCCAGTCAGCATGCCATTTTAGTGATTGCAATTAAATCTAATACTTGCAGCATATATGACAAAGGCTAATTTCCTTCATTTGCAAAAAGGCTCTGATAATTCAATAAAAACAGCAAAAATGGGCAAAGGATATGAAGTAGGTGGCTCAGAGACGAACTTAGACAAATTGCCATTACCCACGAGAAAAGGTGATCAGCCTCATTTACAGGGCAACAAATGCCCATCAAAATAATGAGTTAACACTTTCCACCCTTCAGTTGGACAAAAAAGAGAAAGTGTAACAGCGGTTGTTGCCGTGGGGTTGGGGGAGCAAGCGTTTCCACCAGCTCTTGGTGAAAGGGTAGTTGCTGCTACCTTTGGGGCGCAGTTTGGCGTCAGGGACCCACAGTGCCTGTGCTGGGGGATACTGGGCTGTTCTGTTTCCTCTCTTGGGTGTCAGTGGGGCAAGGGTCATGTCCTTTGTGCCACGCCTGTCTATGGAATACTGTGCAGTCAGAAGAGAGAATAAGTGTGCTGTGGAAGGATTTTAAGGTTTTTAAGAAAACAGTTCAAAGTCATTTATACTGCCTGTGTGTGTGTTCACAGTGGTCTCCGAAGGGCACCACGGAGTCTCTCACCAGGGATTGTCTTCAGGAAGAAGGGCTGGGAGGGTTTACTGTTCACTCTCTGATTTTTTTCTGTGCTATGATTTGAAGATCTACCATATGTATATATATTTTAAAGATAAAATCAAATACTGATCTGACTTGGGTGTAGGCTGACTTGCATTCCATACAGGGGAGCAATCCAGACCTACAAAAAACCAGTGAGTCCCTGGAAAACTGCTGATAAGGAGTGGAGGATCGAATTTTTTTTTTTTTTTAAGATTTATTTATTTATTTGTTTGTTTGTTTGTTTATACATGCACTGGGTACAGTCAGATGTGCGGGAGGGTGAGAGAATTCACCAGAGCCAGAGCGGGGAGCAGAGCAGGCAGAAGGACCGAAGTACACTGCTGAGGGGAGCAGCGGGCGGCAGGAGAGGTCTGCATGCCATGCGGTGGCTGGGGAGCAGCTGGGAATCCAACCGGCGCTGCAGAAGCCGCGGGCAGCTTCGCAACCCAGCGCTCAACCGCTGCGCCACCGGAGAGGCCCTGGAGGATCTAATTTGAACTCCATGTCCCAACGAGAGGTTCTGTTCCCTTTACCTCAGGACCCCGGCCACTGGGTGTAGGGCTTGTGATTATTAGGCTTTTTGTTCTCTTGGCCAGGTGATGTGCCCAGGACTTAAGTTACCTGCAAATTCCCTGCATGTCAGTCTTCTAGAAGCCTCTTACTCAGGAGTGTTGCTTGTTAGCAGCTTCTGGGAGGAGTCTTTGAATCTCATTGTCACTGCGGAAAGGAAGTGTTAATGTACAGGAGAGCAGAGTGAGTGCCTCCTTTCTCATTTTGCAGGAAAATGGAATCCCTCTCTTAGGTGTTAATCATAGTCTTCGTTTTTTCTCCTCACTGATTTTCTTTCAAGTGTAGTTCTCTATTTTTCTTCTGAGAAGAAGATAAAAAGCCACACAGGAGGAGGAAGCCTCATTGTGAAGCTATTTTCATTTTTATAGGTGATTTCAGAAATGCTTTATTGCTTTCATTTCTCTTCAGGTTTCTGCACCTTTGAACCCACCATCTTTCTGCCTTTTAATTCCAAAAGTCACCACTTATATATCCTTGAGTCAGGAAAATGCTGTAATGAATAGGTGACATTTGCCCACTTACTAGGTGCTGGTCAACAGCTATTTTCCTAGAAAACTCTCTGGTCTGGTTGCGAGCACAGCCCCTGGAGCAGATTTTAATCTAGTAGTTGTGGGATGTTTGGTGAGTGTCTGAATTTTCTTTCCTTAGTCTCTTCATCTGTAAAATGGGGACAGTCCTAGTATTTCCCTCACAGAGTTGGTAAGGGGATCAAATTAGCTAATAGAGGTAAGGTGTTTAACCCAAGGGAAGTACTCAGTTTATGTAAGCTGTTTTACATAGCCTTTCGTGAACTTCCCTCATTTAATGATTATACCAGCCTTGTTAGGTAATAGTTCTTATAAGCCTTTTTCTAGAAATGAAAATCAAACCTAACTGAGGCATCTTAGCCTCAAAAATGTTTGAAAATTCATTTTAGTGTTTTTATTGGAAAAGTCAGAGCCAGGATTCATATCCAAATATAACCTCCAGCCTCTTCTCTTTGTTACACAACTGATCTCTATTACAGTATCTGGAGCAGTTATCATCTTGGTGTCCATGTGCTTGGCGGCCATTGTGCTAAGTGCTTTCCACTTCCTGCCTGGACTTCTCATAACCACCCCAGAAGGCACTGACTATTATTATTCCTCTTAAAAAGATTCTGAAGCACCCTGCCTAACGTCTTACAAGTGGAGAGAAGGAAGCATTTGAACCCCCATCTGACCCTGGATTCTGTTGCTAACAGTTACATTATGATCTTTGCTTTTAAAAACTGGATGAAGGATCTTAAAATGTTTTAAATGTTACTAATTTTGAGTAAGTAGATACATTTACATAGTTTAGAGATGTGTAAGAGTCCAAGAAGATTCGCTGAATGCAAATGGACTTCTAGCTACCCCGTGCCCCTCCCAAGAGGCGGAGCAAGGGTTTTTTGTACATCATTCCAGAAATATTCTGTGCAGATTCATGAAAGTATGCATCTATACAGGGTGAGTGATGGGTTCAGTGAGTGGGATTCCTGGGTTCCCTCTGAGATAGGTTTTGGCAGTTTGCCGTTTATTGGCACCTGGCAAATTTATTAAGGCACAGCAAGGTAGCAGGGGGATTCAGAAAAAAGACGTTTGCACAGACACACAGGCAAAAGCTGCATTTGAGCAGGAAAGGCTTACTCAGAAAAAGAGATGCCTGTATCACGCGGGCAGGCTGGGAGCAAGATACGCATTTTGCCAGAACCAGGGGTATCCCTTAGATAGTGTTCTTTGGGGGGATTCATTCCTTTGTGGAATTTTATCTGTTGTGGAATCTGTCACGTCTAAGGTGTGGTTGGGTTAAACTGTAAGGACTGGTGGTTCTTTGTACTTACACGACCGACAGCTCTCCGTTGCCCGCCTTAGCAGTCGGTCTTTGCCTGCAGATTTTCCTTTGCTGTTTTAATGACTTTAGTCCTTTTATCCCCATCTCTGATCTCTGGCCGTGTGAAGCTTCTGTCCTGAATTTTCTACTCCAGTCTTCCATCCGTGAGTGTGTGTGTGCTTTCATATTGCTCCATACAAATAGCATATATACTCTTCCCCCCCCCCCTTTTTTTGGTAAAGATTTATTCTTTTATACAAGAACTGGGGTAAAGGCCAAATGGGTGGGAGAGTGAGAGGATTCACCAGAGACAGAGCGGGGAGCAAGACAGGCAGACGGACCGAAGACACTGCTGAGGGGAGCAGCGGGCGAGACAGGAGAGGTCTGCCGTGCCATGTGGGGCTCTCCCTGGCTGGCCGGGAATCGAACTGGCGTTACAGAGGCTGCAGACAGCTTCACAGCGCTGCGCTCAACCCGCTGCACCACCGGGGAGATCCTGTTTCCCCTTTTTATGGGGATTGTTTTATGTGAAAAGTGTGAAAGTGTTTCTACCTTCATTTTTTTGTTCTGGTTGTATAGCAGTCTATAGTATGGACCTACCATAACTTGTTCATCAGGGCTCCTCTTGATGGGCATTTAGTTTGTTTCTAATTTTGTTTTGTTTCATTTTTAAAGATTTATTTTTATTTATTTATGAATATAAAAACTGGGGTCTAGGCCAGAGGTGCAGGGGGTGAGCGGATTCACCAGAGACAGTGTGGATCTGAGAGCAGAACAGGCGGATCTACTGAGATACACAGCTGAGGGTAGCAGCGGAGAGACAGGAGAGGGAGAGGTCTGCTGCACCATGTGGGTAGCTCCCTGGACAGGGATCCAACTTAGGCCATAGTAGTGATAGCGCTGAGACTTAATCCTGGCACCACCAAGGAGGCCCTATTTCTAATTTTTGTTAAACAATGCTTTTACAAATGACTAGCACTGAAATTGCTCAGTAATGCAGATGTATATTTGTAATTTTAATGGCTATTTCTAAAATGCTTACTGAAGTATTTGTACCATGTTACACTCCACTAGCGGTGTCTGTCAAATTATCATCTAGCAGGAAATTTAATTTTTTTTTTTTGTCATTCTAAGTAATGTTAGTGAGCAGGCTGAGGGGCTCCCTGGGGCCCCCAAACCTGCACCCGGTGATGGGGTCCAGCCATCCATGCACACAAAGACGAAACAACTCTTAGTGTGAAACTTTAATGTGAGTAGTGTGGGGAAAGAGAAAGAATAAAGGGTAATCGTTTCCAAGTAAAAGACCCGAAGTCACTCATTGTCTCCTGGGAATGTCCAGCCAAACAGGGTCGGCCTGAAGCGTGGCTACTAAGGCCCAAAAACTTGCCACGACTCTAAGGGACCTTCTGGTGGAGAACCACAGGATGGGGGCAAAAAGGGCCAGGTTATTCTGGGATGAAAGGAGCAAAATCAATGTACAAATCGAGGGCTTCCCCTGGTGGCGCAGTGGTTGAGCGCTGGGTTGCGAAGCTGCCCGCAGCCTCTGCAGTGCCGGTTCGATCCCCAGCTGTCGGCGACGGTCCCACATGGTGCGCAGACCTCTCCTGCCGCCCGCTGCTCCCCTCAGCAGTGTATTTCAGTAGATCTGCCTGTTCTGCTCCCCGCTCTGGCTCTGGTGAAATCTCTCACCCTCCCACGCTTCTGACTGTACCCAGTGCTTGTATAAATAAATAAACAAACAAACAAACAAACAAATAAATAAATCTCAAAAACAAACAAAAAAAACAAAGCACAAATCGAGATAACAGCTGCCATCATCAGCCTTCCCGTGTCTCCTTCCGAGTCCTCAAGTCCCTGGTGCAAGTCCAAAGGCAAGAAACAAGTGGGTCCTTCTCCTCGTGTCTCTCCTCTGTGTCTTTCTCCTGTGTGTCCCCCCGAGCCCAGCTGCCTTTCTGGCCGCTCCGCCCTTGTGTTGTGTGGACTAACTGTATTTTTTCTTTAACATTTTGATGACATGGTATTTCAGGATATGAGTGTACCAGATTTCAACAGTTCTCTTACTATTTAGACTGTTTCCATTGTTTCCTAGCGTAGTTGAGTATACTACAGATAAATTAATGTACCTGTATTGAATTTTTTGATAATAAAGTGCTGATTCAAAAGAAATACCCGTTTTAAGGCACTCATTTTATCTCTGTATGCATGTGTGCACACACCCTTTCCTTCTCGCACTGCCAACTGGGTTGCATTTTTAGTCTTTGTCAATTTGGGACAGAATTACATCATGTTAGTTTTTGTTTATTGATGACGTTGTTAGGCATTTAAGGCTATTTTAATTTTTCCTTTTTAAGTATTTGTTCACAGGGCCTCCCCTGGTGGCGCAGCAGTTGAGCGCTGGGCTGCAAAGCTGCCCAAGCCTCTGCAGCACCACCCGTTTGATCCCCGGCCATCAGCGAGGGTCCCACATGGCGTGACAGACCTCTCCTGTCGTGCCTGCTGCTCTCCTCAGCAGTGTATTTCAGTCAGTCTGCCTGTTCTGTTCCCCGCTCTGGCTCTGGTGAATTCTCTCACCCTCCTGCGCTTCTGACTGTACCCAGTGCTTGTATAAATAAATCAATAAATAAATCTTTTTTTAAAAAAAGTATTTGTTCATATACTTTGCCTATTTTTTCAGCTGTTTGACTTGTAAGAATTTTATCCTTCTCTGCCACATCTAAGTATTTTTCATAATTTGTCTTTTTTTGAATAAACAGCATTTTTTAGATGCATAAAAACTTCTGTGTTAAATCTCAGTTTGTTCGGGTGTCTGTCCTTAGAAATGTCTTTTCTAGAAGTCATTGGGTGTGTCGTGAAGAAGGGAGTGGACTTTGTTGTTTATTTGTATTTCTCAAGTAGCATCTATCCCAAGAACTCTTCTTTGTTCACTGACTGGAAATGGCCACCTGGCCTGGCCTCTCCCTACCCACCTTGACAGCCCCTGCCTGCTGCTCCTGCTCCCTGCTGTGCTGCCACACTCCACTCCTCCCTCCACTCAGGCCCTGGCATGTGACCCCCTGCACCTGGAAAAGAGCAGCATGTCCCCACAGCAGCCCCAGCCGCAGCTGTATCTGTGTGGCTTTCCTCGGAGTGTGTAGGTCGCAGTTGAAATTTCCTTTGTTCACGTGGCGTCTCTAACCACTGTCCCAACACGGAAGGCGGCTGTGGGCCCCGTCCATGAGGAGATGATTGTAGCTGTCTGGAGCCCTGGCGCCTGGCACAGGGAAGATACTTGGGACACAGAATGAATGAACTGGAGCTTAATCGTCTGTCTTGACATGTATATGTTTGGCTGGTTTTTGTTTTCCTAATATTTCTTCAGCATTTACTCTCCTGTGTCTGCACTGCCCAGTGTGGCTACATGTAGCCACTGAGCAGTTGAAATGTGGTTATTCCCAAATTTAGATGTGCTGTAAATGTGAGATACACATCTGATTCAAAACCTTTGGGGAAAAAAAAGAATGAGTAATGTCTCATAACTCCTGACTATCGATGTGTGTTAAAATGTTTTAAAATATATTGGGTTAAATAAAATGTACTAATAATTTATATTTTTATTTTGAAAGTAACTGCTAGAAAACATTACACATGTGGCTTGCAGTATTTTTCTATTGGACAGTAATTTATAGGTGAATTTTAAAATAATTTGTAATTTCTAAGAAAAAGTTCCATTGGGCTACATTGTATTTTCAAGTTAAAGTCTTACAGTTTTCTTCTTGTAAATCCTGACTATTTTTTGTTTATTTCCCTGGGCATTTTATAGTATCTGTTTTTACTGTGGTTGTAACCTGTCATTATTGTATCTAACTTCCTAACGTTTTATGAACAATAATTTTTTAAACCCTCCCTTTATTACATCCTGATTCCAACCTTTTTTTTTTTTTTTCCTCCAAGTGATTTTCTTGGGTTTTCTATATAAATAGCCATATTTGCATGTAACAATAATTTTGTCTCTTCTGAATCACTGTCTGTCTGAATTTTGTTTGTTGTTTTGGCTGCAATTTCCAGGACAGTGTTAAGTGAGAGAAGTAATGGGCAGACAATTTTGTATGTCCTCCCAGGCACTGATGAGCATGCTTTTGTAAAGTGTTTTCCAGTCTGCGCCAGGGAACACTAATTCTCTGGAATATTAATATGTGTTCCGTGAGAGAAGAGCTTCACAGTTAAACGAGTTTGCAAACTGCTGAGTTAAATAGAATTCTTGTCTGTAGGATTTTTCAGATGGATTATTATGCTAATGTGTTTTTTAATCCCAAGGAGGTGGTAATATTAAGGCTAGCTATAGGCTTGTGTTTTACTAAATATGTTTTGGGAAATTCAGATATAAGTTTCCCATTTTAAGGATAATTGTTGCCATTGGTTTGCAGTAGATACTGTTCATTAAGAACACCGTTTTCTATTCCTAGCTTATTGAGTACTTCTCCTTACTTTGAAAAGGCCTTTAACTTTCTAAAATGCATTTTTGTTATACTTTTGATTTGGCCATATGGTTTTTCCTCCTTTGACGCACTGATGTTGTGAATTTGTATGTTTCCTAACACAGAGCCATCCTTGTATTTGTGAAGCGACCATTCATGTAATAAGTTATATTTGCTAGTATTTACCTTAGACCTTTAAAATCTGTGTACTTAGGAATGGTTGTCATTCTCCTTCTTTATACTCTTTGCCATCTTCTGGTGTCAGATTTATATCATATGATGCTTTAAATGTTTTAACATGTGTCTGGAACTGTGAAGACCTGAAGATCATTTGTGCCTTGGCAGTTCTGTTTCTTTTTTATTTAGCTCTGCCAATTTATGTTACTCTAAAAATATGTCCATTCTGTACAGATTTCAAATGACCTTCAGTCATAAAGCTAGGATAAGTCACGGCACAGTGTTCTCTGGTCCTGACATGAAATGCTGGCGAGAGCTAGTTATACTAACTGATGGAGCCTTTCCTGCAAGAATCTTAGGTTTAGCTGTACATTGTCTTGTCCTGAAATGTAATTTTTTCCTCTGTTGTCCACATTTGCTTTCTTTGGGTTTCACTTGCTGTTCCTTTTCTAACCTCTTAAGTTGACTAATTTTGTTTGTTTTTATTCTTTATTGATTAATGATAGATTTTTTAAGGCACTGATTTTCCCTATTGAAATTTGTTATTTCAAAAGCCCCAACATTTCATTATGAAAAATTTCAGACGTAAAAAAGTTGAATTTTACAGTGAACACCTTTATTCCCAGTGTGTAGCTGCCGTACTTGGTACCGTCTTGCTGTGTTTGCTCTGTCACGTATCTGTCTCTTCTTAGGTGCATTCTCAAGTGAGTTGGAGACATAAGGAAACTTCACTTATAGTTCCTTCTTGCTGCATATTTGATATGGGTTTTCTTATTTCCTAAATAGTTTTCTTTCTTTTTAATTTTCTCTGCTTTAATACTTATTCAGGAGTATTTATATTTCTACTGATTGAGTTTTAAAAATTAAAACATAGTTGCTAGATCTAATTTTGCTGTGTTTATGCAGCCTGTGCGGTATACATGACCACGGTTCTGAGTGATCTTGTGATGCGGATTCTAGGCAAGGGGCAGCCAGCTGTCTAAGTGTGCCGCCTTGGGAGCGCTCGTGGGGGACCACGCACCATGGCCCGTCCAGCGCTCTCCAACACTCTCCCCTGAAAGGGGCGGAGCATTGCTCTGTGAACTGCCAACCCCAAAGGATATAAAGGTGTGCACAGCTATAGAGAAAAAAACGCAAACCGAGATGACTCAAGATTCTGAACTAAAAAGGGTGTAGCTGCATTCATTGTATCCAGTGAGCAGACTGCTTCAGCTTCTCAAGCGTATGTGAAGTAGAAAGATGTTTTTCCTAAAAGGAAAATTCTTATAGCTAAAATGACCCTGTGTATGTCAGACATTTGAATTTTGATCAAGATGAATGTTGGCAGTTATGACACTGGGCTAATGAGGTTACTTGATTCTAGATGAATCACCCAAAGTTCAAAGACGGAAAAATAAGTGAGAGGAAGAATGCTCAGGCAGCCCTACGAGGTGCAGGAGGTGATGGTGGTGGTAATCTTTTTGGCAAGCTTATGTCTATGCCCTTGCGCGTAGCACGGAGTCACTGGTAAATCACGAAACTCTCTCTCTCCGCAGATTACGCTTCATGTCAGTAGAAATGGACAGCAGCAGTTTTATTCAGTTTGATGTGCCCGAGTACAGCAGCACCGTTCTGAGCCAGCTAAACGAACTCCGCCTGCAAGGGAAACTATGTGACATCATTGTCCACATTCAGGGTCAGCCATTCCGAGCCCACAAAGCCGTCCTTGCCGCCAGCTCCCCCTACTTCCGGGACCATTCAGCATTAAGTACCATGAGTGGCTTGTCAATATCAGTGATTAAGAATCCCAATGTGTTTGAACAGTTGCTTTCATTTTGTTACACTGGAAGAATGTCCTTGCAGCTGAAGGACGTGGTCAGTTTCCTCACTGCAGCCAGCTTTCTTCAGATGCAGTGTGTCATTGACAAGTGCACGCAGATCCTGGAGAGCATCCACTCCAAAATCAGCGTTGGAGATGTTGACTCTGTTACCGTCGGTGCTGAAGAGACGCCCGAGAGTCAGAATGGAGTCAAAGACAGCAGCTTCTTCGCCAACCCTGTGGAGATCTCCCCCCCGTATTGCTCTCAGGTACGGCAGCCCACCACGAGCGCCGATCTCCGCATGGAGACGACGCCCAGCAAAGCGCTGCGCAGCCGATTGCAGGAAGAAGGGCACTCGGACCGAGGGAGCAGCGGGAGTGTCTCTGAGTATGAGATTCAGATAGAGGGTGACCACGAGCAGGGGGACCTGTTAGTGCGGGAGAGCCAGATCACTGAGGTGAAGGTGAAGATGGAGAAGTCCGACCGGCCCAGCTGTTCTGACAGCTCCTCCCTGGGGGACGATGGGTACCACACCGAGATGGTGGATGGGGAGCAGGTCGTGGCCGTCAACGTGGGTTCCTACGGCTCTGTGCTCCAGCACGCCTATTCCTACTCCCAGGCAGCCTCGCAGTCAGCCGGCATGTCAGAGGCTTTTGGAAGTTTGAGTAATTCCAGTCCGTCCAGATCGATGCTGAGCTGTTTCCGAGGAGGACGCGCCCGCCAGAAGCGGGCTCTGTCTGTCCACCTGCACAGTGACCTGCAGGGCCTGGTGCAGGGTTCCGACGGCGAGGCCATGATGAGTAACCCCGGGTATGAGAGCAGTCCCCGGGAGAGGAGTGCGAGAGGCCACTGGTACCCGTACAACGAGAGGTTGATCTGTATTTACTGTGGCAAGTCCTTCAACCAGAAAGGCAGCCTTGATAGGCACATGCGGCTCCACATGGGTATCACCCCCTTTGTGTGCAAGTTCTGTGGGAAGAAGTACACACGGAAGGACCAACTGGAGTACCACATCCGGGGCCACACTGACGATAAGCCGTTCCGCTGTGAGATCTGCGGGAAATGCTTTCCTTTCCAGGGTACCCTCAACCAGCACCTGCGGAAAAACCACCCCGGAGTGGCCGAAGTCAGGAGTCGCATCGAGTCCCCTGAGAGAACAGACGTGTACGTGGAACAGAAACTAGAAAATGATGCATCGGCCTCCGAGATGGCCCTGGATTCCCGCATGGAAATTCACACGGTGTCGGATGCTCCTGACTAAGGTGGTAAAGGAGTGCACCCAAACAAAGCACACTGATCAATGCATATTTGTGATTTGCTTTGTCGTAGTCTTTGGTTTTCCCAACCATCTGGAAATCTCTTGGTCTCTTGGCAGTTTTCTAAGGTTTCTGGAAGGAACACTTCATTGTGTTTATCCTTTCCCCCGCCCTCCCTCCCCCAAGGAGCTCAAAGCATGAAGGGCAACGAATCCAGGGAAAACACAGGCTGACAGTATTCCTCTTTGGCTGAACTCTTAACCCAGAATCTGCCAACCGGTCGACCCCACATGCTCTGCCAAAGGCAGACTCTCTCATTGCGTGCACTGGTGCTGGTGCATTTCCGTGGAGAGGGGCTAGGAGGCCGTCAGCTGATGCAAATGGGTAACCTTTTCTAATTTAAAATTACTTTTAGGGGGTAGTTAGACAATTTATATATATATATAATAAAGCGATTATTATATATATAGTATATATACATTCTCAAATTTGATTTTATTCTGGTTGAGGTGAATGTAAGAGGAATATATAATTTAATACAATGTGAACAGGGCTTTTGACTCTGTCTCGTCCCTACCTAATACGTTAGGGTTTTGCCCCTTTATTTCCCTTACGAAAGAATGTTAATAGGTTTTCATATATATTAATCATTGTGTCCAAAAGCAAGCAAAGCAAATCACAGTGTTCATAGCTCTGCTTCATAACAAACACATAAACCAAATGCCATAAAATGCATTCAACTCTAGTTGGAAACCATTTGGGATTTTTGTTAGTTGTCCAGTGGGTACGCTGGATGACCCGTGGTGCTGACCTTTTTACATATTGTCGTGTTATATTAGCCAACCCCAAAGGAGCAGTGGTTTTCCATGTTTTTACTGGCCTACGAATCTACCTTCATTCCGTACTGTAGAGACATACATACCAGGTAACTGACTCGAATCACTCTACCGGGAGTTAGTACTCGCACTAAAGGAAAGGGATTTGTAGCTCTGGCTACGAAATTCTCCGAGCAGTGTTGTGGGTTTTTTTTTTTTTTTTTTTTTTCTTTCTCTTTTCAAACAGCCAGTTCAGGTGCACAGCAACTTTTTCTACATGCAGTTCCCAGGGAAACTGCAGAACTTGGAATTTGTACTTTTTGTAAAGATATACTCTATGGGAATTGCAAGCAATATATCTCCTTAGTATCGTGTGTGCTAACGAGAGCCCCAGCGGCTCCCCCACGCTCAGTGTTTCCTGCTTCAAGAAACCAACAGTTAAAAACGCCCTCTAAGATACTCTGTGTCACCAAATCTCTGTGTGTCACCATATTTTGGGTCACGTGGTGCTATTTTTATGTTATGTATCTTTTTTAGGTCAGTATAGATGTAAAAAATGTGAAATCTTATGGTAATAAGTGAATTACAACTTATTTTCCTCTCTTGAGTTTATAGCTTGAAAAGAGACCTCAAAAGCATGTGCTGGCAAACACATCCCTGTATGAAAACATACCTGGGGCCTGTTTGGATCATGTTTTATAACTGGTGCTTCAGGAAGCGTCTTCAGTTCTGTCCTTGACTCCCCCATGGGCCGCTCCTGGATGGGTCGGGTGTGTCTGCCCTGCCCGGGGTGGGGTCCTGGGGTGGGGTCCTGCCGTCAGCAGGTGCTAGCAGCCGGGGGCCAGTCTCCCTCTCTGTTGGAGAACCTTGGCTCACAGACCACCTAAAGGAAAACAACCAAAATGACTGACTTCAGAGGCCAGGAGTTAACGGAATATAAAAGATAGATGTTTGCTGGTTTTCCATGCTTTCTTGGCTCTTAAATACCAAGAATGGTAGGTTTTTTTTTTTTTTTTTTTTTAATTTTTGGGGTTTGGGGGTTTTGTTTGTTTTTTATTTTTTAGGGGGGGTAAAAAGTCATTCAGACCCTTGTGTGTGCAGCCCCCAAGGGGTGGCTGTGCAGCAGCATCTCTTTAGCACACAGGACCTGCTCTTGTGTGACCTGCTGTGCCACACGTCAGTGTTACGACGTACAGATCACGCTAATCCTGCTGCTCCTGAGGAGTGGCTTTTGCTAAATCGGGTATATAGTATGCCTTTTCCTGTCAGACTGCCTAAGTAAGGGGCTTGGTCTCTCTCTGAAGCACTTGTTCAACTCCTGTCAAAGCCGCGTGCCTCAGGGGGAGGCTGGACCCCAAGTGTTTACCCACTTAAATATGTTCTGGGGTTTCAGGTAAATGTTTGTGATTTTTTTTTTCCTTACATGAAATCATTTGGTTTTGACTTTTTTTTTTAAGAATGCAAAAAATTTGTGTTGTGGTACAAATTAAGTTGGTGACATGAAATGCCCGAGTCAAGGACTAAGAGGTCAGGCTCAGGGAGGAACCTCCTTTTCACTCAGGCTTGGGGCCTCCTGAGAGACCTCCAGAGCATTCGGTGAGACACAAGACATGTCAGGAGGGGGGAGCCCCTGGGGCAGCAGCACCTCAGACGTCCTGGTTCTTGTCACCGTGTCAGTCTTAATCTTATTTACACAGAGTTCTTTGTATTTGTAAATTTGTTTGACTGGTTTGAGTTTACCAAAGAGTGACTTATCCAAAATTGTCTTTGACAAAAATATACATTGCTTTGATTGTACAGTTCAGGTTCAAACATTGTAATGGGACTGTTAAGGGGCAGAAAATTGATTGCGTTTCTAATAATCATGATTCCACGTTTGGCAAGTTCTACTTGCTCCCATTCATGTCGCTAACACTTTACCCTTTCCACTGCTAGCAGTGTTAAGAATGAATTCTCAAGCCATAACACAGTACTGTAAGGTTCCGCGGGGCTGACAGGGAGGGGCGCGGAGGCCGGCGTGGAGCTGAGTGGCCTCCCTGAGCGTGCGCCCCGCCGCGCTTCTCAGTGTGCGTGGCGGGCGAAAGATTAACTCCATTCAGATCGGGCAGCAGCAATTAATTGTGCCTTGTCACATGAGGATGTGCCAGGAGGATTAACATGACCACAGAACAGAAACGTTCTCCCCCGAAAGTCACTCACGTCTCTGCAGACGAAGCACGCTGTGTAACTCCTTAGAGCAACTCTTTGGAAAGCAAAGTCCCTATTTCTGTACAGTTTTAGGTTAGACGTTTAATTTGTTACAAATGCAAAAATCAATTAAGAAAAAGGTGATATGTGAAGAATCTTTTACAGTCAAATATATCCTGAATTCATATAGGCTTGTTCATAATTGAGTCTCTTCTCGAGCTACCTTTTCAATACGTAGACAATGTGAAGACAGTGACAGCGTCCTTTTCTATAGGTGTCTAACCTGTTATTACAAACTGTGAAAACAAAGAATTTTTATACTTTTCTTAATGTTTGTGGTTTTAAGCAGTTATTTTCATTCTTACCGGGTCTCTACCCTCTACTAAAGTTGTAAATACGTCTAGAAATTATGTCTGTAAACACAGCACATGAAAACATGCTCAGATTTTAGTCGGTGGCAAGCCTTCCAGTAGGCTCAGCCTTGGCAGTTTTGGTGTTTTGTTTTTTTTTTTCTTTTTTCTTTAGCAGCGGAAAGGATACTGTCGGTTCACTGTTAAGCAGAATATACTGTAGAACTAAATGGATGATTTTTAGATCTTCCGGAGGAAGCATAGTAATGTCTTTTCTAATGATAGCAGTTATAACCAAGTCTTCTGTTTTTTTCCCTTAGCCCAGACCGTAGGCCTGCATATTTTTGTGCGTGGTTTTGTTTCTTTTTTTGTTTTTTTGTTTTTACGGCCTAGACTCTAGGAAGAACTTGCAGGAACACAAACCAAGGGCTGGGGCTGGGGGTGGGGTGGGGAATCATCTATGTGAATGAGCTTTACTTTAAAGAAATCAGTGTATTTTATTTTAACAACTTTTTCTATTAGTTAACTGTGATTTTGTTGTCGTCGTCGTTACTGGTAAATTCTGTAACGGTTTCCTGTGAAGCCTCCACTGAAAGGGACTCAAATATGCAACACCTAAACTATTTTCCGAGGGCGCATGCCCCTTGAATGGTGCTTCTAGACTGGTCAGGGTTATTTATTAAATTTTATATATGAAAGTATTGGGGAATTATGTAAATTCTTTATATGAAACTCTAGTTCATAAGTCATAGATTTCATATTACTCAGTGCAACTGAACGCCAAGTTCAGAAGTCATTCACATTGTTCCGAGTTTGTAACGGCCTCTCCGTCACGTGCGTCTTCTTCAGTAAGTGCCAGAGCGTGTCCACTGTTCTGCCCAGTGCTTGACTTCCGGGCCCGGGGAGAACCTGCTTTCTCGGGTTCCCCTCTGGGTCTGGCACCCGCGGGGCTTTCCTAGCGCTCGACCCAGTCCTGGAGTCAGCCTCGGGGCAGTCAGTAAGCGGACCTCTTGCTGCCCCTCAGTGACAAGTATGCTGTGAATTCAACCTTCGGACTTGCCGCCCAAGCCCTTGGTTGCTGCCCTGACTATATAGTAAGAGGTCGCCGTACCTGGTTTCTCTGAGAATGACCCTTTTCCTAATGTGAAAACCATCTCTCTCACCACTTATTAGTAGGGCTAACATTTTTTTTCCGTTATAAATGGTCGAGCAATTTGAATGACTTAACACAGTGTCATTTTCTTGCAATATAAACTGGTAACCTCACAACTCCACACTTCATCACCACATGAAGTAAATGAAGCTAGCTAAGCGGATGCTGTATCAACTAGTAACTTGCCATTAAGGATTATTTTATAGCATGAATTTAAGACTATTTATTCAAATGATATTTTACTCTTGTATTCATTTTTGTTTTAGATTTGTGACATGAATATTTCAGTGCTGCTTAATTTTGTTCTGAATTCTTGTTTCTTGCTTGTAAATGGCTTTTTTATGGTATAAATAAAGTCAATGGAAATTGCTGTTTGTAAATAAAAATGCTGCTGGAGCAAACGAGCTGTGGTCTCCCTCTGTATGTGTCCCGCTGGTCTCGGTCAGGTCACTGGCTCGAACAAGCTGCCACCCTGGGTCTCGCAGCTTCTGTAACTGTAACTACTCCCTTTTGGAAAGGTTGGGGTTTCGTAAGAAGTGCCTGCGCCCCTCTGGTGTTGGGAAGAGGGGAGAGAGCAGATTTCTGACCTTTCTCCTGTGCGTGAGGTCTCTGCCTGGCCGGGCTCCCCCAGCTGGACCCCTTGAATCCCCCGCCTTGCAAAAGTCCCCCGGGCCCCCTTGGATGGGCCTTGTCACCCCCGCCAGGCTCCCAGCGGTCTCTTAGGTCTCTGAACGCCTCTTCAGGCCTCAGCCCAGGCCCCCTCAGCCATGGAGCCCTCCCCCAGCAGCGCTTCTCTGTCAGGCCCCTTGAACTGGGTACTGGTTTCATTTGCAATTGTGCATTGGTTAGTGAGATCACTTAGTAAATGTTCCTCTGGCCTGTGTGCTCCACGAGAGCCGGGACTCGGAACCGTCTCCCTCACCTGTGACCTTGGCACAAGACCTGGTGTCCAGCAGGTGCACAGGAAGACTCAAAAATGAGCAAATGCAGGTGATATATGAGGGTGAGCAGCCTGGAGGCTGGAGGTGTGTGGAGACTAAACTGGCTCCGACCTGCTAGAGCTGGCTTGTCCCTCGCTAGTCAGAAGGGCTGTTGTGAGGCTCACTGGCTCCACACCTGGCTTCCCCCTCGTCACAAGGCTCCTTTAAGCCACCTGGACAGAGCTGATTCCCCACTTGCAGGCACCAGCTTCGCTGGCAAGCTGGGGCCTGGGGACTCGAGAAACTCAAGGGCATGACCCATGAATCTGCGGGTCAGGGTCCTAGTCCTGCCTTTGCCTTAACCGTGATCTTAACCAGGTCACTCAACCTTGTTAGCCCCAGTTTGTATATAAAATAGTGGAGCCAGACTCTTGTGGCTTTGGTTGTGAGGCAGTGACTTTGAATAGGTTTGCTTCCTCCCTAAGGCTGGAAAAGTAGCCCCACGCCAAGAATCAAGGGTGGGGTGAGGGGAGTACCCCAAGGGGCCACCGTCCTGGGTGCAGCGCCTGCAGCAGATCCACTGACAGCAGATCCACTGAGTCGGGCACCCTATTCATCTGCGTTGTGGATGAAGACCATTAGCAGGAAGCTGGCTCTGCATTTGTCCCGAAGTCACGACATCACTTTGATGTCTTCCAAGTGACAATTCTCACCAATCGCCCAGCCTGCTGGCTTCAAGGATGTTTATGTCTCCTTTGTAAAGTCAAAATCCCTAGCTGCTCTCTGGGCATCATCTGTCTCCTGGGCCATTTTCCACGAAAGCCCCTCAACCCTCAGCGACATACTTAAACATCTGTGATGTTTTCCTGGTTCTCGGCAGGACTAGCTTGCACACCTTTTGCTAGCAAAGAGGGTTCAAAACGTCAGAGCTCAAATTAAATGGCAGGAAGAGGCCACCATGAGGGAAATGCAACGTAGACACATCAGCTCGGGGTTGTGCCACCTTGGGGTGGCAGGTGGTCATTCCATGGCTGAACAAGGTGTGCCTTAACCTCGCTGCCCCAGCACCCTGGGTCAGGAATGCACTATTACTCTGAAGGGGCGGCCAGGGTGTGGCTAGTGAATTATAAAGTGTCTCCTCCCTGGGCAACCTGCAGGGACAGGGCTGCCTTCCTTTCCTCTCAGGCAGACCCCGCCCTCAGCTTTGAAGGAGTTTGCTTATGGGAGTCTGTGGTTCCGGCCTCTGCCTAAAGGAGCTTGGATCTCATCAGGGGAGGAGTCTTGACTGGGCCTTGGGGATGGAGCTTTCCGGGACTTCCCCTGGGGGCAGGGGACATACTTCCCCTTTCTGTCTGCCCACCTCCCTCCAAGACTTGAACAATTGCTATGAGACATGTTTCTGACAGAATTTTCTTGGAACTGAAATGGTGACTCCATAATCTGGAAGAACACTTATTTGGCAAACAAAACTACTTTTGTGTGGCTTATTTTAAGTGGCCTGTCTCTGCCAGACGTTCTGTTCATCACACATCTGGGTCTCTCGAGCTGTTTTCAGTTGGTTTGCGGGTTATTTTTTTCCTCCTCAGCCCCTTCGTTCTCCTTACTTCTCCAAATACTAATAGGAGCATCGAAAGCCACTTTTGATTTGGGACATCCCTGCCCTGCCTCTTGAATTTCCTCTGAGGCCTCACCCTGTTCCCTTTGAGCCCTTCCTCTGCCTTTGATATTAATTCCTCCTGCTCCCCAGGGGTGCGCTGGTTCTAACCCCAGCGGGGCCCCTGCTCATCAGGAAGGGCTGCTGTCTTTGGAAGCATCAGAATCTGGACAGAAGATGCTGGGCCTGGCCGCTGGCTTCACACCCTTCCTCTTTGCCCTGGCAGCTGCCGCCCCAGGCTCTGCCTCCATCACCCCGCCTTCTGCTGGACCCTGGCCGGGCTGGTGGTGAAATGAAGGCAACTAAACTGCTAGTTGTCTTCTTGCCCTCCACTGCCTTGTCCCCTGTCTCCAAAAGGGCCTCCAGGGGCCTCCTGCCACCAGGCTCTGGTGAGAGGCCCCATTCCTGCTGTGGTCAAGGGATGACCGGGTGCAGCCCTGAGAAGTTGGACTCTTCTAGCCTGAAAGTGAATGCCACACTCGGCCTCTGTTCCAGGCAGTGTCAGCTCAGCACGCTTTGTGGAGTGCCAGGTGCCGTCCACATATGCTAGTCAAGCCCAGCTGGAAAACACTGGTGGCGTCCTTGCTGGTGGCGCTTCATCGCCCCCCCCCCCGCCCCGAGAGCCAGTGACAGGGCCTGGTGACCCCGAGAACCCTTAGAGGGCAGAGGACCTGTTGTAGAGCAACCCCGATACAAAACGGGGTGCCTGACTGTGGGTCCTCACCCGCGCGCTTAAAAGGACTTATCAATGCTCTACTGCAGGCACACGCGAAAGGTTAATAAAAGGTTTATTTACAAGGGAAGGGAAATGAGGAAATGTACAGCTCTGGGAGAAAAGTGGGAGACAAAGTTTTAAATGAGTCCTCCCCGATCCGCTGATCAGGAATCCCAAAATGGCGCTCTCAGAGTTCGCTGCCAGCCAGGAGCGGTGAAGCCGGGAGGCGAGCGATCGCGAGCCAGAGAGAGAGCCCAAGGCCCACGTGTTTGGTTTTTTATATCCAACCTGGCTGCCCAACTCCACCCTCAGGTCCCAGCCACCCTCCCTTGGTGGTGATGGGATTTGTCTTTCCCAGAGTCTTGATGGCTTTAGTCTGGAGTGGGGGTGGGGTCCACAAAGCCTGTATGGGATTAACTCAGGACATCACTTCCCCCTAACAAAAGGACTATATCGCCATGAGCCCTCGGCGGCAGTGGTGCACTGGGAAAGCATGAAATGCTGCTGGTCCTGCTCAGGATACAAATTGCCAGCTTCACTCAATACAACCTATGAACAGAGACCTCAGCCTTAGGGCTGAAACTGCCTTGAGAACCCATGTCCTGCGAGAGAGGAGGGACTCCCGTGGACAAGGGGGTGAAAATGAGCATGCTGACCTGAGGCTGGGGCATGAGTCAGCACAGCGTCGCTAGGAGGCTGATGGGTGCCATGCCCCAAAGTTTTTTTTTAAAAAAACATTTTTTAAAAAGATTTATTTATTTATGCATACAAGAACTGGGGTACAGGCCAGAGGTGCAGGGGATAAGAGGACTCACCAGAGACAGAGCGGGGAGCAGAACACACGGATCTGCTGAAATACACTGCTGAGGGGAGCAGTGGGCGAGTCAGGAGAGGTCTGCTGTGCCACGTGGGCAGCTCCCTGGCCAGCAATCGAACTCGTGCTGCAGCGGCTGCAGATAGCTTCATAGGTTGCGTCTTAACCCCTTGTGCCACCAGGGAGGCCCTACAGGCATCGCTTTTAAGGATTTAACCTAGGAAGATAATCTAAGTAAATATGTGTAAATTGATTCCTCCCTGTGTAGATTGCAATATTGAACAGCTGGAAGCCCCCATAATGTCCATCAAGCCCCCATAATGTCCATCCTACAACGTTGTGCCAGGGAATTATTTATAATGGTCCTATAAATGTGTAAATAAACCTCTGTAGGCTGGAGAAATATTCATGTCATTGTTGAGTATGCAAAAGTAACTTACAGAGAACATCTGTAGTGTGAGTCTATGTAAGTTAAAGTATATTTGTATATAAACAGATGAAAGTATATCACAGAGTATATGCATAAAGGCCTCTATATTTAATACTTAAGATATTAAATATGTGTGCTTACTGTGTAAGATAATGTATTTCACCAGGTGAAACATAGGAAATTCTTTTTTTTTTTTTAAGATGTATATATGTATTTATTTATTTATTTATACAAGCACTGGGTACAGTCAGAAGCGCGGGAGGGTGAGAGAATTCACCAGAGCCAGAGCGGGGAGCAGAGCAGGCAGAAGGACCAGCGCGCCATGTGGGACCCTCCTCCGGAGGCCGGGGAGCAGCCGGGGATTGAACCAGCGCCGCAGAGGCCGTGGGCAGCTTCGCAACCCAGCGCTCAACCACTGCGCCACCGGGGAGACACAGGGAAATTCTTTTTAAGTGATAGCAGTTAGGAAACAAGGGCGGGTGGGGTGACAGGGGCCAGATGCTGAGATTTATTTTACTTAGAAACCTGAGGTTTACCCTGTGGCCATGGGGAGGCAGTAGAGTTCAACTCGATGGCCTTAATGAATGTCTACTACAGAAATACCAAGGATGAAAGGCTTTTTTTTTTTAAAGATTTATTTTATTTATTTATGCACACAAGATTTGGGGTACAGGCCAGAGGTGGGGGGGGGTGAGAGGACTCACCAGAGACAGAGTGGGGAGCAGAACAGGCGGATCTGCTGAAATACACTGCTGAGGGGAGCAGTGGGGAGACAGGAGAGGTCTGCTGCTCCATGTGGGTAGCTCCCTGGCCGGGGATCAAACTCGTGCTGCAGTGGCTGCCGAAAGTTTCATAGTGCTGAGACTTAACCCCTTGTGCCATCAGGAAGGCCCTGAAAAGTCTTTTTTTGTGGAGAATATTGCATCAGGGAGGGAGATTTATGTCCCTGGGGTACATGACTTTGGGGACTTCATGGGCCTGGGGCCAGCCTTGGTGACCTGAAGGCCTACATTTAGGAATGTAGGTCTGAATCCATCACTTAATATAAAGACTGACAGGTAGAACTAATTAGAATGCTGCTGTGTATGTTTCATTGAGACCCGGAAGCTAAGGGGGGACATACTTCACAGGTTTTCGGTACCCCACATGGAAGCCACCCCTAGCACTAGCACCGGTCTCTGACCCCCGCTAGCAAATGTTTCCCAGGTGCCGACAATCAATTAAACACTCTTCCTGCGTTATTTCCTTGAGTCCTCAGAACGAATCTTGGAGGCAGGCACTCTTACTCTTATTTATTTATCTCCATTTTACAAAAGAGGAAATGGAGACTCCTGGAGACCAACACGCTGCTCTCGGGTGTCAGGCGCAGTGGTTGGTGGGAGGTGGAGGTGACCCAGAGCTGCCCTCCTTTCCAAGTCTCAGCTCTGTGCCACGTCTGTGCCAGGCCCTGGGGTTACCACAGTGAGGAGGCGGCCCAGCAGCGTCCTGGGGGGAGCTCAGGATTCAGCGGCAGAGACTCGGTCACGTCAGTCGCACAGTCACTTGGGGGATCATCACAAACACCTTGAAGAAAAGGTGGCAGCCTAAGGCAGCCACCCACCCTCACATGGGCTCAGAGAAGGCTGCCCTGAGGAAGTGACACTTGCAAGAAATGTGATGGTGAGTGGAAGAGCATCTCAGGCACAGGGAACAGCATGTGCAAAGACTCTGAGGCGGGAGGTCTGGTTCCCGTGTTCTGGGTGCTGCCCCAGTGCACGCCTTGGTGAGCTCACCCCTTATTACCCTCTAGTGGCCCAAACCCTGCTTTCCACTAGACCTTTCATTCTTTAGACTGGCTCATTCTGTTATTTTCCGGGGATGGCCAAGTTTTCTTGGTCTGAGCGTCTTTGCATATCTTAAGTTATGATTCACTTCACATGGTTTTGAAGTTTGAGGACAATCTTCTTCCCCTTGTGGCTGCGTCTCTGGAAGGCCTCGTCCTAGCCCCACGTGTGGCCTGTGTTATCTTTGCTCCACCCCGGCTTCTTGAACAGGGACAGCTGGCACTGAGGGGCTAGCCTAAAAGACAGAGCCAGCGGGCATTCTGGAGCGGGGGAGGGGGGCTCCTGCTTCTGTTCCCACTTTGGCTCGGCTGCATCTCTGGAAGGGGTGACGAGGGGCTCCTGCTTCTGCCCCACTGGCACCCTTTCGGCTGACTCCCTCTTGCGGCTCTTTTCCTGGCTTTCGTGCTTTGGGAGGTGACACCATCTTGCTCTCTTGGGAGACAGCTTGACTCGTGCTGGGTCCAGGTTGGGTGGCACATTTTGAGCTTTGCTTCTCTCTATGCCTCCCAGCCTTTGTGGGCCCGGGTGGCCTCTCGCTCGTGTTTTCTGCCAGGATCACCTTGGATTCGTTCTCCTGGTGGCTCTGCTCGTGGGCCTTGGCTGCTCTGCTGTGGGCCCTGCCTGTTTGAACAATTGTCCATGAGGGGATGGTTGATTCAGTAGTTTAAGTGGGAACTGGTATTCTGAAATTCTTCTTGCCCCTATACCTCTTCCCCCTTTATTCCCTTTGAACCTCTCGCCAGTTAAAAATCTTTGAGCACAGTAGAGTGATTGCTTTGCTTTTATGAACACAGTGGGTACGAACCCGAAATATGGGCAACATGAGTTTTTCCTCTTAGGAGTTTGGGGTCCCTGGGCACCCCCTGGGTTTTGTCTGGTACACCTGTGCAGTGCTAAGCGCTGGGCAATGGGCTCTCTAAGGCCCTTGCCCCCGACAGCTTACAGTCTGGTGTGGATGGAAGAAACAGCTGGAGGTTTGGTGATAAAACTCAGCAAACTGCATCAAAAGCAAGGACATTTTATTTTATGCCAACTATATCCAAATAAAGTTGATGCTTAAAATTTATTTCCCCTGGGCCTCCCCTGGTGGCGCAGTGGTTGAGCACTGGGCTGAGAATCTGCCCGCAGCCACTGCAGTGCTGGTTCAATCCCCAGCCGCCGGCGAGGGTCCCACATGGCACGCAGACCCCTCCTGCCGCCCGCTGCTCCCCTCAGCAGTGGACTTCGGTCCTTCTGCCTGCTCTGCTTCCCGCTCTGGCTCTGGTGAATTCTCTCACCCTCCCGCGCTTCTGACTGTACCCAGTGCTTGTATAAATAAATAAATCTTAAAAAAAATTATTTCCCCTGTTTTAGTTTCATTTATCCTTTTCTCTAAATTACTAAGAGTTCATATTTAAATTCCTTTAGGTTTTTGCCCCCCACCACCATCATTTATACCCTTCTGATGCTTTCTCCCTCCCTCCTCTTTCTTAGCCCCAGAAATCTCACTTTGTTGATTACTGTCTGCTAGTTTTTATAAATATTTTGCTTTGTTGAGTCATCCACTATGTAAACATCCAATATTTGTCTTTGTTACACTCACTTGCTTTACTACATATAGTTCTCTGGAAACCCTTCCATTTTGCTGTAAGTGGCAATCTCTTGTCTTTCTAAAGTTGATTTTGAAAGAAAAACTTTTTTTTAAAAAAAGATGTATTTATTTTTGTGTAGAAGAACTGGGGTGTAGACCATAAGTGCGGGGGGTGAGAGGATTCACCAGAGACAGAGCGGGGAACAGAACAGGCAGATCTACCAAAATACACTGCTGAGGGGAGCAGCGGGTGAGACAGGAGAGGTCTGCCGCGCCATGTGTGTATCTCCCTGGCCGGGGATGGAACTCAGGCCATTGCAGTGATAGCGCTGAGACTTCAGGGAGGCCCCCAGAAAAGCATATTAATGTACAATACTGAGAGAGAAGTGTAACCTGTTGTTCCCAAGAGTAAGCTGGGCCTCCTCCAAAGGTAACCCCAAATTCTTCCCTCCAAACCCAAGGGATGGTGGCTTCTTTCTGCAGTTATTGCCTCTTGTAGTTTAGTGGTTCCTTTTGTTTGTTTTCAGACCTCTGATGCATGTTTAGCCCATTCCTTATATTAAATTTTCTCTCTTGAAATAACTAAGTGGTTTCTGGTTTGTTTGTGGTTTTGACTGGAGTCCGACTGGTCTCTCAAAGACAGGGTTCTGGGATTAATTTGGTTCTGTTTTTGGTCTTGAATACGCTAAATGTCTTTTTAAAAAAATATTTATTTTATTTATTTATGCATAGAAAAACTGGGGTGCAGGCCAGAGATGCAAGGGGTGAGAAGATTCACCAGCGACAGAGTGGGGAGCAGAACAGGAAGATCTATTGAAATCCACTGCTGAGGGGAGCAGCGGGCCAGACAGGAGAGGTCTGCTGCGCCATGTGGGTCACCTCCTGGATGAGGATCGAACTTAGGCCACAGTGGTCATAGCATGATAGTATAAGACTTAACCCCCAAGCCACCAGGGAGGCTCCCATGCTGAACGTCTTGCCAATGGGATGGTGGAAATCTATGGCATAGTTGATTTTGATGAAATGCCTACTGCAGCACTACCTTAGGAACCATGGAGCTGCTACGCTTGAAACAAGCAAGAGGCATCTCCTGGCAAGATGGGCTACAACCTTATGCAGTGTAATCTCAGACATCCTCAAGCTTTTGCCATATTCTACAAGTTAGAAGCAAGTCAAGTCGGGGGGGGGGGTTGTGACAACAGGCTATGGCCATCAGGAGGTGGGAAGTAGGGGGCTACCCCCAGGTCTACACCACAGGACTGCCAATGAAAACAGCCCCTTGGAATATCCTAGAGCTTGGCTCTCCATGTCTATGTGGAGACAGCTGGCCTGGGAGATGGCCCCTTAGTAACTTCTCCAACTCTCCTTTCCTCCTGTGGTTCAAAAGTTCCTTCCCCTTACCAAGAGCACAGCGCACTATAGCAGTGTGTGACTGAACTCCAGCGGCCATGGTGGGGATCCTTTCCACAGCCTGTTAGGCCATGTCTAAGCATGGCGATCAGACTTTACAATAATTTTTTAAGCAGCTTTATCAAGGGCCTCCCTGGTGGCACAAGGGGTTAAGACTCAGCACTATGAAGCTATCAACAGCCACTGCAGCATGAGTTCAATCCCCAGCCAGGGAGCAACCCACATGGTGCAGCAGACCTCTCCTGTCTCACCCACTGCTCCCCTCAGCAGTGTATTTCAGTGGATCTGCCTGTTCTGCTCCCCACTCTGTCTCTGGTGAATCCTCTCACCCCAGCCCCCCGCACCTCTGGTCTTTACTCTAGTTCTTCTATGCATAGATAAATAGATCTTTAAAAAATAAAACAGCTTTATTGAGACCTCGTTTAAATACTATATAACTGCCCCATGAAAAGGGTAGAATGCAATAGCTTCCAGTCTATTCACAGTATTGTACAACCATCACTCCTATCACTCAGGGAACATGTTCATTGACTCAAAAGGGCACTCCACACAACTTATCCAGCTCTCCCAACCTTCTCACCTCCCCCAACCCTAGAGAGCCACTACTCTCTATCTCTATAGATTCGCTGATTTGGGGTCGTTCATATAAATGGGCTCCTACATGATCCGACGTCTTTCACTGAGCACATGTTCAAGGCTCACCATATGGTGGCACGTGTCAGAACTTCGTTTCTTATGTCATATGATGGGTCACATTTTATTATCCACCCATCCACTGATGGACTTGGGTTAGTCTGACTTTTGGCACATTAGGAACAATATTGCTATGAACATTTGTGTACACGTTTTTGTATGGACATATGTTTTCTTTTCTCTTGGGTGGATACCTGAGTGGGATTGTTGGGTCATAGGGTAACTCTGTGTAAGCCTTGAAGATACCACCATCCAAAGTGGATGCAGGGTTATACATCCCCACCAGCAGAGTATGAACGCTCCAATTTCTCTGCCTCCTCACCAAGCCATGTTTTTGTTCATCCTGTTTGTTACAGCCTTCCTAATGAGTGCGAAGTGCTATTGCATGTGGTTTTGATTTGCATTTCCCTGACAGCTGATGACATGGAGCAATTTGTCATGTGCTTATGGGCCATTTGTGTATCTTTGAAGAAATGTCTATTCAGATCCTTTTCTCATTCAAAATTGGTTTTACAGTAACTTTTTAATATATTACAAAATAATGTATGTTCATTGAAGAAATCTTAGAAGCTATGCATAAGCCTAGTAAAAATAGTAGATGTCATTTAGCAAGCACATATTGCAAGCACTGTGCTTGGCCTAAGCCACACAGGGATAAAAAATAGTAACTGTCTGTTGAGCTCCTGTTAGGTGCCAGGCCCTATATACCATCTCATTTAACCCTCCCAGCAGCCTTTCTGAAGAGAGTACTATTTTTAGCACACTCACTTTTCAACACAGAAGCTGAGGCCCCAAGATGTTAAGTAACTTGCTGAGGTGCACAGAGCTCGCTGGTGGCAGAACCAGAGGTGGACAGTTTTTTGCACTCACTTTCCACGTTTCTGAATCTAGAGGCTCCCCCAAGAACCACTGCATGACACAGTCTCTTCTCTTTAAGCAAAACGGTGAGGCATCTTTGATGATTCTTCTTTTCTTAATACAAAATGGCAGAAATTTTCCTCAGAGGTGCTTGAAGACTTACTGATGGTTTTCATTACCACTGACTCTGTATCTTTTTTAATTTGTTTCTCTTTCTTCCATAAGTTTTGGGAAGCCAGCACAGTAACCCAAGCATCCCATGCTCTGATGTTACCGCCCCATGAATCTGGCAGTTGTCAAATGAGGTTCCACCTGCCTGTGCGGCCAGGAACACTCGCAGTAAGGGGGGACACAGGGCTTCCCTTTTGTGGGGCAGTCTTTTCTAATCCGGACTTCAGGGCTTCACTGTCTTTGCAGCTTGAAGCCAATGAGTTAACCTTTCTGCTCACCCGGTCCTGCCCGGGAGCATGGACCCGGGAGGACCTGGGAGCAGGGGGGCGGGGGCGGGGCCTCTCCCCAGCTTTGCATTTGCGTGGTCCTGGGCAAGTGCTGTCACCTCAGGGGCCTCCCTTTGCCCACCTGTGAAATGAAAGGGCGGGACGGGAGCCTCCTCCGGGGTGTCCCGTCGCCCCGACATCCCGGCTCCGCGCCCACCCGGGCGAGCTGTGAAGAATGGGCACGAGGCGATGGACCCCACAGGCCATTTTTGATGGAAAAAGACAAGTCCTGGGTAGGGCTTTGAAGGGGACCTTGTCAGCGGCCTGGCGGGGGGAGCCGCCGCCCGCTGCTTCCCGCGGGCTGGGCGCGGGGGGCGGGGGGGCGAGGGGCGGCCGCGCTCCCCTGCGGCCGGGGCTGCGGGCGGCGCGGGCCGGGGCGGGAGGCCGGGGCCGCGGCGGCTGCGCACTGGCGCGCCCGGCCGCCCGATTTGCGTGTCTCCGCCCCCGCGGCGAGCTGGTTGGGGGGCCGGGCCGGGCGCCGCGCGCTGATTGGCCGGGCGGCCCGCCGCTCAGGCCCGGGAGCGGACGGTTTCTCCTGCGGCTGGGCACCGGCTCCGCTCCCGGTCGGCCCGCGCTCCCGCTGCGCCCGGCCCGGCCCCGGCCCGGCCCGGCCCGGCCCGGCCTCCGACGAAGGCGCCGCTGCCGCCTGGGCCGCCCGCAGGGCCATGAGGAGGCGGCGGCAGCCACTGCGGCCCGCGTCAAGGTGACCGGCCGGGACTGCGGCGGCGAGAGCGGGGTGAGCGGCGCGCGGGCGGGCCGGGCCGGCCCGGGGGCGCTGCAGGTGCGGGGGGCGGGGCCGCGCGGGGGCCGGGCCGGGCCGGGCCGGGCCGGGCCGGGGCCGGGCGCGGGGCGGCGCGGGCGGGCGGGCCCGGCGGGCGGGGCGGGCCTGCGGGGCCGGGCGCGGGCGAGGCCGCAGGTGCGGGCGGGGCCGGCGGGCCGCGGGTCACCTGTGGGAGGGGGCGGCCAGGTGAGGCCCGGCGGCCGCGGAGCTCGGGCCGAGGAACTCGCAGGTGCAGGGGGCGGGGCGGGGCGACCTGCGGGGCGGGGCGGGGCCCGGGGGCCGGGGGCCGGGGGCCGGGGGCCGGGGGCCGGCGCACGGGGCCGCCGCGCGGGGGGCGCGGGGCGGGAGCGGGTCCTGCGCGCCGAGGGGCCCGGAGGCCTCGCGGGCGGCCGCTGGGCCGGAAGGGCCGGCCGGGCCTGCCCTGCCTCGCCTGGGTCGGGCTTCGGGTCCGCTGCGCCGGCGGCCGGGCGGGGCGACCCTGCGCGTGCCGAGCCCCGCGGCCGCTCGCCCTGGTCACCTCCGGGGCCCTCCCGAGGCTGCTGCGGGGGCACGCCTGGGGGCCGGGGCCGTCGCGCGGGCCAGCTGCGAGGAGCGCTGCTCTGGAAGTGGAGTTAGAGCGGGAAGGGCCCTGGCTTGCTGGCTCCTGCCGCCGGATCCTGCGCACACCTTGGCAGTGGTCATTCCAGAGGCGGAACGGGCAGCCTGGTGAGGGGGAGGAACAGGAATGAGGGGTCCGAGGCCCCTGCCTTTGTGTTACCTGGGGAGGCTTCCACCTCTCTGAGCCTTGTTTCCTCCTTTGCAAAGTGAAGTGGGGGTCCCTCCCTTGTGGGCCTCGCGGGGGTCTTGACAGGATGGAAGCTGCTTAGGGAGCAAGGCGTGAGGTAGAGTGACGTGTCTGTGGGCAGGTGGGCTTCAGGAACCGCGGCCTAAGAGGAGGGGATTTCCAGGCAGTAGACCATTCTTGAGTTTGGGATGAACTGTGTGGTGGGGAGCCCCCCCCCCCATGGTCAATTCCTGTCAGAAATTAAGACTGCTTCTCCCTGAGAGGCCTCCCAGGTTGCTGTGGGAGGGAGCAAAGGCAGAGGAAAAGCAGAGGAACATTTATTGTTTGCTGATCTTTAGACCCCGACCCCGGTGAGGACTCTGAGTTGGAGCGATGTTCAGGCTGGAGCCTCAAGAATTCTCCCTCCCCATCCAAGTGTGTGCTGCAGGGAAGCAAGTGAGAGGAGTGGGCTCCTTCCCATGTAGACGCATCCCAAACCCGTGTGTCCCCTTTGTGTCCAGTGCCTGCTCACTGGTGGTTTGAGTCACTTGAACTGTGATTCCTCCTACTTGTGTGGCATGGGCAGAAGAGAAGGCAGGAGGAGGCTGCTGTGCTGGCATTTACTTTAGAAGTTATGGGATGTTGGGCGACCAATCACCATGGTGCTAGCCTCTCTCGCCACTTGGTTGGTATAGGGGTGACCCAGTGGCATCTCAGGGATAGGTCCTTCCTGGGACCTGTGCGTGTGTGGAGATACCGAGAGGGTCCAGAGCAGCATGTGTGGGTGGTCCCACTGGTTCTTGGCAGAGACTATATAAATGGCTCTCAGAGATTGCTGCCTTCTGGATAAACCATCATGCTCTGCACTAAAAGAAAAGCCCAGATTCGATGGCAGACAAGAACTTGAACATGTGTTGGATAATGAGGGGGTCTGCTTCTTGATTTCTTGGTTTTGGAGTGACAGCATTGAGGGTTGGGAGATAAATTCATTAATGGAAAATACTTATCGAGGCTCCGTGTGATAGGACCCTGTCTGTCTTTTAAATTGATTTTCCTTTTCGGTTTGGAGGATGGGAGCTCTGGCTTGGAAGTCAGACAGGGCTGCGTTTGCAGTCTCATGCCACCTCATTGTATGAGCCAGTGTTTTAGCTTCTCCGAACTTTGGTTCGCTCATTTGTAAGACAAAGATAGCGCTGCCTCTCTCGAGAGGTTGCTATGAAGAATAAATGAAACACAATGTAAAGACATAGCAATGCGCTAGGTGCTCAGTGCCTAGCTGTCTTTCAGCACAGCAGAGCAGCACGGGACCTGCTTGGCGAGCAGGGCGTGGTGGGCACTTGAGCACGTGTTCTTAGCAGAGTGAGGATGGTGTTAGACTGTGAGCTTTGAGAGTGGTCCTAACTGGCGTTCTGATCGACCTTCCATCAGGTTTTCTTGAAAGATGGGAGGGAGTTAACTAATAACTTGCTTAGTTTTTTTCTTAAAGCTGTCTGTCTAGCACCCTGCCTGGCACGGAGTAGGTACTCACTCAAGGGGCAGGTGAAGTCTTTAAGAAGGTGTGGCTCACTGTCTCTCTTGCCCATAGAAGTATGTCTGTCCCTTCAACATACATTTTATTTCAGAAAAGATATTATAACAATAGCAATAAAATTGACAGGAAAGGCAAAAGTTTTTCACAGTTCTTTGTCACTGGAAATTAAGTTCACGCAGTGTTTGTTCATAAACATACGCAAATTTTCATGATTATAATCATATGTATGTGAGAACTTGGGAAAGGCCTGGCAATAAGTAGTTTCTTTAAATGGTGTTTTTAATCATTTGTTTAAGTAAAAAAAAAAATCACACATGAGTATCTTTACAAGGCAAGTATTTCAAAGGGGAACAAATGGCAGAGTAAGTGTCTTTTTTGCCTCAAATTGCCAGTTCCCAGTCTATCTCCCTAGGGCAATCCCTGTCACTGTTTTTTGTTTATTATATATTCTTTCTTTTACATTAAGAGTAACATTTTAGACACACTCTTGCTCCTTTGTTTATTCACTTGATCTGTTTTAGAAATTGTTCCAACATGGGGAAATGTTCCAAATGGTACATACAGTTCCTCCTAAATAAATGGTTTTGATTGCTGTGAGAAGCACAATTTTATATATCCCCTTGCACTCTTCGCCCGGTGATTTTCACTCAGTAATGGCTAGCAGATTGTTTAGAAGAATAACAAGAGACATCCCTCACTCTCCTCTAGGAAAGAAGTGACTTTGGTCCCAGCAAGCAGTAGACTGAAGGGCAGTCCGCGGACCTGGATGCAGGGCAGGTGGCAGGGAGAGACAGGAGAGGGGTTTGCTCACTTGTGATTGAAAACTGATTTACCTGTCAGCCCTTGATTCAGAGTCCAACTCTGTCACTAACTGGCCTATGATTTGGAAGAGTTCACCTAATTTTTCTGCGTTTCAGTTCCCTTATCTGTAAAATGGGTGATAATAGGATCTATCTTTTGGGGTACTTTGTGCAGAGGAAGTGAGACCATGCGTGTGAAGTCCTTGCGGCAATAGCAGGCCGTGGTAGGTTCTCAAGAAGCAGGATTAACAATTGAGAGTGGTCTTCGTTTGGTCAGCAAGTATTCCCTGGGCAGTGAGAGTTGGCGCCGGGAGAGTGCCCATCGCGCTTGCACTTGAGGAAGATGCCCACTGCTCTGCAGGGAGCTGGCACGCAAGGCGGGGCTCACAGAGCAGTGTGGTGGGCTGGTGTGAGTGGTGTGGGGTCTGGAGGCAGGAAACATGGAATTCCTCCCTCCCTGATTTGGGAATGGCTTCCCAGCTCAAATTTCCCTTCCTCTGCGAAACCTTCATTTCTGGGCATAAGTGGTGATGCCCAGTTGTGCCCCCTTGTGTGCCCAGTTTGCCCGGAGCACACCTTATTTGATGCCTTTTGTGATGTTGAGTCTCCAGGATAGGTTCTTGGGTTTTTGTTTTTTTCATGTTTTTTAAAAATTTCTGAAAATTGAGGTATGATTGACCTATGACATTATTTTAGTTTCAGGGGTACCACAGAACAATTCCGTGTTTGTGTACATGGTGTACAATAAGTTGGGTTACCTGCCGTCACCATGGTAGTTACGTGTTTTTTTCTTGTGATGAGAACTTTTCAGATGCTCTCGCTCTGTAAGTTCCTCGCACACGTGACCGTGTCATTCACTGTAGTGCCGTTCTGGGCACCTCCTCCTCCTGACTTACTAGTTTCACAACTGGAAGTTTGTCGCTTTTGACCCCAGGGTGGGGTTTAGTGGACGGCTGCTCCGACAAGGCTACCAGGTGTTGCCCAAGTGTCTGGTGAAACCCACACCCTCCCCTCCCTGCCCATGGACCTGCGTGCTGACTCCGAGTCAGGAGAGTGCTGTGTTTCACCCTAGCTGTGGGCTTCGGCGGGTGCTCCTTATTCTACAAAGAGGTGGGAGAGGAAAGAAATACTTGCTCCAGATGTTTAGGAGAAGGTGAGGAAGCACAAAAAAGGATACATTTAAAAACTAACGCTCTCTGAAGCCCTCCTCTCCTCTTTCCTCAGGACTGGATGAGGTGGGCTTGTGGAGGAGCAGACCTGAGGCAGCTGAGGGTGGCAGAGAGTTGGTTGGTTGGGCTGACTTCTGGGAGCGGCATTCTTAGGTCACTTTCTTAAAAAGAGAGGAGGCCTCGCTTCTGGCTTGTGGGCATTGGTCACCAGCCCTGCTGGACTCCTGCCTTGGGCCAGACCCTTTGCAGGATGTTGGGCGGATAATGGAGGTGAAGGCGCTCCATCCTGCCCTTTGGGAACACACGTTGGTGGAGGGTACGCACAAGCGGAAGCCGACCTGGAGGCTGAGTCAGAGAACTTCAGGCGAACTGGCCAGATTTGGCATCTGGAGCCAGGCGGACCGGGTTTAAAAATTCCTGGCACTTCCACAGACCGCCTCTGTGACCTCGGGCAGGTGTCTGCCCTCCTGGGTCTCGGCTTGCTGATCTGTAAAAAAGGGGATGGTAGTGTTATCTGACGCTGTTGTTGAAGATGCAGTGAAATAATACAGACATATTTAGCTCAGGGCCTTGACGGAAAGCTAATGTTTCAGGAGTACTCACGACCTTTTATTGATCCTTGGTGAGGTGGGAGCAGCACGAAGCACCTCTTTGGCTGTTTTCTGGCTGCCAGTGCAGTGGCAATGGTGCTAGTGGGTGGCGAAGGTGAAAGTGATGTCCAGGTATCTGAGCAGCTGGCTCTGCTCACAGAGTGCCCAGGGAGTCCTCGGGACTGTCCTCTCGGGCCCTGAGGATCTCAGCACAGAGGGTTTCTCCACAGGTGTTTCCTCCTGTTTTTGCACGAGTTCTTGAAGTTTCCAGCCCAGCACCATCCAGAGCACCTTCTGTTTGTCTGATCACCTGCTCCCATCCCTTCCGTGACTGTTCCCCAACAGGAGGCGAGTTAGGTTGGCCCCCACCCCGCATTGACCCAGGAGAGCAGAGAACATAGGACCCAGGGTGGCAAATTGCTGCACAGTTTTTCTGCAGAGGTTTGGTATATGTGCTGCCAAAGCGAGCACTTTTCTGCAGAGGTTTGGAATGTGTTGTGTTCTCTGCAGGGTATTTGCCCCTTGAGTGCCAGAGAGGCAGGGAGGGCATAGACCCCAGTCAGCACGTGGCTGTGTCTGGACCCCACTGCTGGCACGCAAGCAGGCTCTGTTCTGTGCTGACGTGGTTCCACCCCCGTCCCCCACTACTCACGGGGCTTCAAGCAGATGGTATGGAGCGCGGCTCAGCATAGCCCTCGAACATCCTGAGCACCCCGAGCCTGCAAACTACAGTTAAGTTCTCTCAGCCCATGTTAGCGGGCTTTTACAGTGCTTTTCGGGCGTACCCGTTTATTGCCTATTGCTGTGTGAGTTATTGCACAAGGAATGTGTTAAAATTCAGGTGTGCTTGGTGGTGGCATCTGTCAGGAGCCCCGAGGTGGCAGGTAAAACTCAGCATTCATAGGACCCCCACAGAAGCAATAGGGTGCTGGAGAGCGAGAGGTAGAGGATGGAGACACCCTGAGGGGACCTGTGTCAGGCAGGCCAGGCCGGAAGTCTGGTTTCCCAGGTTCTTTGTTTCATGTTCTGTGATTCCACAAACATAATAGATCTTCAGAATGAACTAGTGCAGCATTCTACCTCCCCTCTCTAGGATCGAAATATTTTTATTGTAAAGTTTTATTTTAAGTTAAGGCAATTACTAAAGTAATCAGAAGAAAATTTAAATGACCCCTAACACTCAAGCATTTCTTTGAAAATCATCTTGCTGGGGATAAAAGGAAGAGTAATGAATACACTTAAATTCATGTTTATTGGATACAGTGATTCTTACCCAGCTGATAACTAGGTCAAGGGAAATCTGTGCTTTTGACGCATTTCTGAGTAACCGAATATTTATGGAAAACGAGTTAATAAATTCTGGAGTATTAACTGTCTCTTTCTGTGGCAGTGAAGTCTGTTATTTGGAATTATTGACTTTTGCTATTTTAAGGTCCTTCGTAGTCGTGTCCTTCCGTAGCTGTGCTCTTGTTCCCCGCCGGGCGCCGAACCTCCGGTGCTGTGGTCCGCATGCATTTGTTGAGGGTAGATGCCCCCGCTCTGGGCTCCCACGGCACTCCATCTGCCGCCTTGTGTGGTGACCTGGGTGACCACCGACGCTTGCTTGTGGCTCTCTGCCAGACTTTGCAGGGAAGACCCCTGTTGTTCTTCCCGCCGTACTCAGGGCCCAGCCCAGGGGCTGCAAGGCCGCCAGGATGATCTGGGACTCTTCCCTCTGCTTAAAACCCTGCACTGCCTTCTCATTTCTCTTAGAAAATAAAAGGCCAGGGCCTCCCCGATGGTGCAGCGGTTGAACGCTGGGTTGTGAAACTGCCCACAGCCTCTGCAGCGCTGTTTCGATCCCCGGCTGCCGAGTGAGGGTCCCACGTGGCGCGCAGACCTCTCCTGCCGCCCGCTGCTCCCCTCAGCAGTGGACTTCGGTCCTTCTGCCTGCTCTGCTCCCCGCTCTGGCTCTGGTGAATTCTCTCACCCTCCCGCGCTTCTGACTGTACCCAGCGCTTGTATAAATAAATAAATAAATCTTAAAAAAAAAAAAGAAAAAGAAAAGGCCAAATCTGTGGCCTGCAGGGTGTGATGACGAATGTAATTGTCACTGATGTCTGCGGGATGCAGCCCATCAGATCATGGTGGGTCGTGCACCCCAGCTGCTTCCTTTGCCTACCATTGGCTTCTCAGTACCTTGCATAGCCCCTGGCATAGCACAGCATCTGGCACATGGAGGTGCTTCATAAATGTTTGTTGAATGAATAAATGAAGTAAATGGTGGGTGTCCAGTGACTGATTTGAATCTGAAAAATGAGAAGGTTGTTGGATCTGAGTTCTCTTTCGTTATTATAAAGTACCTCAGCACTTACAAAATCTCTTGATACCTGTTACTTCAGCCTTGAACTGATTCTGCAGGATAGGTAGAGAAGATTTTGATGTATGGAGGCAAAATTGGAAGCTCTGAGAGGTTAAACAAATTAGCCAAGATGTAGCTATGGGAGAAGCCGAGGGTTCTAGTACCTCCTCAAGTGTCTTTTCTCACACCCCAGGCAGCCTCAGGGTATGATTTCTGATACAGGTTGGAGAACCAGTCACAGATGAGATCAGGAAACAGGGCTTCATTGGAAAAGGCTTATAATAGTGTCTCTTTTTTTTTTTTTTTTTAAAGATTTATTTATTTATACAAGAGCTGGGGTACAGACCAGATGCGCAGGAGGGTGAGAGAATTCATCAGAGACTGAGTGGGGAGCAGAACAGGCAGACAGACCTAAGGCACTGCTGAGGGGAGCAGTGGGCCTGACAGGAGAGGTCTGCTGCGCCATGTGGGTATCTCCCTGGCTGGCCCAGAATAGAACCCATCCTGCAAAGTCTGTGGACAGCTTCACAGCGTTGCGCTTAACCCATTGTGCCACTGGGGAGGACCCAAGTGTCTCTTGGTTTTAACTGTGGTTTCCCGATAAATGAATTTGAGGAGTTGAGTTCAATTTGGAGTAGTGGGTTTAAGATCTGATCTCATCCTAGGAACCAGGCAATCCTGATCTTTTTTGTAATTGGCTAAAGTATAATTACTTTATTATTGATACATGTGCTGATTGGTTAGTAACTAAGCTAAGAAGCTTTTTGATAAGGTTGGAAGTTACTTGTCTATTGACATGTAGTGTTTTTTGCTATTTTCAAAAGATGCTGGTTGTTTCAGTCAGTTATTGTCTCTAATTTGTCTCTGGCTCTATCTGCGGTGGAGCACTTTTGCCATGACCTTTGTGCTCATCAAGTGTAGTGTTGGCCCCTCTGAAGGTCAGAAGTCATTGAGTCCTCGTCCCACTTTCCAGATAAGGGTAAGACTTTCGCAGGGTTTCACACTTGGGTATCCCAAGTCCCCACCCAGCAAAGTCCATGGACTTTGGCACATCCACTTACACGGTGCAGGCTCTCAGCCGCGCCTGCAGCTTACGCGGTGCTGCTCGCGGGCTTCATGATGTCCAGGAAGAAGCGTTTGTTTCAGACGAAACCTGCTGAGTCTAGAGTGACGGCAGGGGAGTGGGGCCTGGAACCTGACTGCACGGCTCCAGTATCTGATGATGGCGCTTGGTGTGTTAGCCAGGCGGGGCTTCCTCACATCTCGGAGGCTTCCTAAGGGCCGAGGGAGCCTTGGAACCTCGTTTTATCAGTATAGCCAGTGTACTGAGGGACAGAGAGCAGCCTGGCATTACTAAAAGATCAGTGGATGTGAGGCCAGAATACCAGGTGTGTTACTTTGTTCTGAGACACCTGCTTTCCAAGTAAACAAGAATCTCCCTGGCGTGAGTGCGCCCCAGTCTTAAGATCTGGGATGGCTTTGTGAGGGTTGAGTCAGGGGAAAGAGAGCTGGGTGATAGTAAAGCATTGGCCCGACCAGCAAAGGTAGCCTCATCTCTCATTCTTCCCTGTCTTCCAGACCTCGCTGCCTGCCAGTCCACCTCCCTCTCTCGTTCCCTTCTCCCTCCTGCCTCCCTCCGCCCTCCCTCCACTTATTCTTATTTAGGGCCTCCTGCATGCGGGGCTCCAGTGGCAGAAAGGACAAGTCTTGTCCTTGCTGTCTTTTAGCTTATGTGTTAGTAGCAAAGTGAAGTAAGTATGCAAATAAGTACAGAAATAATAACAGATATCTATAGAAAAGATTAATTGCAACACTGATGATGGATTCCGAAGAGGAGTGCAGGATGCTGAAAGAACAGAGGCAGGATGGTTTTACTTGGCTACGAGCATCAGGGACAGCTTCCTGGAAGAAGGGCCTTCCTGCTGACCCCTGAAGGACGAGTTGGAGTTCACGGCCGCATTGGTCCTGGTCCTAGTTGGGGCCAGGGCATGGTGCATTCTAGAAAGTCCTGTGAGCTGGTGTGGCTGTGGCCCTGGGGGGGAGGGAGACGCTGCAGTTTTCAGGCCTGATGGTCCCACATTGTTTCCTTGAGCTGTGATGGAAATTTCTGGCCTACTCGTCGTCACTGACTCTTCCAGAACTCCCATCTGTCTGTCACCCAAAGCATCTCTTACCAAGCATTCCCTGCCAGGGTTTCAGGAGGGCAGTTGGCCTTACTTTTATTGCTTTAAAGACTGACTGCTTCCCCTGGGAATGGAAGGACACCTTGCTCTCACTAGCAGTTTTCGTTCATGAAGTGAAAATTCACAGAGCAGGTAGCTGGGCTCGACGCTGCAGTCCCTGCCCAGGGGCCCCAGGGGCCGACAGTGGAGTGAGTCAGTGTGGTGAGGCCGTGTCGGGCGGCACGGGAAGTGGAAGCTCCTAGGCTTGGTTCCGACTCAGAGGATCTGAAAGGTAGATGTTGCGGTGTTCTCGGTGAGCAGGGGCTGGACGAGGAGCCAGACTGTGCAAAGGGAGAGCGAGGGCAAGCCAGCATGTCTCAGGACTGTGAGGCGGGAGGAGGCTGGAGAGTGGGCTCTGCGTCGGCCTTCGGAGGCCCCACAGGCAGGGCTTCCCCTGCCGTCGGTGGAGGATTGTTCCAGAGTGTCAGGAGAGGAGAAACACCGTCAGTTGTAGTCCTGTGCCGCGTGCAGGGTGGGTGGTGGGAAGGAGACTGAGTTTGGTAGGTGAGTGAGGGGGCTGCTGGGGGAATGTGGGTGCAGGGTGACGCGTCCTGAGCGTGGCCGTGGGAATGCAGAGGAGGCAGGTTCAGGAGAAGCCGGGTAGAGCTTTCTCTCCTCGGAGGTTTGGTGAAAGGGAGGAAGGGCAATCCAGGGCTTCTCCCTTTAGGGATGTGAGGTCCCGGAGCCTGTCACACAGATGTGGAACACGAAAGAGTTGCTGAGTTGGGAGGAGGAGGTAGTGAATTCAGTTTTGACTGTTCTGAGTTGGGGGTGCCAGGAGGACCGCTTCTGGCTCCTGGCCTGCTGGCCTGGGGCTCAGCGAGAGCAGGTGCTCACACTTTGGGACAGCAGAGTCCTCTGGTGTTTGGGGAGAGAGGTGGTCATCTGTGTGCCCTGGGCTTTCCCAGATGGTGCTTTGCCCCGCTGGCTAGGGAGAGACTTGGGTCACCCTCAGCCGCCCCGAGGGGTGGGAGAGGATGGACGCCCCGGGAAGGTCCTGCATAGTGAGCGGGGGATCCTGGCTAGGCTGCTGGGGCCACCAGCTTGATGGGAAGGAGCCGGAGGAGGAGTGGTCAGCCCGGAAGGGCGGGCCTAGGAAGACCCCTGGGTGGGAACTGGCAGTGGTGGCAGGCGTCCCCCCAGCGCTGTCTGCAGGGTTCTCCCCTCCCCCGAGGCCGAGGCGCTCTCCCCGTCGCACTCTCCCTTTCACTGACATCAGGGCCGGTCTCACGTGAGAATTCATTTCAGTCACTTTTGCTTCTGTGTACGAGACTCTTGAGGGAGGCTGTCCTCAAGCAATCCACGCTCGCCTTCTGTTGCTGGTCTTTTGGACTGAAATTTCTGGCTTCTAAAGCAGGAAAGTTGGGGTCCCTGTTCTCTACCTTGGGGCTCAGGATGGGTCTGCAACTTCTGGGGGAGGGAGCGTGTCCTAGGAAAGGCAGCCAATAAGAGCTAAGGGAGAAAGTTCTGGGGAGATGATAAAATCACTCAGCTGGACCACACAGTGTGGGGGCCCTATGACGGGGGAGTTCATCCTTGGTCCCCAGGTCTCCTGAACTTGGGTGGCAGGGAAGAGCCTGCTGTAGAACTCCCTGAACTTGAAGGTGGGGTCTCAGAGCTAGAGTACGTGAGATCTACTCAGACTGCTGGTGGAGGCAGGGTACTGACATGGCAGAAGTGGGAGTCTAGCCCCCGGTCGGCCGAAGGGCCTGGCTATGACCCGCGCACAGAAGCAGTGAAGAGCTTCAAGCTGAGAGCCAATGGGCCTTGTAAGTATCTCCCTGAACCCGGGGCCCTC
This sequence comes from Talpa europaea, assembly GCF_964194135.1. Lineage (NCBI taxonomy): Eukaryota > Metazoa > Chordata > Mammalia > Eulipotyphla > Talpidae > Talpa > Talpa europaea. The sequence goes on along the minus strand of NC_140074.1, from coordinate 5,739,463 downwards.
GGAGTGCAGGACAGAGGCACCCGGTGCAAGGCCACAGTCGTGGAGGTGTGAAAAAGGATCAGGGATAACTCAAGGGAAGTAGCTGCTCTTTAACCAGGGCAGCCAGACACCTGGTCTGAAGCCATGTGCTCTTCAAGAAAGGAAAAGACAAGGCCTAGTGTTTGTGGAGCTGAGACACCTGTATGCTCGAGCAAAGCAAAGGGGAAAACTGGGCAGAAAGTGGATGCAGGAGGCGGTGGAAGCAGGGTGCTGGTACAGAGCACACCAGGCCGTTCATTGGAGGACGGCTCGGGGTCGGGCAGACGGGGCTGGCAAGTCCTGACTCACTGCGTGGCCGGGGAGGAGACACACCTCTCTGGGCCTGAGCTTTCTTAACACACGAGGGAACGGTTGTGAGGGTTCAGCCGCTTAGTACCATGGGAAGGTGCTTAACAAAGTACTGTCACAGCGTAATGGGTCAACAAATGGTGGTGATGATAACATGATGATGGCACCGTCGTCTGAGCACTTTAGCGGACAACTCCACCGGATTAAATCCTACCGGTCCGGCGGATGGATGAGGTAACAGAGAGCTTCAGTAGGATGAGAGTCAGCTCGTTGAGCATCAGCATGTGGAGGGAAGACAGGTCTTTGGCCTGGCAGTGGAATAGCGAGGGGACAAATACAACAGTGGGGAACCCCAGAATACAGCACATGGTAGGAAACGAAAGGGCAGCAGGCCAGGAACCTCCTTGAAGGTGATTTTATTGGCTGTGAAAAGAGAGACAGCAGGACTCTGGACCCACACCCAGAGGGGTGAGGACAGAGCAGCACGTCAGCCTTTGGTGATGATGGAGGGTCTCGGGACTGCTTCTCCCGCCCCGGTGCATAGTGGGTAGCCTCAGGGACAGTGACATTAGAGATTATTTAATGTTTTTTTTTTTTTTTTAACCCCAAAGTCTCATTTTCATGATTGGTTTTGTTACAGAGAAGTTCTCTTATTAAATGTGTTTTTGAATGTTTAGTATGAAAACCAATCAATTAGTCAATCCCTGGTCTTTCCAGGGTGAGTGTAAACAGTCACAATAGTCTGTCTCCAACTCTGACAAAGATTCAATGCAGTTCCAATAGGATACTCTATAAAACTTGATAAAATAGTGATGTTTATTTGTAAAGATATGTTGGTAAACAAAAGTTAAGGTGTTTTTTCAAGGCAGTGAGATGGCCTTCATTCTCCCAAATTCCTACTCATCTCAAGAAATGTTTGAGTAGCCAGCTACGTGTAAAAACAGTGCTAGAACCTTTCTGGGGGAATATAAAAATGGGTATCTATTGTGAAACATATTCTCATGTAACTCTTATGATTTTCTTTATGCCATTTCTGTAGGTTGGGTATGAGTGACAGAAAACTCAAAATAATAAAGCTGTCAGTAAGGTCGAAGTTTCTCATGTGAGAAATCAGGAAGTGACCCCCTCAGAATAAGTGATGGCACCTACGTGGTCGGAGCCCCAGGTTCCTTCCATCTTGTTCCATGGTGGGGTGATCCTGGGAATGTCTTCGGAGCCCAGGCTCACTTCGTAGCTTGAAATGGCTGCTGGGGCTCCTGCCTTTGCATCTGCATTGCAGCTTTGAGGGTCACTTTCTGGAAATTGATGACACTCCTTGCAGCCCATTGATCTGATCTTGGTCATGTGGCCACACCTCGCAGTAAGGGACAAGCTGGGAAATATAATCTATATTCAGGGAAACCTGTGTCTACCTAAAAACCAGACATTCCATTACTAAACAGCCACAGGAAGGGTGTTGGGGACCAGCTGCACCATTACTGACCCCGTTTAAAAGACATGGGACCTCAGAGTGGCTGAGATCAGCCCAGCAGTGCATGTCTTAGAAATGGTTAAACCTTCAAAATTTATTATAGAGCAGTACTTTATTAATCCCATATGGTGCTTGGATAAAAGCAGAAAAACAGATGAATGGAGCAGAAATGACTGTAGCTAACTTAGGAGCTTAATGCATGGAACTGCTCAGCGGCAAGGGAAGGACTGATTATTATGGTGTTGGGACATTTGAATTTCAGCGCTGAAAAGTACTGATAAATTTAGCTACATACTGCAATGGGTTCCAGATGAGTTTGAGTTAAAGGACAAACAACAGTTGAAGATGGGAAGATGTAAAGTGCACTCTGCAGTGGGATCTAGAGAGCGGGTTCCAGGACGGGACATAGGGAAATTGAGGAGGGAGCCTTTCCCTGGCTATATAGTGTTGTGTATGGAGCTCCCGAGTCAGAGGCAAGTGACCTCATCACTAGCGTTAAGTATCAGCACGTGCACCATTGTCCTCTCCCCCAGGTCCTGCGGCTTTTGGATCACAGCTGAGAAACACTGAGCTGGGGGGCTGCTGCTTTACAGCAAGCAGGAGGCAAGCCTGCTCCCAGCACCTGAGACATGAGCCTGTCCCTCAAGGTGGCTGCTTTGGACACAGTCTTGAGAAGTGGCCTGGGTGGAGGGTGGCCAGGACCTGGCATTCTTGGCATACACTACAAGACATGTGTGTAGGCATGTCAGAGACGATGAAGCACAGCGTGTCCTGCGGTGGTTGGCAGGATTTAATGGGATAATGGTGCAGAGTGCCTCGTAGGGCTCTGATCGGTGTCCGTCCCTCACTATACCCAAGGCTGTGCAAAGACAAGCCCGGCGATGGTGTGGTCAGCTCTCTCAGTCTTGAGACCAGACTGAAGGGAGGCCGAGCTTGCCTTCAGTGGCTTGAATATGGCTTTTGCCTTGTGCATATCACATCCCGGTACATCCCTGGGGCACGTACTGTGCTAGCTCTTGGTAAATGATTTATAATTCTCTTTAACGCATGCATAATCAGCTGAAGTCTATTTCTTGAGCCAAATATTTGTGGTTGGCTTATTTTGAAATAAAGTAGAGTGAGTCTTAAGATATAGGACATTACTTAGTTATACATTTACCTAGCAAAATCCTTGATAATTACTTCCAAACTAAAGAAACTTTAATCCTTGTGATGTCGAAGAGCATCATAAGAATGTTAGGCTAAAGAACACTTAAAGAGTAGCTGTTTTATAGATGAGGAAACTGAGGCAAGACGATTTACTAAAGAGTGGTCATGCGTGATGGACGTGTTCTGGACCTCAGCCCCTGGCTTATCCAAGAAACTCAGAATCCACAGGGTAAATAGAGGGGGGGCTAGAGGGCCCATTTCAGGCAGGGCTCATCTGCCTCATTCAAGAGTGAGCACGTGGACACCTAGCCTAGAGGACCTGCTGGGAGGCCCGCAGTGTAAGGGGCTGGACAGACGTGCCGGGAAGACGGGCATGCTTTGGGGGAGACGCTTCCCAGCTTTTACCCAGGGAGCTGAGGTAAATTTCAGGTATCATCCTTGTCCTCTCAGAGATGTTGGAGCTGCTGTGAAAGATGAGTTAAAAAAAAAAAAAAAGAGCTTGTAGACTTAAAGAATGCAGAAAAAACTCACGATGATGGCAGGGACACTGCAGGAAGCCTGCAGCCAGGGTGGATGAACTACTGATCTCAGAGGGGCCAGGAAGTAGCATCCCCAGCTGACAGAGGAGAGATCAGAACAAATGTATTCGAGGAAGCTTGAATCTTCCTGGACTGAAGGAGGCCCCGAAACTCTCAAGTACCAGAGCTTATCACGAGCCAAGCACACCAAGCACAATTCTTAAAAACTAACATGTGACGTCAAAGTGAAGGTTGGCTGGTTTGTTTTTTAAAATATTGAGGATAGAGGGAGGGTGCCATCAACATCCAGGCGGAAGAAACCCGGCCATCGATGGACGAGAGGTTAAGCCGGGCCCAGTCTTATCTACAGCATGGTACAGGTCAGAAGGCTGTGGAGTGGTATCCGTCGAGTTTGTGGGGAACAGGCTCGGTGGCCCACAAATTTCATACTCAGCCAGGTTTTAGTTCACACTTGGCAGTTACAGAAATTCGTTTCAGTCGCTCAAGGAGACACCTTGTGTGTAGCTTCTGCTATACCCACACACCGTTCCTGGAGAAGGATCTCTGGAAGGCGAGCTCCAGCAGCTGAGGGATGAGTCAGAGTAACAGGCCGTGAATGGGCAAGGCTGAGCATGAAAGGATTGGCAGTAAGAGTGTAAACTTATAAATAATTGTAATTATGGTTATAAAATAGAATACGAATGAAATGATTGTTGAGAGAAGATGTAATGGTAAACCATGATTAACAGGGAAAAAGCAGGGATAAAATTCCTCTTGGAGGCAGAGACAGGCGTGTGGGCGCTCTGCACTCTAAGGAACTCCACTCCACACACGAGGGGTGGGGATTTGAGAACTAGTCCACACCCTGCAACATGTCTGATAGGTGTTTTCTAGTTAAGAAGATAGTGTGTGGGTATACAGTAGACCTGGGGCCATACAGGATACAGTATACCTGAGGCCACTTTTAAGACCACCCCCCTGGGTACTATCTTTTCAAGTTGCCATGGAGAGGTTTGCTTGGCTCTTGCCTTCTCTTCCTATTCTTTCTCATATTCTACAAGGTAGAAAGTTGCTGGGGGCAATGTAAAAATGGTGCAACTTTAAAAAAAAAAAACAGTTGACACTTCCTCAAAAAATTAAACATCAAGTTATTATATGATTCGGCAGTTCTACTCCTAGGCACACAAGCAAGAAAATTAAAAGCCTGCCCAAATAAAAACATTTATATACAGGTTCACAGCAGCATTGTTAATAATAATTAAACATGGAAACTATCCAAATACTCATCAGTGGATAAAAGAGTAAACAAATGTGGTTTTGCCGCACAGTGGAGTATTATACGGCCATATAAAGAAGTGTGGATTCATGCTATTGGTAAACCTTGAAAACTACTAATTAAAAGAAGCCAGGCACAAAGGCCACTGTGGCGCTACTCTGTTTGTATGGAACGTTCAGAAGCAGCAGATCCACAGAGACAAAGTAGATGAAGAGTTGCCAGAGAGAGGGGGAGTGGGAAGTGAGTGCTGATGGGTACAGGGCTTTAGGCAGGAGTGATCAGATCTTCTGGAGGTTGATAGCAGTGGTTATACAACGTAGTGAATATACTGAAAACTGAGTTCTGCAGTTTGAACACACCTCGTGTTTACCACATCTCTTTATGGCACCTTTTCCCCCGTGCTGGATTTACTCTCAGCCTGTTTTGTTCATCATGGCCCCTGAGTGTACAAGAGCCACTGTACATGTTGCCAGGAAGAGGCCATGTTGAGTGATTGACTTGGAAACAAAATTAAAAGTGATTAAGAATTATGAAAGGAAAAAAAACCAGTGATGATTATTGCTCGCCAGGCAGTCTCATGTCACCATCACTATGATCTCAGAGAACAAGAATGAAGTGACAGAAGCTGTTAAAGGATCTGCTTCATTGGAAGCAACATGACTAAAAATAACTCAAGAAGTTCTTTATGAGACCTACAGAGAAACGTCTAACAACCTGGATTAAAGATCAGATACAGAAGCATGTCCCTCTCACACCATCATCACAGCTGAAGCCAAGAGTTTGTCATGTTGAAGAAAAGGCTAGGCCTGACCATGAAGTTGAATTTACTGCTGGCTCTGGTTTAAGCAATTCAAGAATCATTATTCATTATGTAATGTGAATGCCAGTGACTAGTTGCAAGTGCTGATACAGAGGCAACTGAAAATTTTCTAGAAACTCCAGATAAGCTGATGGTGGAGGAAAATTACTTGCCAGAGCAAACCTTCAATATAGATGAAAGCTTCCTATTCTGAAATGGATGCCCGAGGGGACTTTACCCTGAAGAAGGCCAAGTCCATGCCAGGTTTCAAGACTTAGAAGGACAAAATAGTAGTCTTGCCTGGGGGCAGTGTTGCAGGTTGCAAATGAAACCCTCCTGGGCCTGCAGGGGAGAAGCCAAGGCCTAGAGCACGTCACCCAGGACACCCTCCTGAGTTGCTCTACCAGTGAAATGGAGAAGCACCGTCTGGAGAATAACAGACCTTTCAGTATTTTCTTATCATTGAGAATGTGAGCCAAAAGTTAAAAGGATTAAAAATTTTATAAAGTGAAAAGTTATAGTAAGCTAAGGTTCCTTCCTTCCTTCCTTCCTTCCTTCCTTCCTTCCTTCCTTCCTTCCTTCCTTCCTTCCTTCCTTCCTTCCTTCCTTCCTTCCTTCCTTCCTTCCTCCCTCCCTCCCTCCCTCCCTCCCTCCCTCCCTCCCTCCCTCCCTCCCTTCCTTCCTTCTTTCCTTCCTTCCAGCACTGGGTACAGTCAGAAGTGCGGGAGGGTGAGAGAATTCACCAGAGCCAGAGTGGGGAGCAGAGCAGGCAGAAGGACCGAAGTACACTGCTGAGGGGAGCAGCGGGCTGCAGGAGAGGTCTGCGCGCCATGTGGGACCCTCGCCCGGTGGCTGGGGATCGAACCAGCGCTGCAGAGGCTGCGGGCAGCTTCACAACCCAGTGCTCAACCGCTGCGCCACTGGGGAGGCCCGGTTACTTTATTATTGACAAGATATTTTAAAATATCTTGTAGCTTAGGTGTGCGGTGTTACCGAGTCTAGAGTAGCCTGCACGGTGCCCTCCACCTTCACGCTTGCGCGGATGTGCCAAGGCAGCCGTGAGCTTGTCCCTACGGGCGCGCCTTCTGCCCTTCATAGCGCGGTGTCTTTACTGCACTCTGTCAGGCACTAGACACAGATCCCCGTGCGGCCTTGCCCACAGGCCTCAGACGGCCGCTTGCTGCGCGGTGTGCACCCAGGGGCGTGGTGGGCCAAGGCACCTGCCTGTCAGTGCACCGGGAGGCCTACACAGGGCGAGCTCACCCACGTGCACTCTCAGACGCTTCCTGTTGCTGAGTGGTGTGTGATGTGCTTTTACCAGGACGGCTGAAATGAAAAAAAATAAATAAATAAAAGGAAGAAAACCTTACCAAGTGATGGTGAGAATCGGGAGCAGCCGGCATGCTCATACTCTGCTGGCGGACTTCGGTTGCTTTGGCCACTTTGCTGCTTGGCAGCATCTGTGTCCGCACGCTCCCCGGTGGCCCAGCGCCTCAGCTCCTAGGTTCACCCCGACAGAAAGGCACAGGGACAGGTATCCAATGGCATGCTCAGGACTGGGGCTCGCCTGGCCTGGCCAGCAGGACGGACGCCCGCCCGTGAGCTCGCGTGCCGGGGACGCCCGCCGTCAGTCAGAGTCAAGGACCCCGACTCAGCGACAGCATCAGGATGACGTTCACAAGCAGAGTGTTCACGCGCCAGAAGGTTTATTACACACTGTGTGCTGCAAGAGAGACTACCCGTGGGGAGGCAGAGCGTGATGGAAGGGGATCGTGGAACTGGGGGGCTGGTGATGTTTTATTTTTCCATTTGGGAGCTGGTTACTTTGTGGCACATCTCGGACCTGTATACTTACATCGAGCTCCTTTTTTTTGTACTTAGGATGCACGTCTATAAAAAGTTATTTAAAACTCTGAAAAAAGGAAGCATGTCAGTTACATTGTCCTCGCTAAAAGCACTAGTAATGAGAGTGAAAGTTTTTTGTATTGTTGATGAATAAAATTGTTTTAACATCCATTTCATCTATCTTTCTGGTCGTTTGTATTTGTTTTATAATGTACCTGACATGTTGGTACACTGGCGCACGCACTTCATCTACAAATAAACGCACGTCCGCCAGCGATGCTTGCTTAGTGTTTTTTAAGCTTGGTGAGCTGTGGCTCCAGGTGGCCACAAAAGGGGGCAGATGCGGAGCCCGAGGGCAACAGGCGGGTGAGGGGAGCCTCGGGTGGTGGCCTGTTTGGGTGGGTTCCCTGTTTCTGGGGTCCAGGAGCTCAGGGGGTGGCCACTCCGAGAGGTAAGAGGACAAAAGGGGCCACCCACTCCTAGTGGGTGACAGACGGGTCTCCAGAAAGAGCGACTGGCGGCGAGAGAGAGCCCAGAGGGTGCGAGGTGAGCCTCTGCTGAGAGGTGGCCTGGTGAGGCAAGCAGCTTGGAGCTCAAGGGTCAAAGATGTTTGGGAGATTGGGGGGAACTGAAGATATTTTCAGGCAGAGGAAGGGCCAAGAGAGCGGAAGAGGTTGACACTGCAAGTGAGGGGTGGGTGGCCGGTGCCCTGGCTTTCCAGGAGATGCCCTTTCCCCGAGGCAGGAGTGGGCACCAGGTGAAGAAGAAGAGGGGCCTGCAGGGGTCCACTTTCCCGGAGGAAGGGGTCATGCGGCCACTGCCCTGGCTGTGGGCAGGTGTAGAGTCTGGGATCGGGGAAGAGGAGGTGCTTTAGAAGACAAAACCAACCAGTGAGGTTGGGGTGCCTGGTGCAGTCTTGGCAAAGCCCTGCTCTCTTGTTCCCTCATTTTTCTACAGCCTAGTGCTTTGGGGGGCACCCCAAAGTGTCCTGTACCCCGAGTTTCTTGTGGATCGTGCCTGAGACCTTGTCTGGCACTTTAGGCCTTGCAACGCGTTTCCCCATGGAGCCAGGGGCCACCTGGCTCGGCTTATTTGAACTCACGCTTATTTGCCACCCGTACATCCAGCAAGGTGGGGAGGGAGATGTGGCCAAGGGAGTTTTGGTGCAGGCCCTGCTACGTAGATAGGCCAGATGTCGCCCTGTGGGGAAAGTATTTGACCTTCCAAGGACAGGTTGGAGTTGGATCTCGTAGCACTGTAGTTGGTGTGACCTGGCTGAGCTTTGAAAACCACGTCTTGCCACATGGAGCATGGATGTAAATGGAATTATTCCCCCACTTTTGCAGCGGCTACCCTTTGGGAAGAGATGTGCTGGGATGGTTTGTCCTATTGGACTGGGACTGTGAAACCCACCACATGCTCCTGGTAAGTCAGTTTGTGATCTTGTGCCCGGTGCCCTCATGAGCGGACAGCCTTGCTGAGTGGGCCCTGGCATGCCCACCAGTCCAGGGCCTGCAGCATGGCCACCAGGACATCAGGCATCCTCAGCGAGCACACTCAGGGTATCTGAGGGACTCCTGCTCCCCAGATTATGCTCAGGAGTTTTACTGGTTCTCGTCTCAAGGTGTTCCTTCCTTTCTCTGCTTCCTGCTTGTGCGGGACTGTTGGTTGCCGCCTGGCATGCTGTCACCCATTTCCTAGCACGCTTTTCCTCCCACTGGTCAGAGGACAGAGGGTCTGGATCTGACTCCCCAGCAGCTGGGGTTGCTTGGACAACCTCCTTTCTCTCAGACCCCTGCATCTGCCCACAGACTCCGCTCTTCTCTCTCTTTCCAATGTGGGCCCCGCTCAGGTGCCTGTCCTTGCGCCAGATGCTGTGTCTGAAAGGACCGGCTCTGTGTGTGACTCACGCTTGGCTCTGCGAGGATAGGAGAAGGAGGGCAAATAAGATGCTTCCTTTGTCTTCCAGCTATGACAATGACGATGGACTGATGAGTCCCCCCACCCCCTTTCTCTCTCGCTGAGTTTCTCTCTGCCCCTTTGGCACCTCTTCCAAGAATGCTTCCCTGCACCACCCGGGCCACTGATGTGCGCCTTCCTTCAACCCCTCACGACATTGGTTTTAGCCTAACCTTTCACAGTCCCAGCCACGTTCTGCGCGGCCTGTGCTTTTTTGATGTATCGCCTGCCGCGTTGTCTTGACTAGGCTTCGGGGCAGCCTCCGAGGCAGGGTTCAGGCTCACTCACTGCTGTCACCTACGCGGTGCCTTGCGACAGTCTACACAGTAGGTGCTCACGGGGAGGGGCGGGGGGGGGCGGGTGCTGGAAGGGATTATTCTAGCAAAGTGAGCCAGAAGGAGAAAGATAAATACTGGATGGTTTCACTTACATGTGGAATCTAGAGAAAGTAATCAGAGGGTCAGACAAAGGCAAACTGTGGGACTGACCCTTGAGAGCAGAACACAGATCTGAGAGACTGGGGTGGGGGCGGGAGGGGGAAGGGGAGCGTAGAGAGGGGAAGGAGAGCGCGGTGGGGGTGCTGGAGCACTGTGGGCATGGGGGTGGTGGGCCAGTGTGGTGACTGCACCTGAGGGAAGAAATGCTGTATTGTGAGAAAGCAAGGATGTTTAAAAACAAAATAATAAAAGTAAAAAAGTGAATAAATACTACTAGAGTAAAACCAACGTGGACTCTCTTATATATCCCAGCATCCATCTTTGCGGCCCTCGGCTCTTGGGGTCCTGTGACAGACTATGGGAAGAGAGAGGTTTGCCTCGAAGGGCCCTGGGAGTCTGTGTGGTGAGAGCAGTCGCAACGATACTAAGAGTTGGAACAGGACACATATTTTTCAGATTCCTCTAACAGTCTTACTCTGTGGTCACCTCATTGTCACAACAGAGAGAGAAGGTGAATTTTCCAATTTCCTGCCAGGAGCCCAGTCCTTCATGTTGCCTGATTAATAACTACAGCCCAGGTGACCTGTGTAGTGCTGAGAAGCAGCATTTTCCCAAAACCCCCATGCCAGGGGGACGGGTTCCCTAGGAGGATGCTGAAGGCAACGGTTGGTTTCAACGTCAGAGCAGATGAGAAAAATGAGACTCAGGAGTGAGCCATTTCCCTGGGGTCACACAGCACGTGAGTGAGAGAGTTGGGCTTCGGCTCTCGGTCACCCTAACTGTAGAAATGGAGTTCCTGTTCACTGTGCTTTGGAGTCTGGTCAAGGCTGGATTCCATGAGAGAGATCATAGCCGCCCCCTTGCTCCCTGTGCCTTTGGAGGGTCTGCCAGCCTCACTGATCCCAGGGGGTCTGGGCAGAAATGCTCCCAGTCCATGCATGTGGGAGAGGACTGGACTGGCCCTTCCGAGTCATCGCGGGGACGGGGGTGGAGGGCAGGAGGGGCGGAAAGGCAGACCGTGTTCACTTCCCGTTCTCTGCAGGAAGATCATAGTTTGCCAGCTCATTTCACTTGGGCCCTCTTGAATGAAGGCAGTCGGGACATCCAGAGCCACAGCTCAGGTGGTGCTGCTGCAGGAGCTCAGGCCGCCTGCCGCAGGCCAGGGTGCACGAACCAGCACCCTTTACCACCAGAGACCAGTGACCGCATGTCTGCGGGGACCTGGCCATAGAAGGAAGGGAAGCCAAGCTTCACACTTGGAGCAGGACGAGTGGAGAAGATGCCTAAGAACTTTAATTCAAAACCAGACACTTCCCAGAGAGACACGATTAGAGTACCAGAGGCTTTCTGGAACTAAAAAATGTCTTTTGAATTAAAAAGTCAATAGAAGAAATGAAATGATTGGGAAGGTCAAATAGAAGCTCCTCACAACCCAGAGCAATATGAGGAAGAAATTGAGACCTCATTCCCCTCCTGTGAAAGATAGGAGTTCCAGGAGGAGAGAGGAGGGCGGGTAGAGAAGTAACAGAAAAACAGAAGAACATTCCAGTGGATTAAAGAAAGATTTGCTTCTTCATATTGAGTAGTCCTGAGCTTATACTAAGATCAACATTCTTTTTAGTAAAATTCCCAAACTCCAAGAAGAAAGAAAAAGTTTAAATTTGTAGGAGCAAAGAACAGGGTGTTTTCAAAGAGAAGAGAAGGTTTGGCTCTCACTGGGCTCCCACATGCATCCTGGACCCACGTCTCCAGCTGTTAAAGGGAGAGGGACCCCGGGCCTCGGCGTGTCCAGCCAAGCAGTCACCCATGTGTCACCGTGAAAGGAAGGGGTTTCAAATTTATTAGGACACAAACTGTACATTATCAGTTGTGCTCGAGGAAGGTGCCCAGGGAAGTTTCCTAAGGAAAGGACAACAAAAGCTGAGCAGAGACTTCGAGATGAGGAGTGAAGGGCGCAGAAGCAGCGCAGAGCAGTGAGCCTCTGAGTGCAGACGGATGAGTCTCAGTGGGTAGGGCAGCTGCGAATTGGCTTTCATTGTATGTGTCATTTGAAGAATTTTCAAAGGGTGGAAGCTGCCTTAAGGAAAAACACAATAGCCTGAAAATAAAAATTCTGAACCCTATTTGCATAACCTCAGGCTTTGGGGAAAGAGTGAGAGAGGGGAGGCAATTCCCCTTTCGGGACACTTAAATAAGACATTCCGCTTTCAGGACACTTAAATAAGACATGGAGGCATAGTGTTACAGAAAAGCTTAGTGTTACAGGAGTTACAGAAAGAGGCTTATTAGTGTTACAGAAAGAGTTTTGATTTTGGATCAAGAGTTTTGATTTGGACTTGCTTTGGTTGCATATAGTAGTTAACCCTTGAATAACAATAGCTTAAGCATAGAAGGTTTATGCCATCTCAAAAGTAAAGAGGTTTGCAGTCGAGGGCTTAATTTCTAGGGTGAAATTAAAGCCATCCTAGGCCAGGTTCCTTGTATCTTGCTGCTTTTTCAGCCAAAGCACATTGCCTCCTGATTCATGATGGCTGCCTGAGCTCCAGTCATCACATCAGCATTACAGAATCTAGGCGGAGAAAGGGGGCATAGAGGATGTGCCTTTTTCCTTTTAGACACTTCTCAAAAGTCATCCAGCACTAATATTTACATGGCACTGAGTAGAACAACAAGGGGCAAAGGGAGTCTGGAACTAAAAACAGGAGTCCTCTTGCTAAAGGAAAAAGGAGAAAGAAAGAAGTTGGGATCTCTGGCTCAAAAGGTTATTAGCCGAATGCAGATTTAAACAATAGGTATTGTTTGGTTTGTTTTTAATTGGCAAATGTTACAAAGATTGATAAAACCAGTGTTAGCACATGAATGGGGGAAGTGGGGGCTCCCTTATATTCCGGGAGTACATGTGAATTGTTTAACTTTGGAGGAACATAATCTGAAAACATCTAATAAATGTGAAGACATCCACATCTGGCAGCCCAGCAATGTAATTCCAGGAGTTTCTCCAGCAGGATAAAGCAGCGATGCAAAAACCAGTACAAAGCTGTCTCCTGCTCCAGCGGTTGTAGTGGCAGGAGGAGGAAAAGAACTGGAGCCCCCCGTCAGCATCAGGTCAGGCGGCTGTTACAGGGAGCCGCTGTCTCTGTGGTGACATGGGGGAGGCCGTGATGGACATATGGTCAGGGGTAAAAAACAAATTGCGGAATGACGTCACCAGCAAGGGGTGCAATCTGGCACCCCAGGGCGGCAGGCGACAGCACGGAGTGCACGACACTACGTTATTCTTGCAGCAAATATACACAGTAGGTGCTGTGGGGTCACCTCTCCCAGGCGAGGAGTTCAGAGTTCAGGGAGACTAAATAACTTTCATATGTACCCCAGCCATAGACTCTGGGCCTGGCCTGGGACTAGGGCTCCCAGATCTGAACTCGGATCAGCTCTGCTCCCCTGCCCCAGGAGCTCCGCCTGATCTCCCTCTGGTATGGTATATGCAGCCAGTTCACTGCTGTACAGCCGTTTGAGACGGCAAGCTGCAAGTAGCATAGTTGGCCACAGGCCTTCTGCCCTTATTCTGTTACACCTGCAGCTTCGCTAGTGCTATGACCTGCCTGCAGCCCACAGGCATCGAGGGTAGGACCTTGGTCTCTGATAAGAGTCCCACTTGATTATCGGCGGGATAATTGCCTGCAGATGGTCTTGGAAGGGGACACTCCTTGTTGCTCACAGTGTTCTCTTTGGGTGGAAGGGGAGGGCTTTTTATTGGTACAGCCCTGTTAGGATTTGGCTTATAGCAACAAGGACATGTTCCAACAAAGTATGAGTGATACATCCAGAAACAACCCTGCTGAGTAACAGCACCCTCCTCTGCATTTGTTACCAGGATGACCATTTAACCAAGGAGACTGTAGTGTCCTTATAACACGAAGGATTAGGTGCTCAGTCATGTTAACATCTGGCACCTCCCCTTTTTGAACATCTTTTTCTTGAACCTAAATGGAAATAGACTATGGCCTGGCCCTATCGTCACCTCACAGTCAGATGGGGAGCAGGTGGAGTGAGCCGTAGAAGGGGGGCGGCTCCCTACTCTGCTTGTGTGACCCTCCAGCTGTACTTGCAGAGGCATGTGGCTGCAGCTGTGACTGCCCAGTGAAGACAACCCCCACCCCATTGGCGCCAAGTGTGATGAGCATGTGGAGGAGCAGCCTGGCGCTCTGAAAGCCCGTGGAAGCCCGTGGCGTGGGTAGGGTGTCACACACGGGTTCCCAGAGGAACCCTTCTCCCAGGAGAGAGAGTAGGAAGGAAGAGTTCTGGGGATGAACCAACCCTGTTGACACCTGGCTGGTGGGGGCAGCGGGGTGGGCCTGGCTCCAGGGGCATCTGGCAACTGTCTGGCCTGCACAGCTCTCCAGCTCAAAACATGCCCCCTGCAGGCAGAGCCTGCGACTTCCAGTGGGTTGGGTGCCTCTCAGCACCCTCCTTCCCTCAGTCCCACCTGCCCTCACAGTCTTGGCCCTGACCCCTCTCTGCAAGGACCCCACCCTGACAACTCAGGGGTGGGCTGGAATGCATGGGCTCGGGAGGAAGCACACAGAAGCAGGGATCGGACTGAATGGGACATGATCCTCTAATGGGCCTTTACTAGTTGGGCGGTTGAAGGTCAGTCTGTAAGGACCAGAGAAGGGGTCCAGGCTGGAGGGCTTGTTGAAGCAAATCCCACCCACTTTCAGCTGAGACCCCAGAGCTCAGGACCTGTGACTTCCCCTCCAGGCATTAGATTTGAATGCTTGCACCCCTTCTCCCTCCCGGGCCCTCTCCTGTTACTGCAGGGGCAGGTGTACCTCCCAGCGCCTTCTGCCTCCAAGTCTTCTGTGCAGCCCTTGGGCCTGTTTTTGGGCAGTGGAAACAGGTGGCTGGACTCTGCTTGGATGGCTTAAGCATCGGGCCTTGTGCTGCTCTTGCCTCTGTCCATGAAAGGAAGACTGGGGGAGTAGTTCATCATTTTTATTGATAACACAACAGACTTCTGGGAACGGGCAATAAAATAACACCACTTGAGCTCTTCCCCTGTGCCTCTAGGTGCCTGGCATCCCGGGACTCCTAAGTGCTGTTAATAAATCCTCACCGTAGAAACCTGTCATCACGCAGGTGCTAGGGGGCACCCTGGATTTAATCCCAGATCGGTTGGACTTCCAAACCTCCTCCCTCTCTGAGGGTGAAAGAGATAGGTATGATGCTCGCCTTACAGAGCTCAGACTCCAGTGGGGAGATGTCCAGGGAAGGCAGCAATTCGGCATCAGGGTGACAAGCGCCACACCACGTGGGCCCCCAGCCCAGACTCGGGACCTGAAGGATGGAGGGAAGAATCCTGCCAGCAGAGCGCTGTGTGATGGACATCCCTTCCCACCTCCGTCCCCTGGGGGGCACTTGCTCTGGCGGTGGTCTGCACATGCTGTTTGTGGGGTGGCTGTGGGTCCCTCAGGCTCTCCCATTGAGGAAGACCCCTTCTCTCCCCAGCGCCTCGCGACCTGAGGTCCTGTCACTCCATGTGGCTCCCCCAGCCTTGGGGACACGCGCAGTGCGCTGGGCTGTGCGCCCGTGCCGTCCTGCCCACCTTCCCTCCGCATCTGTTCATGGAGGACTGCCCCGCCGCAGTGACCCCAAAGGCATGAAACATCATTGCAACTTTGATTGAAGGAAAATACAAGCCGAATAAATCCCACTGTGAACCTACTGTCCCCACAGATGAAGCTGGTCTGCGTGTGCCCCTTCGCCTTGTGTTCCTCTCCCCTGGGCAGGTGGTTTGTACCCACCGGACCCGCCTCTGGGTTCCTGGAAACCTGTTTGGAAATGAGCTTGCGCAGGTGACAAATGACCACCAGGTGGCGCCACAGCACAGGGCATCGGGTCCAGCCGCTTGGGGCTTCCCTGGCCGGTGCTGAGCCAGCCACCCGGCCCTGTTCAGTTTCCCCCCTTCAGGGCTGAGCTGCTCTGCTCAGCGCTTCTGCGCTTACTTCAAGAGAAGTGGAACGAGACCCAAGTGCAGAAAGTAAGTGCTGTACAACGACGCCTTTACGAGGCCGGTGTACAGCCTTCTGTGCTGTCAGGTGTGTGTGCACACGTGTGCCTGTGTGCTGACTGCTCTGCCCTGCGCAGACCCTGGGCTTCCTGCAGTCCACTCTCCACACACCTCTCACCTGTGGGAAAGGTGCTGCCCTTCGTGTCCCTCTTTGCAGGTGAGAAAGCTGATTGGGGAGAACCCCTGCCCGGGGCCACACATCTGCTGAGACCTGGGCCAGAGTTCCCAGGGAGCTTTCTGCTTTCGGGATATTACTTGGTCACCTTCCACATGACATCACAAACACCCTTTCTTTTTCGTGATGTCTGTTCCCAGGCAGAAGCTTTCATTTGTTTTTTTTTACAAGCTAAAAAGGAACAGAAACGATCATTTATTGTACATTCTTCATGTGACCAATAGCATACATGATCTCATTTCACCTTCATAGTGGCCCTGATAAAATATGATCGTTATCTTTAATTTCCAGATGCGGAACTGAGCCTCAAAGGGGTAAAGCAACTTGCTTGTGGTCACACAATGAGGGAGCTGGGAGTGAAACCTAGATTTAAAGAATTTGTGTGAGGAAATGGGAAGTGTATATATATATCACTTTAAAAAGTATATTGCAGTAACTCGGTGTATAGCATTACATAGGATTCACGGGCACAGCGTTCTAAGCCAACGCCTGTCTGGACTTCCTGTCTGCCTCCCAAAGTCTGGCTCCCACCCTCACCCCACAATGCACCCTTTTACCTTTTTAACGCATCTCCTCTTCCCCTCCCTCTGGCACCCACACCTTTGTTCTTACCTTCTAAGCATTTGTTTTTGTTTCATTTATTTGTTTTGCTTCTTTATCCAGAAGTTTTCATTTTTAATGTTGTTAAATTTGTCATTAAAAATGACTTGTGTGTCCTCTAGTCTTTTCAGGGGAATTTTTTGTTCATTTAAACTTTAATCCATCAAGTATTTATTCTTTTAAATGATGTGGAGCAAAGATTTAAATTCTCCCCCCACTGAAGAGTAAATTGTTTCCTGAGTATTTAGTGAATCATCCACCCTTACCTGCTGTTGGAAGTGCCGTCTTGGCCAGATGCTGATTCCCATATGCACTTAGTAATATTTTCTGGACCAGATTCTGGCCTGTTTCTGTGCCATTATCACTGCCATTCCTGGCAGGGCAGTCCTCTCTTTATACTTTTGTCTTGAAAACTTCCTAGCTATTTTTAATTATTCTTCCAGATGAAGTTTGAAATCACTTTGTTGAGTTCCAAAATGAAGCCACTTAGGACTTAGCGCAAGCTCGCATTTTATTTATAGGTCAAGTGGGGTGAATTGACGTCTCCTTATTTAGAGGAGTGATCCTTTGATTTATGTCTTCCTTTCCGTTTTTTAGTAAAGTTTCATAATTTGCTTCCAGTGATTTTTGCACATTCACAGCTCGCGTCTAGGTATCTTCTGCCAGTAGGCTCGTGGGCCTCACGCTCCTAGGTAGTTATTGTTTGGTTGCAGGAAGTAGTTGATCTTATGGCCGGATGTCTAACACTCAGAGCTTCCTCCTCAATCCAGTTCCATTTGCTCCAAATCTTGGAGAAATTCTGAATTTTTGGCTTGTGGATGTCATCCTTCCCTGTTTCCAACACTGCAAACAGATTTCTTATTTTTTTAAAATTTCTTTGGCCATTTCAACAAGATTTAGAGAGGGGATGGCAAATGTGTGGACCCAGTTCGTCGTCTTGAAAGCAAAATCTACTTGTGTGGTCTGAAAATGTCACTTTCCCCACACACTTTGGCAACTCCCCGGGACCCTAAGCTCTGCAGTTGCCTCCAGGGAATGTGGAGTGGGTGGAAGACAACCCAAAACTCCAGGGTGTCTCCCCTCCTGCCCTGCTCCCTGGAGCCTGCCTTCTGTGCCAGCGGGCACTCTCCCTCCTGCCCGGTCTGTTTTCATTCCCCTTCTCCAGCCAGACTTGCTGGCCCTGCCTCCCTCTCTGGGACAGTCCCCTCCTCTTGCCTGGGAGGCACCAGGCAGTTGTGGTGTGTCGGGGTGCAGGGTGTTTGTCAAGGATGTGGGCATCCTGTTCTGCCAGCCTGATAACAGGGAAGCAGCCGCGAAGTGGGAGGAAAGGTGCTCGCTGCCAGCCTGGCCGCAGCCCGGTACCCGGATGCAGGGCTCCCTGGTCAAAGCTGCTTGAAGTAGGTGACGGGCTTGCAGCCCCAGGGGGCCTCCCAGACCCCAGAGCTTGATCTGTATCTCGGGTCCTCATCTTACAGAGTGTCCCCAGCAGCAGTGGGGAGAGAAGAGGCTTGGGCCAGGTGTGTGACCTTTTGGCACTTGTGCTGTTGTTGCTAGGCCAGCCTGGCCAGGCCGCCTGAGGCAGAGGGCTGAGGACGAGAGATGTGGAGGCCCACGAGGGGCTGCCCTGGTGTCCAGGGTGGACACAGCCCCTGGCTCTTCCCTCGCAGGCGGTCCTGCCTGCCTCTCCCCCAAGCAGATGTTCCTGCACCTTAATTAGGACCAAGTAGCGACTGTTGGGGCCTGTACAGAGTTGGCTGTAAAGTGGGGGGTGAGGGCGAGAAGGCCGCCCCGCACCCTGGGAGTAGGGATGGGGCTGGGGGCTGTGGGGTGAGGAGAGTCTCCTTTTAATTTTGTAGCTTTTCATTCCATTTCTATAATTTTCACATGTGCACGTATTACTTGTATGTAAATAATTCAGAAAGTCTTCCTAGTTGAAACAGTTCCTCCTCCCCAGGCTGGACTTCAGGTTTCTGTGGACGAGGCTGGGCCTCGTTCCCTTCTGCCTCCTTGGCTTCAGCATGCCTGTGGGTGGGGGTGCCCGGCCAGGGCCTGCCCCGGGTACATGGGGACTGCCTGCTCCCATGGCCCTCCTTAGCTCCGTAGACAGAGGTGCTTCCTGCCCCAAGGAGATGCCCTTCCTAGCCCCGATCTCCTGGCTGGCTCCGTTTCACAACTTCCATCCCTTTTTCATGATTAACTGCAGGCACTCGGCCTCTCGGTTCGGGCCTCTTTCCCACGGCTGCTGTGTTCTCTCCTCCACGGAGGCCCAGCCGCACGCAGCGTCTGCACACAGCGGTGCCTCCCCACTTGTCTGGCCCCCCAGCTTTCTCTCCCCCCCCACCCCGGGAGGAGGTGAGATGTTGGATGTGGAACATCTGGCCAGGGCGGGGAGGGGGGGCAACCACGATGAGTGATGGTGTTTCAAGCTGACATGTGCTGACGTGGCCTGGGCCTCTCCGAAGGCCGCCAGAGGCTGCTGCGAGCCAGGAAAAGCGGCCTGGTGGGCTTGGAGAGGGCAGGAGGCGGAGAGATAACGGCGCCGCCAGCCTGCACTAGGAGGGCCCTTCTTGAGCTACCGGCGCCCAGCACGCACCCCAGGTTGACACCTGCTCTGGGGGAAACCTTCTGGCGGCACACAGTCCAGCAGCTGTGGCTGTGGCTCTGCAAGAGCGCGTGTGAGCGGGTGTGTGCGGCGTGTGTGCACGAGTGTGTAGACTTACTGCTCCTGAAGTGACCAGACCATTGGTGGAGGGGCTGGAAACCCCCTTCCCCTCCCTGGTCATCTTGTCAGAGCTTCTGTTGGAGCCGCAGAAGCTTCCTGGCTCGGTCTACAGAACAGCTGCCCCCGAGGAGAGTGCGGGCTCCGGACCGGGCGCGGGGGCCGATTTCTTCCTTGTCTGAAGCATTTGGAAGAAATCACCCTCCTGTAATTGCGCATTCCTGGATGTGTGTATTTTCTTTGAAACAGGCTCCGTGAGCTCAGGCCGGAGCCGTTGTTCTGCGTCCTCGAGAGGGGTCTGCGTCAGGCTGTCTCGTCTTACTTCCTTGGCTTCCTGAACCCGAAGCAGGGGAGAGCGCTGAACGTTCGCAAGGAAACCAGCGTCGTGTGTGGGGTTCCCTGCCCCTCTTCAGGAGCCCCCCCCCCACGCAGCCAGACCCTGCCCCACAAAATGAGACGTGGGCTGTTCTGTGGTTCTGATACGGCCGCCACGTTCTTGTGAAATTACATCATGAGAATTGCTCTTTCTCCGCCAGTGTTTTTGGTTTCCAAGGAGGCAGCATGAGAGAGAGAGAGAGAGAGAGAGAGAGAGTGTGTGTGTGTGTGTGTGTGTGTGTGTGGGTGTGTGGAGAGAGGCGGAGGGTGGGTGGAAAGATGGGGTTTGGTGTGGTGTAGATCGACGTGGCCATACCCAGAAAGCCGGTGCTCTTTCCTGTGGGCCACGTGGCCGGCCCGCCTGGCAGGGGGTGCGCCGGGGCAGATATATAAAGATGCATCAGCCCGGCAGGATAATTTATCTCTGAGCCTGCCTCCTCCTCTGTGAATTTTTTTTTTTTTGAATTAGAGCATGTGCACCCAGAACCTGAAACGGAGCGTCCGGTGAACTGTCCAAGGACGGCGGGGTCTGAGCGCTGAGCACCTTGAGCGCCTTGCAGCCTGGTTTGACTCCTCAGGGCGGGCTTGGGCGGCTGGTGGGTGGGGGTAGCTTTGCCGCGACTAGTGTCACGGCCCTTCGTGTATAACCGACCTCGCAGGGCGTGCTTGCCGCTGTGTCCCCAGCGTCCGTGTTAGAGGGACGCAGGGCCAGGGTAGGGTGGGACGTGGTGTTCACGCTGGTCTGGCCTCCCCATCGAATGTGCTCGGCATGCCCTTCCTTGGGGTCACCCCCAGCTCTGTGGCCCTTCTCAGCACTGTCTTCTTTGACCCCCAAGGAGATTCCCCATTTCTTTGTGCTTAAGTACAAAGTTCTCCTGAGAGCAGCTCTTCCTCGATTCCTGCCCCCACTGCACTGCAGGCTTGTGTCAACCTGGACACCAGGCCCCTGCAGTTGGCTGCCCCCAGCGCAGTGGCTGGTGCTGCCTAAACAACAGTATGTGGCTGTGAGGCCGCCGTCTGCCCAGTCGGAACAGCCCTGACTGAGAAGTCACCTGCACCCTCTCCCCTCGAACGTGGCCCATCAATAGGTCTTGTCTGTTTCACCTCCGATCCCTGCCAGATCTATCCTCGTGCCTGTGGCCGGTAGTGCCTGTCGCCTCCTCTCACCCAGAGTTGATCTTGCTCCTCCTGACTTGGGAGCTCCCCCCAAACCTCTCCACAGTAGCCAAAGTGACTTCAAACCACAGGGTCAACTTAAGTCTCCTGCCGAAAACCTTCTGCATGGAGGATCCCCAGGGCACTTCATATGAAACCCACACTCCCCACAAGGCCCTTCATGCTCTGGCCCTCGCCTGCCTGTCCACTGCCCTGGCCAATGAAGCTCAAGCCTGGCTGCCTCTGTCAGAAACCAAGTTCATGTGTATCGCAGGGTCTTTGTGCTTGCTGTTTGCTCTGCAGGGAGCACGCTGGCTGGTTTCTATGCTGGACTCCTTCTAGGTTTCAGCTCAAGTTTCACATCCTCAGAGAGAGGCCTTCCTTGACCACCCCAGCAAACTCCATCGTCCATCCTATTTTATTTCTTCAAGGTGTTCTCAACATCTGAAGTTATCTTCTTCATTCACTTGTATTTCTTTTTTTTTTTTTTTAAAGATTTATTTATTTATGCATACAAGAACTGGGGTACAGGCCAGAGGTGTGGGAGGTGAGAGGATTCACCAGAGACAGAGGGGGGGAACAGAACAGGCAGATTGACTGAAATACACTGCTGAGGGGAGCAGCGGGCGAGGCAGGTGAGGGCTGCTGCGCCATGTGGGTTGCTCCCTGGCCGGCTGGGGACTGAACTCATGCTGCAGAGGCTACGAACTGCTTCATAGTATGCTGCTTAACCCCCTGCGCCACCAGGGAGGCCCATTCACCTGTATTTCTGGCTTTGGCCCTGGATGCAGGTTCTCCCCCATGCCTGCTCACTCCCTGTCCGCAGCCCCTGCAGCAGCGGTTCTTGCCCTGGCATACCTGAATCTGGATGGGGACAAATGAGATACTGTTTTCATTAACCGCCGAAGGAAATCTAGCATCTTGCAGGTATTAACCTGACAGCGAGTCACAGCATTATTAGCAGGACCTGGGATGAGCCATCAGCAGCAATTATAGATACTTTCACAACATGTAACGGTTGTGGGCATCTTGGAATATCTATGCTCCTGACTACTTTGAACTCTATTAAGCCTTCTAGTAGGTCTTATTATTCAATGCTATTGTAAAGAAATACACGCAGACCATTACATGAAGAAATACATATATTACATTAGAAATTATTTAAAAAATAATATAATTGATTTCTTGGGTAATCCTGTGTGACTTCCCATGTAACTTTATTTTACGTATTTAAGAAAAATTCTGTAAGAGGGGCCCAGAGGCTTCATTACCCTGCCAACGGGTTCAAGGTACAAGATGGTTTAGAGCTCCTGGCCTGAGTGATGCCTCGCACCAAAGCTTATGAATGGGAGGCTGGGAGGCTGGGAGGCTGGGTGGCTGGGTGGCTGGGTGGCTGGGTGGCTGGGTGGCTGGGTGGCTGGTCTGTGTCTTTCCCTGTTTGGATGAGCCCATGTGTTTTCAGGGCTCAGATTTCTGGTGGCTTCGCATGGGCAGAGTATTTAGTGGTGGTCAAGGTCTGCTGAAAACTGGAATGGAGACATTTATTCTAGGCCCTGGGGTGGGAACGAGGCTGCCACTGTTTCTTTCAGACACAGATTCTCTGTCCTTCCTCCCCTCCGTGTGACTGTCCCTCCAGCCTCCACCCCTCGGGAGGTGCACCTGGCCAGCAGAGATTGGCATCTCCGAGCCCTGACTTTCCTGGAGGTGCCGTTGCCCATCTTCAAAGGCCCTCTGTGGGGTGAGGAAGTGGGTCCAGTGGCCTGGGCTGGGCTGACCCCCTCCTTGGGAGTCTGGTCCCTGGTGAGGGCTTGGCCAGGCCTCAGGGACTGAAGGTGGCTGTGTGGGGGTGTCTCTGGGCCCTGGAAAGCGTGTTCCGTTCTGCTTGGTCCTGTTATTTCTTCACATGTGAAATATCACTTGTCTGGGAGTTCTGCCCATAAATCAGGCTGTTTTTGTCAGTGGCGAGACATGCAGGAGTCGGATCGGAAACAAGAGCTCCGTCTTTCTTTCCAGTCCGGGCGCCCAGGGGAAGTGTGGTGGGTGACATGCTGTGGCTGTCATATACTGTCCTCTAGCGGGCTGGGCCTGAGGGGATGGGCAGGTCAGGTCTTGGAGGAGGAGCCCCGCACTTGGACCCCTGGGCCTGGCCTGTGCTCCCCTGGGCCTGGCGCCTGTGGCGAGGAAGCCCCTTCCAGCAGTGACAGCCTTTGGTCTCACAAAGCACCACGCTGATTTTGTTTGTTTTGGGAAAAGAGAATGGGTGTAGGTGAACAGAACTGCAGGGTTCAGCTGCCACTACTAGTGGCCAATAACTGATCAAGTGCCCGCTTGGTGCCTGGGCTGGCGGAGCATTTGGCGTGCATTTCTCGTCCAATCCCCCGGGCCCTTGAGAGCCGCCATCGTGGTGGCTGTGCATCGTCTAGCCGTGGCCCAAGGGAGGGCGTCCAGCGTGTCCCTCTGTTGGCTGTGATGAACGGGAGGGGTGGCGCTCGGTAACATCCCGTCTGTGTAGACACGTGCTTTCTTTTTGTCTAGATAGATGCCTGGGAGAGGACTTCTGGGTCACTTGGTAAATTATGACTAACTTTTTAAGAAACTGCCAAATTATTTTTCAGAGTGGCTGTGCCTTTTGCCTTCCTCCCAGTGATGTGTGATGATCTCACTGGTCCGCATCTCAGCAGCACTGGCATCGCCTGTCCCTGCCTCTGGACACCCCTGTGGGTGTGAAGGGGCTGGTCACCGTGGCTTAAGTGTGCCCGGAGGCCCTTTCCTTAGTAGCCACTCAGGTTCCCATCTTCTCTTGCCAGATGTCCAGTCAGAGCTCCTGGGCCATGGCCGTGGACCTCGGGACTGGAGGGCCTGCTCTCCCAGGGCAGCAAGGTCACACAGTGTGTCCAGTGCACCCCTCCTCCTGCTGTGAAAGGGGATCCTGATCTTCCCCACTCAGGCTTTCCTTGAAGAAGAAAACTTACCTGGCCAGTTCTCTTTTTCTTCTCCTTTTCAATCAGGAAGATTGTCAAATATTCAGGGAAGTTGAGGCTCGTACAGTGAACTGTCAGCGAGTTGTCAGCTGTTAACATTTTGCCAAATTTGCATTAATCTCAACTTTTGTGTATTTTGCTGACCCACATGAAAATAAGTTGCAAACCCTACCTCTAAATCTCTCACACTGGCTGAGGAGAAGAGCCCTCTGCTCGCGTCCACACGTTTGCCACCTGAGGAAGTGGTCGTCGTCCTGCGAGCTCATCTAGCAGCCACATGCAGCTGCCCCCGCTGTCCCCAACGGTCATTGGTATTAATAGTTCTCTTGGTGGTTTTGGAGGAGGTAGGAGGGAAGGAAAAAGGCCCACAGGTAGAGCTGAGGAGGAGACTGTCAAACAGAAAGCTAGTGAAACAGTGGAAAGAGACAGCCACTGGGGGCCTGGAGCCTCGGGAGGGAGCTGACTCTGCCCCTGGGCCCAGGGCTGCGGTGGCTACGGAGCATCCCCATCAGGCCGGCACCGTTTGTTTTTGATTCATCTCCAGATGTCTTTCCCGGCGACCTTTGGACTAGACCTTGTTTTCTAGGATTGATTTTCTTAATGGGCACCGACCAATTCAGCACATCCCAGATTTAATTCATCTTTCCCCGCAGATCTGTGACACCACCTCTGTCCTCTCCTTGAGGCAGGTCACGCCATCCTCCAAGTGAGGGCCCTTCATCCCCAGTCTGTTCCCCCAGCCCCTCCTCACTTCTGTGAAGTCTCTGGCCTCACTGTGTCTCCTCACTGGATGCTGCTGGGCTCCTGCCTGGATGGCCGCAGAGCCTCTGCCTTCTCTGCACCCCAGTGCATCCTTCCCACTCCGCTCGTCACACTCCTGCTGGAAACCCGCAGTGGCTGCAGCCTGCGATGTTCAGGACATGGCCAGGGCTCTACTGGTGGTGTGGGCGCCTTGGCATGAGAGCAGCTGCTTTGACCTTGGGGTGGTCTGGGGGCACCATCACGGGGTCTTGGGTGATGACAGGATGGTGGGGCCATGCAGGCAAAGGTGCTTGAGCCTCGTGTGCCTCAGTTTCTCACAATTAATATGGGCATAATAGTAGGACCTACCTGGGAACTCTGGTGAGAGCTAGAAGAATTAAATTTTCAGAACCCACGGCCCACGGCCGTGGCCCTTGTGGTCGGCGAAGTGATGTTTGCCCAGGGAGACAGAACAGGCTTCACCTGCCTTGACTTTGACACAGAGGTCGCAGTCTCTAATGCCTGTGAGGGCGAGGCACGTGCCCACGTGGTTGTCTGGGCCTTGAGGGGCCTAAAAGGCCCTTGTTCAGTCCCTGAGCAGCCTCTGCTCAGCAGTTGATGGCTGTCAGGCAGCATTGAGGGCCTTGCACTGTCAGCTCTTTCTATTTTCAAGAAAAGTCAGAAATCTGTGTGAAATTCTCCGGTAACTAAACATCGGTCCGACCCCAGCAGATGTCTGTGGGCTGTGCTTGGCCAGAAGGCCACCGACCTGCCGTCTGTCTTATAAGGCCTCCTGCCCAGTGCAGCTTTCTTCCAGGGTGGGATTAAGTTGGTTTGGAAGGTGGGTTTTCATGAGCCCCTTTGCCTTGCAGGACTTCTCCAGACAGGTAATGCCACCGACAGAGGCTGCCCTGAAGCTCCCTGCAGCCTGGAGACTATGTACAAGAGGAATGGTCTGATGGCTAGCGTGTTGGTCACCTCTGCCACTCCACAGGTACGGAGCCTCGGGCTGGGCCATGGGGAGGGCCTGGCCTCCTTTCAGCTGACCCCAGCCCCGCTGGGTGGTGCAGAGCAGGACTGCAGGGCTCCATGAATACCACCATTCTTAGCTCTCCGAGGGCCCGGCCGCGCCAGGCGTGAGATTTGGGAGGCAGTCAGCCCTGAGGAGCAGTATGTCTCTGAAGTCGAGCTCTTCAAAGAAAAACAAATACCTGCCCTGCCCAGTCCAGTCGTAGCAAGTGCCACATTCCGTTTTGGTGGCAAGAAGGGATCAGACCTTTCCCAAGAAAAACTGCTGCTCATTATAAATAAGTCACACATTCCAGAATGAAGTCAGACAGAAGTGATTCCAGCTGGCCCTGTGTTCTTATTTACCTTGCTCAGCAGGAAATGGCCGTAAGGACTGGTGGTCTGAGAGTGGCCTGGGCTAGACCCCCCGCCCTGGGGGTTTGGGAGTTTGCTTTCCACACTCAGTGGTGGAACACTGGCGTGCAGGAGGGGTGGGTGTCATCTGAGGCCGAGGTGCCACCTTGCTGGGCACGACAAGCTTGGCCCCTGTGGCCAGTTGGCCAGGCAGCACTCAGCGCCCTGGGCACACGAGGCCCCCGGGGCAGGACTTCTGAGATGACCAGCTGGAAATTCACAGGACTGACTTCGTGCAGACCTTTAAAAAGTCATAAAAATGTCTCCTTTTGATTTCTGGTCCTGAAAGCAAACTTGTGGGTGCCATTTAACTTCCCTGATGCCACCACATAGGTTTCAATAAAGTCGAATCATCAGCTATATCACTGCCAATCCATGTATTTGGGGCAACTTCTGATTGATCCAGGCCCCTCACATGTGTGCATACATGCGGGGCAGATGCAGTGGGGTGTGTTATAGGAAAGTTCCATAAAACCTGGAATCCCAGAAGGGGCTCTGGAGGAGTCAGACTTAGGTTTCCACTTATAATTCACACTCCGTCTGGAGTCCTTTCTGGTCTCTTTCTGTGTGTGTGTGTACACCTATGTGTGCATGTGCATACATGTGCATACACAGTGTATGTGATGTATATGCACGTGTAAGCCTGTTCACGCATGCGTGTGTCCAGAACAGGTGAGTACTCAATAAATACTTGTTGAGTAAATGAAATACTCAACATGTCCATGATTTGCTGCTTGCTGTACACCACGCTCTTAGTCTCACTTAATCCTTACAATCCCCCCATCAGGGCTCTCCTTGGCTTCCCCTCAGTAAACAGATGAGAAAACAAGGATGGAGGGGTGAGAGGTGGGGGGAATCACAGCCAGTCCAAGACCCTTGAGCCGGGGCTCCTAACTGTGCTGACCGCACGTCCTGGGAGGCAGCTCTGTCCTCTGCTTCACCAGCCTCCTGGGGGCTGTATAGAGGTGCAGGGTGATTGGGGGTGATCGTCTGCCCAGGGTCTGTGTTTGAGACTGAGGGCTGGAGTAGAGTGCCAGCTCTGAAACATTCAGGATTCAGCTTTATTGCTTCTCAAAAGCAGATTCTTCTTAGGGGAGAGCGACCCACGGATCTTTTAAAATAGGCAGCCTGAGCCCACCTGGGCACCGTGAGTCAGCATCTCCCGGGAGAGGGGCTCTGCCAGTGACTTTATTAGCTGTATCTTTCTATCACCCACACGCACCCCTGGGGAGCAGGCTTTCCCAGCACCATTTCACAGGCGATAACTGCGAGTCAGCAAAATGAAGTCACCTCCAAGGCCAGGGAGCAGCATGGGGAGCTGGCATTGCGAGCGCTTGCTGACATCAGTGCCTTAGCCGCCATGATGTGCCGCTTCTGAAGAGCATCTTCAAGCCTTTGGTAAAACAGGCTCGTCTGTAAACCCTGCAGATGACACAGGCCTATTGAAATCTGCAGGCTTAAGTTTCTACTCCTCCTTTTAACCTCACATTTTCAGTTGTTGACTGTTGGTTTCCCTCACTGGACTAAAAACACTCAGTTTCCAGTAAGATTGCAAAGTTTTTCCAGATATAGCCCTTTTGGAAAGAGTGAAATAAAGAGGAATTAATAAAAGCATATTCTCTCAATCCTGGTCCAAGATGTTGAGGTTAATGGAAACCACAAAATCCCTCTTCATGGGTTGAGACAAATAAAACCGTTTATGAACGGGGTACACTTTTTGGGTGGTAATCGCGATTGGTTCCCTGAGGTAGAATTTGCTGAAATTAAATGAAATTGAACAGAAGGTATGTTCAGCATTCTGGGACCCCTGCAGTGTTGGGTTTCTCTCAACTGGCCACATTTGAGGAGTTTTAACTTGTGTTTTTATGGGAGACCCTTGCTTTCCATGCAGAACTCACGCGGTTCTTCTTAACAAGGACCCTACTAAATATAGCTTTGATGCCAGTCTCCACAGCCAGTTGGTTACCTCTCACCTCATCAACCAACAGGCTTTGAATTCCAAGTGGCCATACATGAAATAAGTCTTGAGAGCCAGTTTAACATTTTGGGTAATAATTTCCTGCAATGACTTCAAGTAGAGAGGGAAAAAAAAGGGTGAAACCAGGTAATGTTTAAAAGACAGAACAGATGATCTCCTTTGGCCTCCAAGGCTGCGAGGGCCTGTTCTCTCTGAGGGCAGAGTGGACTGTATCTTTCCCCTCCACCATCACCCACTTCTCACGGCCCCCACGTCTCACGGCCCCCACCCCCCCGCCCCCCTCTGGACACAGTTGGGGCCTAGGGATGCAGATACACATTCTGGGTTCAGATGGACACAAAATTATGCTGACTTTTCAGTTTCCTAGCTGAGCTCTCTGGGGGGCGGAGCACTGCCTCCCCCTTCCTTATCTGTAACATGGGTATATAAATCGAGTGTGCTCACAGAGCTTGTTACAAAGTGCTCGCTGCAAGCCCGGAGTGGGGTACAGGAGGAAACAGCTCTTGCATCAACAGTCTGGGGGCCAGTGACTCGAGTCAGCCAGACTGCTCAGGGCCGCCATCCCCCCTCTTCCCCACAGGGCAGCAGCAGCTCAGACTCTCTGGAGGGCCAGAGCTGCGACTATGCCAGCAAGAGCTACGACGCTGTTGTCTTCGATGTCTTGAAAGTGACTCCCGAGGAATTTGCTGTAAGTAACAGGCCTAGAGTGGGTGGCTGGGCAGCTTGACAGGTGCTGAGCTGGGGGGGTCCCGCTCAGGCTGGAAACAGCCCACGTGCCCCACAAGCGGGGACTGTTGACTAAAGTGTCCTTGTGAGATGCTGCGCAGCATTAGAGGAGGCTGTCAGTCTAGGACCGACCACTCGGAAGGCTGCACAGCGCCCGTGAGTGACGGCTGCATGGAGCAGGGCGCGCCCAGTTCACAGAGAGTGGTGCCATCTTACATCATCCAACACACTCGTATCTACAACCTGCATGAGGAAAGGTCTGGGTGTGGTGTTTACATAGTCGGATATACCTGCACGTACAGCCAAACGTCATTTACTGTAGCTTCTGTTTTTAAGATTTGAGGTGTCGATAACTGGAATTTAATTGTTCTTCTCCTTTTAACATTTTTATATGATACTGTTATTTGGACGGTTTTTGTAATGATAAATGTTTAAAGATTGTGTTTCCTCCCCCAGTATGTTGCTGCTGGCCCCACGGAGGGGCTGTTCCTGGGCATGGCAGAGTTGGCTCCTGGTTTTGCCATGACTTGGTTTCTTCCTTTTGCAGTTTGAGGGATAAAGGAGATGTTGGCTCTGGGGAGACCTTGAGCCCGATTCCAAGATCGTCCATGCTGTCTCTCTGCAGACTGGGCAGTGTTTCCTGCCTCATCCTCGTCTGCCCCGTTCCTTGCGGTAGAGGCAGGGTGCCCTTCTGGTGCAGGGGGAGCCCACCGGCCCTGGCTCATTGCTCCGCCGTCATTGACTCCTGCCTTTCCTTGGTGCTGGCTGTGCTGAGCCTGGCATGTGGTCCTGTTAAAATTGGTGAAACTCTCTAGCGGCTTGTTCATACTAGAGTGAGACCCAGGGTTTCTCCAGGAGAAGCTCCCCCGGGGTCTGGCCAGCCACCTCTCCTGCCCCGCTCCCATCTCCCCGGCATGCACTACCTCTTTCTTCTCCAGACTCACCAAGGCTGCCCCTGCCTCAGGGCCCTGAGCCTGTTCTTCAGTCCCAGAGCGTGGCTCTGTGGTCTGCTCCGGGTCTGCTCAGCTGCCAGCCCTTACAGAGGACGCCTGGGCTTATGTGGCACCTCCCCATGGCCCTCTCTCCCCGTCCTGCTCCATTTTCTTCATATCCCTCTTCGCTGCCCAGCATTGCATTAGCATGGTATGGCTTCTCCCCTGGAATGAAAACTCCCCAAATACAGCCACTGACTTGTTCGTTGCTCTTCCCCCAGTGCCCAGAAAGGTGCCTGCCTGTAGTAGGTGCCAGTAAGCACATGTTGACAGAGAATTCAGTCCTCAGAACCACCTGATGAAACAGATTACTAGCTCCTGATTTTCTAATAAAGAAAAGAAGGATCTTAGTTTTTCTTAACTGGATCATGTAGCCAGATATGGGCAGAGCCAGGTGTGAGACCTGTACCTCCTCATTACACACCTAATGCCAGATGCTAGCGATAAAAGCAGCTCGTTTCAAAACCCCTTCTATGTCTAGGTCTTATGCTAAATGTTTTACATTCATTATCTAATTTACTTTACACAACAACCTAATAATTTAGGTATAATTTTTAGTTTACAGAAGAGCAGGTGAGCCTTTAGAAAGGAAAGTCACCTCTGCACACAGATAGCACGTGCGCTCTCTGGGATTTCAGAGCAGGGCTGTGCGACACTCGAGACCAGTGCTCTCCACTAGAAATAGAGCCCAAACCATATCTGTGGTCTCACATTTTCTAGTAGCCACATTAAAAAAAATAAAGAGGTGAAATTACTTTTAATAAAATATTTAGCTTAGCATACCCAAAACATTGTCATTTCAACATGGAAGCAACATAAAATCATTGAGATCCTTTGTATTCTTTTCTCACACTTTTCCTTAAAAGCTCAGTGTGCATCTCACGCCTGCAGGGCCAGCAGCTTCCGATGCGCGGGGGCTGCCTGAGGCCTGAGCCGGAGCCACTGTGGCAGGCAGAGAGGTTCAGGGCGTGCTGCTGGGAGCCTGGGGCTGGGCTGCTTCTCCTCCAGAGACTTCTCAGGCCTTGTGGCCTGGTGGTCTCACTTCCTTATTCAGCTGCATTTGTTTGCTCGTTGTATTTTTAAGAGTGGCTGTCTGGCTTCATGAAGGGACTAAAGCGATAATGAGCGGCCACTCGGGGTGGCTGCTCCAGGGGCACCACTGTCCAGCAGGAATCCCTGGTGAGGCTGGGGGGCTGCTTTCCTAGCCCCAGCCCTCCAGTGTTGCTCAGCCTGGCCCAGGCCAATTTTCAGAGGCTGGGAGGTCTGTAGGGAAGGATGGCTAGTAGCTGGGGGTCGGCGCTAATGCTTGGCTGCCCTGCCAAAGTCGGCATGTCTTTAGCTTAGATGTGAAGCCAGGTCTCCTAGAAGCGCTGGTCTTTGGGGAAGCATTGAGCTGCAGGTGTTGGAGCTGAACCAGACCACCTAGTATCTTAGTTTTCCGCTTGGTGCTATGAAAGAAATAAGATAGACACACAAGTCCATGAGAAACATCACTTAAGTGATTCTGGGAAGACAGCATAATAGTTTGCTCTCTCTGAAGCCTCACACAGAAACACCCAGAACAAGTAGACAGCAAACCTTGGAACCTGTGACGATCTTTACAGAAGAGGACAGGTTATCTTTACAGAGGACAGGTTATCTCTTCAAACCCATAGTGCCCGAGGCAGGGGAGGCCCCACCGAGCACAGGAAGACCCGTAGAGTAGGAGCACCTCCAGAGGAGAAAACAGAAGTGAGTACTGGGGCAGCTGACAGACTTGAGAGTAGGAGATGCGCCCGTTGCCAGCAGGTGTCTCTGGCGGTCAGCAGCTCAGTGTGACAACAGCAGTTGAACTGGAAGAACCATGACTCCCCCACCCAAGCCATGCTTGAGTGGAGAGACCTGTGACGCGCCCCGGGATCTCCTGAACCCAGGACAAGCCTCCCTACCAAAGGGTTCAGTGCGGGCTGGGCTCGGGAGTGACATGGTCAGGGTCGGGAGCGACACGGCTGAGGAAAAAGGAGGTCTGCATCAAGATCTGTGCAGGTGTGGAATCTCCAAAGGCTTCTGTGGTTCAGATGATGTGGTACAGAGGAGAGCTGCAGGGATGACGAAGCTGCTCCGGGCCACATTTCCCTCTCGAGGTTCAGGAAAACCAGTTTCACATAAAGCCAGCAACAGGCAGTTATTGATGTCAAATATTCCTAGGTTAGAAGTATAAGCTAGAGACTCCCTAGAGACAGTGGAAGCCTGTCAGAAAGTCAAGCCACAAAACTGATAAAAACTGTAGTTCTCCGTTTTAAAATGAGCTAAGTGACATTAAAATGTGCTCACACCGCAAGACACGCGCCACATAAATCGGAAGTAGAAAAATCTCAGAAATGAGGACTCCACTGGAGAACAGGCTTCAGACAATGACAATGATGAGGGAAACATCACTGTGGAGCCCAGTGGAGAGCGGCGCCCCGTCGCTGCCGCAGTTAAGACTCCATAAGGAACCGGAGTGAGCACTGCGTGTGGTGGCCGCAGGGCCGTGGCCGTGTGGCAGAGCATGACGGTGGCAACAAACCTTCAAAAGCCTTCAAAATGGAGGCAAAACAGAAAACATATACAAACGTCTCGTTGCTTCTCTCAGTAATAATTTCGGCGGTGGTAGCACTAGTGTTGTTATTCTGAGACTGTTGCGTGTAACGTAGCATTCGGTAAATGAGTGATTACAGGGTACGGTAGTCCTGGTGTATCTTGTGTATCTCTCAGGATTTGCCATCTTCACCATTTTTAAGTGAGCGCTTTAGTCGTGTTAAGCACATCCACTCAGGTGCACACCCAGTCTCCAGACTGTCCTCACCTTGTCAACCTGAAACGCCGCAGCCCATGAAACAGCTGTCCCTCCCGCAGCAGCACCCCCTTCCCGTCTCCAGGAATGTCACCCCTTTTCTCATCTCACAGAGGCAAAACCATGCAGTGTTCGTCTTTTTGTGACTGGCTTGCTTTACTTAGCGCTGTGTCCCCCAGTGCACCCCTGTCTCGGCCTGTGTCTGGACTTCCTTCCTTTCAAGGCTGAAGAATGCTCCCTAGAGTGGATGGACCACATTCTACTTTTCTCTTCATTTGTTGAGTGGGGTGGCTATTTGGGGGCTGGCAGACCCTAGGGCTTCGTCAGCCACAGCTGAGGGGACAGGGGAGAAGCGCTGCCTCCATCGTAAGCAAAACCAAATGTTTTGTTTTGACTAAGTAGCCTTCCTTTGGCCCCACCTTTGCCTTGGGGTCACGCAGTAAATTGCTCTTGTAGGTCTGTTTAGGTTGAAGGCTTGATCTCTACAGGAACATTTTGTAGTGTGTGGAGACTGGCCAGTGACTGGATTTTAGGGGCCCCTCGGCGAGGAGGAAGGAGCAGATGGAAGAAGGGGTCGGGGTAAAGGATGCATTACCAGGTGATGAGCTTAACTGGACATCCTGTGTGAAGACTTTATTTCCGAAGGCGAGGAGACGTCATTAGCAGACGTGCTGCAGGCACTGCTGCCACTCCAGCCCGTGCTCCCCACGCTCCGTCTTCGCTGCTTTGGAAACGGGAGAAACTCTGTCCTGACCCTTCCGCTGCAGAACCTGGGCACCTCCCGGGGAGGGCAGAGGAGGGTCTCCAGGACTGAGAGCCGGCTGTGACAAGGGACAGGCCCGACGGACACCCACACCCCATTTTGGCAAAGCTGCCTGCCTGGGAGCGTCCACACTTCTCCCTTCCGGGATGGAGGCTCAGCAGCAGCCTCTCTCGCACCGAGTCTAGTACAGTGTCATGACTTGACCTCAGTGGCGAGAGGTTCTTGGTCTGGACGCTGCTCTCTGGTCAGCTGAGTGACGGAAAAGGGAGAGACGCTCCTGAAAGCCTCAGATTGTGAGTTTGGGAACAGCCGTCCAGTTTCAGTTTGGGAATCTCTGCTGTTTGTTTTGAGGTAAACACCCAAACACTTTTTCTAACTTTTAGCCTGTGCAAGGGTCAGAATGTTCAAAACTTGGGCCAAAAAAATATGAAATCTAAAGTCACTGCTTTAACAAATCTTTTGGGAACTCAGTAGCAAGCCCTAGCATGGATGGCAGGGCGGACAGGAAGCGCTTCCACTTTCACATTAGCAGACTTCTGGTTCTTCTCCTGCCTGGCCTTGCAAATATCCTGCCTGTGCTCCTGGATGGGGAGTTAACTTGAGCTGCAGGAGAGATGTCCAAGGCCCACTGAGCTCTCAGCTCAGATCTCCTGTTTTCACAAGGCCTTTCTGTTCCCCAGGTTGGCAGAATCAGTCCAAATGTGAGGAGCACTTGGCTCACAATCTCCATGGGTCTGGCAGAAGAGGTGCCAGTCTGTCGGCGCTTCTGCCCAGAAGTCGCTCTGCTTGGTAGCTCTAGGCCAGGCCCACCGGCCTTCGGACTTAGTAGCCACTCAGCACCCAGATTATGAGACAGACTTACATTGTGCTGACGTCAGTGCCCCAGTGGGTGGAACCGGAGGTAGTAGAGCTTGGATTCCCATGCTGCTCTATTTCTGATGCCACCGTCTGCCAAGCTTCGCCAAAGACTCCTCTGTGCCCACAAAGAGCACCAGCCCCTTGGAGGAGACAGAGGCTGTCCGCCGAAGCCACCACTCACTTCCCTTTGCTGCTTTGGCCTTGTCCTGTGTTTCTCGGGAATCCAGTAGCCTTGGGCCAGCTTTAAATTGTGCCAAGAGGTGACCGACCACCGTTCCGCATCCAAGCCCCTGATTGTGGTCACAGTTGATATACCATGACATACCATGTATTGCCATTTTTCTCCAGTGGATTTGTGACATGAGACTTTTTTTAAAGTTGGTATTTGCTGGCCCAATGTCAGAGCATCCTTTAAGTATTCTCTGGAGGAACATTGATACATGGACTTTCGAATAATTATGGTTCCTTATTTCCTAGCTTGTGTGGCAGTCAGGGCATGAGCCCTTGTATGTGACTTCTCTTGTGCTGAAACACACACAGATAAATGCCTGTGTGTGGGGTGTGTGTGTAAATATCGATAGAGTGCGTCTGCCACGTACCAGGTACTCTGTACTTCTCATCTTGAATTTTCACAAAGACCCTTTAAGATGGGAAGTATTCTCACCATTTCCTAGATGCGGCATCTGAGACTGGGAGAGCTTAGGTCACGTGTCAAAGACAATGTTGCTGTTAAGCCACTGTGTCCAGAAGCCCGATGCCTCAAGGATTCCAGTGCCCACGTGTGCCCCACTCGCCACATTCTTCCAGGTGACCTGTGTCCAGGTGACGGTGCCTTCTCACGCGGCGGCCACACAAAAGGCCCTCAGCTCTCCTTGCTCCGGCCTGCTGCAGAGGGTCGGTTAACTGACACCGGGCAGGCCAGGTGGAGGCGGCTGGGTCATGTGCCGTCAGCTCTAGCCTGGTCTGCCAACCTGCCAGCGCTGATGCTTCTCCTACTGTCGCCAAATGCACTTTTTAACAACGGGAGCAGCCTTTTCCTCTGTATTTTTCTCTAGTAAAACATTGGCGCGTCTCAAGTTCGCTGTGGTGAAGGAGCAGTGCCTTTCAGTTCCAACCTTTCAAAAACAATAAAAACGTCATGGCCATTTGCTATAAAAGTTTCCAAATGCGTGCTCTCCACGTCTGTACTTATCTCGCTGTGGGCTGGCCGTGTAAGCAGTTGGTGGGCCACCGCTGGCCTGGGGATGCAGTGTGAATAGTCCTCCACCGTGTAATTTAGAGGAGGCACAGACTTCAGGAGAAAATACACAATCTCTATAAGCCACAACTAAAAGAAATTTAAATTTAGAGTAATAGATAGTTTAGCATTCTAATTTTTTATGTTGTGTTTAAACCTTTTTAAAATGACACAAGTAATTCATGCTTGACATAAACACTCAAATAGTATAAAAATATCCCTACTGAGAGGGGTCCCCTCGTTCCCAGGACCACCTCCGAGACGGCGATCGCCAATTCTTAAATTGGAGGTTCACCTTATACCCAAGAAGGAAAGATGTGGATCAGGATTTACGAGAGGCATTTTCGAAAGCGAACCAATTTTCTACTCTATTCTATCTTGATTTTTATTTCCGGGGGGAAATACAGCTTTAAAGAATGTGTTGTTACTCTGTCCGGCTTGTGCACCTTCTAACCCTGCTTCTCCTCTGTTGCAGAGCCAGATCACGCTCATGGACATACCCGTGTTTAAAGCCATCCAGCCGGAGGTCTGTACCTTGTCCTTTACCCTCTCCCTCTGAGGCCGAGGCTGGGAAGAGTGTCTGCTCAGCCACTGCCAGCGTTTCTCTCTTGAAGTCTATAAACACGCATTACTGATTTACACGCCCATTAAGGAGAGCACGCAGGGCCTTTCCCTTCTCCACGTGCTCGTGCGCGGAGCCAGCTGTTGGTTCATCAGAGAACGTCACGGCGCCTGGCCCACGCTGGCAGGGCCGGGGCCCGGGGGCAGCCCAGCCTCCAGGCCTGAGCCAGGCCCTGCACACTTGCGCCTCCCCCGGGGTCCTCCTGTGATAATGCTCACTGTCAAGAAGAGGGGTGAGGGAAGGTTTTCCCAGAGAGCTCGCTCTTTGTTGACCCTAGGTGCTGGGGGCTGCTTACCTTCCGACTTTGGAAGCCAGTTGCCACAGCAAAGCACATATTTACTTGAAATGCACGGCATAGTCAAGAAAGAGAAAAGTTGATTTTGGGCTTTAAAGAAAAATTTCCTGGAAATGTTTAGTAACTTGTTGATAATGAGGTTTCACGGTTGTTTCGGTCAAGGTTGTTTTTTTGTTAGGAAGTAAGAGAAATCCATTTTCAAAGGGGCTGAACAGGCAGAAGAGGGATTAATTTTGAGGATAAAGGGGCACTTCACAGAATCTGTGGGCAGGGGGTTCAGGGCCGGGACACTTGCCTCTGCTTTTCTCTCCCCCTCTCTCTGCCTCCTTGCCTGTCTGCCTGTGTGGTCCAACCGCTGATCCCCATTTAAGCCACTGTTCTGGATGGAGACCAGCAACCCGTCCTTCAGCCCAGCATGTCACGTGTCCTGCCCTGGTCCCGGCATCTGAGGCCAGGAGCGTGTGGCTGGGGGACCATGCACAGCTGAGGGGACCAGCCCTGTGAGTGGGGTGCAGAGAAGAGGGGTGGAGGTTGGGAGGTATGTCAAACGGTGTCTGCTCTCACCATGATGTGAGTTCTGGAGTGCTTTTAACCTAATGCCCTCCCTTACAGTATCGTCGCTGTTGACACTTTGAATAAAACAACCTATTTTTTATAGAAAGCCAGACAATATCCAGGCCTTCCGAGAGCTGGAATAGAACCTTCAGCTAAGTAGGAGAAATCTGGTATTGGTAGCTGTGCCCAGGACTTGTGTGAAGATGTGGTGAGATTTATTTACATCAGCGTTGTGAGTGTGATGGTGTTTGCGCGTGTGTGGATGTGTTGGGTTTACTGTTTTGAGGAGCAGTACTTTGCTTTTTTTTTTTTTTAAGATTTATTTATTTTAAAAGATTTATTTATTTATTTTATACGAGAACTGGGGTACAAGTCAGAAGCACGGGAGGGTGAGAGAATTCACCAGAGTCAGAGCAGGGAGCAGAACAGGCAGGTGGAGTGAAGACACTGCTGAGGGGAGCAGCGGGCGAGGCAGGAGAGGTCTGCTGTACCATGTGGGATTCTCCCTTGTGGCAGGGAATTGAACCGGCGCTGCAGAGGCTGTGGACAGCTTCACAGCGTGGTGCTCAACCACTGCGCCACCAGGGGGGCCCCACTTTGCTTTTTTGAATTGGCTCCCTTGCACTCTGTTCTCTTCCAATGTGGAATACCCATTCTTCCTCATTTTAAAAAAGAAACTCACTACCTCTTGGAGCCTCTCAGGGGAGTAGTTGTGTGATTGTTGCCTTTAGTTCTCAGCTGATGCTGTTTCTGAGCGTGCCCCTGGCTTAGCTTTGACCAGGAGCAGTTTGGGTATTTGCATCTTTATCCTCCGTCTGAACCTGAAGCTGTGTGTGCCTGGGGCACTGGGATGCTGACCCAGCCTGATGGTGGGTTGGGCAGGAGGAGGTCTGCCGGGCACAGCCAGGCACAGGCTGACTCTCCCGGGGCACTAAGTCTGGGGGTGTCCCTCCACTGCATGGCTGCTTTCAGGCAGTGACAGGATGTCAAGTGGAGGTGCTTTGCTTTCAGGATCCTGCTTGGAGTGGTGCTCCTCCACCCTGGCTGCACATCAGAACTGCCTGGGCAGGGGCTGCCCAGATTTTACCCTAGACCATTGCATCTGAGTCACTGGTTTGGGGTCTAGGATCAGTCTAATCCGCTTTGTCAAAATGTATCAGGTGATTCTGAAGCAGGGTGAGGAGTCAAAGCTAATTGTTTCCAGGAGTCTGGAGAACCCCCTAAATACAGCCTGTGAGTCCTCTCTAGTCCTGTCAGATCCTCTACAATGGGGGCATTGGTGCTAGTTGGAGTCGGATATGGATTTGAACTTCTGGGGTCTCCCTGGAAGGCATCAGTCCCTTCTACTAATTGGTCATTTTTCTAGCCCTTTCTCAAATCTCATTCTCCCTCTTGGGTCTGATGTGTTGGCTGTGTGCTTGTTAATGAAGGCGCTGGGGCAAGTAGATGGATGGAGAGAAGCCTTCGAGGGCTCTGAGTCCTGCCTCGGGACATCATAAAGACTCTGAGCAGGCAATGAGGAGTTAGAGTGACCCCTGGAGCTTTTGCATGTTATTAGGGGTGATCCTGGAAGAACAATGTTCCAGGTAGCGGGATTAGCATGCATAGAGGGGATGGCCAAGGAGACTTGCCCTGATCGCAGATGGGAAAGATTTGAACACAAAGCTTCTGCTGCCTTCACAGCCATCAGAGTCCTCGGATCTGGGGCCCTGCAGTGGGCTGCTCACCGTACCCACTCAGACCTTTGCCTGTGTGTCCTTGCTATGTCACCAGCCCCCCACCCCCCCAGAGCTTGCCTTGAACACCCACTGGCTCCCTGCCCAGGCAAGGGCTTGGAAATGGATGCAGGTTGTGGTTATAGCCTGAGCTGTCCCCATTTTCCTGGGCACTTACTGTGTACAGATTCAAGACGGGGTTCTTAAATTCGGGAACTCACTTAATCCTTGCAGTTACCTTATGACACACCTCCTGATATTATCTCTATTTATATATGAGAAAACTGAAGGTCAGATATATTAAGTACCAGCACTTGCTCTTTGGTCACTGAATTAGTCCTCTGTGTGTAACAATTTACCCTAAAACTTAGCAGCTTAAAACAATAAACATTGTCTCCATAATTTCTGTGGTGAAGAACCCAGAAATGCTTACCTGGGTTGTCTTGGCCGAGGGTCTCTCTGGAGGTTGCCCTCGTGTTGTTGGCTGGCAGGGGCTGGAAGACCTGTGTCCAAGGTGCCAACACACTGTGCCTTGGCAGTTAGTACTTGGCCTGGTGACCTGGGCTGAGGTGACAGAAGCAGGAGGGGGCAAGAGGTGTGACCAGCTTCTGGCCGCCCTCTTGATGTGCCGGTAGCTCTTGCTCATTTACCCCTAGTCCCAAAATGAGGCTATGATGGATGACCTCAGCCTCACCCAAAGGCTGAGTTCCAGCCCGACCTGGTTCAGCCCCATAAGCCCCCAGGGATCAGTGGGACTGTGGTCACTGTTACAGGGCAGTGAGCAAGCTCATTGTGGTGAGCCTGAGACTGAGGGCTCTTGTTACACCACATCATCTTGTAGAAACCTAATATAATATCATCCTTTCTGATCCACATCTAATGTTACAGCGTTGTTAACTCCTTGAATTATGTATATGTATTTTTAGTTTTGGTGTCCAACAACATGAAATACTTAATTTTTTGCATCAGCCTATTAAAATTTTGAATAGCATCAGCATTACTACAGCAGACTGCTGGCCAAAGTTGAACATTTCTTTGCAGTTGTTTGTTTTCAGTTCCTTTTCTTATATTCAGTCCCGACCACTCATGCACCAGGTGGGCCTCCCTCCTAGGCTGGCCCCCAAAGTCTTTGGAAGCACCAGGCCAAAAAAGAGAGGGCTTCACTCACTTGCTTCTGCAGGTCTGCCTCCTGAGGCTCCGGAGTCACCCCAGTGCCTGGGACGTATTCCACACTCACTAGCTGTTGACTGAGTGCAGAAGGAACGATGCTGAAGAGAGGGAGGTGCCAGGCAGAGCGTTCTCCATGTGGGGTACATGGCTGAGAGAGGCTTTCCGACAGAGGGGACATTGTACCAGGGTGCCCGGGCGTGGCGTAGCTGCTTCCCACAGTGCAAGGTTTTGCCTGGTGAGCTCAGCCTTTTGAAGATTGGCATTTTCAAATGCCAAATGTTATCTGTCGCTGGTCATGACTTCTGCTCATTGCTGCGAGGGGGACAGACCTCAAGAACATGGTCTCAGGGTGTCAACGAAGCTAGACAGAAGCGATAAGGATTGGCAGAGAGCAAGGAGAATGGAAGTGAGCATGTATGGGACCATAGCTGCCCCATTGCCAGTGACTGTGACATGGGACCAGTTTTATCAACAGTTGGCGAGTCGATGCAGAAACAGCTTTGCGGCCTAAAGCTCACAGCTGTGTGCAACTTACAAGCCGCAGCCTAACCCCTTGCCACCGTGGCCATTGGACGGCAAGGACTGGGTGGATTCCTGGCGGCAGGACGGCCCAGGGCATGGCTGCATGGCAGAGGAGTTCTGCCGGGGGCAACACTTACAGGAGGGCACTCTGTCCCCACCGGCTTCCTACCCGGTCTGTCCCTGTGTGTCTCCCAGCCCATGGCATTGAAGGCCCACTGGTTCCTCAGAGGCCAGGTTAACTGTTTTTGTTGTTGGTGTCCAGGTGGAGCAGCATCAAGGGGGGCTGCTGTCTGTAGAATATGCTGAAATGAGCTGAGCTGCCCTGCCCAGTATCCCCGCAGTGCGAGTGGCAGAGTGCGGGGCCGGCCTGACCACACAGGCCATGTCCCACCTTCACCCTCCCTAGCCCTGACTTTTTCAGTTACCCCTTCTCTTTCTGCTTTAATTTCCTCACATATAAACTGTGGGAAATCAGAGTTTTTACTGTGGATGGACGTGCTAAGTTCCCACTAACTGTGGCTGTTATTTCTCACCTGTGCCTAGTTCGAGCGGCCTCTGTGCCTCAGAGATAGGACATTCCACAAAGCCTGCATGACAGCGAGCCGCCACAAGGAGGCCCACAGTGGGAAGGGCTCTGCACTGGGGCCTTCAGACCTGGGTTCACATCCATGTCCCTGGAGGTAGGCGGGCTGAGGTCCAGATGAAGACATAACCATGGTGTCTTGGGGGCTCAGTGGACCCCAAGTGGGGAGACAGCCAGACAGGCTTACAGGAGTGGAAGGATCCCTCCCCCAGGACGGTTTCCTTTTGGGCCATGTGACACGTTGCAGTTCAGGGGAGGTACTGCTTGTGGCTTCAGGAACTTGGCCCTCTGGCCTTTTGTCTGGATGCTGACCGCCTGCTCTGAAGAAGCGGGCATTCCAGAAAGCCGAGGTCAGTGCTGGATGTCGGACAAACCCTGTGTGTCTTTGCTGCTCCTTGGAATCCCAGTGTTTGGCTCTGGGAGAAGGGAATTGTGTTGCCAGTAAGCAGTTATTTGTAAAGAGGAGATTGGTTTCACTGACATCATAAAACCTCATCGGGTCACTCGCTGGGCAGTTTTCTCAGACCATTTCCCTTCCCAGGCTGGCCTAGCCTTGCCCCTGTCCTCACCTCTCCCACCTCAAACACTGCTCCAAGCTGCTCTTTGCAGTCAGAGTCTGAATGTGGCCCTGCCCTGCCCTGCTTGGAGCCCTCCGAGGCACCCACTGCCCCTCGGGTGCAGACCTGGCTCCTTTACCGGCCTGCCAGGCCCTGTGCAGTGGACCAGCAGCGCCCCACAGCCCTAGCCCGGCCCAAAGCGCCATGCTGCCCGGGAGCACTGTGCCAGGCGCCCTGCCGGCAGGGAATGCACTTCTCCTGCTCCTCATAGGTGACTCCTCCCCTCACCCCCAGGGGGTGCAGTGAGCAGATCGCAGGAAAGTGCAGGATCCCCTCGTGGTCCCCCTCACCCCACCATGTCCTGCCTTTTTTGTAGAGCGCTTTTCACCATGTGCCAGATACCATGACTGAAAGTGTAATTGTTTCAACTCTGTCTCCCTCCTGGATTACACACTCATGAACACAGGGATCGCCTGGAACAGCTTAGCCTGCACCCCGTGACCTAGTGCGTGACCTAGTGCGGTGCCTGACGGTATTTATTATACACTTAGGATACATTTAGTGGTGATGATGCTAAGACCCGGTTGACTTCTCTTGACCTCTGTATTGCCTCCCTTTGTTCAAAGAACTGAAGTTGGTATTAGGGGGTGCCCTCTACTTGGGGCCATGGCGGGAAAGGACAGGCCAGTGTCAGGCTCCTCAGCATGCTGGCCCGTTCGCACCAGAAGCCGAACAGCTGCCTCTTGTCCCCCACGGCTCCCAGTCTGCGTTTGTTCTTTGCTTCCTGTTTCCTAGTAACTGCTCTGTCCGCCGCAGGATTGCCCGTCTCGGTGGTGACGGAGTGGAGGAGGCCTCCCGGCCCGTTCATGATGGAGACAAAGGGAGGCTGGAGTCCCTCTCTGCACCCCAGAAAGCCCTGCCTGAAGGCGGGACAGCGGCGGGGGAGACCCCGGCCAGCGCACGTTTGATCCAGGGAAGCTAACACTTGCAACTTCCAGACTCATTTTTGCTCCGTTCTTGAGTGTGGATATGACATTAGTGCTGGTTAGAAACCAAATTTCCTTTTAAATGAGTTAATAACACAAAACAGAACCTTTGGTGAACAGCTGTTTATGTCCGTGGGGACTTGGCGCCTGGTCCTGATTTTGTCTGCAAGGAAAACAGGGTTGGTTTGGACTCTTGTTGCAGAAGCAACTGTGTGGTTCTGGATAGTTCAGTGAGATGGGAGAACAGAGGCTTCCGAGGCAAGTCCCTTCCCCTCCCCGTGCCTCCATTTCCTTATCTGTAAAGTGGGCACGATGCCCACCTCCCAGTGTTGTGAGGATTGATGGAATTCGTCCAGGCAGACAGCCTGGCGCATGGCAGGAACTCGGAAGTCATGTCTTCTCTTTCGGAAGAAGTCAGGGATGTAATAGAGGAGCAAAAGACTGCTATCATGTCAGGCTTAGCAGGGCCGGGGCCAGCAGTGCTGAGGGTGGGGCCTCGTCTGTCCCTGCTGTCCCTGACCCAACCACAGCGGCCCAGCATGCAGCCAGCCATACCTGTCAGTCCTTGTTGAATGAATGAAAGGCGGATAGAAGAGCATTGGCTGGACCCTGAAGAGAGAAGGACCTAGGTTTGTATCTGTGTGACTGTTCAAGTTATTTAATCTCTTTCCCTGTTTCCATGTCTGAAAACGGAGATGATAATGTGGCTACCTCAAAACCGGGACAT
Source organism: Talpa europaea (assembly GCF_964194135.1). Classification (NCBI taxonomy): domain Eukaryota; kingdom Metazoa; phylum Chordata; class Mammalia; order Eulipotyphla; family Talpidae; genus Talpa; species Talpa europaea. Next base: position 5,696,343 of record NC_140074.1, on the reverse strand, counting down.
GAGGGCTGTATGAGATTTTTTTTCAACTTTTTGAGCCATAGTTGATCCAGAATAAGCTGTGTGTGCTAAAGTCAACAATTTGATATAAGACTATTCCTGTGAAAGCATCGTCAAATCAAGGTCGGAAACACGTCGGTCACCTGCATCGTTTCCTCGTGCCGTGCCATTCCCTCCCTGCTCCTCACTCTCCTCGAAATCAGATAGTGCAAGTCCTTCAAATTGGTCCTACTTCAGATGGTTTTGGCCATTCTAGTCCTTCACATTTCCATGAGGGCTTAAAAATCAGATTAAGGTTTTGTTTGTTTGTTTCTTTAATTTTTGAAGTGTGCTAAGATGTTGCTGTGACTGCATTGAATCTTGGAAATCAATTTGGGAGGATTGATATCTTAACACAGTGAGTCATCTGAACACAACAGTGTTTATCTCCATGTATTTAGGTTTTCTTTAATTCAGAAATGTTATGTAATTTTCCACCTATAGGTCTTACTCACCTTTTGATGAGTATTTCTTACTAAGAAATAGTAAGTAGAAGTATTTCACTTTCTAAGCTGTTGTAAATGTTATTTAAGTTAAATTCCAGTTGCTCATTACTAGTTTATAGAAATATGAGTGATTTTTATAAATCAAATTTGCACCTTATACCTTTGCTAAACTGTTTTGTAGATCCCACAGGATTTTTTGCACAGGTGAGGGTGTCTCTGAGGGTGATAATGGTCTACTTCTTTCTTTCTTTCTAAACTAGATGCTTTCATTTCTTTTTCTTGCCCTTTTCACCAGTACGGCCTTTAACCCACTGTTGAGTATAAGTGGTGACAACACCTATCCTCGATCTTAAGAGGAAACATGATCTCCTACTGGAAAGAATGAATGTGAGCTGCCTTTTATCGGCTTAGGAAGTCCCCTTCTAATCCTAAATTGCTAAGAATTTTTATCTGGAGTGGATATTGGGTTTTACCAAATGCTTTTCTTGCATCTCTTGAGATAACCATATGGTTTTTCTTCTTCAATCTGTTGCTCTAGAGAATGACATTGATTTTTGGAATGTTAAGCCAACCTTACATTCCTGTGATAAAACCCCATTTTGGTCACACTATAGAAGTCTTTTGTATGTTGTTGAATTTGATTTGCTAAAATTTTGTTAGAAATTTTGCCTCGTACATGATGAGGGGTATTGGCATATGTTTTTCTTTTCTTTATAAAGACTTTTTTTGGTTTGGGTATCAATGTAATACTGACTTTATAGACTGAATTGGGAAGCAGTCCTTCCTTTTCAGTTTTATAGAGGAGTTTTTATAGAATTGGTATGATTCATTTTTCTTAAATATTTCGTAAATTTTATCAGCCGAGCCACCTGGCCCTGGAGTTTTCTTTGTGAAAAGCTTTTTATTTTTGTTTTTTTCTTTTTAAATAGACTATTTTTTAAAAATAAATTGTATTTTTATATTCCCCATACAATTGCAATCCCCTTATTTTGACCCCAATCCCTCACCCTCCCCGCCCCCCACTCCCCATAGAGTGTCTCTGGTTCATAGTTTTTTGTTGATTTTGATTTTCACTTTCTTATAGTTATTCATTTTCCTGGTTCCTTATTTAAGTTTTCTAGATTCCTGCTATGAGTGAGACCATCCGGTATTTTTCTTTTTCTTTCTGGCTTATTTCGCTGAGCATGATCCCTTCCAGCGCCATCCATGTTGCTGCAAATTGCATGTGTTTATCTTTTTTGAATGCTGAGTAATATTCCATGGTGTATATGTGCCACATCTTCTTGATCCAGTCATTTTAAATAGACTATTTTTTATAGAAGTTTTACATTCATAGCTAAAGGTTCCGATCAGGATTCTGCGCCCATTTTTACTGTGGAGGACCAATTCTAGGGTGTGTGTTTGTGCATGTGTCTTTCTCCACACCCAGTCAATTCTCTAGCACCAGCTGGCTGTTCCTTAATTCACATCAGCTCTTACACTATCTACCTACAGATAGCATCGGATTCCACAGGTTGAGGGCTCAGTCTTACAGGTCTCTCTCTCTCTCTCCAGACACAAGTTGCATATTTCTGTTTACTTTTAAGTGATAATATATAATTTTATGTATATTGTTAAGAAATTTATAACAGTGGGTTTCTATTTACCTCTTTCCCTTTTTGTAACATTGTTGACATCCATTTTATTTCTATATGTATAATAATCTCCACATCACATTGTACCACTGCATTTGCATTAAACAATTATCCATTGAAGTCTGTTTTTTTTAAAGAGAGTTTTAAAAGTATAATAAATTGCAGAAATATTAAAGGTACAACTCAATACATTTTTACAAAATAAACAGACCATGCACCTGATCAAGATCTGGAACACACCAACAACCCAGAAGCCTCATTTCTACCACTTATGGTAGCTTTTTCTCTTTTTGAACTTTATAGAAATGGCCTCACATTGTACGTGCTTCTATCTGACCATTTTCACTGAACATCACATCCATGAGATTCATCATGTGTTTGTGTGTGGCAGAATTTTATTCCTTTTTACTTCTGTACAATATCCCATTCATTGTAGGAACAGATCATATTTTATTTATCCTTCCCAATGTTGATGGATATGCTGGTTGTTTCCAGTTTGGGCTATTTTGAATAAGGCTGCCGTCAACATCCTTGAATGTGTCTTTTGTTGGACACAAACACTCACTTCTCTTGAGTAGTAATATCCAGGGAGGAGCAGCAGGGCCACAAGAAATATGTATGTTCAGCTAAATAGATGCTGCCCAACTATTTTCAGAAGTGGATGCACCAATTTACATTCCTCCGGGCAGTGTGTGGGAGTGTAGTTGTTCTGCACCTTTGCCAGCACTTGGTGTCGTCGAGGACCCAACAGCAGAGAACTCAGACTCCACCTCGATGCACCCCCTTCTCTCTAGGGCCTCAGGCCCTCGCATTTTGGCTGCTCTCTAGCATCTTCAAATAGCCAACTAGGTCTTTGTTCTTGTTGCTTTATCCACTTGTTACAGGTAACCTGATGTTGGTTGCTTTGTCATAGACAGAATCAAAAGATTCTTTTTTGGGGAAACGCTCTTTTGTGGAAAAGTTACTTTTCTCAAATCACATTATAATTCTACAACAGAAGCGTGTAGGACGTCACTGCTTTGTTGCCGGCTCTGTTCCTTGAAAGGCCTGTAGCTTTCTGACGGCATCCACCCTCACTTCAATGCCTGCGTGGGTCCCAGCCAAGTCAGGAAATGTCAGATGGAAAGCATGTGATGACACTTCCGTAATCTTACGTCTTACTCTCCCAGCCAGGTGTTCAGGCTGCAGTGATGGGATGCTTCCCCTGACAGCTTCATGGGGGAGGAGAACCTACCTCCTGCAGATTCACAGGGGAGAAGGGGCCATATTGGGGAAAGGAGACTTGACTTGGAAAGGCTGGAAATTTCTCCAAACTTGGATTTATCCCAGTACAAAAGCCTTGTTTTGAAATACCCTTGAAAATCACTTATTGTATTGCCAGGTGAAAGAAGCCACTCTGACAGGAGAGAATGTGGCATGGCCATGTAACTTGGACATGACTGAGCTGAGCTGTGGCTCAGAGCGGAGGAAGGCGATTAAAGCAGCTCCTGTGTCAGATGATGCTGTTGCTGGAGTAGCTGCCCTGTCTTCCGTTCTGAAGCAGGGCATGGAAGAGCTGGCAGCTGAGCCGTTTTCTTTGCAATTCTTTGCACAGACTGCTGATACGGTGTCAGTGCAACCAACTCCTGTCGGCGCCCATTACCTGCATGGTGTCAGCATCCAAGCAGAATCCTTATATTGCGCACCTCTTTGGGAAACTTGCAAGTCTTCCAAATGCTGAACAGTTTTGTACCAACCGAGATGTTGACTGAAAGGAACGTCAGGCCCTCTGTGCACAGATGAAGCATCTGCTTTGTTTGGCAACACACCTGGTTTTCCAGCATTGATGAAGCAAGAAGGTCCACATGCCACTGTGTCTGGGCCTTACTGCAGTTTCCCCAGAGCTGGGGCCTTGAGTTGCTGCCTCCCAGAGGATTTTGCTGTGAAGTGGAGCAGCACGTAAAGCGCTCGGACTGCCCGGGAGTCTCCTGGCCCTCCAAGTCATGAAGGACTTCACAGGTCTTGAAGAACTTAACTCAGCTGCAGACTGAAGTTCTTCTTTTCTTTGAAAGTAAGGGAAAGCAGAGCGAGAGGAATTCATTCATGGCCTGCCTTATTCACCAGATATTATTGGTGAACAAGGTAAATCTTTCAATTCACTGTTATAGACATTTCTGAAAAAATGGGCAAATGGACCATGCTGCCCTCTACATGAGGAGACTGGACTGGCCACATTGCAAACTTCCTGCAGGAGGGAGAAATGCTTGCACAGCCCAGAGTGCCCTGTCATGCTAAGGCGTCCTCTGTGGCAGAAGCCTAGAGATGTCTGGGAGCACTGCTCTTTGCTTAGGGAAACACGCAGAGGGAGTTTGGGTTTACATCCTGTCTTGGGGACACCCATTAGTGAAGAAGACCTTGACATTATTGCTTTCCCTGGCAGCTTGAGAAAAAAGGAAATGATGGATGTGGACTCAGCTGGAAAGCTCTTGGAGAAGGGTGCTGACCCCCACATCTGACACTTGAGTCTCCCAACGGCGGGCTATGTGGGTGGCGACTTCTGGTGGGAGTCGGGCCTTTACGAGATCAAGAGGTGTGTTTCACAGCTCCGGCTTTATGTTCAGTAGTGATGATAATCATTTGAGGTGTATTTATCGCATGTTCATTGTGTGTTCCACGTGAATTTCCCATGAGTTGGTCTGCTGAGTCTTCCCAGCTGTCACCGAGCAGATGCCTTTACTCTCCTCGTTTTCAAGAGAAAAGACTGAGGTCGGTGAGGTCTCAGTCTGTCCAGGGTCCAAGGACTGGTTAGTGGTGCATTCAGGTTCAAACTCTGGTGGTCCAGCTCCCGGTCCTGTGTCAAAGCCTGGCCACCACCTCTTGGGCCAGACCGCACCAGCACAGCTCACGGCCGCTCTCTTTAGTTGGTTCTTCTCAAGAAGGTGGCGGTGATTTTTCCCTTTACTTGAAAAAATAAGGTAGAAATAATGTCTGAAAAGATTTTTCATTTAAATTTAGTGCTAAGATAAAATGTGTGCAAATCTCACATACTCAGGGTTCTACTAGGGAGGAGCCGTTGCTATCATTAGGTCTGAGGACTGTGAAACCGGAGGTCTTTGTGTCTTTGTGAAATGCTTGGTGTTGGTCTGAGCACGTCGTGTCTGCTCAGTAGATCTTCAGTGACTCGATGAATAAAAAGTTGCTGTGCTTCAAGACTGCGTGGCGGGTCATGCTGCAGAGAGCCGGCAGTGGGTGACTGCCTGGTGGCAGTGGGTGGGGAGAGTTTGGCTTTGTGTGTGTTGAACTGAGCTGCCTGTGAGACACCACCCGAGATGCCCAGTGCCAGAGCAGGCCTAGGAATAGAAAACCCTTTCAGCGGATTTAAATCTGGGGGTTTAAGAGGTTTATTCTGTGCATCTGCATAAGCCCTCAGGCAGAATTCTTGTTTCTCAGAAGCTGCTGGCCTGGCTTCTTTGGGAGAACTCCCAGGCTTGTAAAGGTGCCCTATTTTGCTTCTGGAGACTCCTGAGAGGTCAAAGTGTCCCTGGGTTGGGACACTGGGGTGGGGGTGGGGGGTGTAGCTGGGAACTAAACACCTGGTGGGGCCCTGTTTGATTTGTGTCCCAAGAGAGAAACTTCCCAGCCTTGGCCTTTGTCAGGCCTTCCCTTCCTTGCCTGTCCTTGTGGCCACCCAGGCTGACAGCCTGTGAGAACAGAACCTGGGAGACCAGGTGAGTCAGGAGGTTTTCTGGATGAAGAAGCAGAAAACAACTGAAGCCTCTGGACCGAAAAAAAAGGTGGGGATGGAGTTTGCTGTCAGCCTGATGGGCCGCTTACAGGAAAAGTTAGTTTTCTACCTCTTGTGTAGGGAAAAAAACCCAGCTCTTTCCCATGAATCCCCTCTATTCACACAAATGTCTACACTGCATTTGGGACACTTCTGTCACCAAATGTGTGGAAGTTTCTCCCTACACTAAGTACTTCAGCAACAGCAGGTGGATGTCCTAGTTCTGTCTACTTGGCAATAATGTCAAACCCCACAGTTAAGGGCTCACGTCCCACTTCAGTCTGTCTAGCGTCCAGTTGCAGGTAGTAGGTTCTCAGGTTACCCACAACTTCTGATTTGGCTACACACTGGGTGTTGCCACACCCCTTCTCTGGCTTGATTACTTTTCTAGTGCAGCTCACAGGACTTGGGGGAAGCACTTATGTTTCCCAGGTTTTTTCCGAAGAAATGATAGAGGATGCAGATGAACAGCCAGATGAAGAGATGCGTGTGGAGTCCTGGGAGGGTCTTAAGTGCAGGGGCTTCTGTCCCTGGGGAGCCGGGTGGGTTACTCTCCCAGCATGGACAGCGTTCACCCACCTGGAAGCTTGCAATCCTCCTCCTGTTGGGGTCCCTCGTGTAGACATAGTCACCCATTCACTGTTCCAGCCCCTCTGCTGAAATTCCAAGACAGCCATGGGTTGTTCTGTCTGTCATGCAGTCTCCATCTGGAATCCCACCCCAAGTGAAATTAATAGTGTTCTTACTACTTTAGAAATTGACACGAGCTTCAGGGGCTCTGAAGTGTCCCAAACACAGTGTGCCCGCAATCAGGGCAGAGTCAATGTATACATTTTCTTTTATCTCCCAGTCGGCTCCCGGAACCTGGAAGTAGAGGAAGTTGGACTCTGGACAGGCAGGTCTTGCATCTCTCTTCCCATCCTTCCTTATCTCTCCTTCTCAGCCACCTGTCAGCTCCCGTGACTTCTTGGCGACAGGGAGCCCAGGGCCCCTAAGGCCTGCGGGATGATTCTGTTCTCTCCCATCTGGGTTTTAAATCTATACACTGGGAATTATTAATGGCATATTGGGGGTCAGGTTCACAGCATTCAAGGTGGCTACCTGGCTTCCACCCCTGTGATGTTCCCAGAGAAGTTGCAATCGTCAAGAGCTGGGGGGATACTCCCCAATTTTGAGTAATGCAAGGCAAGTACCCTTCCATGTCCTCTGGTCCTGAGCTGTCCTGAGCCTTCCTGCTCTGCATCCACATCTGCTCCCATCATGCCTTTCGAGGTCATGCTGTGCAGGCTTTGGGATGGAGCCTGAGAAGGTAGAGGTGGGGACCATGGGAGGAGTTGGGTGAATGAAAATTAATGAGCCCTGCATCGTTCATGTTGAGACAGCCTGGGTCAGCTGTGGGGACACTTGGCCATTAGGAGTTGAGCTTTACATGTTTAAGAAAGATCTCTTTTGTAGGGCCCATTCTGCTTATTAGTAATCCTTGCTGCGGTCTCTGAAGTGTGGCTCCAGAGGCATAGAAGTGGTCTCTGGAGGAGCCCAGACAGCCAGTCGCCATCCTGGGCCTTTTGGGTTCTGTGGAGGCGCCCCCCCCCACCCCCGGCCTTCTCTGGGGTGGAAGGAGTCCCGGGTCACTTCCCCCTGGGTGGCCATGGCAGTGTGACCAGGACCAAGACCAAGACTCTGCCTTGGACTGGCAATGAGGGATTGCCCTGGTGGCTGGGGATGTGTGGTGTGCCCAGACCGAGAACCTGTTTTTTATGGAAATACCCTTTCTCTAGATGCTTAGGCTTCAGTAGAGATGTGTTAGACAAATTATATATCTAACTGGAAAAGTCTAATTGCATATTTAAATCCTTTATTTGTAACTGGCTGCATTTAAAAAGCCATTTTTATAATTCTGACTAGATTTATATCTGTATGTAATTGAGACAGGCGGACGCTCTTCCACCCCAAGATGTTTAAAAAATAAATAGTGTTTAATGGGATTTTGCACATGGAGATTTAGGCTGAGTGTCAGCGCATACTCTGCGTCTGTGTGTAGTAGGCGTATTAATAGGCAGTCCTGCCCCCCTCCCCGTCTTCAAGAGTGGTCCTGGCAGCCCCTCCAGCCTGTAAATAGTTGGGGTTGCCTCACTGGCAGGTCTGCACAGGGTGGGAAGAAACCGGATGATTTTATGATCCATAAATGTAAGCACCAGACATGGCCCGAAATTCATTAGTGTTTGCTTGTCATTACGCACTGCCGGTGTGTTTGCCTTCCGGCCAGACCGGAGGACCGGGCAGGGCCCAACTGCTAGGGAGATGGGCTCGGGGCCCTGACTCTCTCGGGGCAGGAAAGTTGAAAGTAAACTTTTAGTTTATGACTAGCGATGCTTTCTTTCTCTTGAGTGTAGGTCTTGGAAGTTTGAATCTTTAGATGTAAAGTGGCTTTTCCTTTGGTGGAAAATATGAGGCTCTTGGATGAAACCTTCTCCTGAGGTGAATTGTCATCTTCCGCCTTCCCCCTCGTGCTGTGGAGAAACTGGAGTGGGCCAGTTCTCTAATTCCTTGCCCAGAGGCTTCCCATGCAGCAGGATTCGTCCTGACTCTCCCCAAAGCTGCCCCACTTTACAGAGCTTCCCCCCACCCCCGCCCCCACATGCCTCCTCCTGGGCCTGGGGCCTCAGGGCTCAGGCTGAGGCCAGCCCTGCCTGCAGCGCAGCGCCCCACTGTCCTGTTCCAGACCCGGGGTGAACCCGAGGGGAGGGAGAGGTGGTGGGAGCCCCATCCGCTGCCCTGTGATGTGGCAGTGGTCAGCATAGCCGAGTGTGCTCAGCCGCCTACACACTGAGGTCAGGTTTAGGCAGCCCTCGAAGTCTGACCGGAGGAGGCTGATGTGCAGGGCCAGATGGCTGAGGCTCTGGGAGGATTGTAATTTGAACATAATAGAGGAGAAAGGCTTCCAAGTGATTGTCCTGTGGCTTGCCTGGGCTAAGCTCCTGGGCCAGCTTGGATGGGGGGGGCGGGGGGGGAGCTTGTGCTGATTGTTCAGTCCTGGAGCACACGCCGGCCATGTGCAAGGCTCCCAGCCGGAGCTTCAGGCACTCGGGTGCCTGGAGAATACCTCGTCTGATGGAAAAGACGAGAACTATTTGTAAATATCTACAAGGGCCGCACTAAAGGGGAAGACTAAGTGCTATCCGGGGGAGCTGGTGCTTCTCACTGGGGACAGTAGGCAGGTGCCAGGAGGGGTCCTGTTTGCCTGGAAAGATTGGTATGACGGATACAAGGTGGGAAGAAAGGGCGTTCAGTGGAGAGAGCAGGGTGAGGACGGGGAAGGAAACGCCTGTACAGTGAGCCAGTTAGTGTGGCTTGCACAGGAGTGGGGAAGGGCGTTGCGAACAGCGGAGCAGAGCGGAGTGTGGGCCCGCTGTGGAGGCCTCCAACGCCATGCCCGGGCCTTGCTGAAGTTGGTTCTGTTGGCACTGGCAGGACTGTGCTTCCTTCAAGAAGTGGAACAGGCCCTCCTCACCCAATAAGCCCTCCTCACCCCATGAAGCCCTCCTCACCCCACGACCATGGCATGTTCTGAACCAAACTTGCATTTCTTTCCCGGAATCCTGCTGTGTTTCCCATGTCAGGAACGGCTCACCTGCCGACCTGGTCAGCTAGAAACATGGCGTCTGTTAATACGGCCCCTCCCCCACATTCTCTGGTGCTGGTCAGTCCCTGCACCTTGTCCCCCCTTCCTCCACATCTCTCGGGGCCCCCCACCCCCACCTTCCAGCTCAGGCTGCCCTTTTGTCCCCCACTCAGCTTCAGTGAGGGCAGCTCTCCACCCATGTCTGCCCCATCCTGCTCAGTGATCCACCAGCAGTTGTTAAATCTCTGTCCACACCGTTGAGTCACTTCAGAGCGTTTATGGTGGTGTCTAGCCCTGGAGCTCTGGCTCATCCCTTCCTCCCCAGCTTCCTTCCAGCCTTCCCCACTCACCTCTCTGCTTCTCATGCTCTGGCCTCCTGGCAGGATTTACCCCCAGGCCGGTGCGCTCTGCCCCTGCCTGGCGGTGCACCCTCTGCCCCAGGCCCCTCTCCTGCCCTCCACACCTGGCTGCCTGCACTCTCAGGGCGCTCTGACCCGGTCCTTAGGCCCTGTGTGACACGAGCATAATTAGCGTCTTATCCACGGGACAGCAAATGCCTCCTTCCCTGCTCTGCCCCCTGAGCCTTGCACAGTGTCCTGGCACAGAGGAGGCTCTTCGGGAGGACTGGCGGGGTGCTACTGAGTAAACAGGGGCCGGAGACAGAATGAAGAGCTGGTTCTGGAGTCCGGCTGGCCTGGGTTTCAGTTCCAGTTTGTCATTTTTTTGCTCCGTGCCCTTAGGCAAGCTAGTTGTCTGCTTGCTTATGTGTAAGGGTGGGGGGAGGGGGTAATACTCGCCCTTCCTGATGGGCACCACTGTTAAAAGATTAAGGGGCATAAAGTCAGAAGAATTGCTAGCCTAGCTCCTGGCAAGGGCCACACTGGACAGGACCCTGAGGCCCCCCAGCCTGGGGCAGAGCCTCGGGGCTGGGGATGTCCCCCTGTGTTTACTTCCTGGCTGCTGAGATTCAGGGCCCCTTGGTTTGGGCCTCCGCCTCCCCCCATGGGTCTCCGGTGTGAGGTGGCCCCTGCTGCCTCTTTGGGTCTGACCCGAGGGCTGCGTCTGCTCCCGATGTGCTCATCTTCAGGCACGGCCTTTTTGGGGGCCGTGGAAAACATGGGCGTTTTTTGTGTGCCGCTTCTCACTTTCCATCCCCCCACCCCTCGCCCCGCATACTCGTGGTCCACAGTGGGGCCTCCCATCCCTCCCCACCTGGGGGGTTCTGGAGCCCAGCCAGGGGCCACCTCACACCCTGGGATTTAGCCCTCTGCTTCTGAAAGCCTTCTCCCCCTGCCCTCTCGCTTTCCTCGCCGTCCTCTCTCCACTCCCTTTCGGTGTCCCTTCTCTCCTCTCTTCCCTCTTTTTGGAACCTGACTTTGTGCCGGTCACTTGTGTGTTTCCTGCTTATCCGCCCCCATCTACCCCAGGCTGCCTCCCCCCAGCTGCTTCCTGTCTCCAGCCTCACCAGATTGTCATGTCCACTTCATCCCCGTGGGACGGCGCCCGGGAGCCCCCACCCTCCTGGGCCTCTCATACACCCCCCTCGGAACACTTGCAGAAAGAAAAGCACCGCAGGGTTGCGGTCTCCAGGGAGAAGGTCTTACTTAATAGTGTCTTTATAGAATGCCGGACACGTGACCGCTGCTTCTGCTCTCGGAAGTGGGGCTGGGAGGATTTTAAACATCATCCAGCGCTTCGTAGTTTACAGATAGGAAACCGACCCCCTGTAGTGGAAAGGACTGGCCCAAGGGGATCAGGGCACGGCTGAGATCTGAACCCAGGATTCCTGACTTAGGGGGGTCATAAGAACTCCAACTTGCCCGCGTGAGCTGCCTGTGACTCTGTCTCTCTCAATCCTTTTTGAATGAGTTCCACCCCATCTGTCACCCATGTTCCTCCAACAGCTGCAGCTGGCCCTACCTGGCCCGTTGTAACAAGCTCCACCTCCCTTTGAGGGGGCGAGAGCGTGGTGGTAGGGACAGGCCTTGAGTTAACTGGATCCCAAAGAACCTGGGTCAGTCACGGGCGGTTTCACCACCTGTCAGGGCTTCCTTGTGCGTGTCCCAGGCTGGCCCTGCTCTCTGGTCTCAGCTGTCCGACTTGGCCCCCACCTCGCCCTGGCCCCGCTGTTGGGGCTTCTCTGTCCCCTGCCCCTCTTTTTCAATAAGTGCACCTCACGTTTCAATGTCGCGCCTCCCAGTTGGTGGAGCTGTGCTGTCCAGTGGGGTGGTGGGAGGTGGCTTTCTGAATCAAGGTGTCTGTAGGTGTTAAAAAGGTCAGGCTTCAAAGACTTTGCACCAAAAAAAGGTAAACCATTTAATCAATCCTTTATATTGATTTCAGGTCGAAAGATAACACTTGATATATTGAGTCAAACAAAGTTAATTGTTAATTAATTTCACCCTTTTTTTCTTTTTGAAAAGGCTATGAGAAAATTCAAAGTGTCTGGTTCGCATTAAGATTCTGCTGGCCGGCGCCGGGCTGTGGCTTATAGGCTTTTCTTAACCAGGATCCCTGAGAGAATTAAGCCTTATGGCCGAAGGGCTATTGTATGGACTGAACATGCTATTCTTAGGAGAATTAAGAAAGTCACTCAAATCATTTTCTGTGGTTCAGATCAGGAATCTAGTTGAGAAACGCTGTACCACCTGTTATTTGTGATTCTAATTCAAATTCCTGACCTGTTTCTCCCTGTGGTTTTAAGATAGATATTACTAAGTTGGTAAAATGTTCTTTTTTGGGGGCCTCCCCAGTGGTGCAGGGGGTTGAGCGCGGCGCTGTGGGGCTGTCCGCGGCCTTTGCAGTATGGTTTTGATTCCCGGCCGGCCAGGGAGATTCCCGCATGGCGTGGCGGACCTCTCCTGCCTCGCCTGCTGCTCCCCTCAGCAGTGTCTTGGGTCCATCCATCTGTTCTGCTCCCCACTCTATCTCTGGTGGGTCCGCTCACCCTCCCGTGTCTCTGGCCTGTACCCCAGTTCTTGTATAAATAAAAATGAATCCTAAAAAATAAAAAGTTTCAAATGTTCTGGGTTTTTTTTTTCTTTTTAAATTTTCAAATAAATGTTGCATTTTGTTCTTACCTTTCAGTATCTGAGAGGATTGTATCACTTTTTTCTTCTTAGATTACTTTATGTGCTGTTATGGTGTTAGTAGTTTTCTTAACAGTGGCTTATTCTTGTGTTTCTTAGACAAACCTGCTCATTCAAGGAGGATGATTCTTTTCCTCCTTTTACTGTATTTGCGAGGCGTTGGGGTTCGGGCTTCCCTCCGTTACCTCCAGTGCTCTGGAATAGTTATTTGGCATGAAGACGATGTGTTCTTTAAAAGCCTGAGAGGACTCCCTGGTAAGGTCATGTGGCTCTGGAACTTCTGAGTTCACTTTTCCCATTTCCAGTGTGGCTCTCAGCATGCTCGCCAGACTTAGCAGAGTTTTTGTTGGCCAAAAAAGGGAAGGCATCAGAGCTGCATCTTCCCAGGAAGCAGGTACTTCCAGAAAAACCTCCCGTGTTCCGCAGCGCAAAGGGTGCGAGGCAGGGGTTGTGCTGAAACCTGCGGGGGCCAGGTGGATGCCGCAGGGAGCTGTGCATGGCTGGGAAATGCAGGCAAGTGCCTGAGTGGAAGACAAGCCTGATTTTCTCCCGGAGCTCAGAGGAAAAGCAAAATCATCAACTGTTTCAAGGAGATATTGTGTGTGATAGGGACTCTTCTGGGGGGGGGCATGTGTGAGAAAATGTGTGCAGTGTAGCAAGAGCAAAGGCAGGTCATCAAGCCATAGACATGGAGGACATTCAGTTTTTGAGAGCAGCAGTGTGTGTGTGTGTGTGTGTGTGTGCACGTGTGTGTTTACGCTCACATGTCCCCTAGACTGTGAGGGGCAGTGGCCACCTCCCTGGACGGGGCTGCTCTGTGGCTAAGAGTCTGGGCTCCTGATTTGATGGACCCAGCTTTGCTCTTGGCTCTCACTTTGACACAGATCAGCACTGAGCTTCTCTGAGTTTCCAGCGCCTCCTCTTGAAGTGGGGCAGAGCACCATCTCCTCTCGCTGGGTTGTTGTGAGAACCCGGTGAGCAACGGCTAGATGTAGGCGAGACCATTAATTAAGTGGCTGGCACTTAGCGACCCTCAGTTGTACCCCCCATTGTTGAAACTGTCATTAGCAGTGACCAAAGTGTACACTCTGGGTTTTACTGGGTGTTAGGCTGAGGAGTGGTTTACGTTTTCTTCTCAGGGCTTTCTGTAGGGCCCACATTCTCTACAGTGAAAATGTACGAAGTCCCAAATCAGAAAAACAAAGAGTATACTCTCTAAAAAGAGAACATGTGAGTGGTGTTATTTGGAAAAAAGCATCTCCCAGGAATGTGGAGAAAAGGGACCGTGCTTGGGGCTTGGGGACGCGGGCAGCCGAGCGGGCGCTGCTGTTGGCCTGGCCGCCCGTCACGCGGTCGGGAGACAGTTCACAGGGCTGCCTTGGCGGCTGCCTGGACAGCTGGTTCTCATCGTGCAGGGCTGCGCAGAACGAGGCCTGGAAAGGGAATGTTTGGGGAAGTTTGCATCATCTTCGTGACCCTAAATCTGCACCTTAGCACATGGTGGTTTAGAGACTTGGTGAGGCAGTAGTGGCTGCTCTATAGACACAGCGTGGCTGCAAGCTGAGAGAGGTGAATGACTTCCGCTCACTCGCTGACCTCCCTCCCCCCCAACTCCACAGAGGGCACCCCCTTGTCCCCACTCCTCCTCTTTGTGGTTTGGCCAGGGATGCCGGGACCCTCTTTGGCCCTCATGCTCATTCTGCCTGCGTCCTGCCTCTTCCCCGGCAGGTGTTTATTTCAAATTACTAAAGCCAGTTACTCTACATGAGAAATGGTCCTCCCCGTGGACATGATTAGAGTATAAACCAGGTCACAGGACAGCAGGGGCGCGTCCTTGGCTGGAGGGCGGGGGGTCAGGGGGAGGCCCACGGGCTGCCTGTGCACAGGGGAAGCCTCAGTCCCCTGGGGCCTTCACAACCAGCTCAGAATAAGATCCGATCCCTGTCTGCCCCCAAGGTGGGGCTCTGACCTGGCCCCCTTCCCTCCGCCCACCGCCCTCCCTCTGTCTACCGGCTTGTGGCCCCATCAGTCTTGGCGGCCTTGCGCTTCTCTGAGACTCAGGGCTTCACACTTCCGTTGCCCAGGGCCTCCTCCACAGAGCCTGCTGCCTCCCTGCATGCACAGCTCCCCCCCAAGCCAGCTGCGTTGCAGTCCTGTGAGTGTCCTGAGCAGGGGCTCACCGCCTCTGACTCCTGCCCTTTTCTCATCTCTCCTCCCTCCTGGAGACTGTAAAAAAGCAAGAGCAGGGTGGTGCTGTTCGCTGCGGTCTTTCCTGAAACGGACCGTCACTTGGTAAATGAACGGAGAGGCGTTTCATAAACTGTTACTGCTGTTGCTGCCTTTTCTCCTTCTCTTCCTTTGTTGTCTTTTCTCCTCGTCCTGTCATCACCCAGCATCTTCCTCCTCTAAGAAATGAGTTAAAGATGCCTCAGCCCATCACAGCCTGGAGGGCGTGGGTCCGGGAGGCGCCTCAGGCGTCCACCTGGGGGAATGAAGCGGGAGAACGGGCTGCCCCATGCCGGGCTGAGTGTGGCCGCCTGTGTTGACGTCCACCACAGGCCGGGCTCCGGGCCCGCGTCCATGAACCTCCTGACTTCCCACTTAGCTGCTGCCCCCTCTGCCTTTCACTTCGTTAAAGCCTTAGCACCTCCCTGCCGGGCAGGCATGTGCTCCAGCCCAGGTCCTGATTTTCCCAAGACCGCTCGGTCAGAAGGTGCAGGTTAGGACTATGAAATTTTAAAAAATATTTTGAAGTATTTACTCAACTATTAAAATTTAATTTTAGAGTTACAATGTAATGTTGTAACCGTTGTTTCATTTTTGTAACACTGTGATCTATTAAACTTTGTTTCAAAGTCACCCTGTGCTTGATAATCCCCTGACAGAGGATATCCAGACCGGCTCCTGGCAGCCTCCCGGGCCTGCTCTTCTCCACTGGTTGAGCTGGACAGGGTGGGCTCGGCAGCCCCAGCTTCTTGTCTCGCCGGCTTCATCCAGGGGCTCCCCCGCTGCTTTTGGAGCTTTCTTGCACGGGTCCGCTCCCCACCACCCTCAGCTGTGTGTTTGCGCGTCAGGTGAACTTGGCAGCGTTGGGCCTTCGAGCCACAACTCAGTCCGTCGCTCTGTCCCTTGCATGGACTCTGAAGGTTCAGAGTCAACAAACCACTTTGACTGTTGTAAGCACTGTTCAGCGGCCAGCTCAGGGGGGTGCTGGTGACCTTAGGCCCCCAGATTCTCCTTTGCTTCCTCACCAATTGCCTGATACTGGGTTATATACATTTTCATTTTCTTAACCATTGCCTGGGCACACTAGAAAGTTACAACTTTTTTCTCCATTTCTAAACTGACCCTTTTACCTGAGGTCATTTCCCCATTCACCCATTCACCTTGGTCTTTTTCTCTCATTCTGCTGGTGTAGACTCATGTGCCCCGTGGCGGGTGGCATCTGCCTGTCCTTGCTGTTTCCCGCCTGCTCTTTCCCCTGAGCCAGGAGTCTGCCTCGGAGAGCTGGGTGGCACTGGCAGGACTGGGGGTGGCCCTTCACCATGGGTCTGCGTGCTGAGCAGGATCCGCATGCCAGCAAGAGGGGGGCTTTATTTTGGGGGTGCCAGAGCAGCAGCCGTTCCCCCTCCTACTTTTTGCATGGAGGTGGCAAAAATTAATTTGTCCTGCAGTCACTGTCCAACATGACTCCGAGCCAAGTGCCTCTCTTAGGTGCCCCCAGGCCATACACGGTGGGTGGTAGGGATGGAGGGAGATCACAACGTTACATCACATGCCATGCTGGTTCCCAGTGCTGTGCGGGCATCTCTTGTTTGAGGGTTTGACCCCTCTCCCCATCTCTCGCTCGTCAGGCTTTAGTCTCTTCCGTGCTTTGTCAGGGGGTCTTGGGAGGAAAGTGCTTTGTGTCCTGTGCCATGTGACCATCTCACCTATTTTGGACGTAATACAGTAAGAATTGTAAGTGATTCGGGGTTGGTTACAGGGACAGATGACAGAATCAGTTTCTCCCTTTTGAAACCTGTTTCAAAGTCACAGATGAGCGATCTTGCTCTCGCACATTTGATTAATGGCCTCATTAGGGTTGTCTCATTAACCTCATTAAGGTTGTATAAGAATACGAAGCTAGTTATTGTGTTTCTAGTGACGTGTATACAGATCTGCCAGGATCTGCTAGAGCTGCCCAGTCCCCCTGCTGGATGTGCCCCGCCGGGTGGGGCTTCTTGGCAGGTGTCTCCCCCTGAGCATCTGGCATGTCCTTGCCTCATGTGTTGCCTGAAGTCGCTGACGAGCCCCTTTCGCTTCCCTTCGCCAGTGGAGCTGCTGCCGATTGTTCTGAGCTCCAGCTTTTCTCACACCGACTGGGCCTTGGGCTCTGGAATTGGTGTGGGGCTTTAACCCCAGTTCCAGCCCCTCCTAGCGGTGTGATGACACAGTGGCCAACTCTGTGTGCCTCCGAGCAGTGCTGACTCGCGCTGCCACCGGGAACACTTGCAGAGGGGGCGGTAGGACAAAGTTGTTTTCACATAGGTCATGGAATCCCCCCGCCCCCGCTGTAGTTTCTTCGTAGTAAATGTCGTCTTTGGCCCGTCAGAACGGATGTCTCAGAGAAGCTCATCTTCATGATTTCATTGAAGGCAGCTGTTCAGATGCCCTTCTGGTTCTGGGCCTGCTGATTTTGGGATGCCTGTGGGCTGCAGGAGGAGGCTGAAATCTGGTTTGGAGCGTAGGAGGGAAACTTGGGCTGGACATAGACACGCAGTTGAAACTGTGCAAGTATATGTGACCTTCAGGCGGGAGTGTAGGCCTGGAAGGATGCGGAAGACCCTGGACAGGTTTAGGTGGGGCTGGGACATGTGCCAGAAGAGCAGGAAGGCAGCTGGAAAATAAGGTGCTGAGTGCGAGTGCCAAGCGGCAAGGGCAGAATGGAAGGTAGGGTGGGGTTGGGTGTGGGGGCCGAGGGGCTGGGCTGTGGGGAGTCCTGCAGGCAGTGGGCATAGTGTCAGTGGAGCAGGGAGCAGAGTGGAACAGTGTAGGCCCACAGACCTCTCCAGAAACTCCCCTGTTAGGAGAATAAAGAGCAGGAACTGGAGGCAAACCTTCTGTTATTACCAGCCTCACCGCGGCCGTTGTTGCTATGAGGAGAGGCTGTGTTGTTGAAATGCTAGTGGAAGCAGAAATAGGAGAGGCCAGGAAAGACACAGGCTGGGGAGGCATCAGGGCAAGGCCTTCAGTAGGGGGTGAGGGTGGGCTCCCCCCCGGGAGGAAAGGGATCCTGGGCAGCACAGGGCCAGAGAAGGGAGAGGAGACAGACTCGGTGGCAGAACATTTTCTTCTCACAACTTAGTTTTTCTCCTTGATGAAGCTGGGGACACGCCCCCAGAGGCATCTCTTCCCCTCCTTGCACATCCAGCCAACCACCCCAGGGAACCGGAGCCCAGCTCAGCCCGGGCAACCTCAGGGGCCCTTGGCAGAGGGTGCGGCAGCCCAGGGCCAGCTGAGTGGCTCACCAGGGCCCTCCCAGCCTCAGCCCAGGCCCTTGTCTCCCCTGTAGAACCAGCCCTGTCCCCTCTGGTCCATTTTAACTTAATTACACTCAAATCAGTTCCATAGCTTGGGCATTTTTAGGCATTAGTGACTGGAAGAGTTTTGTTTTATTACTTCACATTTTCCAAACCTACTTTACACAGATGGATCTCGTAATTCTATAAGGCCACAGACAGGAGCGGAGCAGTGCCAGAGGCTGGGCCAGGACTGTCTCACTATAGATACGAGGGCCTCATCTCTTTTGACATCTTGATGAGCCCTTCTGCACCAAGTTTGGGAGACTTTAAGACCGAGGTGGCTCACACCCAATTCCTTCAGCTCACCGCTGTGAGCCAGCCGTGCCCCGCATGCCACCTCCTTTATTAGGCTCACATCTTTTGTTCTCTGCCTGAATTCCAAGAGTTCATTTCAGCATCCCTGTCTTTTTTTTTTTTTAAGATTTATTTATGCATACAAGAACTGGGGTACATGTCAGAGGTATGGGAGGGTGAGAGGATTCACCAGAGACAGAGCAGGGAACAGAACAGGCAGAATGACTGAAATACACTGCTGAGGGGAGCAGCGGGCGAGACAGGAGAGGTCTGCTGCGCCATGTGGGTAGCTCCCTGCCCGGGGATTGAACTCATGCTGCAGAGGCTGCAGATAGCTTCACAGTGCTGTGCTTAACCCCTCATGCCACCAGGGAGGCCCCTCAACAGCCCTGTTTTCATCAGCAATGAAATGGTGGCTGAGAGAGGCTGACTCCTCTGGGGTCACCAGGAAGTAACCCTGGCAGTTCTGAGCTAGGTCTTTGGCTCTGCGACCTTTATTCCATTTTGTCATGGAGCCTCCAGACACAATGCATTTTGCTCTGTGGAGGTTTTACTCTCCAGTGTACTGTCTTCTGCTGCGCAAGGTCACTCAGAATTGTCAGGACCTACAAAGTGCCCAATCCGTTTTTGAGTGAGAGTCTTAGAAATGTCCAGAGCAGAGGGGATGAATCTGGCTCCTGTCTGCAAAATGAAGGAGAAATAACAAAATAGACTGTGTTAATAATTCAGGACAAGGAGCAGGTGGTGTGGGGAGAGAATCAGTGTTGCCCTTAGACGGAGCCGGCAGGTGCGACTGGAAAGAGGGGGCCACAGCCCGTATCACGTGCTGCTTCTGCGCCGGGGGCTCTGCTTTAACCTCATCTCATCATTATAATGAGCTTCACAGATAAAATTTAGTAACATGGCCATTTTGGGTGAGAAAACTGGGGTTCCGAGAAGATAAGCATCGTATAGCCGGTGTGCGGGGTTAGGGGGCGCTGTGTGTTGTGGCCAGGGTCAGGCCAGGGCTGCTCCCTCAGGATGCCTTCCTAAGGCTACACACTGAACGAAGCAGAGTGTGTACAGAAGCATGCATGCGCGCGCACACACACAATTTTTTTGTTGATTAAGAATTCAGGAAAAAAAAAAAGAGAGAGAGCAA
Source organism: Talpa europaea (assembly GCF_964194135.1). Taxonomy (NCBI): domain Eukaryota; kingdom Metazoa; phylum Chordata; class Mammalia; order Eulipotyphla; family Talpidae; genus Talpa; species Talpa europaea. Next base: position 5,676,754 of record NC_140074.1, on the reverse strand, counting down.
CTAACAGCCTCAGCTTCCGCACCTCAGTTCTCCTAAGTCAGTTTTAGGAACTGTCTTCTCTACTTCACTGTGATCAGTGCCTCCCAGGACTGGTTTTGGCTTCCAGAGGGTCTTGTCTGTGCGGTGAAACTTCAAGAGGGCAACGAAGTGCACCGCGAGATGATTACCAATGTTTCAGGGGCCGGGGCGGGAGGGGCAGATGTCGCTGCAGTAGGTCACTAGGCTTTTGAAAAGAGACTCAAACGTATGTTTTAAAAACAAGGAGAAGGATGGTGAACAGGCAAATTCTACATCTCAAGAGACTCATGTCTACTTTTGCAAAGATGCGGAGTCAGTCTTCTTTCCAGGGCGCGGGTGCTGCGTCCCTTTGCTCCTGATGAAAGCAGGTGGGACAAGCCTGGCTGTGGGGCGTTCCCGATACAAGGGAGACTGGCTAATGTCGTTGTCATTGCTATGACTCGGGGTCTAAATTGTTGGGTGTGAGTGACTTGGCATCACAGATGGTTGTGTTTGGTGTGTGAGTTGACTGGGAGGCCATGATGTCTCATGGAAGTGAGTGGCCAGCAAGGGCTCCTGGTGGGTGCCCAAGCGCTCGGGAGTCCAGGTCATTCCTCTTGTAGCCAGAGCCACCCACTGCCCCCATTGGGCTTCTCACAGTGAGCCCCTGTGCGTGGCTCCTAGCTGGGTACTGAGAAGCATCTGAAGGACAGGGCACCTCAGACATAGCTGCTCACAGTGTGGCTCCGGCCATTTCCACTACCCCCCGACTTCCTAGGGCACCCCTTCTGCATCTGTTCCAGCTGGTAGGCAGCTGACTCTCACTAAAGAGCCTGAGAGTTCCAGGTGTGTGGCCATAGTCACTAATTACAGCAAGGCCTGGTAGGAATTAAAAGGAGGTGTGTAGTTTCAGGGTAGAGAACTGTAGACTCCGCCACCTTCCCTCCAGGGGCTCCCCAAGGTGCAGGCTGCGGATGCTGGGGATCTGCGTGATGGGTTTTCCTTGGCCCGTGAGCTTGTTCCTGGCAGCTGCCCCCTCCTCTGGAGGGAAGGAACGAGTCTCACTGCTATAACGTTAATGGTATTAAATTATAATGTTAAGCCCGCTGAAAAAGGGAAGACAAGGCCCCTGGAGAAGATATTAAAGGGCACCTTTCCTTCTGCCCCTTTGGGTTATGCGAGATGGGGGGAGTGTGACTTCAGGATGGACTCCAAGATGACCCCAGAAGTTTCTCTGAAGAAATGGAGGATGCTGTGCAGCCAATGAAATTAAAGATTCTTCAGATTTTAAGTTGGCCTGGGGCCCTGGAGTCCATTATGGTGGCAGGAGGGAGGGGTCCTGCTGATGGATGTTCTGTCTGCTTTCGGGTGATTTGCATTAAGAAGGGACTTCTGGGGGCCTCCCCTGGTGGCACAGCGGTTGAGTGCTGGGCTGCGGGGCTGCCTGCAGCCTCTGCTGCGCCAGTTCGTTCCCCGGCCAATGGTGAGGGTCCCACAAAAAAAAATAAATAAATACAAGAAGGGACTTCTTGTCCCAGGGGAGCTGGCAGAGTGGCAGTGGTGGGGTTAAGAATCTTGGCATGGAAGTCCTGGGAAATGTGGCCAGGGTCATGGAGGAAAGAATCCCACTCCTTACCCTCACCTCTGGGGGTTCCAGGATGCACCTCCACCTACAGCCCCAGCTCTGCTCTCCAGGGACAAGGGAGAGACCCTTGGATTCTCTGCAGAGTCGAGCTTAGCCCTTCCCCACCTCTGTGCCCATGCTCCAGTCAGCTGCCCCTGTGTGTTTTGCCTGCTGGCTAGAATCACTGCTGAAGTTGACTCTGTGCTTCCTAGGAGCTAGCCAGCTGTGGGTGGAGTAAGAAGGAGAAACACAGTCTCGCCCCCAACGTTGTCGCCTTTACCAGGAGGTTTAACCAGGTAAGCAGCGCGCCTCGCATGTGCCTGTTGGGAGAGTGATCTGTTGTCCCCTGTCGCTGGAAGTCCCTCCAGGGTTCAGTCCCAGGCACCCCGCCCTCGACCCAAAATCTTTCTGAGCCCCACTTTTCCCTACGCTGGTGCCATCACAGCCCCTTGCACATAGTAGGTGGCACTGGCACATCTCCGCAATTGAGTCACTTCCGTGGCTTCTACTTCAGCTCTAGTCCCAGCACCCCGGGATGCCCTGCGAGCTCCTGCAGGTGGAGCTGGCTCTGTTCCCCTCCGGCCTCATTATCTCCTCCTCCCTCTGTGCTGTGCCTTGTCATCCTGGCCTCCCTCCTTTCTCATGGAGCACCAGAGCTGTCCTCTCAGCTTGGAATGTGTCCTCCCAACTCAGCTCCCAAACAGATCTCAAGCTGAATGTCCCTTCCTTAGGAAGCCCCCAGAGTCCCCAGCCTGTGTAAGGGCTCCCGTCATTGCACCCTGCGCTTCTCCTTGGGGCCTTGGCTCATGTGTCCTCATGTTGTGTAACTCCTTGCGCTCCATCTTCCTCGCCCGCCTGTGGGCCCCTGAGGACAGGAACCACGTCTGTCTGGCTTATCACCATGCCCCCCACCCCATGTCCGGCAGACAGTCGACACTCAGTGACTGCATGTGCAGTGAGCAAATGTCGGGGCTCAGGACATACTTCTTGAACTGAATTGAACTTCTCCAAGTTCCTCACGGCCTGCTCTCTGTAGCTTGTAGTCCCATGCAGACTACCACAAACCCGGAGTTTTGCCCCAGGTAGCAAGACCTGCCTCCCTACTTACTGGATGGTGATGTAGACTGGGCCCAGCTGTGGGAGTGGGCTTCTCATTTCTCAGCCAGGCCTGCTAGAACGTGATTCTTGGACAAGGTTGCCTGCAAGTCCACTTTGGATGGACCAGCACCCCCCATGGTGCTGCTCTTGTTTTTCTTCTTGTTTTTCGGGTTTCAAATGAGGTCACTGGCCCAGGGGCTGCACAGTGTGACTTCCTGGATCTCTGGGTGATGGGCCTGGCTTCCCTTCGGCCTTTCTCCAGCTGGGCCTGCCCACCCGGAAATGCCGGGTCCTGTGTGTCAGGCCTGCTCAGCCCTCCTCGGCTTCTGGCCTTGGCTACCACCTCAGAGAGGTCCCCCGCCGCGTCTGAAGGGCGAGGCCAGCCTTCTCATTATTGTTGTTTTTGAGATGTAATAGGAGCTAAGAAAGGCCTAGCTGCATCTGCAGTTGGGGCTACATACTTCTTGACTTGAAAAGAGGTTCTGAAGCCTTTTACTTCTTTTTTCTTCCCTTAAAAAAATCTTTCCCTTTCCAACTGATCTTAGTCTTGAAAAACAAACAAACAAAAAAAAAACAACAAACCAAAACAGATGTGCTCACACTGTCAGGGGATTCAGAGTTTCCTCAGCGAAACTATTGGACTGGGAGCCAGCTCAGTTCCAGCTCTGACCAGGGCTCCCGGGGAGGCCCACGCCTCTGATGTCACCTGCTCTGCAAGGAGGCCGGGCAGCTCAGCAGAGGGATGCAGTCTGTTCTGCGAGGATCACCTTGTGTCCAGCTCACACCAAGTGGCCGAACTGAGCCAGAGCATGGTCCTGTATCCCCAGTAGGAGGCTCCTAGAAGTGGTCTTCATGTAGGCCTGCAGCCTCTCAGTGAGGCCCCTGGACACAGCCAGGAGGCTCTGATGTGGAGGCTGGCCAGTGGCCAGGCCTGGTCAGCCGCTGGGGCTACTTTCTGTGACAGGAACTGATTGGCATCCCTTCCTAACAGACTTTCAGATGTGAGAACAAGGCTCCTCATCAGACTCCAGATAAGGGTGAGCAGGTCACTTACCTTTCTGAGCCCGTTTCCTTATCTCTAAATGAGAAAACAAGAAAACAGTAATACTCACCATGCACAGTTATTCTGAAGATATGAAATGACACATGCCGAGCACCCAGCACAGTGTTTGGCGTGTGGCAAGCATCCAGACATTTTCGGGGAGAAAAAGGAGAAAATGTGGAGATCAGCAGATCAGAAGAAGCTTGCCATGGATTTGAGGCTCCTTGTGGCTCAGTCAGAACCCCAGGGCCAGCCTCCTGGTCAGGTCCCACTGTGCCTGCTTCTGCCTGGCACTGGGGTCCTTTGGCGCTGTTCAGAGCGGCTGAGGTGAAAAGAGCTCAGCCGTGTTCACTGAGGGCCTGTAAGGGCCAGGCTTGTGTTTCAGCCCCAGGGCTTTCACCAGGGCACAGAAATTGTCAGCCTTTTTGGACCCTGGCTTCTTTTGAGAAGCTGATAATATCGCATATGAACCTGCCCCCAGATAAATGCAGAGGTATATGACTTTGCATTTAATTTTAGTGGACCCACTGCCCCCTGTGTTCCAGAAGTTGGTGCATGGACTCTTTGGAAGGTGGGGGACAGGAGGCAGAGAAGCTGTGGTCGCAGGGAATCAAGCGAACCTTCACCTTAGCCGGTCCATCTTGTGTGTCTTTTAGTGCTTTGGCCCAATACCTTTCAAGTGGTGTTTAAAGATCAAATATAAGTCAAGGATGTAAAGGGTTTAGCTCAGTGCTTGATCTGTAGTAAACAATGATTGCTTAGAAAAAGTGCAGAGAATGGGCCTCTCCGGTGGCGCAGTGGGTTGAGCGCAGCGCTGTGAAGCTGTCCACAGCCTCTGCAGATTCCCAGCCGGCCAGGGAGATTCCCACATGGCACAGCAGACCTCTCCTGTCTCGCCCGCTGCTCCCCTCAGCAGTCTATTTCGGTCCTTCTGCCTGTTCTGCTCCCTGCTCTGTCTCTGGTGGTTTCTCTCACCTTCCCGCACCTCTGGCCTCTACCCCAGTGCTTGTATAAATAAATAAATCTTTAAAAAGAAAGAAAAAGTGCAGAGAGGTAGGAGCCCTGAGCCAAGAAAGGAAGGGGTTGGGAGGCCCGGACTCGCTGCTCACCTGCTTTGAGGCCTCAGGAAGTCCTTTCCTCGCGTTGGGTCTCTGGACCCCACCCGTACTTGCCTCCTCTTCCTCGCCTGGAGGGCTCCTCGGGTTACAGCCTCTCCCAGGGTTACCTGGGCCTCATGAAGTACTTCCTCTCCTCATCTGTAACCTCCCTGTTCTCATCCATCCATCCTCAAGGCTTTGCCACTTATGAGAAAAAGGCACACACGTCCTCCTGGCCGTCTTGGGCCCTGCAGCCCCTCCCTTCTCCCCTTTGTCCTCAGAGCCACTGGACTGGGCACCCCCAGAGCTGCTCTCTCCAGCTTTCACTCGACCCCTTGAGCTGCTGCGGCCCAGCTTCCCCTTCACATCCCCATGGGGCTGCCTTTGCTAAGGCCTCTGGTCTCCCCGCTGCTGACCTCATGGGACACCTTAAGTCCTATCCAGGTGAGGTGGACCCAGGTTGGGTGCTTCCTTGTTCTTGAAGCACTGTCTCCAGGACATCACCCTTTCTGGGTGCTCGTCCTGCCTCCACGCTGCTCTTCTCAGCCTCCCTTCCCCTGCCCACCCCTTACATGTCAGCAACCCCCGGTTCTCACTGGGGCCTCTGTCCCTGTGGCTAATCTCATCTACTCTCACAACTTCAAACATGGGTGATACTGTATCTGCGTCTCAGGCCACACCTCCCCCAGCTTCCAGAGCAAGTATCCATCCCTGCTGCATGGCTCAGCCTGCATGTCCCGGGGAGCTCATCTCCTGCTCACACAACTGCTCCTCCTCCTGTGCCCACTACCTCAGAGCACGCTGCTGCCCAGGATGAAGGAGGACCCTTCCGGGCCCCGCCCTGTCATCTCCCTCCCTCCATAGCCCATCAGTCACCAAGCATGGTCATTCGTTCTTCAGAGAATCTTGGGAGCTCACATCACTTGCCCCTCACCTGGGTTGATGGCACAGGCGAAATCCCACCCCAGTAACAAACCAGCGCACACAGTCTTATTGCAGTTTTATTCATGATCATCAAAAATTGAAAGTAACTAAGGTGTCCTTTAATAGTGAATGGGTAGAGGGCCTCCCTGGTGGCGCAGCGGTTGAGCGCTGGGTTGCGAAGCTGCCCGCAGCCTCTGCGGCGCCGGTTCGATCCCCGGCTGCTCCCCGGCCACCGGAGGAGGGTCCCACATGGCGCGCAGACCTCTCCTGCCGCCCGCTGCTCCCCTCAGCAGTGTACTTCAGTCCTTCTGCCTGCTCTGCTCCCCGCTCTGGCTCTGGTGAATTCTCTCACCTTCCCGCGCTTCTGACTGTACCCAGTGCTTGTATAAACAAAACAAACAAACAAATAAATAAATAAAACATGCCTCTATTAAAAAAAAAAAAGATTAAAAAAATAAAAAAAAATAGTGAATGGGTAGAAAAACTGCTAATTTCATGCAATAGAATTGTGTTCATCCCCTCTCCCTTGCAAAAATAAGAATAATCCATCAAGCCATATAAAGACATGGATGAATATTAAACGCACATTGTTAAGTGAAAGAAATGGTCTAAAAAGGTGACACACAGACAGTCTCCCCTGTCTTTGACATTCTGGAAAATGTCAAAAAAAAAATCTAGAAAAGTTAAAGCTGTACAGATAAAACAGATCATTGGTTGCCACAGTTTGAGAAGGGGAGAGGACTGAGTAGGTAAAATATGGCACTCTTTTATGGTGGTGAAATGATTCCCTGTGATTTAGACCGGAAGACTCCATTAATATTTCAGCTCTTCCCAACTTGGTCTGCAGATCAAGTTGGACACATGACGCACATTTGGGGAAACCCATAGAACTTTACAGCACCAAGAGTGATCCGTGGTGTATGCAACTTTAAAGGGGTTCATTGTGGAGATCAAGGGGCCCTAGAATGCAGTGCAGAATGTTGCAGAAGAATCCAGCTGCATGAGTGAGTGACTGCAGTAACTCAGGGGATGAGCGGATACTAGAGACAAAGGGACATGGAGCTAAGTCCTGTGCTCTGTTTAAGTTGTTTCCCTAGGGGAAGGAGAACAGTTCTGGAGCTACTGCTCATGCAAACTGGAACAGTCAAGGAGGTGGGCGCACATGGTGGGAGGCTTCTCACTGGTGGGGTAGGAAGTGACAGGTGCGCAAGGTGAGAAGGCTACAGCAACCCGTAAGGTCACAGGCTGGGTAGGAGGTGTCAGCAGAGATGCAGATGGTTACATGCGGGAATACAGAGACAGATACGCGAGTTATGACACACGCACTTTTCCTTGCTCTGCCAATGGAGAGGACCTAGAAGCCATGATTCTGCAGGAACAACAAGCACACCCAGCAACAGGCACACCCAGCACCCAGACCTTGGCTTCTAATGCCATCATGTAATAACGGCAACCAAAGTTCCTTGGAGAAATGGCTGGTCTCAGGACTGGGGCACAGAATGTACAGGATGAGTCTAGCAAGGAGGGAGTGCTCAGACCAACCAAAACAGCGCTGGGGTGATGTCAAAGGGGCACAGGAGCCAACGGAAAGAGTCTCAGTGGCCAAGGCCTCAATATGAGCAACAAAATAAATCTCAGTGTTGGATTATAATCCGACGTGTAAATATCCACGAGTCCATACTGAAATGAATAAAGCATTGAATAAACGAATAAATAGGGAACAAACTTCCCATGCATGCAGAAGAATTCCAAATAATTTATGTAGATGCTTTGCCCTCATGAAGGTGGAACACATCTCCCTACTTCCCAAAGTGTGAGCTGATATTTATGTAGCCAACTCCCTGTTGACTGGCATTTGGTTTTCTTCGATTCTTTTGCTTCATAAACAGTGAGCTTTTGTACACGTGTCCTCTAAATTTCAGTATTTAAAAAAAAAATTCTGTATTTTCATAGGATAAACATTTTAGGGAGAATAAAACTATAACATCTTGAGAGACATATTCGTACTTCAAAATGTTCCTATAAATTTATAATTTGCAAAACAGTGTATGAATACCCATTTCTCCAGACTCATGATGCAAAGTATGACTCAAAAATGATTAACACATTGTCTTTAATAGACAAAGACCTTTGCCAGTCAAATAGTAGGAGGACAAATAGCATGACAGAGAGATGAATGAAGGGTCTGAGCAGGTAATTCACCAGGTGAGTTGTACAAAAACCTTTAAATACTTAAAAAAAATTAACTGAAAAAAATGCAAAAACAAGTTATGTAATTATGAAAGAAATGCACAATAGGAACAGGGAGATATTATCTTGTCCATTGGACTAGTGAGGAGAAAAGACTTGTAATAACTGGTATTCAACTGTGTATGGGAACAGGGATCTGCTCCAACTTGTTGATGGAGAAACAAATAGACTTTTGGAGGCCAAGTTTTTTTTAAAAAATGTCCACATACTTTTATTTACTCTGCCTTACAGGAAGTTATCCTAAGACCGCAAAAAAAAAAAAAAAATGTGTAAAGATGTTCACCATGGTGTTGTTTATAACAACAAAAGAATTTGAAATAACCTGTCCAACAACAGGGGGACATAAGTTAATGACAGTTCATCCCTATGCTGAACTCCTTGGCAGCTGCTGAAAACTGTGTTGTAGAAGAATATTCCTTTAACACATTTCTCATCATGATACAATTAACAAACCAATGCACTTGGAAAAGACAAGTGTACGTCGATAGAAAGAGCACCCGCAGCCTGCGTGCCGGCATTTGCCGTGGTGTCTGTGTGTGAGAACTGGGTGCCAGCCATCTTTTCTTTTACACTTACCTCTTGTTATCTCATGTTTTCCTCATTAAGCCTCTCTTAAATTTTGTAGTTAAAAAGAAAAAAGAATTAAAAAATATTAAAAAAATTATTGTATTTTTATTTTTTTAAGATTAATTTATTCATTCATACAAGAACTGGGCTACAGGCCAGAGGTGTGGGGGGTGAGAGGATTCACCAGAGACAGAGTGGGGAACAGAGCAGGCAGACTGACTGAAATACACTGCTGAGGGGAGCAGCGGGCGAGTTAAGAGAGGTCTACCGCGCCATGTGGGCTGCTCCCTGGCCAGGGATTGAACTTGGGCTGCAGTGGCTGCAGATAGCTTTATAGGTTGCATCTTAACCCCTTGCTCCACCAGGGAGGCCCAAAAATACTTTAAAAAATTATTTAAAACTATGCTGGTTCTTCCTTTTAATGTCTTTCTCATCTGCCCTTCTCTCCATTTCCTTTAACGTGGCCCTGGCTGAATCTCCACCTCCCTAACTTAGGCTGTCGCATTAACTTCCTGCTTGGTGTTGCTGCCCCCCCACAGAAGGATCTAACTTGTCCTCAGCTCAGAAGTTTCTGGAGACCTCCCCACTTAGAGTAGTGTCTCTCTTGGCTCCTTCTCACTTAGTTGCTCCATACCCCCCACAGCCTGGCCTTTACCTCCTTTTTCTTGCTTTACTCTCCCAAACCACCCCCACCCCACAGGCATCAACCCAGTCTTTACTTGCTCTCTGTACCTGCAAGTCTACCCAGCTTTCGGGGCCTGCCTCCTCCAAGAAGCCTTCTTCTGTCCTTTCCTCTTCCATACTCCACGTGATTTTGAATTTCTTCTGTGGCCACTGTCATCAGCTGTCTCCTAATGCTGTAATTTCTGGAGGATTCTGCCTCCTCCTTTGGTCACCTCCTTATCAGGCAAGGGCCACTGTGCCTGGAGCCTGCCCCCAGCAAGGCTGCATGAACCATGGCGGCAGACCAGAGCCAGATCTGCCACGCTCCATAATTATGCCTTAAATATGCCATTTCTGCACTTAGGAATCTGTTAAATTATACACATAAACGATCACAATTGGGATTATGTGGCATAAAAATGCTCATTACCAAACTGTAAGATTTATGGGCAAATGATTTGGTATCCAGAAAAGCTTTCTTCCACAACTATCAATAAACATTTGAATCTGAACTTAATTTTAGGCAAGATTTTGGAAAAAATGACTCTATGGAAACCCAGGCATGTCCTGGAGGCAACCACAGATAATTAGGCTGGGAATGCTTTTCTATAACACTCCTGCTTAATATCAAAAGCAAATTTTTATTCTTAGTTACTCTTTCCTTGTTGCCTCATTGAAAAATGACAGTGTTTCAGTAAAGAGATATATTTGGTTATAGCGGTAAGCTTGATTTCTTAACTCTGCTATTTTTTTCTTTGTAAGAGTGAGAGGTTTTAGATGCCTCGCCTTCCTTTTAATTCTGCACCCCCCCCCATACTCTGCCCAGTGCTCCCCCTTCTTTGCAGCGCTATCATTGCGCTCCTGGGCACCTGTATTTCCCATAGCGCTGTTGTTACAGTAATGAAACACAAACAAGAACGCTAACCACCTCCCAGCATTTCTTGGCGTCAAGCCCCTTCTGTGTTTTATTGAGGGGTCAGGTGAGTCAACTGCATAGTGGTAGATGAGCTTCCTGTTCACCGAGGGACCCAGGCGGATGTTGATTTACATGAAAGGGTCAAGCACAAATGATGATCTGAAACCAAGGGAGCTCACATATCCTTTTGATGTGCTGCCCCCAGAAAGGCATTGCCCTCTACCCGCATTACTTGAAATGTACTTTTGTGTCATTTAAATTATCGGGCAAACCTGTTCTCTCAAAATTCACAACAGTTGTGCAGATATTGGTGCACCCTTGTCTGGGCTCCAGCTGGGAGGTACATTTCCTGGGTGTGACTGCCAGGATGTCCTCCCTTTGTCTAGCTGTTGGCCATCTGTCCACCTGTCCACCCATGGTCTCCCCGTAAAACCTCCCTTCTGCTCAGGAGTCCTGTCCGGTTGCTTTCCGTTCCCCTGTGGCACCTTTAGGGGGACTCGTGTGTCATGATGACGACCGTGCTGGAGAGTGGTGCTGAGGGTGCGGGGCCCGTGTGCAGGGCTGGGTGTCCCAGGAGCCCTTGACCTCACGCCTCCCCTAGGCTGCCTCTCCCTGCTGCTTAGAAATCCCATCCCAGTGGCGGGCAAGGGTGCCGTGGTGGTCCGACACTTAACAGCTTTTCTGGTGTGTGTGTGTATTTGACTTTCCAGGTCAGTTTTTGGGTTGTACGAGAGATTCTAACAGCACAGACTTTAAAAATAAGGGCAGAAATCCTGAGCCATTTTGTGAAAATAGCCAAGGTAAGCTGCTTTATTATTTTTTTCTCCTTCCTTTGTTTATGGTTTCAAAAATGTGTCTCTTCAGTACTTTGCTCTGGGTCTGGGCGGGGTTCAAACAGGGGCTGTGCCCTGTCTTCCCTGACAGAGGCAGCTGCACGTCCAGCCTGGCTGCCACACGGCTCCCCGGCCCCCATGCTCACGGTGGTGGTGTGCTCCTCCACCCTGCAGTCTCCTTACCTGGCCTTTCCTGGACTCCACGAGCCCTCAGGCTACCCCTGGCACCCCAGCCTCCCTCCTCTCACTTCAGGTGTCGCTGGGCATCATGAGCATAGATGCCTGTGCTGCCATCTCCTTTGCACAGTTCTCTCCCCCAGCAGCGCTCACCCCACCAGCACGAGCTCAAGGCCTGGGCCTGATGGGCACTGTCCTGGCCAGTTGGACTCAGGGTCAAGTCTGTGCCCCTCCCCCCTGCCCCCACTGCGCCCCCCACCCCACTGCCCTCGCCTGCCAGCTTGGTTGTCATCCCAGAAGCCTGCCGGGATTGCTCCTCTTACTGGCCCTGCAGGCTCCTTCCCTCACGTCCCTGACCCTGACCTCTGGGCATGCAGCGCTTTCTCTGGCCGCTTTGCCTTTTGCACGTTGTCTTCCCACCCACCCTGGGCTGTCCACCCTTCCCTGAGGGCCCTCGCAGGCCAGGCGCCATAGCAGCTGCTTTACCGAAATGATCACACTCAATACTCACGTTATTATTATTCGTTTCCAAAGAGGGGAGGGGAGGCTAGAGGTACCCATGCCCAGGGCCTCGCAGCCAGCGGGTGGAGGGAGCCCTCTCTGCTTTCAGGGTTGCTGCTCTGACGCCTCTCCCAGGAAGGTCAAGTGTATAGTTGATGAGTACATTAGGGGCTTTCTGACCCACGCATCTGAAGGACCAGAGCAGTGGTGGGCCCCTGATACCTGCGGCTGTCAGTGCTGGTGCAGGAGGGGGACAGGGGGTACAGCTCCAGATCCCCCCCTCCCAGCACTTTCAGTTTGGGAATGAGCTTATAGTCCTCTCCTCACCTCTGCCATCTTCAAGGTGGATCTTCGCACTGGCACCGAGCCCTGTGCAGGCTCCTCCTTTCTCTGGGCCTTGGTTTTCCTGCCTATAAAATGAGAGGAGTGGATTGGATACTCTCCCAGAGGCCCTTCAGCTCTGAAAGAAATTCTGTGGCCAGCATAGCAGTTGAGATACAGGGGATGGAATTCAGGTCACCCACAGAAGCTATTATTGCACACAGGAAGCAGCTCGAGAGTGTTACAGGAAGTGGGCAATAAAGCATTAACTTGTGCGGTGAGGGAGAAATCTCAGGGGAGGGTGGAGCTGTGGGGACCCGGCATAGGACTTTTCATGACTTGTTCACTTGGTTAGGCCCCGCTGAGCACTGTGCTGGGTACTAGGGGTGTGGCGGTACATAGGCTGCATCCCTGCTGTCAGGGGGCATGCAGTCCCGTGAGAGCAAGGCCAGTCAAGTCCAGCATGCTGAGGGGATGCACAGGCTGCGAGGGGACCCACAGGCATGGACCCAGCCTCCCTAGATTGGGGAATGTGGTCAGGAAAGATGGGCTAGAAGTAGTATCTGAGGCAGCCGGACGAACAAGTCTTCCTGAGGTCCTCTGGGCGCTCGCCTGACACCAGGCCCTGGTCTCCGCGAGCCACGTTCTCTGTCCCTGGAAACATCCGCGCCAGGTTTCTCATCCTCGGTCCTCGTTTTAAAGACGAGGATCCCAGCGGGCTCAGGAGGATTAGGCCACACGTTGCAGGCAGCACACCCACGTAGCGGGAGACGCGGGAACCAGGCCTCTTGGTTCCCAGAGAGAACCTACTCGCCAGCCCAAACTTTCAGGGCTCCCAAGAGTGAGTAGCAGAACCCGGGTCCTGTTAGAGGGCCTCCCTCGGCGTAAACCAAGAGCAGAGCAGTTACACCTCTCTGCGTTCGCTCTTGCCGGGGTCTCCTTCTGTTGCCTTCCATGGTCAGGAACTTGTCTGGGGCTGAACTGAATCCAAATATTCTCACCGATTTGGGGTCTGATTCAAGGAGCATGGTCAAATGACGGGAAGCTGGAGCGCTGCCCTCCCAGCTGAGAGGGATTAGGCAGAGCGATAACATCTCTCCTGGCCTCGCTTGCTCGGGGTGTTGAGGTAATGACCTAAGACCATGTTAATATTGTTGGCACAGCTGGGGTTTCAGTTTACAAAATCCTGCTGGGACCGTTTGGATCCCTCGAAAACAGAGCATACAGGACGTTATCAGAGCCATGCTGAGCCACGCTGCTGTCCAGCCACCCGGCCAGTCAGCTCGTGGAACCCTGCGAATGTTTGGATGCAGACTAACCTTTTGACAGTTTGAAAGAAAACGAGCATATGGTTTCTGTGAACATTCTAGAACTATATTTTCTACATGAGATATTTTTAAGTGTAATTGAATTTCATAAATATGACAACATTTGGTAACAGTTGAACATGTTTTTGTCTGTTGTTTATAGCAGCAAAATAATCTATTCCATATATTTTTTTCCAGAAACTTCTCGAACTCAACAACCTTCATTCTCTCATGTCTGTGGTGTCAGCATTGCAAAGTGCACCTATCTTCAGGCTGACAAAAACCTGGGCTGTAAGTTAATCTCCCCGAAACTTCCCCTTTGATTTTGGCTGTCATTTTGCTGGTGAAGCCCTGCATTCCTAAGCCCCAGAAGGCTTTCTCTGACTTTGCCGTCTGCCAAGACAGACGGTTCTGTGGTTAATAAAATGTGCCCTGGGCATCCCCTCTCCTCCAGTGACCTCAGCCCCCTCTGCGGACAAGGAAGTTCTTAGGGCACTGACAGGGCTGGGGTCAGGAGCCCCTCAGAGGGCCTCTTCCTGGGCCCTTCAATGTGTGGGAGGCCCGGGTCAGTGGCATGACTTCTGCCCTCCCCTTGGCTGGCATTTTGCACTGCAGGCTCCAGGCTGCCCTTGGGAAGGAAGGTCTCTGGGCTGATGGTTCACAGCTGCCTGGATGGCTGGCCCTTCAGCTAACAGTTTCTCTGAGGAAACCTGTGACCCTCATGTAGGGAAAAATGAAAAAAAAATTTTCCTGAAGGCCATGGATAATTTCAGCTCAGAGGTGGAGCCTGATAGTTATATAATTGAGTCTGTAGGAAAGTTTTTCTGCTGTAAAAATACTTTAAAAATATCTCAGGCCTCCTTATCCTCCTTAGTTTGGCCTGTTGCCTGACATGGGGGAAGTAATTGCTATTTCCATAGCTCATTAGCATTCACCTCCTGGCCTGCCTGGTCCAGGTCTCTCAGCCACACAGCCCGAGCCTTTCAAGACCTGTTTATGTCCTGTGGAACTGAAGGAAACTGTATGGAATTGTCAGATGTGCTTCTGCAACTCATTTCCGAAATCTTTCCGCCGGTCCGTGGGGCTGGGCTCTGGTTCGTACTTGGCTAGTTCAGAGGCCTCTAAAAGACTAGGGATTATGATGTCGGTGATCAGAAATGAACCTCATTTCTTTAAGTTGCAGTTTTCCAGAGGTCTAGCCCTAGCAAGTGGGTCAAGAAGAGTGAGCCTGGAATCAGAAAACGGGGCTTTGTTCTCCTGCCATTCAGAGCCTGTTCCCCAGGCTGTGCAGAGAGGCCGCCCGAGGAGTAGTTTTCCATCAGTGCTTCCCGGAGCCCTTGGGGTTCCTTGGATACGCCTTGGGGGCCAGCAGGGGCTGGGGGAGAAGAGTGGGGGTGTGGGCAGATAGCGTGATACTCTGTCCAGCAAAGCAGCTCTGTTTGTGTCAGTTCTGTGCCCTGGGCTTCTAGGTGAGGTGCTGTGGAGCTGTGGCTTGCAGATGGAGCAAGTTTGGAAGCCGCTCGTCTCTGCAGTTGCTGCCAGCCCCGTGATTCCTTGAGTCCCTCTGAGCCATTAAGCTTTTTTCAAGTTGCTTGGAGATTCTTTCTTTTTCAGACGAATTTTCCGTTGTTTAGATGCTGTTACTGTTTCTGGGGCTTCTGGGAGCTATACGCAGACCCAGAGGAATGAGCTGCGGATTTCATGGTGAACAGACCTTCCTGTCATGGTTCTTAGGAACCCCTGTAGGCTGCTAGGGGGCAACGGCAGTAGGGAATCAGTACAGGGGCGGGGTGGCTGAGGTCCACGCCGAGAGCTGATCCACTCGGGCGGGGCAGGGCCCATCCTGAAGCCTGGCGGGGCAGGCCTTCTCCCCGGGATGTCAGGCATGGCCCAGGTGTGGCACAGCATAGGGCCAGAACAGTGCCCTCGACTGCTCCGTGTGGCTTGATGGGGCGCTGCTCAGAGTGGCTGAGCCACCACTGCTATTGATGGGGTCTTTCTGCCATGAAAATGAATATCCTACAGCTCCTCACAGAGCCTGGAATGGACTTTCTGCCCAGGATGCACTCAGAAGCAAGAGCCTCCTCACCTAACCCCCTTCCAGACCTAGTGAGCCAACTGCTCTTCCTGTGGATGTGCCAGAAGAAAACGTGCCAGCCACGGCCTCAGAGACTTCCCATGTTCACCCATTTCCTCTTGACGGCTGCCCAGTGAGGCAGGTGTGGCTCTCACTCTCACAGATAAGGCAGCGGAGGCTCTGACAGGTGAGGTGGCTTGTGCCGGCTTCCACAGCTAAGAGGCAGAGCTGGAGCCAAACACAAGCAGTTTGGCTCCAGAGTCCCTGCCCTTAGCCATCACACCCACCGAGCTGAGCAAGAATAGCCCCACACCTGCCTCTCCATCCAGTGCTCCCCTGGGGGCTGTGAGGACGAGCTCAGTGGGCCGCTGGCGCCTCCCCAGGCCTTTGCACCCCTGTCCAAGGACCCCCGAGAGCTGCAGCCAGGTCGCACAGGCTGCCTCGCAGGATGCCTTCTGGCCACTCTTCTGTTGGTCCGCCAGTCCCCGGTGGCAGGGGGGGGGGGTGGTTGTTGTTGCCACCTGGGTGGGCATCTAACCCATGGGAGCCGGGGGGATGCCAGGAAACGGAGTGTCCATGCCGGCAGACAACAGGGGGCCTGGGCAGCAACACACTTCTGTCCTTTTTCTGAGAAGTCTCCCCATTGCCTCCTAAGGGCTGTGATTTGGGGCTGTTTTCTCGGTTGCAGGGGGTCACTTACAGGGGAGAAGGTGGGTAGATGTGGCATCCCAGGAAGTCAAAATGACAACTGCCAACTGCTGCGTCGGGGCGACAGGTGGGAGACCAGCTGGGTGGGTGTCAGCCTGGCATCGCCAAGGTCACGGGGGCTTCGGCCTCTTCCAGACCAGATTCTCCCTGTTAGTTCAAGGGCAGTGGGTGGCATAGAGCATTTGGGAAATGGAGGGGACCAAACACTGCATCCCTCCCCTTCATCTGATCACCCCAACACTCCTCCTCCCCCCTTCCCCGGAACCCTGTGGAGGCCCCTGTGTATTCCTGACACGCGCTGCCCCTAACCCAGCCACAGCATATCTGCTCTGCAGCCCCTGCAGGTCTCCTGCCTCTGCAGGTCTCCCCGCTCTGGCACATTCCTTCACGAGGTCTGGCTTTTCTCTGAATCCCTGTGTCCAGCTGGGCACTTGTTTGAGTTGTGGATGTTGTGCCGGCTGAGTCACACCTCCTCTGGCTGTTCATTTCTGGTGATGTGCTCAGTCACGAGTGCTTCTTGGAAGAACCTTCCCCACTTGCCCCTGCATCTGGCACCCCTGAGGCCCCGTGGAGAGCAGGGGCAGTGGAAGCGCCAGCCACAGCCCGAAAGTCAGTGCTCCAGCGTCCTCACTCCAAGAGGGGCAGTGACCGCTCCGTGGTCACAGAGCTGACGAGTGCCCGAGCCAGGGTGCTGCAGCCCCACCTCGCTGGACCCAGTTGTGTTCTTGGCCAGAGTGCTGCATGGTTTGTCGGTGGCACACCTGACCTTGCAGTCAGACTGGGCCCAGGGCAGGGACATGAGCACATGTGCTGCTCAGGAGGAGGCTGGGCCTGGGATCGAGGAGTGACTAGCACCCCGATGCTATTCCTGGGGAACCTGGATGGAAGGGGTATGGGGGCCTGCCTCTTGGTTGCACTGCAGATGACCTCCAGTGAGGGTCAGGGGTCACCAGCTGCAGAGCAGGGCAGCCTGTGGTTTGGGTGAGCTGGTATGGGACAGGCACGGACACCCCAGCCTTACTCAGAGCAGCCTTACTAAAATGCTGACGGGGGCTCAGGCAGAGAGGGAGTGCCTTCTGCCGGCGCAGGAGGACATAGACAGGGTCTCACTTAGCCCAGCACAGGGGCCATCCTGGAATACTGTCTGCTTCAAAACCTGAGGCCCGGGAACTGTGTCTCCAGTTCCCATCCCCTGAGCATGCTTCACATGGTCCTGGTTCAGCCTGCAAGTCAAAAACTTAATGAAGGCCTCCCCCAGGCCAGGCACTGAGGCAGTGGTCAAGGCCCCTGTCCTCCTGGACTTTTATGCTATTCAGGGAAGTTGAACCCTTTATTCAGGGAGAATAAACAGGTGCCTCGTCTGCCTGGCCCAGGAAGTGTGATAAATGCAGGAAGGCAGGGCCAAAGAATATCAGGTGGGAATAAAAGCAATGCAGACTAAGCCGGGGTAGGGGACTGCAGAATGATGGGGCCCCCTACAGCATGGGGGCCAGGGGAGGCCTCTCTGAGGAGACATCTTGTCTGTAGAGACCTGAGTGACAAGAGGAAGCCAGCCTTGTCCAGTGCCAGGCCCACAGAGGGGAGAAGCTTCATGGAACTCTGAGGCCAGTGCGGCGGGGAGGAGACCAGGCCCAGGCCAGGAAGGGGGCAGATGGGCACGTGGGCAGCTCGCTGGCCGTTCTTCAGTGAAGGGCTTTATAGAGGAGATGGGCAGATCTGGTTTATGGTTGCTTTTTGCTTTTTGTTTTTTAAATTACTGTTGCTACTGTCTGGAAAACAAATTGGGGGGGGCAAGAGTGGAAATGGGGCTTGTTAGAAGTTGAGGGGGGATCCAGGAGTGCAGTGATGTGGACACGGAGAGAAGCAGGCTGGGGGGGCTTTCCCAAGATGGAGTTGGTAGTGTTTGCATCGGGCTGGATGTTGGGTGAGGAAAGAAGGGAAGGGTGACCCCCAGTTGGGGTCTGAGCAGCTGGGAAGATGGTGCAGCCTCAGTTTTGGTCAGAGCGATCCCAGGAGGGGACTGACTTCATCGTAAGTGACCAGGGCAGGGGCGAGTCACTCCTTACAGCAATTGCAGTCACGGGACCCACGCACCCGCCCCGCCTGCCGCGCCCGGTCCCTCCGTGATGTGCTCTTTCCTACTGAACCATCCAGCGTCCACGTCATCGGTGGCAGTAACGCGAGAGCTGAAGTTCTGGCAGGAGGAAATGACAGCGATGGTCAGGCAGCCTGGCCTGCAGGGTGGAGCCCACCTGGGGGCGGGGCTTTCACTCCCAGGGATCACTGTGTGCCTCGGTGTGAACGGCTCCTTCCACCCAAGCGGCCTGAGCCTCTCTGCAAACACCAGGGGAGGCAGATGTGAGACCTTCACGTGCATCGGGTTTTAGGGTCTTTCCTCCAGGAAGAGCCTCTGCCCCCACGTCCCTCCCCCCCACCATGGTGCCCTTGCCCCCCCCCCCCCCCCCGGCTCTCTTGGAGCAGGTGGTGGTGGTGGGGCGCTTGTTTCAGGCTTTCTGGCTCCCGTGGAGGCAGGTGGGAGAGGGCAGAGGGGAGGAAGGCGGGGGAGACCAGCACGCGCAGCCCAGGGGCTCGGCCTTGGTCTTCCCTCAGCACCCTGCCTGCGCTGCTTCTCACAAATTCTGCTGACGTTCCAGCCTTGTCTTCCTTGACGTTACCACACTGCTGGACACTGTTGATTGCTCCCTTCTCAAACAGCCTCTCTTCCCTCTTAGTTCTCTTCTGCCCGCCATTCTCATGACCAGCTCCCCACGACGGCCGTTGTTCCTCGTACCCACTAGATGTTAGTGTTCTGACCCCAGTTCATACCCTCCCCAATCTCTCCCATCCTGCGGGGCTCTCCCCAGCTTGAGCGCCTCGGCCATCACCTCTGCGTCGGGTGGGGGTGGTGCTGTTCTCCCCCAGCCTCTCTCCAGAGCCTGGACTGGGTCACGGTGCCTGCTCCTCAGGGCGCCCTGCTCACGTTGGCCTTTGACGGCTCACACTGGTGTGCCTGTCATTTAACTAAGGTTTCTAGGAAGTGACAGTGAGTGCCAGGAGCTCCCTTAGCAGACTTTGGAGCAATATGGCAGACTGAGCCGACGAGGAACAAGTGCTCCCACCCAGCTGCCTGCTCTGAACACGCAAACACAAATAAACACTGCGCAGAGCACCACTGAGGAGCCAAGCTGAACTGGAAGCCAAGACGGGGAAGTCACGAAGTGTTAGAAACAAAGGGCTCTCAGAGTCCCACAGTGAGAGTCGAGAGGAAATGCTGTGCGTGGGCCTCTGTGGCTGGGGGTTCCAGGCAGCAGGACCCCACACATTGGGGAGGGGGGTGCTGGAACTCAGAGAGCTGTCAAGTGTCACCCCATCAGAACATGCCTGTCCAGCCTAGGGGAGCCCCGAGGGAATGTGGGTGGAAAAAAGCACCTACGAGAGACAGGTCCCATGAGACCTGAATTGACATGGGGACCCCAGACTGGTAAGAAATGAGGAACAGTGTCCCATGCAGATTCGAGTGTGGACTCTTGCATCAAAGACCCAGGCTCAGCCTGGACCTGCCTCTCAGGATTAGGATTAAAAGAAATACACACAGCGTGTTTAGCTTGCTTGGCGCATGGGAAGGGCGAGGCGGTTATGAGCTGCTGCTGCTGTCGCTTAGCATCAACTCTCCTTGACGGTTGTCTGTAGCCAGGCCCTGTCCGATGACCTGGTACCCCTGTCAGCATCTAGCACGACTCTTGCTTCTGGCCTGCCTTTCTTTCTTTTTTTTTTTTTTTAAAGATTTATCATGCATACAAGAACTGGGGTACAGGCCAGATGCGCGGGAGGGTGAGAGGATTCACCAGAGACAGAGGGGGGAGCAGAACAGGCAGACGGACCAAAAGCACTGCTGAGGAGAGCAGCAGGCGAAACAGGGGAGGTCTGCCGCGCCATGTGGGTATCTCCCCTCAGCCAGCTGGGATCGAACCCTTGCTGCAGAGGCTGCGGACAGCTTCACATCGCTGCGCTCAACCGCCTGCGCCACCAGGGGCGGTCTGGGCTTACTTTTTCTAGTCCCTCCTCGCACCACTTCTGGAGTGGTCTCCCCCAAGTGGCTCCAGTGTTCCCACTTCCCCCGTTAAAGACGGCACTTAGCACCTCCCGCCCGCCCCCTCCTCCTCCAACACCCCAGAGCAGGTGGCTCCGATACAGCCATGTGCTCCCTGAGCTGCTTCACCTGCCATTTCACCACTTCCCATTTTATGATAATACCTTGTCGGCCACCTTTTAACCATCATTTGGGTTTCTAGCCCTGATGGTCGGTGGCCCCTTAGAGTGAGGGAGATACTGAGCGTGGATGAGAGAGGGTTGGTATAGGGGTTGATGTTTTCGAGGGAACTCGCCTTTAGGAGGAGGGCGCCTGGCATAAACCTGGGGCTGCAAGCATCTCGCCAAGTGCAGAGCACCCAGGGCAGGCGTCTGGGCGATGGTAGTAAATGCTTCTCCCTCCTTCCTGGTTCTAAAACACAAGCCATAACCCTTTCAACTGGGCCAGTGGGACTCTGCTGCCCGCAGCAACCCAGAACGCAAGGTCGTGTGCACGCAAGAGTGGGCCAGAGGAATTTCCTGCCCAAACACTGCCACAACCAACTCATTCTTTCCCCTTCGATTGGTATTCGCTGTTCATGCTTAGCTGCTTGTGATTGGCACCCTGTTTGCAAGCTGAGTTGAAGTGTCCGGAAAAGCAGAATCAGCAGTAAAATGGTCATCACATGTCCACGGTAGCCAAGTGGCCAAGTCAAAAACACACTTTGCCAAGTGGCAAGTCTTCATCTCTCGCCTTTATCTCTTGTCCAAAGCGACACTCGCCTGCATTCCTGCCCAACTGTGGCCCCTGGAGCAGCCTTGTGCCCCCACTTCCAGGCAATTGTGGTGCATCTTCACCCTCTGGGGCCTCGCCAGGCCTGTCTCTGCTGGTTGGAATCCTTCCAGACTCTCCAGGACCCTCTTCCTGAAGTCTCTCCCCTCTACTGGGAGCTGCTCTGCCCTTCTGGATCCCTCTCGGAGTGTTGCTGACCCTTGCTTGCCCTAGCTCGCCCATTTCGTTACTCAGCCAGCATCAGTAGTGGGGTTGCACATTTGGTGCCTGACTCCCCATCCTCCTAGGTTCACTCTGCACCCAGGACAGGCCCGTGGCCAGCTTCCATCTGGAGTCCCTGCTCAGCCTCCTGCCTCCACTCTCGGGGCTTTGTGGGAATGTCTGCCAGGGTCGCTATGAGTGCCATTAAAAAAAAAAAGTCTTAGGGAATGTTTGGAAGCAACTGGTAAAATCGTCCTACAAGATCATGTCCTGTGAACATGTGAGTGAGTGCCTGTGCATGTGTGATGTAGATAGGCGTGTACATGTACACAATTACAGGATAGTTTCTTACAAAAGTAAAGTCATGACTTGTATAAGTGTAAAATGAATATTTGTCAAAGATTTTATTTAATGAGTGAAATCATTTAATTTTTTTGTTTGTTAATCACTTTAATGGTGTCATGAATGAGTGAGAGAGCCAGAAAGTTACAGTTGTATCAAAAGAGACTCCAGACTAGCTCCTTCTACAGTCAGGTAATGAATGCTGAAATAACCCCAAAGGATCCAAGATCAGTATTCCTAGGATGATAATCACTGGCATTCTATGAGACTTAAATTGCTTTTCTAAAGACACGAATTATTTGCATCACTCCATTTTCTACAAGTTAATATACGGCTGTATGGAGTTTAAAATGGCCTTCGCGGCAAGCAAATAGGTTCAGCTGCCATATTCAAAGGGCTGGTTTCCCCTTGGTTACTTATGACAGTCTCTATTGCAACTTATGTTTTACTTTAAATATGTGATTCTACAGTTTATTTCTCTCTGAGAAACGGATAGTTTGTTTCTAAAGAGGTTAAAAATTCCTTTTAAAAAGTGCCCTAGTTTCTTTTCTTTACTGATGCCATACTCAGTCTGCAGAACGCATTGGCCCATAGATTACCCACAGCACTAAAAATTCTTTCCATTACCAACAGTAGACACTGCAATTGAAATAGACTTTTGAGCCAGTTTTAACATATTTGGAGCAACAGACTCTTTGTTGAAAAGCATTTCCACATCTCAAGAAATGTTGTTCTCAAGGCAAGGGAGCAAGATACCAACATCCTTATAAAGGGGATTTGAAGGGGCTTTGTTTCTCTCATAGAGACAGTTTCCAGATTTGAACTATTTTGCTGGAAGAGGATTTATTTTTCATCGCTAGTCAAATTCAAGTGTCACACATAGACTCTCAAAGCACAGCAAGCGAAGTGTCTGAGCGTGACTGACTTTTCTAGGTTTGTGACCTTCCTGCCTTTGACCCTGTGGCTTATGAGTCCTGTTAATCCCTTGAAGCTGATACTCGGCATATGCCAAGTATTTAAAATCAATATGTAAGGATTTGATTTTTACCTTGTAATTTTAGTTCACTTACACATGTGGTTATGGCCCCTTTCCAGATCTGAAGGTTGTATATTTTTGCTTTTTGACTTTTTTGTTAGAGGTCTTACATGTTTTATTTACATTTTAAAAATGAGGTCTTGGGTTTAATGAGCATTTCTGTAGGTTTGGTGTTTAATTTTAACATGTTGATTTCTAATTGTCTGTTTATCGATTTCTCCTACTCTTCCTGCCCCCATTTTCCTAGCTTCTTTGGTGGCAGATTTAGTTCATTTTTGTTAGTTCTTACCTATTTAATTATGAAAATTTAAGACCATGTGTTTTCTTCTCAATACGATTTTGGCTGCCTCACCTAGTGTAGCATAAAATCTCGTTATTTGTGTTTTGTAAAATCTTGGTTTTATTTCTTCTTTTACCTAATAATTATTATTAGGGTGTTCAAAATTTCCCAAGGAATTAGATTTTTAAGTCACCATTGTTATTTTTTTTTATACTTTTATTCAGCAAATAGGTAGGCAGTGTTTCCTCTTTGTCAGGAACCATAGCAGATGCAGGGAATGGAATACCAGCTGCCTTCGTGAGATTTGTCATTTGCTGACTGAGAGGCATTGTAATTACACCACTCGATACGATCACAAAAAAATACGGTGGAAGAAAATCTTAGGGTGCCCTGAGACCTCTAAATTTTGCTAGAAATGGAGTTGCCTATTGTAGTTAGTAAACTTTTCCTTAATCTTATTTACTTACCTCTTTTTCTGAGCATGCATGGTTTTAGCATTTGTTTCAGTCAGGTAGGTGAATTATTTCCTTGTCTATAGTTCTCATGGTTTCTGAGTCTTCCCATAAACTCTAAAATCTAAAGGACGCTTAATTCATATGAGGTTTTCAATTTATGGCTCCACTTGTAATAAAAGTTTAAAACACGTATAAGCAAATGTTAATTTTTGTATAAACAAACACTATATTAAAAAATTAAATCTTAAATTTGCCGGCATAATACATGCACATTAATTCTAAAACTCACTAAGTCCTGAGACAGCTAACAACTAACACTTGTTGCTCCGTCTCCATGCCCCATTTTCTCCCCAGAGGCAGCCACTTATGGCCATTCAGTGCATTCTTCAGACAGTTACTGCCACATTGGCACCAATGTGCTTTTGCTACAGTGTTTCAAATCTTTGGTGACTTCTTTGTATGATAAATGTTGAAGTTTTCCTGAACCACCTTACCTCCTCCTTCAAAAACACTCATGTTGCTATAATTAAATCACTTTGTTAAATGAGTATCCAGGGCCTCCCCGGTGGCGCAGCGGTTGAGCGCTGGGTTGCGAAGCTGCCCGCAGCCTCTGCGACGCAAGTTTGATCCCCGGCTGCTCCCCAGCCACCCGAGGAGGGTCCCACATGGCGCGCAGACCTCTCCTGCCGCCCGCTGCTCCCCTCGGCAGTGTACTTCGGTCCTTCTGCCTGCTCTGCTCCCCGCTCTGGCTCTGGTGGATTCTCTCACCCTCCCACGCTTCTGACTGTACCCAGTGCATGTATAAACAAACAAATAAATAAATAAATAAAACATGCCTCTATTAAAAAAAAAATGAGTATCCAACGTTCTCATTTTTGGAATGTGTAAATATGGTTCTCTCTCTTTTTTTGTTCCCTTTAATGCCTTATTTTTTACATTTTTAAAATTTATTGAGGTAATGTTGATTACAAGACTTGTGTATATTTTAGGAGTATAGGTTCATACCTTCACAAATAGAAGTCATCACAGCATACCCACCAAGTAGTCAAGTAGTAAGCCATGAATAACATGTCCTTTTTGAAATACTTTTTCATTTCCCTGGAATTTCTATTTCCCTTAAAAAAAATTCTTACTATCTTCTATCAGATATATGACATATATATATTATCTATATGATATATATGTAATATATATCTTTGCATATATATTCATGTGTGCAATAAATTTTTACCAGATTTTATATATAAAATATTTAAATTGTCTTTATTTTGTCTTTTGCTATATAGCAAATATACTTATTTTCTCCCCCACAACATGCCATCCTATCAGGTTTCTTCCCAAGCCTTCTTATCTCTTCCAGAGCTGATCTGAAGTGGACCAGTGGTCTCCAGACCCATTGCGCATCTGTCATCGCAGAACCTCCCTTTCCTTCTTTCTGTTCCTGGCTTATTCCTTCTTTTTGCTAGAGGAAGTTCTCAATTAGTTCATAGGAGATAGGTGTTCTGGGTTTTTTATGTCTTCTAGTGTCCTGTGTATTGCTGTTGAGAGATTTGATGCTGTCCTGAACCTCATTTGTGGGCACAGATTGGAGCAGATGAATGAAGTCAGCCAGATCCAGGCCTTCTGAATGTGTGTTGGAGGGGGTGGTTGGCAGGGAGTATGTGTGTAGATGCAAGTTTAACAAAGGGAGGTGTGACTTCAGGAGGCTGGCTTCAAATTTAAGAAGCGTGCAAATGTAGCTGCCTTTGGTTATTCCAATCTATGAAAGAACCTCTGTTGTTCATTTAAGGCCAATCTTTAGGGTGACTTTCAGGGCTAGGCCTGGGAATATTTATGTCAGGACATAGGTGATCACCTCCGTGATGCCCTGCATAGAAGCACTGACAGATTAAACAGATGGGCTCAACATGGCAGGGGACAATGGCAGTCTCCTAACTGGGTCCAGAGAAGCACTGGGCACCAGTAAAGGCTCAGCTGCAGTTTGCATGAGGATAACATTAAGGATTTGTTTGACTGTTGAATGAACACTGGCGATTGCCAAAGAATTCAGTTGGGGATGTAGGTTGCATAATAAAGAGATGACCTCCTGGCTAAGGGAGTGAAGGACCTGTGCAATTTCACAATGGGGCAGTTCACAGCTGGAGTTATCTGGTTCCAGTTTGAATTTATGTTCTTCATTTAATGCTTAAATGTTCATTTTAGATGCCCCCCCCCTTTTTATAGCTCTCCTTGACACTTTCCTTGCCCATAGTTTATTATTTGTCAGAGTTCTTGGTCTCTATTTAACTTGCCATACTGCTATAATGTATGTCTCTCTGTTGTATTCATCCTCAAGAATGCTCACTTAATCCTGAAATAGAGACAACAGCCCTGGGCCCACCTTTGTCATTGGGCTATGTAAAGATCAGATGAATGGTTTGTTTTTTGCTTTATAAATAGCAAATGGGAGATGGTGTTACTTCCTGTCCAGTTGTTGATGTGATAAATAACAGCCTCAAATTAGCAAGCCAGTGCAGCTGCTGTCCTTAGCATCTGTGTAGCATCCCCACCCTGATGTGTCCTGAATTTTTTAATGGGGGAAAAAAACATTCAGCACTTGGACCTTCTTTCAGCTCATTCCTTTGCCTTTATTCCCTGAAGTCCGTGAGCTGTCACTGCTTGGCCAGGCCATACGTGGCTACATTCTCTGTGGCTCCAGAGGCTGAGGACTGAAGAATTGGGAGGCAGGGGTTCCTGGCCTCAGTCTGGGTCTATAGACCCAGGTGTTGGGATCTGCAATGTATTTATAACCCTTGGGATCCTTCTGTATCGAGGTCCTGGTTTCCCTGGGCACTGGACTGTCATGTTTCCACTTGTATCTGCTGTAGGATGGGGCTGTTGAACATTGGCCTCCCTCTGTCTAATGGGCAAGGCAGGACTGCTGTTCCAGATCCTTGCACAGACCATCAGGGGCTCAACACCAAAACTGACCAAGCATGTTCCAGTTTCCTACCTCTGGGATCCAGCCATTGATCTCAAATTTCACAGTCACTGGGTCCTGGAAGCTAAACTTGGGGGAGCACCCAGCACCAGCCACACTGCTGTGCCAAATGTAGTCCTCTCCACTGTGTTTCTTTACATGTCTGGCCTCCTGGTCTAGACCCCTTTCCTCAATGCCACTTTCTGTGGCCATTTCTGGACACTGGGCCTTGACCTGGGCATGCAGGATGATGGCAACATGAGTCCTTAGCATCAGTCTGGAGAGCCAGGTGTTCAGGTTTTTACTCCTTTCCAAGAAGGTTCCTGTGCACAGTGAGAGCCCTTCTGTGGAAAGCCACTTCACAGACAGATCTAGCTGTCTCTGGTCTCTGGGCCGTGCGGACCTACCTGCTCATCCTGTATTTGCTTCATTAAGTCACCCCTTAGAAGTCTGGCTTCTTTTGGTTAAAATCCCACACCCAGGGTGAATATTGCAGAGCAGTAGATGAGGAGGGAATCCAGAGGACACAGCCTGGATTGGAGAGATGGCCTGGCTGTGTGCAGCACATACACATGAACTGTGAAATTTCTTGCTGTAATCCAGCAATGGAGAAGTAGAGGAAAGCGCAAGTGGCTGTGGACTTGGAGAAAAGAGAGCTGAGGTAGCTGTGAAATCACTTGGGGTGGCCTTGAGTTTGCTGGAGTCTCTGAGCTGCTTGCTGTATGCAGGGGGTTCTGGCGTGGTAGAGAATAGCATCAGAGGCTATTTCCCCAAATTGAGGCCATGAAACTTGCCACCTCTGTGTGAAACAGCCCCTTAAAATCATTTTGCGTCCTGGCACACCGCAGCCACACCTTTCAGGGAGTTTCCCTTCGTCTTGGCGCAGTGGCCCTTTCTCTTTAGCTCCTTCTGGTTATTTCTCTTCTCTCTCATACACTCTGTTTTCTTCTCACTCCAGCTTTTGAATAGAAAAGACAAGACCACCTTTGAGAAATTGGACTACCTGATGTCTAAAGAAGATAATTACAAGCGGACTCGAGAATATATCCGAAGCCTGAAGATGGTCCCCAGTATTCCCTACCTAGGTAGGACTCGCGATTGGCTTATTATTTCTTGAGAAACCTGCTCCAGTGCCAAATAAGATGTGTCTGGTTTCTAGTTGAGCACTTTTCAGGAAGCGGCGTGGCCCACGGATAGAGGTAACTGGCCGGGGCCCTGGACTGGAACAGGCTGTTGGTATTTCCCAAGGACGGGAAGCTTGATGAGGCCTGGACCTTAGGGCTCGTCTGCCTTTTACACGAGCGGCCCGTGAGCCCCCAGCCTGCAGCCCAGAGGTCACAGTGACAGTGACATGACTCTTCAGGTTCACCTCACCCCCCAAACTGGGGGAGCTTGGGCCCAGTTCTCTCTGTTCTGGCTCTCAGGGCATTATGAATATATTTTATAAGATTTACATCAACAAAATGATTTTTCTGACTAGAGAGAATACATGTTCATTGAAGAAATTAAAAAGAAGAAATTAATATCCTTTGTCATTCGACCTAGAGATGATCACTGTTTTGCTTCTTGTCCTTTCGGTCATTTGGGTGCATATAAAATACATTTATCGCGAACATTTAATGTAATTACCCGCATTTCTGTAGGAGACTCAGTCCCTTCAGATAAATTCGTCAAACTTGAATCTGCTCGCCAGTCTTGACATTTAAGTGGTTTCTGCGTGTTTGCTATTAAAATTTTACATTGGACGTACCGGTTGCCACAACTTCCTATGTCACAGTTATGATCATTGCCTTCCTTGCCTTACAGTAAGTTCCTAGAGGGATGATCATGGGGTCAAAACTTATGCAAAATTTTATGCCTTTTAATGTATATTTTCAAAATGCTCTCCATAAAGGTTGTGTCGACTCACATTTTCAGCAGAAGGGTATGAAGCTGTCTGTCCTGCCGTGAACAAATACTGTGCCTTTTCAGGTGGCTGGTCTCTTTTTCCTTTTTTCATCTTGCCAGTGTGATGGGTGAAATGCTTCTTACAGTATGAGTTTCAGCATGATGCTAATTTTATGGGGAAAAAAAGTTCTATCATTTTGTGATCTAAAATAGTATTAATAACAAGGGAAATGAAGGTATTTTAGAAGTGACCCCTAACATTTTCAGGGATTAGCACAATTTTTTTGAGATCACGTTTTTTGACAACTTTTAAATTTCTTCCTCGTGCAATTGTTCATTTAGATTTTCTAATGCTTTAAAAGTCTATTTGGAAAGTTTACTTTTAATGGAAAGTTTGATCCAAGTTTTCAAAATCAGTGGGTTTTCCCCCCCTCATTATATAAATTTTATTACTATAGAATCTTATAGAGTATTACCTTGTAAATTTTAACCTGCTACACATGTGTGGTTATATTTGTTTTGTATTCCTAATAGTTTGCATTCCTGATTTTTCTTTCTTTTTTTTTTAATTTGCTCTGTCAGAGGTTTTTCTGTAGGCCTTTCCAGTGAATTAAATGTTATATCTGTTCTTTAGCCACAATCTTTCTGCTTTCTGATTATTCCATCAGTTTAGGAGGTGTTTTTTTCTGATCACTTTTTAACACCTTTGAAATTAGGATGGACCTTTCTGTTGATGGCAACAAGGTGCTGAGATAGCGTTTAACTGGCAGCAGTTTTTCTTAGAGATACTTAAAATAATGGTGCATCTTATAATAGATGGCAGCCTAAACTGATGAAATATGGAATTTTTCTTATTTTTCTATAATTTATTTCACCTGCTTTCCTTATTTTATTTCTGTTAAATACTTTGCTTAATTATTGGTTCATTTATATATATTATTCTTTTCACTTATTATGGGAACTAGGTAAGGCTATACATTGTCCTCTAATTGCAACTTTTGTTGTACCCTGTGTGTTGTATCCTCAGTGATACTCCTTAAATGTTGTAATCATAGTTCAATTTATTATTCTTTTATTCATTTATTACTTAAGGTAATATTTTTTTTAATTTTCAAGGGCTTGAGTTTTTTCCCAAGTAACTTTATTGAGATATAATTCACATGCAGCCCACTTAAAGTATACAGTTCAGTGGATTTTAGTGTATTGCAGAGATGTGCAACCATCAGCGCAATTTTAGAACAGTTTTATAATCCCCAAGAGAAACCCCATATCCATCATTACTCATTCCCTTTTGCTTCTAGCTACCACTCCCCAGCCCCTTACTCCCAGCTGTGGGCAACCACTAATCTATTTTCTGTCTCCATAGATTTGCTTTTTTCTGGACATTTCATATATGTTGAGTCACATAGTGTGAGGTGTGGCGTGACTGGCTTTTTTCCTTTAGCATCGTGTTTTGGAGGTTCATTTGTTACAGAGCATCAACAGTACTTCATTCCTTCTTACTGCCAAGTAATATCCCAGCATGTGGACATACCACATGTTATTTATCTGTTCGTCATCTGATGGACATTTGAGTTATTTCCCTTTTTTGGCTATTATAAGTAACATTGCTAGGAATGGCTTGTTTTTTTTTTTTAAGATTTATTTATTTATTCATACAAGATCCGGTGTATAGGCCAGATTCGCGGAGGTTGAGAGGATTCACCAGAGACAGAGTGGGGAACAGAACAGGTAGACTGACGAAATATACTGCCGAGGGGAGCGGCAGGCGAGACAGAAGAGGTCTGCCTTGCCATGTGGGATCGTCACCGACCGTCTGGGATTGAACCAGTGCTGCAGAGGCTAAGGACAGCCTCACAGCGCTGCGCTTAACTGCCTGCGCCACCAGGGGAGGCCCTTGGGTTTTATTTTTTAAGATTAATTTATTTATACAAGAACCAGGGTAGAGGCCAGATGTGCAGGAGGGTGAGAGGATTCACCAGAGACAGAGTGGGGAACAGAACAGGCAGACTGACTGAAATACACTGCTGAGGGGAGCAGCGGGTGTGACAGGAGAGGTCTGCTGCCACATGTGGATATCTCCCTGGCCGGCCGGGATTGAGCCTGCGCTGCAGAGGCTGCGGACAGCTTCACAGTGCTGCGCTCAACCGCCTGTGCCACCAGGGAGGCCCTGGCTTGGGTTTTTAAAAACATATTTTTCTCTCTAAATATTTTTACACTCATTTATACTATGTGATGCATATATACACTTTCTAGTTTTCTGAAAATATTTGAGGTTTGTCTGTGGCATAATATAACATCAGTTTTTGCAAATGTTCACGGGTGCTGAAACCAAGGTGAACCTCTCAGATTACTCTTCTAATTACATTATAGTATTCAAGCTATTAATTTGTTGTAATTTGGTCTGTAAGGACAGAAATATATGTCAGAGTCCCCTTGCATTTTTAGTGGTTTCCGCCTTACATTAGGTAGTGTATAAAGGGTTATAACAGCTGTAGGTTCATTGTGAAGTAGGTTCATCCCACAAAATGATCTTGATGCTCTTTGTTGTTTGCTGTTACTTCTTAGTCTGATATTCTGTGAAATCTGTTTCATTTTTCATTCGCACTGATTTTATGTCTTTGACTACACTTTGAATTGTAATATTTCAAGTCCTTTTGTTTTAGGCATCATCCTTGTAAACAGAATTTGTTGGACCCCAAAACATCTAGTCTTTTATTCAGGGAGTCTGATTCTTTCACATGTGGTCTTATGTCCTGTTACTGAATTGAATACCATTTTGTGCGTTGTTTTTTTCCTGCTTTATCATGTCCTTGTTCTCTTCTTTTTGCTTGTGGTAAGCTGCAGTGTCTGCGTGCTTGGGGATCCCCATCTCAGATCCACAGGTGGAAGGCGTGTTGATACGCACAACCCCTGAGCCCATCCCCACGTTGCAAAGGCTGAACAATTAAGGGGTGAGGGATGGTATTAGGGTGAGGCTAGCTGAGCGCAGTCCACGGGTCCGCCTTGCCTCGGTGCTCCGGGATCTGTGCCTCTTCTCGCCCATAAGCATGATCACGAGCGACAGCTGTGCTGTCGTTGGCTTCCGGTGGCGATGGCCAGTAGGTCTTGGTCAAAGGCAAACTGGACCAAAACCACTTCCCTCTTCTGACCAAGCCTGTTACCCAGATGTGTGCCCTTAGGCTGTCGGCCAGTGGTTTCTTGCGTGTCGCCAGGGTGACTCTTCTTAGGAAGGTCCCGCCTACAGTGGATGCAAAGCCTTCTGTGGCCTGAATTTCTGACTATCCAGACTCTGGACTTCAAGCACAGACACAGACCTCCTTCTCCTCCGCCACCTCCTCTCACCTGCCTTTTCCTAGCAGGGCCTCCTGAGGGCCTGTGCCTGGGTCTCCTGCTTCAGCCTCTGAGCGAGCCCAGCTGAGCCAGCGCCTGTCCCTGCACCCTCCAGGGACTCCCCTCCCCTAGAGCCCGCAGGACTGCGTTTCTCATACTGGCATCAGAATGGCTCCTGACACTCACAAGTCAAAGGAGAAAACGGGGTGACTGGCCCCCCTTTACCGTGGGGGTGTCGTGTTCATTAAAGAGAAGGAAGCAGAATCCCAGGCTGAGGCTCAGTGGGCCCATCCCCCATGGCAGCCAAGGCCCCGCCTGCCTGATCTTGCGCACAGACCTTGCCCAAGTCCATTTGCAGCTTCAGTGCTGGATTCCTCTTGAAAACCCAACCTGTCAGGGGACGGATTTGTTTATCTAAGCGGAATAGTTACATAATTCCTGGAAAGTACGATATAGGAAAAAATGTCTGAAACCATTTCTTTCCCCTGGCAAAGTCCCCACCATGGGTCTTTCCCGGGGAGGGCCTGTCAGGCAGCTTTGTGAGTTCCAGCGCTCCAAGCCTGGAACCTTGCTTCAGCAGTCACTGGCCTCTGATACCAATGAAGGGTTTTATTTTTGTGATGATTCTTTTAAACCTCTGTGGAGGGTACTGGCTTCTGGGCCTGCTCACACGCATGCCTCTTGCTCCATGTGGGATGCCCCCACACTGGGCCAGCGGTTGCCTCACCACATGGGTGTCTCCCTGCTTCCTCTGTGCAGCTCCTAGGAGCCGGCTGGCTGCACCCAGAGTCTCCCCTGACACAATTTTAAAAAACACTAAGGGAAAAACTGACTACCTTTTAAAAATAGGACTCTTTCTATCAAAAAGCTTCTTCCCTATTACCTCAGAGTGTGAAAACAGATTCAGTTATTTGCAGTTTAATTTTTTTTTTTTTATGGCAACTTCTGGTAAACCCCCAGTTCAGATGGAAATAACAAAAGTAGGCAAAGAGCCATGAAGAACGGCCACACTGTTTGTTTCTAAATAGCTTTATTGGCTTAGAGGATATTTGATTTTTCACTACCTGTAAGTCCTTCTAGGGAATAGTTTAGTAAAATTAGGAATATAATGGATTTTAGAAAAGGTTTAGAACAGATTCTAAAAGAAACTGTAGACACTGTGGAAAACTCTGATCTCCAAGGAACAAAAGGAGGCATTCTGACATTTCTGACTAGTAAGAGAACATGAAGACATTCCTGGAAAAATCTACCCAGACCTCCCATGTGTAAAGTCAGTTTCTGTAGACGACTCCTTCAAGCAAGCAAACCCTTCCATTTTAAAATGGAAGTAAGACTTTATTGTCAAATATGATCTCTGACGTTAAAAATCAAAGTAAGTTGTTTCTGAGTACAAAATAAATAGAGCTAAACTCTTGGGTGTCTAGGACTTAAGAAAACAAGTGGTTATGGTCAAAAAGAGGTGTTTCTGCTGATACCCCAAGTCCCCCAGAACAGCATGAGGAGAGAGAGGCTCATGCTCTGCTTGCTGCAGAGGGGGGCTATCCTCGCGGCTGGTCGCCAAGGATCAGAGGCCCTGTCCTCAGGCGATGGGCTGGCCAGACGCCATTTGAGTCTGGTAGAGCTCATGGCTCGTTCCTGATGACCAGCCTGGAGTACAAAGCTAAGACAAGCTGAGCATCAGGAAGGAAAAGACTCAGGAGCAAATAAAGGGGAACCCAGCCCAACCTGGGGGACCGTGGAGGGCTTTCTGGAGGGAAGCCCTAAAGGATGACTACATGGGATGAAGAGGCGGGAGGTGAGCACTCTGGACAAAGACAGCAGCTTGGGTGGAAGCCCGATGTGGGGAAAACATGTTTGTTGGAGAAACTGGCCGGAGAGCAGGGAGTGAGGGGGCGTGTGTCACAAGACGCCGCTGGAGTGGAAGGGAGGACTGAGGTCACTCGCGGCCTGCACGCTGGGAGTGGGGAGCTCAGGTTCTGATGCTGAGAGCAGGAGGGAGCCCCGGCAAGTAAGCCAGGGCATGGCTGGCTTGGATTTGCATGAACACATCCCACCTCGCCCAAGGCACACGTGGCTTCAAGGAGGTCAAGCTGAGGAGGAAAGACCAGGGAGGGGTGAAGCGAAGGCTCTGGTGTGTCACTGTGTTCAGATGCTGCTAGAGGGGCGGGGGAGCCCTTCAAAACAGTGCCCCAAAGTCTTGGGAAGACCTAGCACAGCGGTGGGCGAGCTTGTCCCTCATTCCTGCTGGAGACAGGTACTTTGGCTTTGAGAATCCCATGGACATTGAACCATGGGCTCTCAAAGCAGAGACGAAGGGACACACGCTCTTGGGATCTGCCTCCAGGAGGCGGGGGCTTGAACTGGCAGCGGTGCCAGAGCACCTGCTTCTCAGCATGGGCCTCAGTGGCTGTTGCCGCTACTACCCCGCCACCCTGGGACCAAACAGTCAGGGTTACTGCTGTTCCCAGCTTCACCAGATCCAGGGTGGTCTTGTCCTTCAGTGCCCAGCTGAAAAAAATTCCACTCTCCATGCAGGAAATCCAACCTTTTTTTTTTTTAAAAAAAAAAGATTTATTTTTTATTTATACAATAGCTGGGGTACAAGCCAGAGGCTCGGGAGGGTAAGAGGATTCACCAGAGACAGAGTGGGGAGCAGAACAGGCAGAAGGACCGAAGTACACTGCTGAGGGGAGCAGCGGGCGGCAGGAGAGGTCCGCTGCGCCATGTGGGACTCTCCCTGGCCGGCCGGAAATCGAACTGGCACTGCACAGGCTGCGGACAGCCTCACAGCGCTGCACTCAGCCCGCTGCACTGCTGGGGAGGCCCTCCAACCTTTTTTTTTTTTTTTCCCTACCCCACGTGTTTCCAGGAATCCCCCAGGAATACTCATTTGTTCCACAGATACATTCTGGTTGTTGAAAGCCTCAGCTGACTGCCTGGCCCCAAACCTCTGCTCCCCAGCCTCTCCCCCGCCCCCAGCCTTCCCCTGCCAGTCTCCCTAATTGGCCCTGCGAGCCGGGGAAGCACAGCAGAGGGTGGACGGAGGCTCCCAGCGCCATGCAGACTTTGGAGTGCCCGTCCAGAGCCAGTGGGCCGTACCCTTGCTGCTCTCTGACCTCTGGCCACACTGGCCTCCCTTCCGAGCCCAGGAGAGCCTTTGATCAAGTTCCCCTTCCCCAGATTGAGGCCTCTGCTCCTCTCTAGGGCCCAGCAGGCAGGCAGAAGCTGCCCTCTGACCCATCTCAAACATCTTCTCAATTAGCAAAAGAATTGAAAACAGTGCCATAGACCAGAGGAGGGAACCCTTTCGGAGCTCTGGCAGACTGGTCGGCTGTGCATTGTCTTAACCGCTCCGGAGGCTTTGCCTCTACTTTGCAGTCTCAGGATTTGTTATCTAAAAACTCACATTTTTTATGGGACTTCACAGTCTTGCTCAATTTTTATGCAAAGGCAGTGGGTGTTCTTAAAGTCCCCGTTTTGTGAATGGAAGAAGACCACAGTCTGACGGACGTCCCTGGGGCTACTGGGTGTAACCCGGCCTCTCGTGCTCATGGCCTGGGTCCACCGGCCTTCTCCACACGCTCCCTGGCCTCCGTCTCGTGGAGAGAAGAGCAGGAGGAAAGCATGCTGGGGGACTTGTCTCCTGTGGGCCTCCCTGTCCCGAACTGAGCACCTCATCCACTGTCCCTTCTGGGCCGCAGGAAGGACCTGCTGGGCCAAGAAGTTGTGCGTGACCCCATAGTGCAGAAGCCCATTTTGTGCAAGAGAACGTGTGTTTTCACAGTAGGAATCTGTGCCCACATCAGACTGCTCCTCTGCCACCTTGGTCTTGAGTTCTTGTTTGGCGCCCACAATGACAGTGGTGACGTGTGTGTGTCCCTTTTCACAGCACCGCACTGGGCGCTTTCCTCACGGTCTCTCAGGGGTGGAGGAAGGGGTGAGTTTCTGCATCCTCAGGACTCGCCCAGTGTTGGTGGGATGTCCCCTGAGAGGGAGCGTGAGCACAGTGGCCCTGAGAATTGGGACGATCTCGAGTGGATGGCTCCTGAGGTGACCCCAGGACCCTTGTGCCTGTGGGCTCCCTTGCTCTTGAGCAGGAGCAGAGCACAGTGATTTGCTCTCAACAGATAGGACAGAGAAAGGGCTGTCCCTTCTGGGACTGGATTATAGAAGGTCATGCCTTCCACGTCGGGGCTTGCTCCCTCTTGGGTCGCACATTGGTGGGACCGGGCCTGGCTGTCCTGTGGGGAGGCCCCCCGGCAAGGAATCGAGGCTGCCAGCGCCATGTGAGTGAGTTTTGAAGCAGATTCTGCCTAAGTGGAGCCTCTGGATGAGACTGCAGCCCCGTCTTCAGAGGCACCCCCTGAGCCACACCCTGATTCCTGACCCACAGACACCACGGGCTGTTGAATATCAACTGTTGTCAGCTGGAGTTTAGGGATGGTCTGTCCCACAGCAGCGCACCCCAGCCTTTGCCACGGCCTCACGTTGTTCCTTTGTTGCCCTGTGTTTGTTGGGACTAAATCGGCTGTGAAACCCAACACACAAGAGCAGCAAGGAGCGCTGGGTCCCTGTCAGAAGCTAATTTGAGGGGAGGAAATCCTACAGAACCAGGACAGGGGTAGTTCTCTGAGAGGCCAGGAATTCCTGCAGCTCTGAAGGAAGATAGGTGCCTGGGGACGAGCTGACGGAGGCCTGAGAGGGCCCAGAAAGTCACCCACAGAGAGACAGACTGCAGCTCCCCAGTCAGGTGTGCGCTGGGCTTCCAGGTGTGGTGTGTCCCCACCTCCAGGGCCCAGGGCCTGCCCAGGCGTCCCGCACACCTGGGCGACTCATTCCTTCAAGACTCGAAACCACAAAAGTAACTGTCGTAAAACTCAGTCACGCTAAAGCGAAAGCTATAAAGTGAAAAGCGAAAATCCCCGCCTTCCTCTCCTGCTCCCCAGAGGCAGCCACTGTTAATGGCTGGTGGGTGGTCCTGGACCTCCACACGCGCGACACACGCACACGCACATGCGTGGAGGGTGGGGGGTGGATAATACCCTGCTTTTTCTCCAAAGTGGGAACATTTTGCTCGTTTTGTGCCTCCCTTTGGTTCCACTCCAGGGTCGAGTTGTTTGGTGGTGCACCTGTGAAGTTCCTTTCCTCTTTCTACCGCTCTGTGGCCCCCCAGACTCCCTGTGGTCAGTGGGGTTGGGGGTGCCTAGCTGCGTTCATTTCTCCATCCCACCCCCCACCCCCCAGTTGATAAATGCTGAGCATGCTGCCGCTGTTTCCCTCTGATGGTGTCACCCGAGAGCGCTTCACCTGCCAGGGCAGCCAGCACAGCAGGTGGGCTTGGTGGGCGAAGGTATCTTGACTTCTGCGGGTCCCGCCAAGGGCCCCTTGACGGGGTGGCCGTCACCACCACTGTTTCCAGCGCTAGATGTTGCCAGCCACTTTTATTTGTAGTGAAGTTCTGTGCAAGATGGCATCTGGTCTTAGGACATGTTTCTCTACCACATGCTCTTGGCCGGGGAGCTGCTGCGTTTGCACCTGAAACACACGGGCCCTGGGCTCCAGCCCCTGATCGGACAACAGGCCTTTAGGCTCCCACCCAGCCCATCGGTCACCCCTGTTCCTGCCTCTGGGCCCGAAAGCACCATCCTCACTCCCTCTCCTGTGTCCCCAGCACAACCTGGGCCGCCCTGATCGCTGTGCAGAGGCGGGGAGGAAGCTGACAGAAATCGGTGCCTGGGCACACTGGCTGGGGCTCGGTCAGCATTCCGGGCGCAGAGCAGGCTGCGTGCTGCTTCTAATTGTTTCCCTCTCTGGTGATGAGGGTGTGGGCCTCTGTCATCACGTGGCTCCTGAAGGGAATTCTAATTCCATTCCCCCTACAGGAACTACCCATCTCTGCTCTGGCACCGCCCAGCTCCGCTCAGGCTCAGGACCAACGTGGTCTGTCCACCCTCGCCTCTTAGCATGAGATCCTCAGCTTCAGGAGGGTTCAGAGGGTGATCAGCCTGAGAGGCCAGACTCACTGTGACCACTGACAGCAGGGGCGGGCCAGCCAGCAGCCCGCCCACCGGGAGACACTGCGTGTGGAAGCACTCGGAGCTGCTCTGCAGCTGACAGGGATTATCTGCGTCTGGGCTCCCATGTGTGGGCTGAGCTGGCCCAGGATGCCCAGGTCAGAGAGGCAGAGAGACTTGAGTGTCTCGGGGGAATTGGTACCACGGTCTTGGTTCAGGCCTGACTCTGGGAGCAGAGAGACACCAGCCCCAGGCGTGAGGTAGGAGGACGGGAGTGAGCAAGTGAGCCCCCAAGGCAGAGACGCTAGCCGGGTGACATGGCCGGGGCCCAGCCAGGTAGAACCCGTGCATGAGGTGGCAGCCAGACCAGCCACGAGTGGGAAGCTCCCAGTGCCGAAGGCCAGGGGTTAGCCTAAGCTTGTCAGGGCTCTCTAGTCCCGCAGCGAAAGGGGAAAGGCAGGGCAAGCTGCTCAAGCCCTGGCAAAGGGTTGGAAGCTGCAGGGAACTGCGAAATCTCTTCCATCACTGCCGCCTCTTAGTGTCCCGTGCTCAGAGATAAAGGGAAGCTGACTCCCTGGCATCCTGGAACCTGCTCTGCGCAGCAGGCCTGCCGGCCACCTCACACACAGTCTGCAGGCAGGAAGGCTCCGCGCTGCCCAAGAGGCCAGATGCTCAGTGGTTCTGGGTGAGGGAGGACCCTCAGAGAGAGCCCATAGTGCTTCCATGTCATCCCTGGGGACAGTGAGCTCATGCCGCAGAGGCAGGGGCTCAGGAGCTGGGGTGCAAATGCTGAGCAGCCCAGGCTGTGCATCCTTAGACAAGCCAGGCCCATCTCTGAGCTGCAACTTCCGTTGAGTTGAAGGAGGGTCACTACAGAGCCCACCTCAGGGCTGCTGTGAGAGTGACGAGACCCGTGGGGGGCTACCACGGAGGGTACCTGGTATGAGTGTACCCTGTGCTGCCGGGGAGACCCAGCAGTGGGCACTTCACTGCCTGCAGCTTCCACAGCGATGACCTGAAGCTCAGTGCGCCCAGGAAGGGCAGGAGGAGCCCGGACCAGCACAGCCAGCGGCCGTGGTGATGACACAGCCGGGCTTGGGGGGGCTGGTGTACTTTCTGGGGTAGGGCCAGGGTCAGCAGGGGAGCAGGGGATGGAATCCCTCTAGCTAGCCAAACACAGTCCCCAAATATGGCAAAAGGTGGGACCAGCAGCAGCTGGAGTCCAGTCTCGACACCTTTTGGGGAGCAGCCCTGCCCCATGACTCATCTTCTGGGAACCTGGGAATGTCCCCCAGCATTCCCAGTGTGCTGAACTCTGATGGTTGGGAACCTGCTCCAAGGCCAGAGGTGATGAGAGGTGGACACCAACCCGCGCTGGCCAGCAGGGTCCTCGGGCCAGGGGTCAGTGCCGGCAAGGGGAGGGGCCGGGTGGCTGTGCTGCGGTCACGCTGGGATGGCCCGTGAGCTCAGGAGAGCAGATGGTGCACAGCAAGAAGCAGAAAGACAGAAAGAGTGGCGGGCGGGACGGCTGCCCTGCCTCTTGACGGCTCTCCAGACTCCCCAGATGGCTCCGGGTGCTCGGCCTGCGTTCGGGCTCCGGAGGTTCCTCGTGTCGTTATGTAACCAGCTCCTCTGTGCGCTGGATTCCATCAGGTGTAAGAAGAAACCAACTTTATTTTTCCTCCAGTGGCCTTTCCAGCCTGCTCTGTGGACTCGTTCTACCCCCCGCGGCCTTGCCACTGTGAGGCACCACAGAGTCCAGCCCCCTCTGGCAGTCTCGCCTTTCCAGACAGTTCAGCGTCGTCATCAGAAGTCTGGGTTCCCAGATGTGGAGGCCTGGGTGGGGGAGGCAGGCGGGCAGCGCCTTCCCTGCCTTCCCAGCCCAGCTGCTCCCCCCTCTGCCTACTGGGGTTTGTGGCCCTTGGGGTTGAGATGGAACAGAGGAGGCCACTTCAGAGTCTCCCTTCCGGGTGCCTCTGACTCAGCTCCCCAAAGGGTAGTGTTTCTCCAGTTGATGACTCGAGACTCCTTCCAGGGCTCCTGGCCCCTGTGCTGCCCTGCGCCCTGCAGCGCTTGCCCATCCTCCTTGCGGTGTCCTGGCTTTACACTTGACGTGAGCCCGACAGTAGTGCCTGTGCTTGGAACAGTCCCTTGAAGCCCCTCTCACATCACTTAGGGTAGGGGGGCTGCACCCTCCCTGTGGTCATGGTGGAGGGACATGTTTTTCCTGCATTTTGACAGTCTTGGGGGCGTCTGTGAGCTCATGCTGCAGCCCCTGCCCAATTTGGGGCCACCCCACTGCCAGGGTGCTCTTGCACTAACCCTAGATCGTGGGGCCCGTGTCATTTTGTCCTTAGCCTTCGGACCTTAGGTCAGACCGAGTCAGAGCAAGGGCCTGCTTAACACTTTGTTGCACTTTAATGTCCCCTGTTTGTTCAGCCCTGTTAGCTGGCTTTCTCAGCCCTCCATCACGAGTCTTCTCCAGACCATCAACTAGATGAGCTGGTCTGAGGGAGTCAGGACAGACCCCTCGAGCTGCCGGAGAGCGCCCTGGTTTGTGAGCACTGAAGTCTCCTGATGCCATGGGGCTCGGAATCCCGAGGTTTCTCTTTCAGTTCTGCTCAGTATTTGGGGGAGGGGCCTGCTCAATGCCGCTTCTTAGGGAGCACCACTGTCCTCTTGCCCCACTCCCCACGCGAGTTTTCCTTTCCTGTCACCTCCTACGCACCCCACTCCACTCCAGGGCTGTGGGGCGGGCGTCTATGGCCTGGGCCAAGGGGAGATATTCTCACCCCGTAGCGCCCGCATTCCACCACGACCCCTACAGCTGGCTTTGGAAGAGGGGGCTTGGGAGAAAGGCGTCAAGAACCCGCACTGTGCCGACCCTTGGCACCTCCTGCGTCAGCTGCCGGGCATGCTGTGGGGCACCTCTGCCGGCGGCCTGACGGAGCCCCGATTCCGCCTCCTCTGTGAAGAAGGCCCACCCCACCCTGGCAGCGCTGCTCTGAGGGTCACGCAGAGACGCCCCTGCGAGTCGGAGCTCGTGGTAGGGGTCAAGAAACATCGGCCCTCTTACCCCCCCACCCCACCTGCGGCTTTGCTGGGTCAGTGCACATGGCAGCACCGCTGCGGCACTAGAAAGAGGGGCCGCTGGGTCCTCAGGGCCTTGTGCCTTTCAAGTTTCTATATGCACGTGGTAAGACTGCTCCTGAAATACCCGCCGGCCGATACCCTCACCTTCCCCCCCATACCTCCCCACCCCCAACCCCCCCATCCCCGCACGCGCTTTCCACCCCGCCTCGGTGTGCAGAGGCCCTGGTCACTGCCCCTGGCCTGGGGCCACCAATGGCCTAAGCTTGTGTTGCGCCCACTGGGTGCGACTGAGACACCGTTTCTTGACTGCTGGCTCTTTGTGTGGCTTCTGACGTGTCATCTCACGGCGTTTGTGTCTCCTCTTCATTGAAGGAACGTTGAGTGTAGCTTGAATATTCACCCTGCATTTACCATCTATGTTGCGAATGTTTTTTTCTCACAATATTTGTGTTTTCGTCTTGGCTTTGTTTTATTGGAGGGTAGGATAGGTAGGGTTTTCTTTAGTAATATGTCGTTGCCTTTTACCTCACGGTTTGGGGGTTTCCACCTTGCCTCGTGGCCCCTCCCCCCCAGACTTGCTTGACAGGAAGGTGGTTTTGGCAGCAGGTGTGGGGGCTGGTTGCCCTGGCTCCTAGTCTGGGGGTCGCCTCTCGATAAGAGGACTTCCCGCGGCCGGGGCAGGGAGTCCTTGCTTTTGACCTGAGCAACTGAGTAGGAGGCGCCATCCAGTGAAATGGGATCAGACTCAGGGGATGTTTCAGGGTTGACTGTCTGCCGAGGGGCCTCCAGGGCAGCCAGGACCTGGCAGAGGTGAGGAGGATGAGCCACCCTGGGTTAGGGTGAGGCCCGACAGCGGAACTGCCCAGGACGTGGCGGAGACCACAGCCCAGTGTGTGTCCCTGGTGTGAGCCGCTTCCTGGTGTTGCTTCCAGAGGCTCTGGGGAAGGATGCCAGGAGGGCGTTTGGAAACAGTGTCGCACAGGGCAGAGGTGCCGTGTAGCACTCACGGCTTTTATTGCAGATTTGTGGCAATACAAGGATAATCTGGGAATATATTAAAAAAAACAAACCTTCCCTTTTATATACACAAAACATGCTACATGGTACACTTGGTGAGGATGCTGAGGTAATAGGCGCACACCAGGCCTGGCCAGGACCAATGCCCACGTCTCGACGCCTGACCACACGCCCCGGGAGGGTCTTGCCTTCTTCACTGTCTCTGGCTCCCTGCTGGGCAGTGTGTGGTGTTCCAGCAAGGCCCGAGGACCTCTGACAGCCGCCACTTGCTGTGCACTAGCTGAGGGGCTCTGCACCCTGATTCTTGAGTTACTCCCCAGAAGGGGCCAGTTCTCATTTCTGTGGCACCGGGGCTCTGGGGGACCGTGGTTTGGGGAGGGCTGTGGACTCTGAGAACAACAGGGCCTTTGGTCTGTAGCCACTTGGGGGCCCTGACAACCAGTGATGTCTCTTCACTTGAGTGTCTCCTGGGCAAGGTAGGTTATTATCTCTGTGAAGGTTAAAATGACATGTCGGCTACAAGTGAGCAGGAAAACACAACGGCGATACATTATCTGTGGCCAGCGGCCAGCTCTGGGGCCTGGCCGTCCCTTTCCTGACCAGAAAACTGGAGCCCTGACTGTCCCCTACTCAGAGGCTGAGGAATCTGAGGAAAGATGTAGAAAGATAACGTGAATGAAATGGTCAGGGGAAGCTGAGCAGGGAGCAGCAAGATGCCTGGAGCAGGGCCAGCGCTGGGGGCGCAGCAAGGGCTCACCCCCTGGCCGAGGGGTCATGGAGGCTGGAGTCCTGAGGTGGCGAGCAGTGGAGCAGTGTAGAGGGAGGCAAGACTGAAGTTTGATTAGGTGCCGAAAGGGGTTACTGAGCGAGGAAGCTGAGGAGCCCCGCGAGAAAGCACTGCAACATTCCTGGAAGAATCCAGGCGGGTGGAGGCCGTGGCTGCTCCCGTGAGCTGGAGCTGTGCAGGCGGGC
This sequence comes from Talpa europaea, assembly GCF_964194135.1. Classification (NCBI taxonomy): domain Eukaryota; kingdom Metazoa; phylum Chordata; class Mammalia; order Eulipotyphla; family Talpidae; genus Talpa; species Talpa europaea. The sequence continues at coordinate 5,634,202 of NC_140074.1, read as the reverse complement.
CTGCTCTTGGAGGCCAGTGACACATGCTAATGAAATGTTTTTTCCTAAGAGAGAAATTGCGGTATCAGGGTGGTCGTGAGGCGTGGACATGGGGTGAGGGTGGGGGGGGCGTGTGGTATGCCTGCAGGTGTCTGGGTCGCGCCTGCGGTGTGGCTCTGTGTGCACATGTGCGTGTGGCCACACGCGTGCACCAGGCAGGCTCATCCACATGTGCATTGTGTTTTTATTGTAGGGACTTCATTTGTTTAAGGAAAGACTTGTCTGTCGGTCTGTCCTGTCTGGATGGTGTGAAGAGAACTAGCGGGGACAGAGAATACTGTGTCCGCTCAGTTCCACCAGTGACTTGGGAAAACAGAATCCAGCCTCCCAGCCCCTCGGCGGCCTGCGGGGCCAGCGTGGCCAGGAGCTCCTGGCGGGGCTGGAGGGGGCCGGAGGGGGCCGGGGGAGCTGGCTTAGTGGAAGGTGTTGGGGTTGGGCCGGATCATCATCACCACTTTCTTAAGCGAGTAGGAGCCTCCGCGGAACTCAGCCCAGTAGACTCCATCCTGGTAGCGGCTCCGGTAGTGCCCACCGCGGTACCAGACCCCGTTGAGGTTGGAGTGGGCGCAGGCGTTGTACCACCAGCCTCCCTTCTGATAGTGGGCGCAGTTTCCTGCAGGAGAGCAAGGCAGGACAGGGTCAGGGAGGAGGGGGTCTGGCCCGTGTCCCTCCTGTGCTCCCGGACCTCAGCAGAACCTTCTCTGGGGGGCAGTTGGAGCTTGAGGGTGGATTGGGCTTTGGACCTGCCGAGACCTGCCTCGGGGTTGGGCCTTCTGACTAATGAGCCCTGTGACCTTGGGGAAGGGACTGAACTTCCCTGGGCCTCTGCGTTGTCACTGTAAAATGAAGATCAACAGAATGCCCAACCACACCCCCCCCTCCCCGGAACTGAGGGGGTTGTGTGAGGGCGCCCACTCGGGCCCCAAGTCCAGGGCCTGGTGCCGAGGAGCAGGGGAGGACTTCATCCCACATATCTGGTAGAAAGAGGAAATGGCCAGAGGTGGGCGGTGAGAGGCCAAGGAGTTTCTCTGAGGAATATTTAGGAGTCGAAAGTGTTGGGCCAGGGTCTTTATAGAATGACAAAGAAAGTGTTTAAGGGGAAGTGCTCCTCTATTCCTCCCTGGCCTGCCCTCTAGCTAAATATTTTTAAAACTTATTTCACAGAAGAAAAAAATTTTCCTAACACTTTTGGCACTGACACGGCATGCGGAAATGGGCTGCGGGACGAGCAGTTTAGAACAACAGCAAAAGCATGGGCAAGGTGGAGGCAGGCGTGCGGGGTGCCTCCTCCCCAGGAAGGCGGGGAGAGGAGCCACTGCCAGCTGGGGCTGCTCCTAATCAAAAGGGAGCCCCCAGTTTCCTGATCAGGCCTACGAAGGGAGCTTGGGAAGGGCTGCCCCACTCACGGTTGTGGGTTGGGTTGCCCAGACCTTGGAGTGGGGTTAGGAGGGAGCAGGCAGGCTGAGGCAGAAGGCTGAGGTGGGACCAAGCCCCAGGCTTGCCCAGAAATTTTCCTGGGCTCCCCTAGGCCATGAGGGGAGGCCATGAAGACCAGGCAGCCATGTGGGATTTGGAGAATGGAGTGAACCCTCAGCGTGCACAGCCTGCCTGCTGGAGGCCCACAGACGCCAGAGGAGGGAGGCCCTGGGAAGCTTGTCTCCAGGAACAAGGATCCACGTCCTGGCCATCCCTAACTGTGCTGCTGGGCAGGCCTGGGGCCGTAGAGTAGTGTCCTCCCTCCTCTTGACTGCTCTAAGAAATGCGGTCACAGACCCTGTGTCCCCAGAGGCTGACCGGCTCTGAGGCGCCACCTTCTTGCCCTTCTCTTTGGCCAGTCACCTCCCCTTTCTTAACGGGTTTCTGCTCGAAAGCTCCCCTAGGGATGGGGTTCACAGGATAGTCCCCCACTTAGGACTTGCCACTTTAAGGTGCAAGACAGACACTTTCCCTAAAGCCTGGTAGGATTCTCCGAGATGCTGGGAGCCACGGTGAGCCACAGCCCCATCAGCATTTCCACTTTGGGTATTTTCAACTTTCTGTGGGTTTATTGGGATGTCACCCCAGGGTACAAGGAGGATCTGTCCGTGCAATAAAGGTCCCTGTGGAAAAGGCCCACGGGAAGGAGCCCAGACAAAGCATTTCAGGTACACTCTCGGACTTTCTCTCCTGTAAGGGAGCTGTCGTGCTTACTGCCAGTATGGACATGGAGGCCAGAGGGTGAGCACCTGCCCGAGGATGCCGCACTGCAGGAGGGGGGCCGCCTTGCACCCAGTGTGCTGGTGTGGCTCAGAGAGGGCCTCCGCCAGAATTTCTGCACCTTTTGCACTTTCCCTTCTTGTAAAGGCCACTTTGACTCAGCTTTGCAAGGGGGCCTGTAGGCCACGGGGGAGAGTGGACCTGCAGGGACAGGAGCAGGCTGGGCCGCTGGCCCTGGGGTCTTTCCACGTTCAGGCCCTTCTCCTCCCCACCTGGGCTTGCCCTACTGCCCCTACCTGTGTAGACGTCATGGTCTCGGTCCAGGGTGGTGAACTGCTTGCCGTTGTGCCAGGTGAAGGAGTCGCCAGCATTGCCATGGTAGCGCCCCAGCCGCAGCTTGTAATACTCGCTCTCAGGCTCCAGGCGGAAGCTGGCGTACTCCGCAAAGACCTTCCGGCCAGACCAGTCCTCCATGGTTACCAGCAGCTTGTAGTTGCCTTGGTTTGTCAGCCAGTAGATGTTTTCCAGGCCTAGCCAGTACTCGCCATCAATGTTCCCAAACCCTTGCTGGGGAGACAGAGGGGCGCATCAGTGTGGGACAGGCAGCGTCCTCAGCTGTAGGGCCCGGTGCCAGGGGTGGGGTCTAGAACAGGCAGAACAGAAGGCAGGTGGGGCTCCATGCCTCCCACCCTGGACACTGGCTGGGTGAGTCGCTTTGCCTTTCTGAGCCTATCATCGTCATTCAATCCTACCTAGAGGGGCCTGTTGTGAGCAAGGCGTGGCGTGAACCCCTGGTCCTTCCTGTCACGTGGGGAGCTTTGTTGCTTTCCATAGGGACACGTGTGACATGGCGCAGTTGGCAGGACACAGGCCCATCCCTTCTCTGTGCTCTGGTCTCCTCCATGCGGGCTGCCCACAGGGCCTGTGCAAACTCCAGCACACACCCCCTACTCCCTCACAGGTCTGCAGCCTAGAGGTTTGTGTCCTGACATGTGTGTGGCGTCTGCATGGCAGCTAGTGGAGTCCTGGGAATGGCTGCTGGACGACCAGTAAGGCTAGTGTTTATGAGCCCTCATGGTCTCACCACATGTTGTTCTGTGAATCCTCTGAGAGCCAGGCACCATTTTTGCCCTCCCTAGAGTGAGCAAACTGAGGCCCAGCGAGGTGCAGGGCCCCATAGCACACCCGGGGGAGAGGTGGGACTTGAGTTCAGCAGCCAGTCCTAATGGCTGTGCCCCACGGCCTCTAAGAGAGAACAGGGTGAGGAGGGAAGAGTTAAGGAGCGAGTCCTCAGACACCACTACATGAGAGGCCTGAGGAAGATGAGCAGAGATGGGGCTGCTCAGGAGGTGGGTTGGCGCGTGGCCAGCACAGGAGGCCAGGAGAGGGCATGGCAGGTGTCGCAGCTGAGCTAGTCAGAGGCCTAGTGTCAGAGCCTGGGGATCTGGGGGCCCTCTGCCACTTGCCAGCTATGGCCCCCTGAGCAGGTTGGTTGGCTTGGCCATCTGTAAGTGGGGTCCACAGTGGTACCTCCCTCTGAAGGCTGATGTGAGTCTGAGCACAGGAGTGAGGGAGCACTGGCCTCAGTATGCCCGGCCTGGCACTTTGTGCTGGTACCACCTCTTTGTTTAGGGGAGCGAGGGAGACACTGCAGAGCCCAGGCAGCCTTTCTGACCTCGGGATGAGCTTTCAGTGCTTTTGGAGCGAGGCCCCAGCCATGGGCCCTGGTGTTAGGACCCAGGATGCAGGCTCCCTGCCATGGCCCATTGGGAGGCCCTCCCAGAAGCCTGATCTTCACCCTAGGGGCAGCAAGAACAGGTCTTCTCTCCCAGAAGCCCCAGTGGGGGAAGATGCTCCCCACAGCGGCATTTCTAAATCCTTCTTGCTGCAGGTGTTCACGCTGAGCCTCGCAGGTCAGCACACACCTTCCCTCCTCTGCCACAGCTCTTTCACTGGCCGGACGGGCCTCTCTAGGTGGGCCAGCCGCTCTGTGGGCAGCCCAGACACCCCTGGCTCTCACCTTGTATGTCTCCCAGTTCCTGAAGAAGTTGACGGAGCCGTCCAGGCGCCTCTGGATGACAGTCCAGCCCCCGGGGTCATGTCTCTGGTCGCACCACACCTGCATGAGACGGTTGGTATTCTCCGGCTTCACCAGGTAGATGGAGCTGGTGTCATGGCCATCCTCCAGGGCCTGCAGGCAGTCTCTCCAAGGGCCTGGGGACACAGACACGTGCAGTCACAGACCTGCCTACTGCCGAGCACATTCACCCACCTCCACTGCCCCCGAGCAGGCGCAACCTCTGCAGGCTGGGAGCCACAGGCCTGCAGTGCCAGGCGGGATACTTGATGTAAAGACAAGAGCCCCGACTAGAGGTCAGGGCCCCTGGACTCCGCGCTCACTGTCACCCCTGACTCTTGCAGGGTGGAGGCTTCCTTACCTGGACACGCCCTCAGTTTTCCTTGTCATGTTTACCTCCCTAGAGATTGTAAGAATTCTGAGTCATGTGTGTGGAGTTCCTGGAGTGATTTTCTTTTAAGTTGCCCACATTGGCAAGAAGAGATGTGCTTCCCTAAAACACATGCAGCGTCCGGCGTGTGGTGCCTCTCCAGGGCTTCCTACTGGTGAGCGGCTGGCTGCTCTTCCCAACGGCCTGGCCGAGACTGGCTGGGCCGCCTCCCTTGACTCCACACTTGCCTCTCAGTCACAGTGACGACTGTGACTTGCCTGGGATCACAGGGGCCCGTGGAACCCGAATCTGACCATGTAGCCAGAGGCTTTGGGATATTTCTGGGATTCAGGCACCAGTCTCCACACATCTTTGGGGGTAGAATGACCAAGTTCCACCTCATCTGTGCATTTTCCAAAGGAAGCTCCCATGCCCAGGTCATCCTCTGACAGGCGGTCCATGAAGCTGGCCACCTGTGTCTGAGACACCCCTGATCCTGCCTCCCTTCTGACACTGACACCAGAGGCTGTCCGAGATCCTCTGACTCCACAGAGGAGGGCACGACTCTGAGGATTCGGGTTCTAGGAGTCTGTGAGGCTCCCCACCCTCACTTCACGGCGCCCTGTGTTTGGTGTCACATTGGCAGGAGAGCAGAAGCTGGGGTCACCCAGGTCCGCATGAGCTGGGCTTCTCCTTACAGATCTGAGGAAGGTTTCCAAGGCCTAGCCGTAGAAGTGCTGCTTGAAAAGAAATAAAATGTCCACGTTTCTCTACACAGAAGTCCCCAGACCAAGGGTGGATAAGATCAGAGCGCTAGGAAAAGCCCGTCTTGTTCTTTCTATTAATTTGTGTTTGTGTTCAGCAGCGCTTTGCCGGTGCCAGCGCTGGCAGGCTCTCTGCCGGGCGGCGGAAGCTCAGGCAGGGCGGCGGCTGCTCTGGTGCCCAGCGAGGGAGGAGCTGGCCTCCTGGCCTTCTCGCAGCACGAGTTCTGGGGAATCCTGCCCTTTCCCTCGTGTGTGTGGGAGGGCGGTGGCGCTGGCGTCCGTGGCAGGTGCACTCGGCTTTTCCCGCCCAGGACAAACTTCTCAAAGTCTCCTGTCTGCCGCCGGAGCTTGATTAGCCCACACGTGATGGTTAAACTGGCAAATTTGGGCAGTTTTGATCTGACACCTCAGCTGCCACCTCAGCTCTCCTGAGGCCCCATGGCAGAGTCTGGTCATCCCCACCTGGAGCCCGATGGGACGGGAAGGCAGGGCATTGCTGCCTGTCGCCCAGTCCCCATGTGGCACTGGGAAGAAAGGCCACATGCCTGCGCGCAGCTCACGGTTAGCCCGGGGCTCCTCCCAGCACCCTCCAGGAAGAGGCTTCTCACCTGGCTGCCTCCTGCCCAGCCCTCTTTCCCTGCAAGGGTGGGGGCAGGAGCCCCAGCCCCACCCCACCACAGATGTGGCACCAGCCACTGCTTCCTTCTTTGCCTCGTGCCTTGTCCATCCTGGGGATGGAGAGGCCAGAGCATTCATGAAAGAGAAAAAGGTTCTGGTTGTGTTCGGCCCACAGCCCCGGGGACCAAGCAGAGAATGGGAGTCTGTCCCTGACAGCTGGAGCAGCGCGCAGCAGTGGGCGTGGGAGGCTGCCCAGCCCTTTCCCGAGTCAGAAGTCCAGGGGAGGCCTTTGGGTGCCCCTGCCGGTGACGGAAGATCCGGCAGAAGCCTGCAGAGTAACCCCCACCACCGGGCCGAGCAGCCAGATCTCTTTCTGCAGAGCTGCCTCAGGGCTCCTGTGGAGTTCTCAGACAGAAGGGCCAGTTTAGGAGACGGCGCCACATGGGGAGAGGCTTCCAAGGCCCCCAGAGAGTGGCGGGCCGGCCCCATGTCTGCGGGCCTGAAGGGTTTGTGTGGGTGCCATTAGCCGTCCAGCCCTGCCTCCGGCGTTTCCACAAAGGGCTCTTTTTAAAAGACAAGAGTATTCAAATGTTTTGGGGGTCACCAGTCCCTTTCAGAAATTGAGAAAAGGTCTATACTCCCTATTCAGAAAAATACACATACAGCTTTGCTGACAATTGCAGAAGGTAAATGGACCCTCTGATCCCAGGTTATGAACCCTGAGCCCTAAGTGCGTCCCAGCTGGGGCAGTGAGAGTCATGATACCGTCGTAACAAGCTCTGCTAGTCGGCGCGTGCTGAGCCTCTGCTGTGCGCCCACCTGGTAGTCACGCACACACGAGGGAGGGCGAGTCTCCCCACTGTACAGGTGAGGAAACCAGAGCCCAGGGAGTTTCCTCGCACCTCGAGGTCACTTGGCTGGTAAGGGGCAGACCTGGTCTAGGAGCCCAGGTGTCTGGGTGGCCCAGAGCCCCCACCCTCAAGTTCTCTTCCTTTTCCTCAACCAGAGTGCACACCAGAGGGGTCTGGGCCGAGCAGGCAGGTGAATCGTTTACACGTCTTTGTCAGCTTGTTACACCATTTAAAAACCTTAATTGATGATTTGTTTCTCCTGTCGCCTTATATTGTGCTACCCTTTGACCTCTTTTCAACTCTCTGAGTGCCTGTCATGAGGCAGGAGTTTTCCATTTTTTAAAGACAAATCTGGCATTTTCTCCCTTGAAGACATCTGGGTATGGCATGCTTTCTAAACTCACGGAGTAGGTGTGGAATAGGACACGTTTAGTGTTTTTGTTGTTATGAGACATCTCTGTCTCCAGGCCCTTCATTTCCCATGAGACTCAGGAGCTGGGCCCCCACCAAATATCCCGCTTTCCAGCAGTTTTCCTTCAGAAACCCTTTGAGGAGCTGCAGCAAATCGGCACTCAAACACTTTCCCTTTCCTTCTTACATTAAAGGCAAGACCAGTGAGAAAGGCCTGAAACGTAAATGATGAATGCAAACTATCCGGGTAAAAAAAAAGTTAGTAGTGAAATTCAGCAGCAGTAGATAAGCTACCGAGGAGCAGAAAAATGGCGGCAGGAAGATGATCACTTGACTCCTTTAAAACGGAAAAAATCTGCTCTGAGGGAAATCTGTAACTGTTCCCTGTGAATAATGGCACCGAGGGCTGGGGACACATCTCACTTTGATTCAGGAATCTGTGGAGGAAGTGTGGGCTGGGGCTGGGATCCCCGACGTGGAGCCAGGGGGATGACTGTGGGCTCAAATCTTGGTGACTTGGGGCAGGCCTGTTTTGAGGCTCAGCTGCTGCTTCTGTAAATGGAAAAGGACCCTGCCGGTTCTGAGGGTCTCAGGGACAAGAGTGCCCACACATGACCGGCCGGGGCAGGTGCCCAGCGAGGTTTCTTTCTCTTTCCTTTGAAAGGTGGAACCTGATCATCTCCCTACTCCCCCCTCCTCACACCAACAAGTCACTGTATTTGTTTTTGATTTGCCAAACCTGAAGCTGAGATTATTGACTAACAGATGATTTCCACAAAAGTGTATTTTAAAAGCCAGAACTCCTGTGGAGAGGACCACAAAGCTATGTTGAAGTGAAGAATGGACATCTCTCTCAATGAAACCGCGTTTCGGTGGCAGCGGGCAGTGCTCTCCCCGGGAACAGTGTGAAGTGCCCAGGCTGTGTTTCCCTTGGCGGCCCTTCTGAAGGGCGGCTCTGCCCCGAGCGCCAGGCCAACACTAACTCGGCGGCACCAAGGCTCCAAGTGGAGTGAGTGCCCCGATCTCATCTCTACAAAGACCATATTTACACTCTGGAGAGCTGCAGCCAGGACATTCCACGTGAAGGGGAGGGAAGCAGAGCCGCGTGGCCAGGCCGCGTCTGCTCGGGTCCCTGGAGAAGCAACCCGGGTAGAAAACACAGAGGACCTGGAGTCGGGGATCACAGGAGAAGGGATGTTGGCGGTGGGAACACAGAGTGTGCAGATCGGGGCACTCAGGCCCTACTGTGGAAGCCAGTAAGTGCTGGAGGTGGTCAGGGTTGGGTGTCTAAGTGCCAGGAGTCAGGCACACAGGGACATGGCCTCCCCAGAAGCGGGGGGCTCCGGTCACTGAGCCAGCCCTGACTGCCCCTGGGCAGGGCGTTTCTGGTCCAGCTGGCTTGGACCTAAGGGTCACGTTCTGGTTCTAGTTCCTCTGAGGGTCTAGGCAGACCAGCCTTAACCTGACATGCCCCCAAGGCCGCGGGGGAGAAACGGGCTTACCAATTGCAACAACTTTCAACACAGTCATCCCCCTGCTAGCCAGTGGTGGCCCCATGAATATCTGACCAAGCCAACCTCACGGGCGGGCGCCGGGAGGTGGGCAGCCAGTGGGCCTGTGCGGACAATGGATGTGCCCACGCCGGGGAGGGGGCAGAGCCCTTCCCTCATGGCTGGCCCAGCAGTCTGCCAGGCTCTTTACCCCCAAAAACCAAGCTTTGGACCCAGCCAGCTGAGGCCTGTGGGCTGTGAGAGGGGGTGTTTCGGTCCACGCCCGGCACTGGGGAGAGGCTTTTGCGACAATGCTAGACATGCTGCTTTCCTGTGAGACGCTCGTGCTGCTTTCAATTATGCTCCATGGTCTGCCTCCAAAACGTCTTTTTGCCACTCCCTGAAATGTCTTTTTAATAGGACAAATGACTAGTTGTTGAAATTGGGGCTGGAATTTCCTACCCAAAGTCATCCATCTGAGTGTCAGGCCGTGGACGGCTCAGGTGTGCCAGCGGGTGCTCGTGAGGGCAGGGGAGCAGATGCCTGCCTTGGAGGGCACAGAGCAAGTGGTACTGCTCGGCCTTGCTTCTTCGCAAGGCTGGGGAAATAATGTTTTCATTCTCAACACACAGAGTCTGTGCCAGTCGCCACTTTTCAGTGAGCCAGAGCAGAAAACAATAACCTAAACCCACACCAGCGGGCACATCCCACGGGCAGCTCGGGTTCCTGCTGGCCGCCGCTAACGTGACATCATTCTGTCCCTCCTACGAAGGGCTCCAGATGCTATGCTGCCACTCAAGCTTTTAGTCCTTGAAGGGCTCAGGGCCTGAAGCCAGCGAACTGTTTTAGGAATTTGAGACCTAAAGACATTTATTGGCCCTAAAATATGAAAAGAAAACTGCGAAATCAGAATTTATAAGTATATAATTCCATTTCTACAAAGTATAACATCTTGTCAGGTTCGTTAATTGTTAAACTTAGCCTTCATAAAAATGTTACTACTTTTGAAAACAATTTGTAGGTTGGATTTTTCTCACTTCCCAGGAATTTCTCAACATGCCTGATGTTTGCCGAGAAATCAGAGCCAACCATAAATTAATTGCGTTACTCTTGGCCAGATAATTTCAAAAGCAAAATTATTAAAATCCTTTAAAATTTTTTACAGTAGAAATTATGGTAGATGTGTGAGCTGGGTGTATTTCAGTGCACATGATACACTCTGAGGCTTCCCAAATAAGAGCCCCCAGGGCCTGTGAGAGCATGAAAGGATCTCGTTTCTGCCCATTTCACCTCAGGATAAACAGATGTTGCACTGTTGCTTTCCAGAGAACCCTTCCAGAAGCGCTGTGCCCATTCCTGAGTGGAACCTCAGTACCTGAGGGCTGTGAAGCAATTTTAAAATGATAGGAGAGGCTGTGGGGGGCGCGCTGTTTGCAGAGTGGGCAGCTCTCTGGGGTTCATGTGGTGGGAGTGAAGCCCTGGGCCACTGGGAGCAGTGGTGACCATGGCCAAGACCGTCTCAGCCTGGAGATGGTGGCGTGTTGCGCAGGCACACGGTGAAAGAGCTTCTCCCAGCCGTGACTGCCATCCACAGACCCCAGGTGGTGGCTGGGTGGCTGTGCCCGTCGAGTGCCAGCCTGCTCACCCTTCCAGGAGAGGCAGTCCGCTGGTGGGCTTCTTGGGGGTTGTTCTTGGAGAACGTGTGCTGGCTCTCATTGATTAGCTTTTTAATTTTCCAAATGCTCACAAATCTCGCCTTATTATTGTTCCTGTAATTTTAGTGGGGCTTGAACATCAGCCAGTTGGCATGGATATTCTGGTATTTCATCCTTTCTTTCTGAAAACAGGACACTTGTCCAGCTCCACCTGATCTTCGGGAGGTCTTGCTGATTGCTGGCGGTGGTTCTGAGTGCATCTGCCCATCTGCCCTCAGCCGCCTCCCTCCGCTCCTCCGAAAGAGCTGCTTAGGGAACCTCAGGGTGCCTGCAGTGCCTTAGTTCTCTCTACCAGTATGAGAAGGGTGCCCACCTTGTACCTGCAGTCTCTTACCTGCCAGGTGCTTTATGTGCACTTTTACCTCACGCTCGCCAGGCCCGCAGAAGTGAGGGAACAGGCCTGGAGAGCTCCACCACTGCAAAGGGGGCAGCTGGGTTAGATCTCAGCTCTGCTGCCCAGCCCTGATTCCCGCTGCTGCACGGGCGGTGCTGTCACACTGTGGACTTCCTGGGGGGGGGTGTGTGTGTGTGGGGGTGTCTGTCCCACTCTGCTTCTTTAGGCCTTCTTGGGCCACGTCGTGCACGTGTACCCTCTGCTTGCCCCCTCCACCTGCTCACCAGTTTGAGCTGCCTTCCCCTTTGTCATCTTCCAAGGATGAGAGCCAATAGCAATAAGTCCTTCTGGAGACTGGGACCCCACAACAAAGGGTAATCAGCCTCCAGACCAAACCCCGGAAGGGAAGCCTGCCCCGTGGGGACGCGGGGCACCTCTGCTTGTCCTGTTGGGGTTAGTGCCTGGCGGCTAGTCTTGTGTCTTTCAGACATTACCCCCAAGATACCTGAATTTCAACATGCAAAATTTGAAAAAGCTGTTACATTTGTCTGAAAGCTGAATTTCTCAGCAGAATTTCTCTCTGTCTATACAGTAATTTTAACTATTAAAAAAATCTATTAAGGAAAAATTACTTATTCATTTATGAAAAAGGATGACATAAAACCACTGCAGGCCCTCTAGTGCCTCCAGGTCCCCTTGAAGTCCAGGACCAGGCCGGCAGGCTTGTTTTCAACATGCCCTCCTTTCAGCATCATGATGGGAGTGGAAGTAGAGTCCTTTGTGCTGCAGGGACTGCAGGGGGATGGCTCTGGCCCCCCAAAGTCTGCTGCCGGCATCCTTGCCGGGCATCCCCTTGTGTCACTCTCACCATGGTGCCCTGCCATATCCTTGACAAACCTGGCCAACTTGGTTTCAGCCAATGCAGTGTGAGGCCGACTTCATCTGCCGCCTTTACCCCTTTTTTCTGGGGGAGCAACTCATGGCACAGACTCACCATAACAGTCATCTGCATGGCTGGGGAACTGGCCACACAGGCCGGGAAGCCAGGATTTTCTAGATTACTCTCCGTTTGCCAGGTGCCAAGCTGCAGGAATATTCAGCCACAGATGCCAGATCACCGCTTTTAACAGTAACAAGCTGATAGTTTATCTTCCGGGGCTTGTAAATAGCCTGAGCATTTGTCTGAATGTCTTCCTTGGAGCAGGGGGGGAGCCTGCCAAGGCGCTCAAAAGGCTCTTTGTGGTCTGCTCCCAAGGAGGAGGAGAAAAGAGAAGCAAAGCACAGGAAGACGACCTACCTCGAGCTCCAGTGGTTTTGTTTATGGAGAAGCTCGCAAAGAATGCGCTATGAAATGGCACTGGATCGCGTCATTCCTGTGAATTCGGGATCTTTCTGTGTTCAACAATAGCAATTTAGAAACGAGATGGCACAGCACAAGCTCTAGGGGCAGGAGGCCCGGGCAGGCTCTCCCCCAGCCTGTGACCTTAAGGCCCGAGCAGCAAGTCACCCGTACCGTCTTCCCGGGGCCCAGTGCTGCTCAGCTCTCCGGGCCCTTCAGCCTGGGAGCCGGGACAGCTGGAGCTGATCTAGAACAGCCAGACCAACCGCTGTTTCCTGGGACAGATGTGCTTTTCTTTCGGAAGGAAAGGATGCCATGCCGTGACCTAGCTCATTCTCTCCTAAAATGTGGCATTGTGCCAGCAATCAGTCTGGCATACCTAGGTCCTAGCTCGAGGGGGGAATAAGACGTAGGGGGAAACCCAGGTGGTCTGTGCCTGCCTGGCCGTGGACCATCTGCTGTGAGGGGCGAGCGGTGCCTCCCTGTTAGCAGCAAAGTGATGGTGTTGCCACCGAATGTGGCCCCCAAAGCAGCCACTGTATTTACATATCTAGAGTTAGCATCATTTAAAAAAATCATGACTTCCAACACAGTTATGTGTTGAGATGCTCAGAAGTCACCCCAGAGCATGGGCCCATGAGTGAGAAGGAGAGGCACTGTTTCCTGGGGGAGAGCGTGCCGTTTCAGACACTCCTAGCACAACACTAACTCATTTCCACTGTCTTCATTTTATTATTCCTTTATTTTTGCAACACCTCGGGGTTACGCACTGTCTACCATGTGAGCCTTCCGCAGCTGTTCATATGTGGAAGGGGCTGGCTCAGCGGGGCCCTCTAAAGTTTGAGTTCGGGGCAGCCTGCTCTGGCCAGCTCATGGTGACCATGGCCTGCGTTACAAGAGGCGCGGGAGGCCAGTGGCAGACCCACCAGCCCTGCTCCAGGACTCTTTGACAAGGAGCTGCTTGGAAGCTGGCACCTGGGGCCAAGTCAAGCGTTTATAGAGTGATATTCGCACCAGCTCCCCTCCGCCATCCCTGGGAAGTGCGCATTTTCCCAGAGTGGTTAAGACAGACTTGGGCTTGAGTCTTGGCTGAGCCATTTCCTAGCTGTGTCTTTTCGGCTAAGTTGCTTAACCTCTCCAAACCTCCTTATCGCGAAAACTGGAGATCCGGACACTGGCCGCGGCTCTGCACTGACAGGCTATGGCTGGGAAGCCGCGTCAAAGGTCTGAGATGCCCCTAACAAGCTGTAATACTTTGTGACTTTATGTCCCTTCTCTTATCCATTGAGAAACAAGCAGTTGATTAGGTTCTCTTAGGAGAGAAAGCAGTTAGAAATGCCTGCTCCTTTTGATTTTTAAAGATTTGTTTTAGACCAAGCCTCCCTGTGGCAGCTGGTGACGCTGCCCTCTGTTCCCTGGTCAGTCTCTAGGATGGGCACCACGCAGGAGGGCTGGTGCGCGTGGCTATGTGGGCTGGGCTGCGGAGTAGAGTCCAGGCCTCCTAGAAACCCCGTGGGAGAAGGCCACAGCAGGGACTCCATCCTGTGCCTTCCTTCGCCTCCTAGAGAATAGCCTCTGCAGCTTTTCTCTCTTGACTGACATTTGAGTGTGTGTGTGTGCATGTGTGTGTGTGTGTGTGTGTGTGTGTGTGTGTGTGAAGAGCTCACAGCGAAGGCCAGGGTATGTGTGAGATGAGGAGGAAGGCAGGGCAGCAGCAGCCACTAAACCCCCAGAGAGAGTGCAGGGCAGAGCCACTTGGCCTAGGCCTTATCTCCAGCATCATCCTAACTGAGTGCCCATCTGGCCAGACCTTAGAGATAGGATAATACCCAATTGATACACTAGGGATGCCAGAAGCAATCTGGGCCTCCCTCCCTCGGGCTCTTGGTGGCCTGGGGCCAGCCTGTTACTGTGTGGTTAAGAATGAGCTGCTGCTTTTAGATTTTCAGGGCTTATCTGAAAACCCCAGGGGAATTGCGAACCTTGGCCTCAGCCCCCAGACCAGAAGAGCTGATGGCTCTGGGGCCTTGGAATGCCAGATCTATAAGCTGCCAAGGTTTGAGTGCAAAGGTGTTGCTGGCTGAGTGATACCCTGGGGAGGGGGAGAATCTTTTGGGTCAGAGCACAGAAGAAGGCTTTGTCTTCCAGAGCAGAATCTGCCCCCAGGCTCTCAGAACAGGCCTGATAAGAGCTCCCTGCTGATTGGCTAAGAGAGGCTATCTGCTTTTCCCTCCAGGGTTAGTGCCAGCCAGAAGGAGGCAGGCCCCTCCCCCAGCCACTTTCTTCACACAACTGGGTGCTCCTATGGCTCCCTGGTGGGAAGGGTCACTAAGTTAACCTTGAATATCTGTTACTAATGATCAGTACTGACTTTGGGAGGACTTTGCACACAAAAAAAGAAAAAGCTCAGTTGCAGTGCCTTCAGGTCATCTTCTTAGTAAGATCCTTGCCCCTCCTTACCAGGCGGCTGTGCTTAGAGGCCAGACCTTCTCTCTCCAGTAGGAGAGAAAAGACTCGGTTTGTGCAGAAGCCTTAGAATGTACACACACAACCACGCTGGACTGCGGATGTGAAGAAGCAGGGGATTTGAATCATTCAAGATGCCAGAGTAGGGTGTGCCCCTGGACTTTCACCCCGGTAAACCCCTCTAAACTAAAGTCCCTACCTCTGTCCAATACTGTGTCCTCTCCAGGCAGACTCAGTGGGGCTCAGACACCTCTCTGTGGGGCGCATATGGGTTGCCACAATGACCACACAGCGCACAGTTTTCACTGCCTTCCAGATTTCAGATACTTTGCTATGTTGGGCCCATACATCTCATACCATTCTGGAAATTTTGGCCTTCATAGATGCTCCCTCTCAGATAAATCCTATGTCAGACCTAATGTGACTTTGGAGCCTAGAACTGGTGGGCACTGGATGACCCTAAAGCTTTCATGCGGCTGCCACCTCCTCGGACCAAGTCCTGGAGGTCAGGGGCCATAGTTTGCCCAGCACCCTTGTCGGGCACTGTGACAGGGCAGAGTAGGACTTAACTCCCCTGGGCTGTCCCACTGGCATAATGTCATGTGCCTGATGGTACTGAGTTTCCACGACAACCCTGTGATGTTCTGGCTTTTGCCCCCATTTTACAGATGAGGAAATTGAGGTTCTATGGAGTTATGTAACTTTCTCACACGCAAAGAGCTAACAAGAGGTAGAGTCTGGATGCTGACTACCTTGCTCTTCCATACCCTGTATCTCCCCAAACAGAAAGTCCTGAAGTTGAGTCAGAAACCAGAGATGCCTCAGCACAGGTGCTCCCTGGGCAACCAGCGGGGTCAGCCTGGCTCACATCAGGATGTGATGGCATTCAGCGGAGCCTGCGTTTGGTGCTGTGGGCACGAGTTACCCCGTGGATGTTCGTCCTAGGGAGGCTTATTAGCATTCCCTGCCCTCTGGGCACTTCTGATTTAAAACAGACACATGTGTGGAAGGACCACGTCAGCATAGAATGCCAGCACTAAAAAGGGACTGTTTATTTATTTCAATTTCCTTGTTTTAAGAGAAGACTCTGAGATCAAAGGAAACACATAGTTACCATGTATTGAAACATTCCGTGAGCCCAGCGCTGTGCGAAGCACATTATTTCATTGACTCCTCAGGCAGGCAGTGCTTCTCTCCCCGATGGACAAGTGAGGAAACTGAGGCTCCGACTTGCCTAACGTGCCCAAGCTATCAGCGGGGGAGTCAGAATTTGAATCCTGCGCCAGAGCACACGTTCTTAACTCTCACACCCAGCAGGGCTTTGCTGTGAGGTGCTGGGGCAGGTGCCCTGCGCTGCCCCTGGCTCCCCCACAGGCCTGCAAACAACACCTCCCTTGTCCCTGCACAGACTATCCTGCTGCTCTCAGGCTCAGCCCCTCTCTGGAATTAGCAAGAAGCCGTTCTCCCCTGTGCCGGTGGTTATTTTCAGAAGTGTGAAATAAATGTAAAACAGGATATTTTCAGTATAAATACCTCCCTGCTTATATAATGAAGTGGTAGCAAAATCCCTGACTTAGAGCAGATAGGTGGTGAGGTTTTGCAGAGACATAGCCCATTAGGAAGGCTCACGGGGCCCTGGATGAACTAGAGGCTGAGCCTCAGGGGGCTGGGAGCCTTCCAGGCCCCGGGCTCCCAGAGCTCAGAGGGGTCAGCCCTAGACTGCAAGTGAGAAGACCTGAATTCGGATCCAGCCCAAGGACCCCGCACCTAAGAGCAAGTTAACCTCTCAGTTAACCACGGTGTGGAGCTGTGGGGGGCGATGATGGAATCTACACCCATGCACCTGGCCTCACTATCTTGGTGAAGCTTCAAAACCTACTAACGACCCTACTCACTCCGTGACGATATTCTGAGAATTACTGTTGCTTTTCTGATGAAACGTGTTTTAAGAGCGCACAGGATCATCACTGAAAGTTCTTGACCTAGCTCATGCTAGGGAGCGTGGGGCTTTGGCGCGTGCTCAGACCCACCAGCCTTCCCACTGCCGCTTGCTAGAGCCCTTCCTGGTCCTTCGGCCTGCTGTTTCCTGGCTCAGTGTTTCCCGGGTGCCGGTTCCGGGCCAGGCACAGCACAAGAGCTTGCAGGAGGGACGCCCTCCTCACCAGCACAGCATCTAGCTCTGCAGGCCTCGGCCAGAGACCATTTGTGCTCTCCCAAGATGCCCCCTTTCCTGGCTCTACCTTGGGGCACCCCTCTCAGAAATGTGGCTCCCGCTCCCCCCATCGCCCCCGCAGCTCCACCCCAGGAGGCTGGAAAATTGCACGTGTCCACTGGCCCAGCATCACGGGCTGCTCCTTTCCCCCCACTATGGTCACAGCCCAGGGAACCTGGTGCCTGGCGTGGGCCTGGATGGCGCGGACTTACCCGATGGCTTGTCTGTGGAGGACGGGAGGCTGGTCAGGGTGGGCATGGTGGGCAGAGGAGGCGGCAGCACCTTCAGGTTCTGGTCACTCTGGATCTCGTTGGTGGAGATCTGGTTGATGATGCGGTTGTAGGGCGGCGGCTGGTAGACGCGGGGTGGGCTGGCGGGGGGTGGCTGGGGCACGGGCCGCGCCGGGGGCACCCGCTGGCAGTGCTCCTCGAGCTGCGCGATGATCTCGGACTGGTTGTGGGCCAGCGTGGCCAGGTGCTGGTACTTGTGCTCCAGGTCCTTGTACTTGCTGGCCAGCTGCAGCATGTCGGCCGTCTGGTTGAGGATCCTGTTCTCCAGCTGGGAGAGCTCCAGCGCGTTGTCCCGCTTCCGGATGATCTCGTGCAGGAGCTGCATGTAGAGCTGCGTGACCCGCGAGTTCATGTTGCGGCTCTCCTTGCGCAGCAGCTTCACCTCGCTCACGATGCCGCCGTCCACCTCCACCAGCTGCTGCAGCGTCTCGATCTGCCGCTTCTGCTTGAGCAGCTCACTGTTGAGCAGCTCCAGCTCCTGCTTGTGCACGCGGTTCTCCAGGAGCACCTCAGGCTCCTTGGAGTTGACGCAGATGGCACCTGTGACCCGCTGCTGGGGCACGATGAAGGTGTAGGTGCACTTGTCCGGGGACTCGCCGGCCCGCTTGTACCTGTTCAGGTAGATGAACTCGCCCTGCGAGCCCTCCTCGGTGCCCTCTGCCCCTTCCTTCTGGCCCGCAGCAGCTCCCACGGCGGCCAGCAGTCCCAGCCACCAGCACGTCACGCCCAGCGGTCTCATGGTTCTCGCAAAATGGTGGCTATTCTTTGCGAACAGAGCCTGGGAAAACCTGGAAGGAGACAGAAGGGGAGCCTCAGACTCAGAATTGTCACGGCCAGCAGCCAGTGCCATAAATGAGCTCAGCCTTCCTCCCAGACAGGTCTTTCCAAAAAGCGCAGCTTCAGGAGGCGGCCCTTCTGGGAGCACCAGCAGACCAGAGGCCCCCGCAGAGGTAGAAAGGAAGAGGGAAGGCGCCAGGGCATTTGTAGGTGGGAGACACGGGCCCTGCACCCCAATGCCAGCTCAGTGCCCACGCCTACCCCCTGAGCTCCTGGCCTGGAGCCTAAGATCCACGCAAGGGCAGCTTGAACCTGGGGGGGAGGCCAGGGCACCCCTCTGCCTCATGCCCCTCAGACAGTCGCCTCCCGTCCTGCACATGTGTGAACCCCAGCCTCTCCCTTTGTAACTGTGCTCCCAGTTGTAGTGAACATCAGCTCTGCCTGCCCTCCTTTGTTGGACTCGGCTCCCTGAGGCCAGGCACCGAGTCTGACTCCACCCTCCATCCCCAGGATGCTGCGCTAAGCGAGTTTTCAGCAAATGCTTGTTAAATGAATGAATTGCCAGGCATAGTATGGAATGTGGTCAGTTTGTAGTGGACAATGTCAATGAAAGGATATGTCCAGTCACGTGGTTTTGGTCTGAATGTTAGCCAAGCCACACAGCCCAAACAGGAACAAACAACTGAGCTTTTCGAGACCCAAATATTTGCAACAGCTAGTCACTGCTTGGTTCCAGTCGCTGCCAACCGATTAAACCAGGCAGGGGCACAAAACAGACCTGTGCCTCTGGACTTGCCTTAGGATGGTTCTTGGGCCATTCGCCCCCTTACCAGCTGCTCACTGCATATCTGCGGGGTGCCCGGCTGCCTGCTGACTGCTGGAGATAGAGCTAGAACGGGACAGTCAGCTCCAGCCCTCACGGGCCTTACCCCTTATCACTTAGCCCCAAAGTGCAGGGGCTGGGGGCAGAAGTAGCACGTGCTGTGAAAGGGAGTATGGTGACCTGACCTCCTCGGAGGGTCAGAAAAGCTTCCCTGAGAAAGTGACCTTGACGCTAACCCTTGAGTGATGAGTAGGAGTTGGCCAGGCCAAGAGGGAGGGGACGGACATGTGCAGATCCTGCTCTCGCCTACTCAGGGACTTGGCTCCAGCATCCCCTCCACATGACCACATTTTTCCTACAATCATGCTGTTATTTCTCTCAACTTAAAGAGATCCTCTCTTGACCTCACATCAGTCTCCAGCTACTGTTCCCCCTTTGGCAAAGCCCTCCGAAGAGTTGCTTACCCTCGATGTTTCCAGAAAGTCCCTTCCTTGTTGTTTCTCTTGAACCCGCTCCCATCAGGCCTTGCCCCCTCCCCTGCCCTCCTCATGCCACAGGTCAGGTCACCGGTGGTCTCCCCTTGCCAGACCCAGTGGGCTTCATTCATACGTTGCCACCCGAGCCTGCAGAACATGGCTGCTCACTCCCTTCCTGCTCTTTGCTGAGCTCCACCCTCTCCTCTTGCCTCACTGCTGCTCCTTCTCAGTCTCTGCCATACGCCTCCCCGCTCCGGCCCCAGGTCCCAGGCTCAGTGCTCTGACCTCCTTGTTGCCTTGCGGTCTCATCCAGTCTCGTGGCTTTGCCTGCCGGCACCAGTAGCTCCCACATGTATTTCTCCAGCCTGTGCCTCCCCTCTTGACGCCACACTCATAGATCCAACTGCTTTGTTGACGTTTCCACCTAGCGAGCTACTGGACAGCTCAGACTTATCAAGAAACAAATCTTTGGTTTCCCCACACCTCCATCCAGCCTCTTTACCCCATGTCAGTAAGTGGCAACTCTGGTCTTCTAGTTGCTCAGGACTGGAAGTCATCCTTGACCCCTTTCTTTCTGTATCTAATTCATCTGTGAATTAAAATAGCAATATCCTGGAGATATCTCAGAACCCTACAACTTCTCCCCACCGCCCCTGCTTCCTGGTATAACCCACCTTCACCTGGTCTCCCTGCGCCTGTCCTTGTCTGCTACAGTGTGTCCTCACCCCGGAAGCCTGCTTGATCCTTCCTAAAAAGTCACACTGGGTCACTGTTCTACTCAGAATCCTCCAGGGGTGGAGAAAAAGCCAGTGGTTAATGGGTCTCTGGGGTCCTCTCAATCTGGATGCTGTCCCCACCCTGACTGCTCCAATCCTTGTTCACACCATGGCAGTCACACTGGCCTCCCAGATGCGCCTTGAGCTCTAGGCATACCTAAGCACACCTGCCTCAGGGCCTTGGCATGTGCTATTCCTGTCTTGCCACCTTTCCTCAAGGCTCACTCTCTTGCCTCTTGCAGACATGTCACCTTCCCAGTGAAGCCTTCCCTGCTTATTTCAAAGTTTGACTGTACCTCTTTCCCCTGCCAGATTCCTTATCACCATCAAATACAGTGTCTCCCTTCCTCTGCCCTGTGAGGGCAAGCTCCACGGGGGGGCAGGGTCGTCTGTTTGGGTCACTACACCATTTGCAGTGCCTAGCACAGGCCCTGGAATACATAGGTGCTCGATGAATGTGGACTGAATGAATAGACACACCCACTAGCAGTCGCCATGCCATGGGGAGTGCCATGGAGAAGGATGTGGCAGGCAGGTCAGGGCGCCACGGCAAGAGCCTGCCGAGGGGGGGGGCGGGGGAGGGCGGGGAGCTGTGCAGAAGGAGACCGTTTATTGCATTTATTAAAAAACGAAAAGAAAATCCATTTGCTGAGTGCCCTCTGTGTACCTGGCCCCGCCCTAAACCTTTCCCCAGTGTCTTCTACTCAGTGGCTTTCTCAGTGTCTTTTTAAGACAGGTGCTGTTGTGCTGATTTACAGATGAGGAATCCGAGCCTCGGGGAGGCTAAGTGACTTGCTTAAGATCACACAGCTGGAGGGGGAGAACCAGGAGACAGCCCTGGCCTGATGTGCTCAAACCTTCAAACTCTCAGTGATGACATGGAAATGTCCTTATTTAGCTGTTTTCAGTAGTAAAAAAAGTGTTAGCCCCCCCCACTTTATGCTTTCCTGTCAACTTAAAGCTAGAACAACAGCCTGACCTGGGGCCCGGAGGTTTGTCTTCCCAGGCGGCTTTTGGGCTCCTCTGGTGAGTGCCTGCGCCGGGGCTTTGCGTGGTGCTGGCCAGACAGACCCTGTGCGCCCCAGGGCCACACCAGGCTGCTTCCACTTGAGTGAGAAAGCCCAGGCCTGGTTTCGATGTTCAGCTCAGGCCTTTTGGGCCCAGAGGAGAAAGGTGTTTGGAGCCTCTGGTCTGGTTCGGGCCGCAAGTTTGGGCTGCAGTGACATCAGTGGAAACTGAGCTGGGTTTGTGTTTGCCTGGTTTCCAACGCGCCTTGGCCCAGCCTGTGCCAGCTGCCACGCCCAGGCCCAGAACAATGGGGAGGAGCCGCCCTCCCAGCTAGGGCGGGCCTGGAAGGCGCTGCCTTTTTGGGGCTGCTCACCTGTGTCTGCTGGTGCCAAATACCTCTCTGTGCTGGCCTGATGCCCAAGAGGGCCTCCGCCTTCACCGAGAAAAAGCTAGTGAGCCCAGGGAGGCAACGTAGCTCCAGGAAGGGGTTGCTTTCCAAACCTTCCCAGAGCTCCACATGGGCCAGGGTGCATTGTTAGTTCTGTCACTCCCTGGGAGTCTCTCACAGCTTCCCATAAGGCTCCATGCCCTTGGACTAGCGATCCTGACGCCCACCTTGCTCACAAGGTAAGGGTTCAGAATTGCTTCCGAAACCAGAGAGGAATCATGGGATGGCAGCTTGCTAAGAAGGACAACAGAGCCAGCCTAACCGTGAGCAGTGCCACCTCACACAGACTGGGCATGCAGATGGGCCCTTGCCAGCTCCCCGAGCCCCTGAGGAGAGCGCCCCATTAGTCGCCCCATTCCGCAGAGCAGGATCTTGTTCCACCACCCAGAGCTGGGCTGGGACCACAAGGTCTGTCTGGCCTCACCCCCAGTCCTGACGCAGTCTGCTGGTGAGGCTGCGTCCTGGCTGCCCAGACTCCCCGCATCTGCACCTCTGGCACACAGCGGGGAGCCAGTCAGAGACTGCACCATCTCCAAAGAGCATTCCTCTTGGTGGTTTGACTCAGAAGTGGACCTGACTTGACCGTGAGCACTTGTGCGGGGCTTCAGAACCACCTCCTCCCCCCGCACTGAGTCAGCAGCAGCACTAGTTAGTAGTGGGGGTCTTGCTGGTAGTGGGACCTCCCTTGAGGGTGCCTGACTCATAGCCACATCTCCGTGGGGATCTGGGCTCAGAGGAGCAACGTGGGGCCTGGAAGATTCCACAGAGAAAGGAAAGGAACTGGGCCTCGTGCTGGGCGCCTGACACAGCTGAGCCAGGTGGGCCCTATTTTATAAGCGAGGGCCCTGAATCCCAGACCAGCTACGTGAGTTGCCCAAGGAGCACAAGCAGATTAGAGGAGCTGACCAGCCTGGACTGTCAGCCTGACTCAGGGCCATGCTCGCTGGGCTGCCCTCAGCCTCAGAATCATTTATTTTTCTTAAAGATTCCAACCCCTCTCCTCACTTTTTTGCTACTTTGGCAGTTCTTAATGGGCAGTAATGATTTTGTTTGCTTTTGCTCGCTTGATATTTATTCAACTAATTGTATCCCAAGAGAAACCCCCCAGCCCCCAGCATTCCAGCCATCTTAGGCTTGGGGACGGACTCAACTCCAATCAAAGCCATGCTCCTCAGTTTCTTCCTTTGACCAACAAAGAAAAGCAAATCCAACTATTTTCCTTGGCTTTGAACTGAAAATAAAAACGATTCTTGAAATTGCTTTTCCACATTGTTCTGTGAGGAGTTTCCATTATGTATGGGCTTCCCTCCCCACTGGGCTGGTGTGACAGGCCACGTGAGGCCGTGCGCGCTGGGAGGCGGCCTCCCCCAGGCTTGGGTTCCACCCAGCTCTGGCCGGCTGCGCTGCGAGTCCCTGCTGAGCCTGGTGTGGTGGGCCACACGCTATCCCACGTCCCGCTCAGCCTCAGCGCTGCACCCAGGGCGAGGGCCTGCGATGTTTTCATAAGACGGAGCTTGTCCTGCCCTGCGGCGGAAGCTGCTGGCTTGGGGAACTCTTGTGTGTTCTCACCCCGTCGGATAGGACGAGAGAAGTTCAAATACTAAACATAAATTACTACAAGTTTACTATGACCTAAGCAGAGTAGCTGTATCTTACTTAATTTCCTGATAGCCCTGGGAGAGAGGCCCTGTTATTTCTGGGCTGCCACGCATGGTGGTCCAAGTTGTACACTGTGCAACTCCGGGGAGCACAGTTCACGTTCATGTTGCAGCACTTTTCTCATTCCCACAAAGCTACTTTTAAGGCAGACAGCAAGGCTGACCATTACCCCCTCTGAGGCAAGGAAACTGGAGATTTAAACATAGCTTCATTTTGCCCAAAGTCACTGAATTACTGAGTAGCAGAGCTGGTAACAAAACCTCAAAATATGCCATGCTGAACGTCTAGGAAGATGCTGCAGTGAAAGGAAACTAAAGATGCTGTGCCCTGACACCCCCTCTCCTGGGCAGAGGAAAATAGGAGAGCTCTGGGGACCCTCCGTGCTGCTGATCCCAAGAAAACCTCCCAACGGTGTCTCATCGTCAGTGCCGGTCGTTGCCCTGTGTCTGGAGAACTCACAGAACCCACCTCTCCCTCCCCCGCCAGCCCTGCCCCGCCCCAATGAAGGCTGGGGATGAGTCCAGGCCAGAGCCACTGCAGGCAGGGAGGGGCTCTGCAACTGCCACCTGGCCCCAGGTGTGCCTGCTGCCCCTGACGTCTGGGTTCTGGGAAGCTGGGAACTCCGTCTGGGCTTGAGTGATTGTGAAGGGCCTGAGCACAAACTGGGATTGTTAAACATCGGGACAGAAACGAGATAAACCGAAGCTTCAAAATTGACAGCTTTCCCCACCAAGGCTGAGTGAGACATTTGGCATGCCAGTGGGTGGATCCCAAACCACGGTAATCCAGGATATGGGAGGGACACAGACAAAGGAAAATTCCAAAGAAAGGGCCCAGAAGGCCCAACTGACCACTGACCAATAGTATAGATAACAACAGCTGTTTATGGACTTGCTGTGTGCCCAGCTGTGTTCTGGCTCGTCGGTGCGCACGACCTTATGTGTAGGGCCCCAGCTGAGGCCTGCTGTCTTATGCAATATTAATTGCAACCCCTGGGCCTTCTGACCTGATCAGACAGTAAATTCTACGGTCTCCTGGTGCTGTAGGGGTTAAGTCTCAGTGCTGTCACCACTATGGCCTGAGTTTGAACCCGGGCCAGGGAGCTACCCACTTGGTGCAGCAGACCTCTCCTGTCTCGCCCACTGCTGCCCCCAGCAGTGTATTTCAGTCAGTCTGCCTCTTCTGCTCCCCTTTCTATCTCTGTTGAATCCTCTCACCTGTGTACCTCTGGCCTGCACCCCAGTTCTTCTATGCAAACAAACAACAACAACAACAAAAAACCCTTTTGCTCTCAAAATGTTCTGACCTGATCAGACAGTAAATTCTATGGTCTCCTTTCCCATAATGCCTTACAAAGGCATTATGGCAGGCATTTTGCAGCTAAGGAAACCAGGTCCGGAAAGCCTAGGAATCACCTCGGGCCCCTAAGAATAAATACCAGGATGGGGATTCAGCTGTTCAGGCCCTCCCTTCTACCAAGATTGTCTCTCTGACCAGAGTGAATCAAAGATGCCTGTTTGTTTAGTGCCAGGATGCAGATGACTTCTTATTTACTGCTGATGGAATAAGTAGAAATGGCTCTCAGGTCAGAGCAAGGGAAAGTCCTGTTGGCTGTTCAAATTTCTTGATCATCCCAGGAGTAAGACCCCACGACGGGCATCTAGGATGAGCCGTGGCTCACTCTCCTTAGAAAACCCGCAGAAGCAACTGGCATACGGCTCGTCCTGGTGACTCACCACCAGCCTGGAGGCCAGGGAGGGCAGAGCCCATTCTCCAACTGCCATCCCCTCCCAGGCTAGGATGCTGTGATTCATCCCCCACCAAAGACTGAGTGGGCACCCAGGGAGTCTGGAGCCAGTTTTCAGGTCCTGCCACCTCAGCTCTCCTAAGACCTTCAAGTGAGCCGTTCACCCATCCCCCCCCAGTCTTCTATTGCTAGCCGGCCATTGAGAGGGTCAGCCCTGCCATGGCTCATGGGAAGACAGTCAGGAAGCAGAGAAGCAGGTAGACTAGGAGCAGACACATTTGCCTGGAAGGGCAGCATGGGGGCTGGAGGGTGGGGCTGGTTCCTGGGTGCTCGTGCTCCTGTCACTGTTGAGTTGCAGCGCCAGGGAAAAGCTGAGTTCCTTGGGGAGGCGGTTGTGGTCGCCATGTGAGCTCACAGGGCAAGAGGGGATGTGGTCAGACAGTAGGCAGCTGGCTGCCTTTCCCACAGGAGCAAGATGCTGCTGTTACTTTTTCATGGTGCATTATTTGGGAACCATTTTGAGGCTCCCCAATGCCCGTGCACTGAGCCCTCTGTGCCAGGAGCCTCAGCCAACAGAGCAGAGGCGGGAGATCTGCTGAAGCCATTCCGGATCCCGGCTTTTGAACTGGCTGCTGCATTTCCGGTGTGCTCAGGGGGGCCCTGAGGCTGGGGGGCCTCAGAGGAGAGAAAGAGGTCAGGGATGGGCTAGACAGGCTGCCCCAGGGAGGCTCTTCTGGCTAGTGCTTGGCACCAGGGCCACCTTGGCCCGCTGGTTTGCGCTCAGCCCTTGAGCACGGGACAAGAACTTTCTGTGCCTGCGCACTGATCTCAGCACTCCGTGAGGCGGAGGTTGTGATTAGCCCATTGCCCAGATCAGGAGTCTGAGGGAAGGGATGGAGTCGCCTGCCCAGGACTGCTGAGTTCTCTAGGGGTGAAGCTGAGCTTGGAGCCAGGTTGTGTCCTCCAGAGCCGGGTTCTTACCCGCTCCGCTCAGTCCTGCCTGGCCTCCTGCCCTTGACTGCTTTCTCCTCTGCTGTCCATGCTGCACACAGCTCCAGCCTCTTTCTAAAACTCACGTCTGGGTGTGTCAGTGTCCTGCTTGAGAGCACAGCTGGTGTGGCAACACCTCGCACCAGCCCCATCGTGCGCCCTGACACCTGCCTGCCTTCCCTTCCATGTGGACCTCCCAGGTCACTGCTCTGGAAGCCTCTCTGGAAGCCACCCGTCAGCGCTGCCGCGGGCCCTGAGGCCCTGTGCGCACCTGCTGTGAGCTGCTGAGTGGGATCGGGATGATCCCCCTGAAAACCCAGGAGGGCAGCTGGGCTGCTAAACAGAAATTCAAGGATTTCATTCATCAAATGGATTTCCTGAGCAATCCCCCTGTGCTGGGGACTGGAGATGGGGCAGGTACAAGCCGGGGCCCCACCCTCAAGGGACCTGCAGTAGTAGGTGAGACAGATCAGGCACTGGGAGTGCAGTGTGGTCAGTGGCCTGATGGGTGCCTCAGGGGACTGCAGGGGCACCTGATCCCGTTGGGGGTGGGGAGACAGGGATCACACAGTGGGAGGGGGACAGAGACCTTGGCTAGACAATGTGGGGGTGTTAAATGTACTCTGGGGTTGAAGGCCTTGCTTGCCTGGGTGTGAAACTTCATTCATTCATTCTTCCACGGATACCTTCTCCACCTTGCCCTGTGTGGGGTATAGGAGGTTCAGCAGTGACTGAGAAATACAACCTTTCCCTGGAGGAGGTTGGAGTGGGATCCCCTCAGGCTGGACTTTGGGCATTCTCAGAGCTGGGTGGTCCTCAGGCATCCCTCAGAAATAAGAGCAGAGCCCCTCTGGGCTCTTCTGAGGTGGTCATGGGCCTGCTTTTTCTGTAGGACTAGGCCCCGCTCGGCAGCAGGGGTGGGGGCCGAGGCTCTGGAACTGCTGGTTGACCAGAGAATAAACCTAACACAATAACTAGATTGTAAGGGGCCTGCCCCCCATGCCCGGCACGTTAACATTTCTGTGATCAGGACATGCCTTGTAACTGATAGGCACACGTAACGGGACATTGTGATATTTTAGGCTTACACGTTTGATGTGAGGGAATACAGTTTTGTCAAAGATACAACCTTGGAATGGGGTTCTGATGTAACCCGTCTGTTCCCACAAGCTCCAAGCTGCCAGTGACTGAATAACCTTCTATTTAGGGTGTTTTATGTAAATCACAGAAGAGAAACACTATTGGATGTATTGATCCAGCTTTGAGATTTCCACTGTGGACGTGTCCAGGGTGCCGGTGGGCTGGGCTACGGTGAGCCCAGGTCCGGATCTGAAACCTTGCTTGTGGCCCACTCGTGGAGAGACCTAGAGAGAGAAGCTGTACCCTCCGAGCCTCAGTTTCCTCCTCTTAAAGTGGGGACAGCACCTCCCCGCTGCAGCACCCTCTTTGCGCTACATGCCTCCCTGGACTGTTACGTGTTTGTGGATTACTAGTGTCAGGCCCACCTCCTGCTGCCGGTCATGGGCGCTCCCCCAGCCAAGAGCCCTCCCCCAGCCAAGGGCTGTCAGGGGAGGCCATTTTGATTTAAGGACTGTGATTCAGATGCTGAATGTACCTGCCCTGGGCTGGACCACTGTTACGTTTGTTTTAATGTCATAGCTACCAGTGCCGCCCCCTGTGGCCATGAAGTTGCTCAGTTGTGGGCAGTGTGGCCCGTGGGGGCCTGAGCTCCTGTGCAGCCTGTGGAGTGTCCCAGGAGGACTGGAGAAGGCGCATGGGTGGCACCTCGGGCACATGGACCAGTGCTTGCCCTGGGCTCTGCCCCACTGAGCTGGCCCAGAGTTCAGTGGAGGACACAGCCCAGAGTGCAGGTGAGGGGAGGCCTTCTGAACTCGAGCAGCTGGCTTGGGGTCCAGGAGCCCCTCTCAGTGAGCGAGTCACTGAGGCACACAAGGCACCTGCGCCGAGGCTGCTGGGCATGGAGTGGCCGCAGCACTGTTCTGTCAGAGGCGGGCTTCCTTGGGCAGCAGAGGATGCTCAGGGTCAGGCCAGTGCCTGGCTTTCGGGCGGCGTAGGGCCGCATTCTGCAGGACAGCAACAGAACAGGTGAGACGCTGGGGCTGTGGGGTGGGGTCCAGGGACAGGGTCAGGGGAAGAGAAGGGTCGTGGAGTGAGGTGGAGAAAGACATGGAGTGGACTTCAGAACCAGACTGACCAGGGCTCAAATCCCACAGAATCACCACTGTGGGGACTTGGGCAAGTTGCTTAGCGCCTGAGTCTTGGTTTTCTCATCTATAGAAAGGGACGTGCACATGAGAGCCTGGCTGGGGCTGTGGTGAGGATGAGGGGGCATGTGTGCGTCCCCAGGGCGCGACAGCGTGCAGGAGGGATGGAGAGATGGAGAAGCTGGTCGGTTGCTCTGCTCAAGGGCCTGCAGTGAGACTGTGAGGTCCTGTCTCACATTTTGTTGGTCACCGTGACCTCCATTTTTGTAAGCCAGGCCTGTGAAGCTGGTCAGTGCCTCGGGACTGCCCTGAGGGCCCCCACAAGCCTGTGACCTCCATGGCCCGGAAGCCTTTGCTACAAAAGCTAATGTACAGCAGCTTTTCAGAGTCAAGGGTTCTGGAAACCCAGAGGGACCTCCAGACCTCAGGAGTGAAGCCCCTGCCCTAGGCAAAGAGACCCAGTGTCACCAGATGTGGCCACCACAATGGGGCAGTGGGGAAAGCTGGGGAGGGGCCCATGGCTCTCCCTCTGCCACCCGGGACTGGCCTGACACTGGCCTTCCTGCTCTGTGGATGGCCTGTGGTGTGGAAGTGGGTCGCTCCCCTCACCCCACAGCTCGGGCAGGAGGCCAGTGGGCAGAGAGAGGTGACCGTTGGGCGCAGGGCGCTCTTACTGTGAAGCAGGTGCCAGATGCACCAAGGGCCCTTTGCGCTTTTGCTCCGTGTTGGCCTCTGGGACCGGGACATGCTGTAGGTCGCCCCAGACATCAAGGCCCCCCCCGGGCTCCTGGGAGAACCCCCAGTGTTGGGGCAGTGGTGGCCACAGCATTGGCCGCTCTGGTGGGATTTCCCAACAGCCCTCTCAGGACATATCAGGACAGAGAGGGAGTTTGGTCTCTGCTCTCCCTGCTCTGCTGTTCTGATGGTTACGGCTCATGATGCTCAGAGACTAAGGTTTCCCGAGGGTTCGCCCCATGCCAGCCTCCACCTCTTTGAAAGCAGTGGAGTGCAGCGCGAGGGCTGATTCCATTAGCCCTCACCCTGGGCACATCCCTCAGCCTCTGTGCCTCGGTTTCCTCACCTGTAAGGTGGTGGTGAACACCAGAACCCGTGAGGCCGGAGCTTACGAGGTCCTTGAGTGTGTCAGCACCTGCTCAGAGCAGAGCGGTGGCGTGTTGTGGAGGGATGGACACTGTGAGTACCCCATTCTACAGATCGGGAAACTGAGGTTTAGAGCAGCTGAGTGTTGTGCCAGTTACTTGGCTCAGAAGTCGAAACCTGACTCGCGAGCGCTCCCTTCCTCTGCCTCAGTTTGGGAAAATACATGTGGAGAGCATTTGGCCAGCTTCGGAAGTGGCTCTCTCAGCTTTCCTCAGCGCCCGGGTGAAAGGAGATCCTTTTCTAAGTAACCGAACTGGCCTCTGGGAGCTCTCCTAATCCCACAGCCCAGGCAAGAGCTGACCCGTGACACACATATCACAGAAGGAGAAGGGAGGGATCAGGGAAGAATTTCTGTTTGGAAATGTTATCTAATGCTGAGCGCTTTCAAGGGACTGGGAATGCGGAGCCCGCACTGTCCCCCTGCCGGGAAGCCGAGTCCTCCCCCGTTTCCCAGCCTTCTCCAGCTTGCTGGGCACCCGGGGCACCGGCCAGCTCTGGGAGCAGTTCGCCATCCCCGGGGCAGGCCAGGGCAGCGCTGCGCCCTGAGTCACAGCGGCAGGAATCGCGGGCTCAGGCATGGTCCCGGCGCTGGACCCCTCCTCGCCGCTCTGCCCCATTCGAGGGTGTTCCGAGAGGCTCCTCAGCTCCAGGGACCTCTCCGAACAAGGACTCGGCTCTGGCAGGACCACGTCTGCTTTTGCTTTTGCCTCCGCATATTCTCTCTCCAGGGTGCACGGGAGCCCGAAGCTTAGAGTGGCTGCCCCAGTCCTGGGCTTTCCCTGCAGCCGGCGTCCACTGCCCCCCTCAAGCGCACACCTACACACCAACACACACTCACACGGCCCAGTTGCTCAGCCGTGCCCACCAGCCTTCTGCCTTCACCCCCAAAGGCTCTTTGTGTGAAAGAGGAGTCGGACTGACTGATGAAGCCCTCGAAACCCCAGCCCACGATCTCATGCCCACGGAACACCACCTCTGCCCCAGCGTGTCCCCAGGTCCTGCCTGGGGGTGGGGGGGGTGCCTTGTTTGGCTCCAAGTGAAAGCGAGCTGCACACACCCCAGCCGCAGGGGTTGGCTCTCTGAACCCTGAGACACGGGGCCAGCTGCTGCCTCTTGCCCCCTGTCCCTTGGTGCCACAGAGCTGGCCCCTTACCTCTTCCCTCCTGCTGGGCTCCCGGGCAGCTCCTCACATGCCTCACCTCGGCCGTCAGCAGGGCAGCCTGCCCATGGCCTCCAGGAGGGGTCCCCGAGTCGCAGGCCGGACCGGCCGCCAAGCCACCGTGCCTCACTGGCCTCTGCTGCTGGCCCTGCCTCCACAGCAGGACTCCGGCTGGGACGGGGCGGAGGCTGGCCAGGGTCCTGCCGGGCTGCTCACGACCTGCCTTCTCTGGCGGCGGGGCCGGCAGCTACCTCAGTGCCATGCTCTGCAGGTCTGGGACTCAGGGCTCGGGGTCCATCCTCAGGCCGTCCGCAGCAGCCTCATTTGAACTCCCGACTCCTTTGTGGAGCCTTTACATGCCGCCGCTGGAGGAAACTGTGAGCACAGCCTGACCCTGGTTGGCTGCAGGCACTTTTCTCCACCCACCAGTGCAAGAGGATCCCCCAGGCCCCAGAAAGGCTCCGGGCCTCCCCTCAGCCCCAGACAGAGGCGGGCCGCCCAGTGATGTCACACTAACTCCGGCCCCAGCTGGCCTGGCCCCTCCCGCCCCAGCCCGCTTTGGCGGCCTCGGTGAGCCCCCTCCTTCCTTGGCACGAGCAGCCTGGCCAGCTCTGCTGCCTGGCCCGCCCACTCCCCGCAGCCCTGGCAGCTCGTGGTGCGCTCTGCCGAGGCGCAGGGCTGCCCCTCTGCCTCAGGTAAGAGCGCGAGATCGCCTCCAGCTGTGCAGGCAGCGGCATGTGGGCAGCTGGGAGCCAGTCGGCCCCGACGTCTCCCGCGCCCGGCGCTGCCCCAGAGCCCAGGTGGACAGGTGGGGCTGCCCGCGCAGATGGCCTCCCCTCTAGCTGCCCTCTGGGTGGGGGGCTGGCTTTTGTCTCTGAACTCGGGGAGAGGCATTGGGCCAGAGGCGCCTGCTCAGGACGGGGAATGGCACTGGAGAAACCTGGTTGCTTCCCCGAGCGGCCTCGGGAACCTGAGGGACGAGTAAGAATTAGCAGGTGGTAAGCTGGAGAGAGGCTGGTCCGGGCGGGGAGGAGTGTGTGAAGGCCGCGTGTCGGATTGCTTTATCAAAGATGTCCCCGTCATATCTCCCATAAGCCACGAGACCCCAGCTCTCCTCCGCTGAGAGGCAGGGCCTCTGCCCTCTCCCCTTGAACCTGGGCGGGCTGGTGACTTGCTTCTAGCCAGGGAGAGCAGGGGAGGTGATGGGCCCTGACTTCAGGCCTGGCGCGTTCCCCAGGACCCCCTCTCAGAGCCCCGAATCAGGCTGAGGGGCCCAGCTGCCAAAGCTGCCTCACAGAGGCTGCGGGGGCGCAGATCCCAGCTGGTAGCCAGCGTCGACCCCCACGCTGTGTGAGGAAAGAGCCCCCTAGATGACCTCCCCTCGACCCTTTGAGTCACCCCAGATGAGCCCCAGACACTGGGGTGCAGAGACTAACCCATTCTGCTGTTGCAAATCTCAGTTGCTGGCCCAGAGAATCCATGAGGAGAGCATGGCTGTTGCAGGTGGTAATTTGTTCCCAGCAGTAGGAGCTGGAGCAGGAGCCCCAGAAGCTGAGGGCCGCTCTTTCAAGGTGCTGAGAGCGGTGTGACTGGCCGAGGCGGGGCAGCAAGGGGGGCCTGTTTGAGGTGGGATTTGCTGCAAGGACAGCTGAGAGCCATTGAGAAGTTCTGAGCAAACAGCATGCCCGTGCGCTTTTACTTTTAAAAGGCCAGATGGGTTGTTGAGTGAAGCTGGATCGATGGGAGCGGCAGACGGAGCATCTGGAGCTGGTGGGGGATGGTTGCATCCTGGTGGGAGGCCGGAGGCGGCCACAGGTCTCACTGGGCCAGGGGTGCTTCCCAGGTTTGCCCACCCTCTACAGACAGGTACAGCCCGACCCGTCATCACCAAAATTGATTTGTTTCCACAGTTCAGCATCCCTAGGGTTTCATCAAGTGAGAGAGGAGCCCCGGTGGGCCTGGCACTCCCTGCCCCTTAGGTGGCCTTGGGGAGCTGGGTTTGCTGCTGGAGGGCTTGAGTTGGATTCTGTTCTGACGAGAACTTCGTCAGAGCTAACACGATGAGGGACACAGCAGTCGTGGAGCAGGTTTGCAAGTCAAGACTCTGCCACTTGAGCATAAGTTCTTGTGCCATTTATTGAAAGCACACAGGCTAGTAAAAGCTGATCGTGCAACAGTGAGATGAGGAATAAAGTCCGGAGGGTGGGATAGGAATGGGGGACGAAGTTTTACGAGGGACAGGGAAGGGAACATCGTGCCCACACGTCAAGAGACGTTTGCAGCAGCAAAGTATTTGATGTCATCACAGGCAGAGTTATCCCGAGACCACCATGGAGACGTCATGCAATCAGGTCAACAGCGGCCTGGGAGTCCTGGGCCTGCCTCGTGATATGAGCTCTGCTCCATAGGTGGTCAAGGAACGCTCTGCTGGGATTTGCAGACAGCAGATAGGTTGCAGTTGCCCGTGAGTGGCCAACTAGTAGCCAGCTCATAGTTGCCCACAGGGTTCTAGTTCTGCCCCTCAGCAGCTCTGGGCCCCACTTTCCTGGTCTGTACAACAGAGATGGCACATGGACTTACCTCATAGGGCTGTCGTGAAAATTAAGTAAGATGCGACGTATGAAGTTAACACCCACCGGCCGGTGTGTAGCAAGTGTTGAGCTGAGATTGGCTATGGCGATTTGGTGGCCTCCGTGGCTGGGCTGTGGGTTCCTGAGGACAGGGGCACGTGTGGGTGCACAGGTGTCCTTTGCACAGCCCAGTGCACAGCGGGAACAGATGTATCACTGCAGGGGGTGAAGAGCTGGGCCAAGTCTGACAGACCAAGGTGTGGGCCCCCAACTGCCACTGACCTGGGGCCATCTCCTCATTCTCTCTCAAGCTTTGTTTCCTCACTTAAATAGCAGAGAAGGCGCACACCCACTCCTGAGGGCCGTGTGAGGACTGCACAAGGTGATGCTCCTCAAGCACTTAGCCTGTTTCCCTCCACTGCTCAGGAAGTGTGTGTTGCGCGGCTGCTCTTCCCTCCCCTGGAGGGTCCCCAACCTCCTCCAGGAGCACAGCTAACACATTTCTCCCTCCTGTTGCACCAAAGTGTCATGTGACTAAGGCATTTGAAAAGAAGGACATCTTTATTTTTTTCTTCATTGTTTTCCTCAGGATGAAAACATGTGATGTTCACCTGGTGGCTGGATACAGGGAACCAACATGTGTGTCCACAGTTGGTGTTGATGATCTCATGTGATTGTGTCTTATCATGGTCCTTACAATTACAATTTGTGTGTGTGTGTGTTTTGGGAAGGTTGGGGTGTTTTACCGAGATACCATGTAGATGGGGGCTGTGTGTGTGTGTGTGTGTGTGTGTGTGTGTGGTGTGTAATGTGGGCTACAGAGGGGTTCTTGGGAGGTTTTGCATATCTTGTGACTTAGCATTTCACCAACATCTTCAACCTCTCCTCCCAAATAGACTTCTCCCCACTTTTAGTAGTTTTTAAGTGCCTTTTCACTGTCTTCCGGCCTGCTTCGTGTTTGATGAAACGTCAACTGTCTTTCTTATTATTGTCCCTATGTACATAGTGAATCTTTTTCCTTCTGACTTTGAAGTTCTGTCTCTTTCTTTGATTTTCAGCCCTTGAACTATGATGTGACTCTGGTGCTTTCCTTTTACTTATTCTACTCAAGATTCACGGAGCTGCTTGGATCTGCGGGACTATGTTTTTCACTAGCTTTGGGGATGTGGGGTGTGATTTTTGGTCATTTTTACTTCACTTGTTTTTTCTGACCAGTTCTTTTCCCTGCCCTTCTGGAACTCTTTTTATATACTTGGTGTTGTCATGAAAGTCGCTGAATTCCATGTACTTATTTTATCTCTTTTCCCCTCCCCGTGCTTCCGTTTGGGTCATTTTTATTAGCTGTCTTCAAGTTTGCTGGTCTTTTCTTCCATAGTATCTGACTACAATTTTACCCAAAGTATGTTTTATGATACTAAATTTTTTGATTCTTGAATCTCCACTCAGTTTATGTTTATAGGTTCTATTTTTCTTCTGGATGACCTCGTCATTCCTTCATCCTGTCGTTCATTTCCTGAAAATCCTGTGCGTATTTGTAATAGCCATTTTAAAGTCCTTGTTTACTAATTCCAACATCTGGAGCACCAGTAGGTCTATTTTATTGACTATTATTTCGCTGATCATAGGTCACAATTTATGGCTTCTTCACATGTCTGTCACCTTTCAGTGGGTATTGTGGCTGTTAAATTGGAAAGATTATTTTACTTTAGTCCTCAACAGAATGTTGTATTTTGTTCTGACATGCAGTTAAATTACTGTCCTATCCCCTTGATCTTGTGGGGGTTTGGTTTTTAGGTTTTGTTGGTTCCTTCTGGTTTTGCCCACTGTCCCAGGGCAGAACCTTTAATCCAGGGCTTACTTGTGAAGACTGGTCTTTATGGAATTATACTGAAAGTCAGAAACATTTGCTAAGCCCCTTTTAACTTGACAGGATTCAAACTCCAGATTCCCTCTGCAGGCGGCTGCGGAACTCTCTGCCTCCTCCTGCTGCTTTCTTTTGGGCTCCTTGGAGTCTCTGTCGACATATACACAATTTAGGGGGTAGCTAAAGCTTTGAGGGAAATGTGTATAGTCATTTTGGAATGCTCCTTATTGTGGCACCATCCTCCTTGGCATTTTCTCCTTCAATTCCATCCTCAGAGCCCAGCCTCTTTCCCTCCTCGCTGGCCAGTGACACTGCTGCTTTTTGTTTTCGTGTGTTCTCCCATGTTTCACCATGACCTAGAAAGTGTTCTGGAATACTTCCTGACTTCCACGGATCATGCTTCCTCCCATTCCTGCTGCTTTGGGTTGTTCTCAAGTGCTTCCAAGCAGTTGTGTTTTATATATTTCCCTGAGTTTGTCATTGTTACTGACTAGAAGGTAATTTCAAGACCACGTATTCTATCATTTGAGTAACTGGAACTGCCCACATCCCTATTAAACTTATCATCTCACCCAGCTCTCCTGCACTTATGCTGCTGGTGGTGCCCAACCATAAACCGAGTCAGCCGATTAGCAGTTCATTTGCTCGTGTCCCCTTCTTGCGCCTGGTCATGGTTTGCTAGAAAATAGCCCCCAAGAACGCATGGGTTGGTTTGACTCAGTGTACCTACCTTGACACTGGAAGATGTAAGAAGTGTGTGTCCACGAGCACTGTTGGGGGACTAAGGTTCTAGCTTGGCACTAGCTGCCTGCGATGTGCTGAGCATCAGCCTCAACATTGTATGGGTATCTTTTTTCCCTCCTCTCACAGCCCTACGAGGGAAGTATTACTATTCGGCTGCTTTACTAACAAGTAGACCAAGGCTTAGCAAAGTGAAGTTCCTTGCATGAGGCCACACAAGTCGGAAGGACCGGGACTGGGACTAGGATCGACGTCAAAGCCTGGAGGAACACAGGCCCTGAAAACAAATTGCATTCTTGGAATCTGACATGCTTTGCCTTGTTTTA
Organism: Talpa europaea; assembly: GCF_964194135.1. NCBI lineage: Eukaryota > Metazoa > Chordata > Mammalia > Eulipotyphla > Talpidae > Talpa > Talpa europaea. The sequence continues at coordinate 5,598,280 of NC_140074.1, read as the reverse complement.
AGATCTCTGACATCAGGAAGCCTCTTAAAGTCAATTCTATGTTAGCACACTTCCCTCCTTTCCTAGAACATGCTGTATTTAACCGTTGATGACTTTTCAGATTCAAGGTAGTGTGGCAGTTTTATTGCTCAAGGCTCCAGTGAGCTTGACTTGACGGACCCAGGGCAAGGCCCCTCCTCTCCTGGTCAGCTGGTCTTGGAAAGGCTTAGGGGAGTGTCCAAGCATCAGGAAGTCTGTGGAACTGCCTCAAGCCTCTGCCCATCCTGATTTAGTGGAACAGCTGCCTGGGAGCTGAGAGGGAGCCAGCATTTCCCCCCCGTCCTGGAGGTGTTCTGGTCGGGTCTTGTGACTTGCTGCTCTGGCCCAGCAGGGAAGCCACATGTTCCCTGGCTCTGGTGAGAAGTGAGGAGACGTGCATTTATGGGAAGGCTCTCAGGCAGCACCATGCTCTCCTGTACTGCCCAGTGTCACGGAGGATGTCCAGGCACCATGGAAACCCCTCTGAGGACATTGTGTCTGTGAAAGTCCTGTCAAACAAGTCTGTCCAAATGTCAGAGCAGGACGGAGCAGCTTCAGGAGTCTGCTGTTGGCTTGTGTTTGGCCCTTTTTGTTCTCAGCTTCTCAACCCACCTCAACCCAGGGGGCAGAGTCAGGCAGCCCTTCGCCAAGTTTGGATCCACCCTTTAAGAGCCCACCACATTTGCCCTCCAGCGGACAAGGATTACCAAGCCCCACCTGAACACCAAGGTTTGGGCTCCGGGTTATTCGCCCAAGGCCAGTCTGCGGAGGCTTTTAGTTGACTGGTTTTCATTTTGTCTTCCTAGCAGTATTTTAAGGAATGTCCGTTTGGTCCCATCCCTGCTCTCTCATACAGCAGCTGATGCCGAGGCCCATCCCAAGCAGGGAGACTGAGGAGCAGAGGGAGGGGAGATTTAATTTTAGTTTGCTGGCTGCCTTCGGCTCTTCGTAACAAAACTTTACAGAAATTTTCCAAAACTATTTAAAATCATCCCAATCCTATATAATATTAAAACAATTCTAGCTTCTGGAACATGGTCTGCGCCATCTTCTGTGGCCTGTGCCATTTGGGACCTTTGTCCCGAGTAGGAGATAAAGGAGTGAGGGCAGTTTATGGTCAGGGGGGTGAGGACCCCAACTTCCTTCCACAGAGACCTGCTGAAATTCTTGTCAGAGGAGCAGCTGGCTGTTGCATGACTTGCTTGCCTTTCCTGCTCAAGGCGCCAGTGAGCTTGATTGATGGTTGAGAAACAGCAGGGCAAGGCCTGTCCTCTCCTGGTCAGCAGATAAGCAGGGCTTCTGGCAAGAGACTGACAGAGTGAGCGTCCCAGAAAAGAGTCTAGGTTGGGGTCACTGTACAGGGATGGCTGGCAGGGAGGTGCCAGTGTCATCAGAGAGGTCTAAGGGCACAGCCCAGGGCTGCCCTGTCCTGGGCTCTGTCCCGAGCACCTCCGTCGAGGTCTGGCATGTGGCAAGTGTCTGGTAGCAACACGGGAATGCTGTCCTTCAAGACCTCGTCTCTGTGGCCCATCCGGGGTTTCATTGTTTCCCTCTTCCAAGGACTTCTCTGGGCCTGGCTCATTCTTAGGCTGGGGACCCGAGGGCCGTCAGACCCATGCCTGTCCTGAGGGGCTCCTTTGTGCCAGTGGGGGAGACAGACACGTTGGCAGGTGGCCAGGCTCCCTCTGTGGTTCCTAAGGCCATCTGGTTTGGCTGGGCAGGTGGGGGAGCTTCTTTCTGGAGGATGCCCTACAGGTAGTCAGGCGAGGCAGCTGTGATTTGCAATTTTCCAATAGAAATGATGGCTTAGGCCTGATGGGATAGTGCAGGGCGGCCGGAGTACAGAGCTTGGAGGAGGTGTGCAAGGCCGCGGAGGGCAGCAGCGCCTGGTAGGCCAGGCAAGGAGTGGGCCCTTCCCCGAGGGTAGCGGGAGCCACGAAATAAATAGAAGTGGGGTAGTAACTTGGCCAGAGTCACCCATGGGTAGTGGGCAGGAAGCCACTATGGAGAGCTGACATGGCAGAACCAGAGGTGTGTGGTGGGCAGGGGCCCTGAAGAGGTGGCAGTGCCTAGAAGGACGTGGGAGTCTGCTTCTGACTCAAGCAGACGAGATGGGGGCGTAAGAGGAGGTGGCAAGTCGTGGGGGAGGCAGAAACAGAGTGGAGGCGGGGCAGCAGGCCCTAGAGGGAAGGCCCAGCCCTGCCCTTGGGTTCTGGTGTCCCCAGCCCTGGGAGGCAACACCTCAGCCAAACGTGAGTGCCCTGAGATTACCGAGGTCTTGGGGCCAAGGGCAGCAAGGAGTGTTTGTGAGAGTCTGGCTCACAGGAGGAGGAGAAAGAAAGGGAAAGAAAGGCAGCTGCCCCGACAGTGTGAGGCTGCACTGGGGTCTCTGGGGTCCCCGTGACGCCTTGCTCCACTGATCCAGGCCCCAGGTGCCCTCCGCCGGCTTCCTCTCCCGGCTCTGCTGTCCTGCCCGGTGTGCCGGTGCGTGTCGGGAGCAGGGTGTAGCCCACCAGCCCCTCTGCCCCCAAGTGCTCCACACGTTACCTCCCTCAAGCCTCAGAGCATTCGGCGGGGGGTCGGGGGGGGGGGGCGGTGAGGGCAGCAGTGATTCTATTTTCTAGATGAGAAAAACGAGGCTGTGCAGATGCGGTGGCTGTGCCGTCCTGTTGCCAGGCGTTTACCGCGAGGCAGCCTTGGGCCGCCAGCCGCTTGCCTCCTCGGCCGCCACTTCCCTGCATCTGTGAGGGCTGTGCTCCCAGCAGGCCCCGCCGCCGCCCTTGCACGCTGGTGTTCTCAGCCCTTCCTTGTGAAAGAACGTTCCAGCATCCGAGGTGGTGACAGCCTCGGGAACTTCGCGGACGAGCCGGCCTCGGAGGTGCTGCGGCTGGCTCTGGATCACCACCGAGGCGGGCTGCTGGTTTCCCAGCGCACAGGAAAGTTATGTTGACACTGGAGAGTGGTCTGCTGAGTGCGCGGTGGTGTTATGTCTAGAGAGGCCAGGTACATACATTCATTGCGTGTGACTCCAAGACACAGGCTCCCCCGTGCTCAGTGGCTCTGGGCTGAGTGTGGTGAGTGAGGGTCCGGGGTGGGGGGGAGGTGTGCGGCCGGCTCCCTCCCAGCTGGGCCCCGGCTGTCTCGGGCTGTGGTAGGAGGCCGCAGGCCCAGTGGAGTTCTCGCCCCACCACTCGCCACCCTGTGGCTTCTGAAATTGACTTGTCCTCCTGGTCTCAGTTTCCTCATTTGAAAATGGGGCAGTGGTGCCGCCTCCCCAGGATGGCTGGAGGAAGAAGCGAAAAGCATGAATGCAGATGCTCCAGCACAGGGCCCGGTACTCAGGAGGCGCTCAGGAAACCTGGCTCTCCTCCTTTGCTGACCTGGCGCCCCGTTCTCGGGCTCCCAGGCCCCAGGGCCCGAGCTGTTTCAGAGCACCGGGTTACCACTCTGAACAGCCGTTGCTCATTCACAGGCTGGTCACGGTGCTGCCTCTGGGCCTGCCGGCACCCTGACCGCACGCCGTCTGGGTGGTGGTGCTAGGAGCCCCCAAACCCAGGAAACTGTGCTTCTAGAACCATCTATAGTAAGAGGAGCCGGACACGGCTCTCGTCAGAGCTCTCCTTCGAGAGGCGTGTGTGAGACGAGGCAGCCCCCTCTACCACATGCCCCTGTGTGCCCGTCTGCTGGAGGCCTTTTACGCAGATTATTCCACTGACTCCCCAAACAGGCTCAATTCATGGTCTTCCATTTTGTGAGGCAGCTCAGGCTCAGAGAGGTTGAGGCGTCTACCCATCGCCACACAGCCAGTGAGTGGCGAAGCCAGGATTTGGATCTGGGCCTGTTTAAATACAAAGTCCATGATCCTCTCCTGACAGAGTTCAGCTAACAGCTCTCCAGCTACCCAGTGGTGCGCAGCTGGGCAACAGGGGATGCCCCCTCATGCCTCCATTTGTAGGTAAATGCTGTTTCTTTCCAGGATTGCCGTGAAGGTGGATGTTGCCTGCACACAAGGGGGCACTCGGTCAGTGCTGGGCCCTCTGAACCATCACTGCAGCCTCTCCTAGATCAGTGTTCTCCAGCATTAGAGACCTCGGACCCCACTGAGTGCCCGGCACCCGAGGGCTGTTAAACCATGCACTGCTGGGCCCGCCTCAGAGTTTCTGCTTCTGCAGGTCTGGGACGGGCCGGAGAATGTGCATTTCTGACAGGTTTCCAGGAGACCACACTGTGGAAATGGCTGCTGGAGACTGGTGGGCTTGCCAAAGCGATTCGGGGGCCATAACCTCCGTCCCAGGGCTGTTCACATGCGCTGTAGCCGGTTAGGATCAAGTAGGGAGAGCATAGCGTGACTTCCCCGCGGGTGCCTGGTTGCTGGTCTGGTGGCTGTAGCCTCGCCTGAGTGTGGTGACCTGGGATAAGGAGGTGCTGCAGCAGCGTGCGGCTGTCCAGAGGGGGCAACAAGGCTTGTGAGTAGGTCCCGACTTCCAGTTGCTTTCCTGGTACAGAGTAGGAAGTAAAAGATGCATGGAAAAGATGATGAATCATCTCGTAGAGACTATGTCTGTAATGACCTAACCTCACCCTCACCCCCTAAACACACACACACACACAAAGCCCTTCTGAAGCATCACCCAGCTGGCTATGCTTCCTCACAAGTGGGATTTGAGGGTCACCTGTGTGGCAGTGTGATGGTGTCCTCTACCCCCATAGACTGCAAGGGTGGGCCCGGTCCCCTGGTCCTGTCTGCAGGTCCCAGTGCCCAGGCAGTGACCAGCACACAGCGCAGGAGCCCAGTCAGTGCTGCTGTTGGATGGACTTATGAAGGGCCAGGCCCCAGTGGGTGCTGGCCACCGAGGGACCTGCCTCCAGGCCTGGGCCTGCCCTTGCCAGCTGAGTGGTGTTGGGCAGGTGGCATCCTTTGTGCCTCCGTTTCCCCCTTTCTAAAGTAGGGGTAATCCAGTGAGGCGCCCAGCTGTGTTGTCTCTTCCTCACCTTCCTGTCTGGCTGGCGTGGAGCGTGGGCTCTGGAACCACCTTTCAGGTTCAGATCCCAGCTCACCACCCCCTAGCGCTGTGGTCTGGAGTGGTTCGTGTCTGCTCTGTATCGGGGTCCTCATGTGGAAGACAGGACAAAAAGGCGCCAACCTCGAGGTGCTCTTGTCACCACTGAGGAGGTGTGCACGTCAGGTGCTTGGCCGGAGGCCGGCCACGCTCGCTGGTGACTGCGGGCACGTCTACAGAGGGGCAGGGAGGTCCTGTGAAGAGAGCAGCCTGGCCCCATGGGGAGGACCTGGGAGGAAGGGGCTTCCCTTCTCCCTGCCCCTCAGCACACCCCGCAGCCAGGCAAGTCCCTGCCCCTGAGACCTTCTCCACCCCGAAACCTTTCCCCGCCCCCCACAAGTGCAGGGAAAAACAGCTCAGTCTTCAGCTGGTTCTGATTACCCGCAGGAGCTCCGGAGAGGGCAGCGGTGACATCCCCCCTGCCCAGCAGCCCTGGCCTGCAGACGTCACCCCTTTGCCCCCTTTCTGCTACCTGCCAGGCTAGGGCTGTGTGGGGTGGGGTGCACCCGGCGGGGATGAGCCCACGCCCTGCCGCCCATCGTCGTTGCCTTTCTTCCTCTGCCAGGCTTGCCATGGGGAGCCCCGGGCCTTGGCCCTCCTCCCAGCACTGTCAGAGAAGCTTCCAACACCTCAACGTGCACCCTGGGTGGACCCTCCCTGTCCTCTTTAACATGGAACGCGGACCATCCTGGTTTCTATGTGTGCAGAGCGTTTGGTAAACAGAACGCTTGAGCCCTGACTTGCTGGAAGGGGCGAATCCCAGCTGACGCCCCAGGCACTCAACCTATTTTGGGCCTGGTCTCTCCCCCGCGGAGAGCTCATCTGGGCCCCCAGCACCCACCGCAGGCGGTGGGGGAACGGTGTCACGTTCCTTTCCTGCTAGAGCCTTGGCCCAGCCAGGTGCCCCCCTCGCTCCCCCGCCTGCCTGATGCCCAGTGTCCACTTAGTAAATGCTCTTGTCCCCGCTCCCCGTGAATGCTGGGATTCAGCACACACAGAGGAGCTTCACCAAGAAAGAAAGTATTCACGCCGCCATCCAGCTCCGCGGGCGCCGGGAGACAGCTGCCGCCTCCTGCCCAGCCGGGGTGGGAGGGCAGCCCACCCTCCACACACAGAGGGGTCTCTCCTCCCTTTCAAAAAAAAAGAGTCGGTTGCTGGACCAAATGCAGTTTAAGTCTGTGTTCAGAACACCTCATTAATAAGCAGCAGATTAATCGTCTGCTGGAATTAGGAGAACACCACCCATTCAACAAGATACGTGCCACAGGCCTGCGTGTGCCTGGCACTGAGCTAGAACCCCTGCCGGGCCCTCTGCCAGAGCCTCGAGGGCGTGGAGGCCCTGGGCGCGAGCCCGCCCCCACCCAGGACCCGCCACCCCTCTTCCTCACCCTGGGTCTGGAAACCACACAGGTAATGACAGCCACCCTCTGCCGCGAGGGTCGCGGTCCCTCAGTGGGAGGGTCTCCGTGGGTGCGAAGGGTCTAATCCCCACTGTGTAGATGGGGAAACCGAGTCCCAGAAGGGCCAAGGTCTTGCCCAGAGTCACTCAGGACAAGGCCTCCTGCCCAGAACTGGCCCAGGCCTTTGTTTCTTTAGAGTATAAACTGTCTCTGTGAAACATGCTGCTTGTATTAAGTAAAAAATAAATGTCCTCCCCCCGCCCCGATTGTTAACAAACACGTAGCTGACCAGAGCTTCTGAGCGGCCCAGAAGAACGATGTGATGTTTGTTGGCACAGAATGAGGTGGGCGTGGAAGGTTCCGGCCCCACCCCAGCCCCAGAAGAGGGTGATTGACGTGTTTGGATCAGAGCGAACAAAGAAGCTGCTGCCTTTTTCTGGTGCAGGAATTTCTGAAAGGGGAAATCGAGGAATTTCCAGGACATGAAGGAACCCTCCCGTCCCAGGTCTCTCGTCTCAGCCCGGTGTTGCCAAGTCTCCGTGGGGAGCGGGAGGGGCCGGGGCTGACAGCGGGGCGGGCGCCATCCTCGCCCGGTGGCCACACCAGCAGTCGGCCGGCCGGCCCAGAGAGGGGGCCCGGCGTGCCCCTCATGCTGGGGGAGGGGTCCCAACTGTCCCACAGTGACAGAGCAGCCCCCGGGGACCCACGCAGACTACCACTTGCACGAAGACCCCCTCACCAGGGCCTCCTTGGTCAGCAGGAGCCAGAGCAGACCTGGCCCCTCCCCCCGCGGACCGATGACCCCTGCATGCAGTCGTCCCCCCGCAGGGCGGCCAGTGCTGTCTCTAGGGCCTGGAAGGGAGTTCAGAGAGACGGGGAAAGGGACTTGGTACAGAGCAGAACCCCTCCGCCCCGTCTCCTCAGGGCCCCGGGAGGGGGGGCTTAGAGTTGAACCTGGATCAAGTCTTCAAAGATGCAGAACCAAGTCTTAAACTGTGAGGCGGGACCATGCTCCCAAAAGGAAGGGCCCCACGGGCACATATGGGGCCAAATTTCCTTTGGGGCCTGCTGCCCGTGATTGGGAAGGGGAGTGGACGCGGGCAGGCTGGGGAGTGGGAGTCAGAGAGGATAATCTATTCCAGGCTTGCGCCCCCAGGGGACTCAAATTCCTCAGACACTAGTCATGACCTAGCACAGCCCCAGGTTGGGAGTCAGGGTCTGGCCGCCTGAACTGTCCACAGATGCCAGGAAGGCACAGGCTGCCTCGGGGCCTCTGCTCTCCGGGTGCGAGAGGCATGGCAGAAAGGGCATCGAAACAGATGAGACCCCGTGTGGCCAGCGCCAGTGGGGAGGCCTGGGTGGAGATTGGAGAAGTGCACTTGTGCAGTTAGCGCAGGGGCTCAGGAGGCGGACCCAAGTGTCTGGGAGAGTCCCGACTCAGGCCCCAGCTCTCTGCGTGCAAAGTGTGTGGGCCTTGGGGGAGCCTCTGTCCCTCAACAGTGATCCAGAAGGTGCCCTCACGGAGGGTCTGGCTTCCAGAGAGGAAGCAACGCCGAGCTCAGTCCTCACCCCTGCAGCTGCAGCCTCCCCACCAGCACCGCTGTTGCTCTGGAGGAGGGTCGCACGCTCATTGTGAGGGGCGCCTTCCTCCTGTGGTTGGGGTCAGGGCCAGCAGCAGGGCATGGGGTCAGGTGCCTTACTCCACACCCGCCTCTTCTCTGTAGCGTGCCCGAGAGTGTCCATGGGTGTCCTCACTGCTGCTGGCCTCCTCCACACTCTCGCGTCCTCCTCACCATCCTCCGGAAGGGAAGAAACAGCGACTCTAGACATCCAACCTGCGGGCGGCAGGGGCTGAGACTCCTCCATGTTGACTGTGGAGACAGTTGGTCACAGGGGTGACCCATGTCCAGGGGATTTTCTCTTCCCCTCGGGAGGCAGTTTCTCTGTGTCCATTCAGGTCACTACAACAAAACACATAAACCAGGTGACTTATCAGCCACATTTGGCAGAGTTCTGGAGGCTGGCAAGTGCCAGGCCCTGGTGCCGGCAGAGTTGGTGTCTGGTGAGGACTCGCCACCTGGGTCACGGATGACCCTCTTGTTGCTGTGTCCAGACATGAACATGGGCGAGGGAGCTCTTGGGGTCTAATCACGCCCCAAAGCCGTTCTCCTAATCCCATTACCTTGGGGGTTAGGCGTCAATGTAGGAAGTTCAGGGGGACACAGATACTCAGTTCGTTGCAGAGGGTGTGACCAGTGGTTCCTTCAGTCACACCTGGGCGATGGAGGTTATGGCCTGTTGGATAAGGTCACCCTGAGGGTGGCTGTTCTCCATGCGCCGGGGTTGGTCTGCACCCCCACCCTGCCACAGAGGACAGCATCCAGGCCCCTCTGGTCGAGGCATAGACCTTGCTCCGCTAGACCCTCTGCAGGCCCAGTCTGCTCTGCTTTGCTTTGTTTTTCTGAAGCCAGGAAGAAAGGTGCTCTCTCCCTTGGTACAGAGCTGTCATGCCCGATGCCACAGCTGCCCATGGCCTGACCTCTGCCACAGAGAGTCTAGTGAGCGAGCCCCGAGGGGCAAAGTGAAGGGTGAAGAGGGAGAGCTGAGCTCACAATCAGCTACCCGGGGCTGCCTGGGGCTGCGTGGCATTGACGGGGTGGTCTCTGGTCCTGATTTTCACTGCCTTCTCAGGCTCATGTAGTCCTTCCTCCCTGTTGTAACTGGTTCTGGGTGAGTCACTTGTAACCAAGAGCGTTCTGACTTCCACTAGGTCCCAGCAATCACTCTGTCAAAAACACATCTTTCTTCCCTTTAAGAACAAGGCTCTGAGCGTGTGGTGTAGCAGATCCTGTGCTGGCCGCGGGGAATCGGCCATGAGCAGAGCAGACTTGGACTCCACCCTTCAGGGCTTACAGCCTAGTGGGGCCAGGGGTGGAGTCATCCACAGATAGAGTAAGGGTCAGGCAGATGTGGCTTCAGACCCCACTTGACCACTGCTGGCCAGATGACCTCGGGCATGTGTTTAACTTCTCTGACCCCAGACCCCTCCTCTGTAAGTGGGACCCAACTAAGGGTTCAGGGAGATGTGAACGTGGAGGTGTCAGGGAAACTTTGAGAGTGGAGGGCACCACTGAGCTCAGGACTGGCCTCCTTGCATCGCACATGGGTTGACTGCTGCAGAGAAGCGCGAGGCAGAAGGAGCGGCCTGGCCCAGGCAGTGGGCATGGCCAGAGCCGTGAGGTGCGCTCCTGTCGGCAGACTCACACCTCATGCTACGGTGTCACACACTGGTCCCTAGAGTAAAAATGTTCTTGATGTTACAGCCAGAAGTTCCAACTCCCTTGTTTATTGATGAGGAAGTGGAGCTGCAGAGAAGGCAGGGATTTGTCTGTGGTTGGTTGTTAGGACAGGGCAGAGCCTCCAGTCCTGCTCTGCTGGGAAATGCTTGCTGAGCACCCCTGGCCATTAAGCTGTCAAGAGACAAAGGAGTAATCTGGGGGCCAGGGGTTCCGGGGGTGGGGGAGCAGGTCCCAGTAATCAATCTGTCAGTGCACAAGGCTGAGACCAGGGTCCCCAGGGCGGGTCAGCCCGCACATGGCTGCTCGGGCTCTGATTGCCGAGGAAACCCCTGGAAAGACAGAGCTATTCATGTCCGTGGTCAGCCCTGCAGGTCTGCGGGCCCTTGGAGGTCCTCCCTGAAGGACAGAGGAGAATGTGGGTCCACTGGCCACACGACCCTCCCTGACTGTGCCCCCTCGGGCTGGTCCACATCTGTGCACTGGGCATGGGGCCAGTAGCTGCCTCAGTGTTGAGTGAGGCCCCCGTGGAGCTCCCAGGCAGGAAAGCCCAGAGCTACCTCCAGCCCGAGCCCCTTCATTCTCTGTTCATGTACTCAGGTCACGGGAGCTGGCATCTCACCATGGTAAGACAAACCCAATCTGAATTCCTCACATTTTTATCAAGCCCTGACAGAGATGAGGATTCCCTGGTTTGGGTGCCACAAGATCCCACAGGGTCACTTGCTCGCCCCATCACCTGCTCCTGTGGCTCGGCCCCCTCCCTGCAGCTCTCTGTCCTCACAGGGACTGGAAGATGATCCTTCCCGAGAGATATGTCCAGACCTCGAGGCCAAGAGCGCCGTGTCTGGGCTCGCCCGGCCTCAGAGGAAGGCTTGGCCAGAAGGTGGGTCACGCTGTCCTGTGCTGACATGCACAGGCCTAGCGAGGTGAGAGGCAGCAGGCCACTATGCCCTCGCTCCCAGGAGGATGCTGGGAGAAATTTCCAGAAATCTCCCATGCCAAGAGAAATTTCTAGACTAGCTGGGTTGCTCGGTCCCTCTGACTATCAAGGCCCAGGAAGAAGGCCCAGGGCCACGCAGATTCCCCCAGACCTCGCCACTCATGCCATACAGCCTTCTCCTTTTCAGGACGCGGTACCCTAAACCCAGCCTACCGTGTGCCAGACTGTGCTTGCCACAGAGGCCTGGTGGACGGGGCCAGTGCTGGAGACCTGCAGGGGTAGATGCCACATAGGCAGTGGCCTGAGCTGCCCAGGGGTCAGAATTGGGAGAAGCGCCACGTGTGAGCAGTGCTGGGCAGGAAGAGTGAGGGCATCGGGGAGGAAAAGCAGAGCCTGTCTCAGGAGGTGCCAGGCCTCGGAGCTGGCGGGCACCGGTCCTCACCCTGGCTGCCACCCACAGGCGCCAGGTTACCTCCCTGCGCCACGTCTGTCAAGGAAGCGCTGCTGTGAGGCCACGACATGACTTTCCCCACACTTGAGGCGTTCACGACATCTTCGCTTTCCACTAACTTCCTGCTGTTTTTCTCTTTAAATCTATTTTATTTTATTCTTATCTGTGATGTCAGGGGGTTGACGTGCTATAGATTTCCGAATATATACTAAAAGAAGCACCAGTGCCGGCCCCCGGCCACCATGAGCCTCTCTGTGAAGTGTGTCCACGCTTGGGCAACGCGCACATGACGCGTGGGGATCGCTCGTCTCGACCGCGGCCGGAGGTTGTATCACGACGGTGATGGGGGCTGCCGCCGCCTTGGCGAAGGGTCTGTAGGAGGGAGGGGGCGCTTGGGTGCCCTGGTGACCGCAGGCTCTCTCCTCCCGGGAGGCCCTCCTTTCCTCTTCCCGCTTTTCCTCCCGCCCCGGAAGGCCGTGAGGCAGGGGCGTGCCTGAGTGAAGTCCAGAAGGCCCGCGGGACAAAGCCCAGGCGGACAAGGCGGACAGCCCCACCTGCCTCCCGGGGCTTCAGTGGCACGTCAGACGTTGCCTCGGTGCCGAGCCGGGGCAGGCCCTTTCCACTTCCCCTGAAGAACAAGTCCCTGGGGCTCCTACCCACAGAGCAGCCCACCAGGGCCACGTGGTCGCCTGTGGCCGGCTTGTGTAGACCAGTGAGTTTATGGACACGCCCGAGTCCTGAGAGTGCTCATTTCACAAGGGAGGGATCACAGGCGCCTGTTCTTCCTGTGTTTCCTAAGATGAACGTAAATTCCCTTTTTAATTAGAAAAGAAAGTTCTCTTAAACCTTAAAAAATAACATTGGGTAGCTAGGGAGACATTTAAGATATCCAGATGAGCAGCGAGTCGTGGGAGGCGAGGGGGGTGGCCCTGGGGGGACAGGAGGGTGGAGGACGGGTGCAGACAGATGCGGGGCAGAGCAGAGAGCCGAGGGCTTTCATTTAGGAGGCAGGTGCCGCAGGGAAGGACAGGGGGGCCGGAACAGCTGTTGGGGGAAACCAGACACTAGGGGGAACGGCGGGGGCGGGGGGGGGGGAACTGCAGAGGGACAGGACTGTGGGGGGACCAAGACTGAAAGTGGGGATTTGGGGGAATGGCCATGCTGCAGCCTGGGGTGAGCGGCCCCCTCAGTGCTTGGCAGCCCGTGGGGGGCCGGGAGAGGCCTCCTGAGATGGAAGCAGAGATGAGACTTTGCTGACCTGCACCTGGCAAAGCAGAGGTGCCAGGGCTGGGTGCAGAGAGACTGAGGGTCGGGTGGCCTGCTCAACAGAAACAGACTGTGGGAAACCGGAGGGAAGGGGGGAGCTCAAGCTTGAGATTTTCACGCCAAACTCAAGTTCCCACTTCCTCAACCTTCAAGCGTTTGTAAGTTTTAGGGATCCTTCCTTCTGCCCACAGCAACCCTGAGCTGCCCCTGCCCAGGCACTCCTCCCCCCTTGCCCGGAGGACCCAGGGGCTCCCTGCATGGGCATGCTCCATGCCAACCACCGATTGCTGCCAGAGAACCATCTTTGTCTGGTGGCGCCCAGACTTTGGGTTAAATGGCACAAAGAGAGTTTGGAGACTCTCAGGAGGCTGCCAGCTTTTTTTTTTTTCTTTTTCTGGCAAGTGAAAAATATATAAATTAACCTCATTATTTCCTAGAGAAAGGAACATTTTTAACGCCAACAATGTAAGCAGGGCAGAATCTCAGAATAAAGGATATTTTTTCCAAGTAAGGACAATTGGCAGCCTTTGCTGACACCATCTTTTAAAGTTTTAAAACTGTATTCTTTATTTAAAATGTTTTGGGAATAGAAAATTGCACCATAATGTTTTATTGCATGCTTTGGCCTTATATGTAAATGTATTTTTGGTATGAATTCATCATTTTGGAGCTTGTATTCAGCAGCCTACACTAGTCCTTGGGATTTTTCACAATTATTTGTGAAAATTCAGCCTCATATAAGTCTGATAAAAACAGAAGTGCTGGGTGCTCCATGTGGAACATTCTGGGAGAGAGAGGCTGCCTGCCTTCTCCCGCCCCAGGTGATTTCCTTCCCCAGGGAAGGAAATCAGGGGGGCGGCAGGCAGGTTTAGGTTCTCCTGCCGGAGGCAGCCACACCAGGCCTGAGTGCTGGAGGCTGGGCGCCTCCCAGGGAAGGGAGGGTGCATCTGGAAGGGTCCGGTGATCCCACCATCCTGCCAGAGCAGCCCGTGTGCGGGCGATGGGAAGCGCTGGTCTCCCCTCTCAGAGGAGGAAGGGAGTGTATGAGGGACTGCTGGAGTCCCGCTGTCTGGCAGATGCCCCCTCCCCGCAAGCCATGTATGGATGGGCCGTGCCAAGGGCGCCAGGCATAGCCAGGCTGAGTGGTCCATGGAGTGGGTGAAGGCCGGTGAGGACTCTGGAGGTGAGTCCAGAGATGAGAGGAGAAGCAGGGAGTTGGAAGGGCAGATGCCAGGGAGCCTTCCCGGCAGGTCCAGTGAGGTCCGTGGCCCTGCGACCCCGTCCCAGGGCCTGGCTCGATGCCCCATCATCTGAGCTCTAAACACCAACCCTGGAGGAGGCCGTGGGCTCCAGGCGTCACCACCACCAGCCAGTGAAATAACCGAGAGGAGGAGGGGTGTGGAGTCTCGGGGCCACTCAGGAGGAGCCCCTCTCCTGCTGGGGTGCCTTGACTCTATCAGGCAACAAAGACATGCATTGGTTGCGACCTGGGTGAGAACTAAAACCTGACAGTAAATATCAATGATTACAAGAAAGTTTTATCTTACTTAAAGGTTACTACATTATTTTTAACAAATGCACATGCTACTGTGAAACGGTGCTGTGAACACGCAGGGCCTTGCCATCCTGCCCCTCGGCGCAGAACGTTCCCTCTTGTGTCCTGTAGTTTGTTCAGCCTTCTTAGCTGTTTCCCTGCCGTGGGACTTGAGAATGGTCCCAGGTTTTGTTGTTACATCGTTCCCTGCAGTGGATGCCTTTGTGCAAACGGTGTTTCCCTGCTTTTAAACTGATCTCCTCCGAATAAACTCCTAGGAATGGGGTCACCGGGTCAAAGGACACCAGGCTTTTTCTCTTGGGAGTCCCTAATATTTGCCCAAAAGCCTGCACCGGCGCCCCTGCTGGGAGCACCCGCTTCACCAGTGCCCTCCTGGAAGTGAGGCTTTGTTTATTCATTCACATTTCTCTCTCCCCAGCCACCCCACACCCCGCGGTGGCTCCACGTCTCCCCACCCCCGACTCCCAGCCCGAGAGAGAGAGAGAGAGAGAGAGAGAGAGAGAGAGAGAGAGAGAGAGAGAGAGAGAGAGAGAGAGAGAGAGAGAGAGAGAGAGAGCGAGCGACGCTGGGCTGGACCCGCGGCCCTGTTTGTGTGGGAGCGCGCTCAGAAGTTTTCAAGGGAAAGACAGTGGAAAGATGTTTGAACTATAAATAGGCTTGGTGACACCTCTTATTTGGTCAAGGTGGTCCCCATCATGAATGTCGACTCTGTGCTGCTCAGAGTGTGTTTATGTCTCATTTGAATTCTAGAAGACATCAGAATGAAAACGCTCGCACACGCTGTGTAATTTAAATCGGAGACGAGAGTCCCGTAATTACCAAGGCAGCGGTCTCCAGCCGCAGGACTCCTGGTTGGGGGACGTGTAAGGGAGCCTGAAGGCTGCCCTCTGCTCCTGCCTCACCCTCTCCTGGCACCTCGGAGAGAAGAGCGGACCCCAAGGGGGTCACAGACTCTTTCCCCCCAGACCCCTCCCCAGGGACCTAGACTTTGAAGTTATCTCTGTGGCTGGTGTAGTCCTGGGCTCCCACCCCCTTCCCTCCCTACCACCTCTTGCTCTCCCCGGTGACCTCTGCCCCCATGACTGTGGGGGGCTGCAAGCTGATCCCGTAGCCCAAGAGCGCGGGTCTCTCTCCCTCTGAGACTCCGCTGGCCCCTCCAACAGCGCCACGGACCTATCAGCTGACCACTGCGCCCAGCTCAGCCTCAGCCCCGAGCCTTCCCTGCAGCCACCCGAGCTGGCCGCCTCATGGATGCCTCAAGCCAGGGCGCCCAGAAGCTGAGTTCCCAGGGTCGACACTGTGGTTTGGGTGTTCACATAGAAAAACAGAACTCTGTCACTTTGATAACTGTTTCTCTTAATGCGGTGAGCACATTAAACCATGATTTCACCAAAATCATTAAAATATAACCTGTTCCCCAACCACTCCACTCCCGGGGCGTATATACAGTTCAGCTCCAAGGAACTGAGAGCTGGGTCCACGCAAGCTCATGCGCGCGTGTGTGCAGTGGCCCCGTCACGACAGGCAGAGAGCGGCCCAGCAAGGACGTCCATGGCCATGGCTGGAGAAGCCAGATGCGCACGTGCTCTGGGGGGAGACTGTGACTAGACCTGATACCCGGCCGCGGGAAGGGGGTGCCGCTCTGATCCGTGGACAACACAGGTGACCTTGAAAGTGTCCCACTGTGTCATCCGTTTCTATGATGAGTCCAGAGCTGGTGAGTCCACAGAGGCAGGAAGTAGACTGGGGGTCACGGAAGCTGGAAGGAGGGGCAGCGGGCATCACTGGGCACCGGCACGGTGCCCTTTGTGGTGGGCGACACGTTTCTGAAACAAGAGAGTCGTGACGGTTGCACGGCATCTTGAGTGGACTAAGTGTCACAGTGGAGACGCTTGTGATGGTATTTTACCACCAGCAAAATGATGTCCCGCTCTAGATGCTGTGCTGTCCAGAATCATAAAGGCGATGTGTGAATAATGACCTTAAAATAACACTACAGTAAGTAGAGCAGGCTAAGAAGTTGCTTGGTCGGAAGCAGGGTCTGTCAGCGATACCTAGAAAGGGCAGGCGGGAGGGAGCGAGCCCCAGGGGGCTGTTTGTGTCCTGAAATCTCCTTTGCTGGAGGGAGGACCAGCTTGACCTCCGGTGTCTGCAGAGGCCAGCCTGTCCCTGGGGGAGGCGTGCTGTCCCACCTCACTGCAGCCCCACAGCAAGTCCAAGGGGTACTTTTTATTCCCCTCATTGTACAGACAAGGAAGGTGCCACCGAGCGGGTGGGCGTACCTAACCCACTAGGCCCTTGGGCAACCTGTACCTTTTCACCCAGGGCCCCCCCTGAGCCATCCCAGCTGGGTGGTCGCCTGCTGGTGACGCTGCTACCCTTAGTGAGGCCGTTGCTTTCCTAAAGCCATTGACCAGCCATGGAATTGCTGGGGCCTGATGCCCCTCTGTGGCGATGGCCCCAGGATCTGGCTCAGCGGGAGGGCTGCAGGTCATGGCAGTGCAGAGAGGGCAGCACATTTGCCCCGGGCAGCCTCTGGCTTCACCTTTGCTCAGAGCAGTGACTCTTAGACCAAACTAGGTGCCCTGGGGGGGACCTCTGGGGCTGCTGGTGCCCTGGTGGGCATGACAGTCCCAAGCAGGGAGATTGGGGGCCCGCTTCTGCCTCTTAGGTGTGCTGACCATCTGACCCTTCAGTTCCTTGCCTAGAAAACTCTCGTCCTGGCGTTTGTGCAAATGGAGGACTGTGCTTTGCTCTGGTTTTAGTTCTTGGACTATAGTTTTACTTACTTGGTCGGCCTGGCCCTCCTCGAGGCGGTGAGCTCCACAGAGCCGAGGCTGTGCTAGGCATGTTCCTGGCCGTGCCCCTGGCATGTGGCATCTCCATAAATGCTTGTTGAATAGAAAAGTAATGCCGGAAAAGCATGTGACACAATGCTCAGCACACAGTATGTGTCGGTTGATGCTGGTGGTGGTCGTTATGCCCATTACTGCTGTCCCAGGCGGCTATTCAAGACTTTCCTGCAATAACTCAGTTTCTTAAAACAGCCCCATAAGGTTGGAGTTATGCTCCTCTCACAGAAATGGAAACCGAGATGCGAATCGATTAAATTTGTCTCCCCAGCCCCAGAGAACTGCTGACTGCAAAGCCTGTCCCGGGCCCGAGTCCTCGCCAGTTGCCGCACACCCCAAATCCCGTCGCACAAAAGGGGTGTAGGTGATATCTGATTAAACGCTGTCAGGGGCATGTGTCTTAGAAATCAGGCATGTGTGGTGAGAGGCAAATTTAGGGTATAGAATGTGGCCCCAAAGGGGTGGACCCTCCTGAAGCCACTACACCCCAAGTGCAGCAGGACCCCTCCACCATGCGCTGCCCTCTGGTGCTCCCTGCACACTGAGGCAGAGCCAGCACCCTGCTGGGGCAGGACCTCGCGGGAGAGGACACTGGCCCCTCTCCTGCCCGTCACCGGCTGCTGCAGCTCTAGAGCCTGGAGGGACGTGCTCAGCAGCTGGAGAAGGGCAAGTGAATGTCTGGCTGGTGAATGACTGACAGTGGACAGACATGTGCCAGTCCTGCCGTGTGCCAGGCAGTGCTTCTCTCTGCTTGTTACCTTGCTTCTGTTATCTCACCTATGCCCGGAATGGACACGGGGGTGGGAGCGAATGGGGACCAGAGGGGTGGGGTACTCACCCAGCATCCTGGGGTGGAGTGGGTGTTAGACCTGGGCTTCTGTCCCCAGGTGCTGCACTGAGGGGCTCCCCCAAACAGGAGCCCCTCACAGCCCTGGCTGTGGTGGAGGCCAGAGAGGAGACGGGAGTGGGGAAGGAATTGTTCTCCAGATGGTCACTTCCAGGTTCAGCCCCCGAGGACGTATCAGGAAATGAGGGCTGGAGGAGAGCAGGGCTGGCGAGGAAAGGAAGGTGCTCCTGGGGCCTGGCTTCTCTGAGGACAGGGTCTGCCAGAGACCTTTTCTTTTACCATTGCCATCAACTTAACCTTTATCTGCACAGTGGCCCTGTGGGAAGGCTGTCGCACCTCTGCTGGTTCCCTCCTCACCTGTATGCAGGGGCAGCACCTGCTCCAGAGGTCAGAGGGGTCAGGACCTGCACTGAGGCCACTGAGAGTGAGTTGATGGCAGAGCAGGCCCTCCCAGCAGACTGCCTGGCTCCAGAACCCCCACCCTCCATGGCATCGAGGCTCCAGTCCCCAGCCTGGCCTCAGCACTGCTTAATCCCCAAGCAGCTGCCCAGAGGGTGGCAGGCTGCCCGCCTCCAGCACTGGTCGCCATGGCTGTCTTGTCGCCTTTAAGTATCAGCACTGAGAAGTCTTGGGGGGCTGTGTCCGAGGTGGGTGGTAGGGGTCTGGCCAACATGGGAGTGGGCATCTTTTACTGGAGAGGCCTGTGGCTGTGACTCAGCTGGGGCCCCCGCGCCGATGGGGGAGCTGTCTGGTAGGCCATAAATCAGACGGTTCTGCCTGAGCCCCGGTAATCCCCTGGAACTGAGT
The DNA here is from genome assembly GCF_964194135.1 of Talpa europaea. Classification (NCBI taxonomy): domain Eukaryota; kingdom Metazoa; phylum Chordata; class Mammalia; order Eulipotyphla; family Talpidae; genus Talpa; species Talpa europaea. The sequence goes on along the minus strand of NC_140074.1, from coordinate 5,579,785 downwards.
GCTGCTCTGGCCGGGAGACATTTCCAGGCCCCAGAGTATCTGCCCCTCTGAGGGCAGGGCCTATGACTCCGTCCTCCAGGACTGGACCGAGGCTCTCACAGGCAGGAACCACAGGACTCAGCTCCTGGCAGGAAACAAAATGGAAGATTCAAGGATGAAAGGAGTCTCTACAGCAACCCCTCCCCACCCCTCCAAGACAGGGCTGGAGGTAGAGACAGCAGGTGTGGGGCAGCCAGACCTGGCATCTTGGCATCTCTGACAGCCAGCCAAGAGACCTTGCAGAAGTCACCCTATGGTTCTGAGTCTGTCTTTTCACCTGGATGATGGGAGTGGCAGTGTTTCCCAGGAGCCCTGTTGGCAGGTGAGCTGAGGAGATGGATCTAAGGCCCAGAGCACAAGGTCTGGCCCAGGGTCACCTGGTCCCGCTTCTCATGTCCACTTGCTGCCCCCAGGTGCCAGGGTGAAGTGGGGCCACACCACGGTCAGAGCCCAGACTCCAGAGCCCGACCTGGGGTGCAGTCTCAGCTTCGCCAGACTCGCTGTGTGAGCTTGCATGGACTGCCTGGCCTCTCTGAGCCTTATTGCTTCTCCTCTGATTGTGCAGGTGCAGCTCTTAGCCCAGAGCCTGGCACAGAGCAGGAGCCCAGGCTCCATCGGCTGGCCTGCAGGCGCCTGCTCGCCCCCGCCCCCTCCACACAATGCTCTGAGGCCGCTTTCTTGACTCAGGAGCTCATTTGATGCTCGCTGCCCCCCCCCCCCTTCCCTGCTGCTATGTATGGAGCCTGAGTGACCAGGAGAGTTGCCGAGAGCCAGGTCCAGGCAGGATTCAGATTGCTGTCAGGAAGCCCTGAAGGATGGGGAGGAGTGGCCTTTGCCCAGAGCAGTGCCCGCTGCAGCCAGGAAATCAGACACTGTGCCTTATCCCTCCCTCACCATTGCCCAAGGTGGACTTTCCACTGGATCTGAGGCTACTTTTTCATCCTCCAAATAGACCCTCTTACTGGTGTCCCCAGGTGACCCCAGCTACCACCCCCACCCCACCCACACTGTCGCTGGCTCCTCTAGCTGTGGCATTACTGTCCCTCCATGGCCAAGGGCCAGCTCCTGCCTTCTGTGTGCTCAGTGCTCAGAGTGGGCAGAAAGCCCCCACACTGGACTTGACAGTATGCCTCTCCTTGTGCTGCTGCAGCCGGTTACTGGGTGGCCTCGCCAGTGGGCCCCAAAGAAAGGCATTCATCCTCAGAGCTCGCCAGCATCATCCCGCGCTGACCCAGCCAAAGCCACCGAGCCTGCTTCCCGACCCAGCCGTCTGGGGCAGCCTCTGCAGGAGGGGTTTCCGGCCCCATGCTGCCGAGGGAGGGAATGAGCGGGCTCCAGCGCCTGACTCCGTTAATAGTGCATCCAGAAGCTGACGTCTTCTGCTGCCCTGGTCTGTGATGGTGAAACAGCCCCATCACTTTATGGAAAAAATGTGCATCGACCACATTTTATAGCATCCAGAATCATAGATCGTCTCTTTGTGTCTTTATGCTTAAGTTTCATAATTACTAGGGAAATACTGTTCTTTTTAAAAACCCAAAGCTGTTGACCCATCACCCAACCCACCCCCACTCGCGTGTCGTGAATGAACAGCCCTCCCTGCCCCAGCAGCCCCTCCTGCGGCAGGGAAGCGGTGGGGCCAGCAGGCGGTCTCCCTGTGCCACCAGTGCCTGCCTGATGGGGTGTCACGGGCAAGTGGAGCAGAACAAAGGGGGGGCCCGACTCACTTGTGGCGTTGGGGTTATGTTTATGACTGCTGTTGGGTTTTGCCTGGATCATTACAAAATTTTTTGGCTGGTTTTTAAATTTAAACATTATGAAACATTTACCCAGGATGTGCCCGGGAGCGGGTCTCTTCCTGGAACCCGGTGGGCGCTCCCTGGGAGGATGCCCTTCCCTCAGCCAGTTCCCTGTCCTGGGGCCCGACACCCCCTTATAGTCTTTCTTCCCTGTCCCTTTTCCTTGGCCCTGGGGACCGCTCTCCCCGTTGGCTCCCCATCTCGAGGAAGCGAGTTTCCAAAGTACCCTCTTCCCTCCTAGCTGCCTCTGATGTTAAATTGTTTTTGTTTTTCTCTCCAGCGTTTACTTCTTTCTATCCTTTCGTTATCTCGTGCCTCTCCCGCCGTTCCCTCCTGTCACAGAAGTCCTTTCTCTTGCACTAACTTGAAAAGAGAAATGTCTTGAAATGCTCTTCCAGATCCTGGAGCAGTCCGAAGCCGTGCGCTCCAGGGAAGCCGTGAGTTCCAGGGAAGCCGCGCGCTCCAGGGCCTCTCCCGTCTCCAAGTTGCTCAGGGCCCTTACTCAGCAGCATTTCCTCTTGCGCCCCTTCCTCTGGGTATGCCCTTGCACGTGGCGGCGCCCACTCATCTCTGGGTTTATCAACAGGCAGAGCATGTGGCTCTTCCCCGGACACTTTTGATTCTTTCCTGGGAGTAACTTTCTCCAGATGGCGGAGAGGAGGGGAAAGAGCCTGCCAGAGCTTTCCAGAACGCTCAGGCCAGCGCCTGCTGGGCAGTGTTGTGGTCATGGATCCGAGTTTTCTAGTTTTTATGTCCTTGGGTCTCTGAGTCTGGGAGGGACAAATTATCTGTTTCAAGAAGTCAGGTCTAAGCCTGCTCAGCGGCAGAGCTCTGCATCTGCCTTCGGTGGATTCGTTGTCTTCCTCGCCTCTAACAGTCAGGCTGCCCATCTTCGGTTCTGGCCACAGAAACTTTAGCGACAAATCAGGGAGGCTTGATGAGGGTCTGTCTGGTCTGTTGTGGAAGTTTTCCAGAAGCAGTTCCGTACCTCTATCACCTCTTAATGTTTGGGTTGTTTAGTTTTTGTTTTTCCCGCAAGTAGCGTCCCTGAGCGCCTACCCACTCTCACCGGCGCCGCCCTGTCCTTGCTGAGCCCTGGGGGAAAGTCACGGGGAGCGTCTCCCTTTCCCAGATGCAGAAGCAGTCAACACTGAACAAACAGATGCCAGGATTTGCACACGCTTGGGTCAGGTCTTAACGTATGCGTTTAGCTGTGAGGATCCACACAGGAGAAAGCGTCGGGCCCTGCCGTGTCCTGCTGAGTGGCCCTGGGCGGGTCACTTAAGATGTCTGAAGTGGAGGCCAGCGGTCAAGGCCGGATGGAGAGCCGCGTGCCCCCTCGGTGTTAAACACCTGAGCAGCCCACTCTGTCACACCTGCCACTTCCCCGGGGTCTGTCCTTGTGTCTGAGGATGATCCCCCAACTAAGTGTGTTCACGGGTCAAATGTTAGCCATTTCATGCCCTTGAATATTTGTCTAGTGAATGCCTCTGTGGAAGCCCTTCACCAGCTCACGCCGGTCAGAGCCGCACCTGTATGGCCCGCGAGGCCTCCGCCGCGTCTGCAGCACCGACCCCTTCTTGGCGATGCTGGACGTCCCTGGGTGGCGTCAACCCACACCTGGCCTCTCCCCCCAGGGGGCCTCCACCTTCCTCTTGCCTCCTCCCACCCCCACTTCTGACTGGCCAGCAGACGCGCTTCCCTCCTGCTTCGGCCTCTCTTCCCTATGCAGCAGCCCAAGGGTATGACCAGTGTCCAGCGCCAGAGTGTGGGCCCCAGAGCCTGCCTGGGGGCAGCGAGCTGTGCAGCAGGGAGGAGCTGGCGGCGCTGTTGCTGGAGACGGGGCGACGCAGTGGGCTGGGTCTTCAGAAGGTCATCAGGAGGGAGCCCAGCGTCGGGCGGGGGTGAAGGGGGTGGGGGAACGTTGCTCCCTGAATCATTTCCCAGGGAGTCGAGTCTAGTGAGCAGGGGGAAGCTGCAGAAGGGGAGCACTTGGGCAGCCCCGGCACTACGCGCTGGGTTTCCGAGGCCTTCCCTGGGGAGAGCTTCTGGTCTCCCTGCTCTTTGCCCCCCGCAGTGCTGCCCCAGGCCCCCCAGGGACGGCTGCCTCCAGCACCCCTGCTGGTGGGGCTGAGCGCCATGGGAGGCGCTCGCAGGCCGGGTCCAGCCGGCAGACCCGAACCACCGAGCAGGACGAGCATGGCCAGGCCCAGTGCCCTGCGCGCACAGTGCGCCCTGGAGAAGTGTCCCACTGTGGGGCGGGAGGAGCCCCTGCTCCCCTGGAGGGGATTTCTAGGACAGTTCTGGGGGCACCCCCACTCTGTCATCTCCGTTGTGAAAGGCAGGGGGACCTCAAAACACCTGAGCCTGAAAACCACAGAGAAGTTAGCAGTCAGACGCCTTCTTCCTTCCAGAGGGCCTCAGGCTTTAGTAGCCCATTTCCGCGAAATCAGAGAATTTGCTTTAAGAAAGTGAGAATCAGCTCGGCTCTAGCTGGCCCTCTGAAAATCTGTGGCTTGTTTTCCAGAGAACCCAGGGGCTGGTGATTGAGGTTTAGAATGTCGGGTTTTCTTACAGTTTCCACTGAGTAATGAATAAATCTGACAATGTCGCCTTGGCCTCCGCTCCTTTTTGTCATTCTTAAAGACGAGGTGAAGTGTGGTTGCAGATCTGGGGGAGTGGAAACACTTTGGTGACTGAGGCGGCCGTCTGAGCTCACCCTCTGGCCGGGATCCTGGTGGCCTGGGACGTCCAGGGAGCCTTTCTGTGCACAGTAGCGCGTCTCTGCGCCAGGGCTGGGAAGACGAGCCCGGGAGTGTTTTCCTTGGCACATCGGCAGCCTCGGTTCTACCCAATGTGTGGCAGGTTTCCGAGGCTTTCGCTGGGGGAATCATCTCGCGTTTCCTCTTGGTGATGCTGGCCCTTTGGGAAGTCTTTTCAGCACTCAGATGCGGGTGGGTGTCTGGGTTGGAGACCCCAGGACACAGGACTGCCCCGCATGGGTGGTTGTGGGGCACGTGGCTTTGGGCAGGGTGCTTCAGGGGCCGGGCCGCAGAGTCCTGTGCACGCGTGCGTGTGTGTGCATGTGTGTAAATAAAAACGTGACATAGGAGCCAGTCATCTGCCAAACATTTTCTGAGTCCAAAATCTGTGCCAGGCTCAGTGCTGGGCCCTTGGGAATGCACAGATGGAGAGACACAGCCCTCACCCTAGAGGAGCGTGTGACAAACGTGGCAACGGGGGAGGGCAGCAGGTTCCATGAGCCCAGGTTGCAGCCAGCTGGAGCCCAGGACAGGAGGCTGGGTGGGTGCATGGGGGGCACAGCTCTGCCAGGCCCGGAGGCCCAAGGCAGAGGCACATCCGGCAGGGATCGTGAGGGCAGGGGTGGCTGGAGCATCATGTGAGAAGAGAGGGTCAGACATGCTAGAGGCGAAAAGTTGTGACTTTAATTTGGGGGGTGCTGATCTGATTGGGTTTAGGAAGATCACAGGATTGGAGGGGAGACAGAGAGACAGTGAGGCAATAGTGTGGCCTGGCTTCAAGTCAGACGTAGCTGTAAACGTTTGTAACCTTAAATCTAACATAAAGACCAAATCTTCAACAGGAGCACAGTATGCTCACAAAATCATTAGTGTAAAACATTACTGCCCTTCGCCCTGCCAAAAAAAAAAAAAATCTGCTTCTTTAATAGTTGAAAGAAAAGAAAGAATTTGCTCTTTTATATTTCTAAAAGTACTCCTAGCTAAAGGCAGAAAAAATTGATATAAAGTTGTATAAAGCAGAAAATTACCCTAAAATTCCTTTAGTATTTGGGCAATATATTCTCTCTCATGCACGTGTTTGTGTGTGTGGATTTTTTTCCTATTTTTTTTTCACTTAAAAAATACATCTTGGATCTCTTTACGTGTCAATTCTTAAAAATACACTTAACCTTTTAATAGCCTCATGATATCCCACTGCTTGTATTAAAAAATCCTATATCTAAACCATGTAACTTTAGACAACTATAATTACAAATAATAAATATCCCTTGTTTGTATTTTCCAATGTGTAAGATTATTGTTGTAGAATAAATTTCTAGAAGTGCAATTACTGAATCCTGGGAAAGACACAGTTGAAACTGTTGACAGACATTTCCAGATTCTCCTTCCCAAAGCTGCCATCACTTTATGCTTCAGGCAGCCTTGCGTAAGAGTGGCCGTGTCAGACCTCCCTAGTGGTGCAAGGGGTTAAGCCCTAGCACTATGAAGCTATCCGCAGCCACTGCAGCATGAGTTTGATCCCTGGCCAGGGAGCTACCCACATGGCACAGCAGACCTCTCCTGTCTCCCTGCTGCTCCCCTCAGCAGTATATTTCAGTCAGTCTGCCTGTTCTGTTCCCCGCTCTGTCTCTGGTGAATCCTCTCACCCTCCCGCACATCTGGCCTGTACCCTGGTTCTTGTATAAATAAATCTTTAAAAAAATACATACACCATCAAAATATCCAACAGTCTGTAATGTAGTTAGATTATGTTACAGCCATGTGATAGAATTCTATATAATTATTTTAAATCATGTTTTAAAAGAATATTTAATATGAAAAATATATATTTTGAATTTATAAAGCAGTTTATAAAATAGTTATATAACATGCTCCTAGATTTCCCCCCAAAGATCCTTCATGTAGGGGAAGAAATTACTGAAAGAAATAAAGATTAGGGCCTCTCTGGTGGCTCAACGGGTTAAGTCTCAGCGCTATGAAGCTATTGGCAGCCACTGCAGCATGAGTCCAACCCCCATCAGGGAGCTAACCCACATGGTACAGCAGACCTCTCCTGTCTTGCCTGCTGCTCCCCTCAGCAGTGTATTTCAGTCAGTCTGCCTGTTCTGCTCCCCACTCTGTCGGTGAATCTTCTCACCCTGCCCCACACCTCTGGCCTACACTCCAGTTCTTATATGCATAAGTAAATAAATCTTTAAAAAAAAAAAAAAGTGGCTGTGTCCTACACTTTCACCAAAACTAGGTGGTGTCAACCTTTTAGACCTTTACCAGTGTAAATGGCAAAAAGAAAATCTCATCCTAATTTGTACTTCCTTCGCTATTAATGAGACTTGGGCTTCCTTCACGCCTTTATTAACCACCTTCTGTAACATTATTTGCCTTTATTGTAGGAAGTCTTTACATGTTAGAATTATTGACTATCTGATAAGTTACAGATATTTTTTCCTAGTTTGCAATTTCTCTTTCAACTTTTAAATGGTATTTTCTTTGGTGATGCAGAAGTGTGTGTGTGTGTGTGTGTGTGTGTGTGTGTGTGTGTGTTTAATATAGTCCAATATGCTAGTCTTGCCTTTTATGGCTTGAGTTTCATGTCACACGTAAGACTTTGGTGTACCCCAAAGTTATAAAAAGATTCCCCTATGCTGTACTTTGCTACTCTCCTTACTATTTGGATTTCAATCCTTAATTCATCTGGAATTAATTCTGCTTTAAGGAATGAGGTAGACATCCAGTCTTGTACTTTCCTAAGTGGATAATTATTTGTCCAATACATTTATTGAAGGGCATATCCTTTTCCCTGCTGGCTTAAAATGTACCTGCTTTCACTGAGTGCGCATGCTCTGAGGCCAGACTCCCCACTCTGGCGTCGGCTGACTTGGCAGACTCTGCAGACCCTCTGCACTGCCTAGTGATGTAGCTTCCGAGCGCTGTTAACTCCAGGCCTCTTCTACAGCCTTCTTTCCAAAAACGTTCTGTTTTCATGTATTTGCTCTTCCAGGTGAACTCTGGAGTCATGTTGGGGCAATGTGGATGTATGTGATAGTGAGGCCATGGTTGACACCCTCACACGGCTGAGTCCCCCATCAAGAAATATCACATTAATGCCCATTCACTTATATCTTCTTTCATAGCCATAAGATAGTTTTCTAAGATTTTGCCTTCATTGCCAACGGCTTACATTCTCATCGTGAAAACTGAAATACAGACCTGTAGAGAAAAGGTTTGTGTTTGTATGCATTGTGTCAGTAAAGTCAATTCTTCTGAGCAGGATTGATAAGCCCGGGATATGTGCGTGTTTAATTTAGTAAGTGTTGTATGATTTTTTTCTGGTGAGTTTTATTTGTATAGGCCTTGCATGTTTCTTTCTAAATTTATTTATTTTTTTAAGATTTACTTATTTATGCAAGCACTGGGTACTCTCTGAAGCGCGGGAGGGTGAGAGAATCCACCAGAGTCAGAGCGGAGAGCAGAGCAGGCAGACTGATGATGTACACTGCTGAGGGGAGCAGCGGGCAGCAGGAGAGGTCTGCGTGCCATGTGGGATCCTCACCTGGTGGCCGGGGATCGAACCAGTGCTGCAGAGGCTGTGGGCAGCTTCGCAACCCAATGCTCAACCGCTGCACCACCGGGGATGCCCTCTTTCTAAATTTAATCTCAGATGTTTTATGGTTTCATTTTTGCTGGATATCACCTCTTTTCTTCCCGTTTTCTAGCTGATGATTGCTAGTATGTAAGAATGCTATTGACTAGATTTACTTTGGACTTTACTCTGTGATCTGGTGCTAATAATTTTTTAGTTGACTATCTTAGATGATCTAATAATATAGCTGATATGATAACTAATTATATCACCTGAAAATAATGGCAGTGTTATGTGTCTTTAGTAGTTACAACACTTTTTTTTAGATTTATTTATTTATTATTTATCTATCTATGTATACATGGAAGAACTGGGGTGTAGGCCAGAGGAACTTAGGCCATAGTGCACCCTCGTGGTGATAGCGCTGAAACTTAACCCCCATGTCACCAGGGTGACCCCTCAACACATTTTTTTTTTGGTCTTCTCTTATTTCATTGGCTTGTGCATCCGGTATAGTGTTAAATGATAGCAGAACGGGGGATATATATTTTATTTTTAAGATTTATTTATTTATACAAGCACTGGGTACAGTCAGAAGTGCGGGAGGGTGAGAGAATTCGCCAGAGCCAGAGCAGGGAGCAGAGCAGGCAGACTGACGAAGTACACTGCTGAGGGGAGCAGCGGGCGCGGCAGGAGAGGTCTGTGCGCCATGTGTGACCCTCGCAGGTGGCCGGGGATCGAACCAGCGCTGCAGAGGCTTCGGGCAGCTTCGCAGCCCAGCGCTCAACTGCTGCACCACCAAGGGGAGGCCCAACGGGGGTTATTCTTGACTCCTCCCTATTTATTTGACTTCAGTAGTAAGAATATTCAATATTAGCAACACAAGTTAGAAAAAGCATGCTGAGGAAATCTGTGTCCAGCTCCGTGCTGTCTCAGGAACAGATAAAAATTATCAATGACTTTTTAGTTTCTTTCAAGACCATTTCTTGACATAACCTTCCAATCCTATAGTAAACATTTAGCTTTATCAATCTTTAATATTCTACTAATTCATTCTGCTAATTTTCTCTGGAAACACTGGTGAGTTTTATTTTATTGCTGTTTTATTTGGAATAGATGAGCATTTATTTATTAACAAGATTGGTCTCTTTTTTATGCTGTCTTTGTCAGATTTTGGTATAATGCTTATTATATCACAGTCATAAAAAGCAGTATCACAAAAAACAGATATTTCTGACTTCTTCTATGGTCCTGAGCAGTTTAGATATTGTTCAGCTTTCTTTTAGGAGTCTGTGGATGTGTTCCAAATGACCATTTGGATACTGTATTTTTTAATTAAGGTATCTTCCTCATTATTATTAATTTTATTGGTAAATGGAAGATCCTTGCCTCTTGAGGTAATTTTGGGAAGATAGATTTTCTTTGTAAGTATCCATTATCATCTAAATTTTCAAATACATTGACATAAAGCTCACACACTACCTCGTCAATTTCTCCTCTACCCTGGAGTCCTGCTCTCTCCTCCCTAACGTTGCACATCTGTGTTTTCATTCCTATTTTTCTCTACCACACTTACCAAAAGGTTGCCTTTTATTGACTGTTTCAAAGAACCAACTCCCACTTTTACTTACTACTCTACAGGATTTTAAAAAAATCATTATTTCTGTTTTTATATTTTTCATTGTTCTCTTCTGCTCTGTTTTGTTCTCTTTCTAGTTCTAATGATGACCACTAGCTTCATTTCTTTATTTATTCTTAATTGTTAATGGAAGCATTGGAAGATACAGATGGCTTTTTCTCTGAGTAGAGTTATCTGGCTTTGTATCAAATGTATGTCTGTCACTTTTCATTTTAAGTTCTTCTTTCATCTCTGCATTATTTGGGGTGTTTTTTTTTTTTCCTTCCAATATGGTTTATTTTTAAAGTTTGCTTTTATCCCCAGGGCAAGGAAGGGAGTAGAATTGCTCCAGACCTACCCAAACCACAGGGATTATGACTATGGGAGGTACATTTCCCCCAAAGGAAAAATTGAGGGCTGTTTCCAAAAGAATTGGGAGTGGATGTGAGGCAGACAAAAGGGCCAATTTCTCCCCCACTGCCAGGAGAGCTGTGGAAGAATTAAATGAGATAGCATTTGCTTCTCAGGGTCCAGCACAAGAGGAGCCTCATGAGTACCCTCTTCACACACCCTCCCTCATGCCCATCAGAATACCAGCACTCGCTAGTGGTCCCATAGCTCTCTGGGTGCAAATACCCATTACCCCACAGCACCTGTAGATTCCCAGGCCATTCCCATAATTTGAGGGGCTCCATACTTTTGTCCTCCTGTCTCTGCGGAATGCCGGTTGGGGGGAGGGGATCTGCCCTGGACCCCAGGAGTCTGCACGGGCTACAGTTTGCCTCAGTGCCTATGTGACTCATGAGCCTCCACAGCAAGAAATAACCAAGGCCCTGCACCTGAGAGAAGGTGGGCTCTGACCACCGACACGTGACCAGGCGCCCCCCTGTGTTCAGGCCTGGGAAGCAGTTCTCCAGGCCAGTGAACCCCCAGCACATTTCACGCGGGAATCTTCTTCTGTGAAGATTTGTTCTCTCTCTCTCTCTCTCTCTCTCTCTCTCTCTCTGTCTTTCTCTCTCTCTCTCTCTCTCTCGCTTGACATGAGTCAGTGAGCACTGATTAATACAGTATTCTGCACAGACGGGGAGATCGCCTCCTGCAGTAGATGGAATGGCTTTGTGCTCTTTAAAAAAAAACCCTAATGAGCTGCTGTTCTGTTATTTCATTTGGAATTTATCAGGACAGTTTATGTGATCAAACCACACAAGTATAGTTCTGGGTGCCAGCGCTCCTCATGGCTGAAGTCTGAAAGTGATCCTTCCAAGGCAGAGCAAGAGAACATGGAAAAAAGTCTTTCATCTCAAACTTTGAAAGACAGAGAAAATAGAAAGCATAAAATGGAAATGTGGCATATTTTTATGCTGTGGAGTGTTTTTTCCCCTCAACACAGCAGAATTTTCCTTATTAAATAGATATCTGTGTGAGAAAAACCAAAACCAGACTCAGGGTGGCAGCAAGGCAGGCAGCGATGGGGGAACAAGAGGGCAGTGAGCTCCGGGCTTGTGGCAGAGCCTGGGTGCCAGCGCCGGCTTTGCTCTGGGAGCCCAGTGCGCCCAGCGGGCTCCACGCCATGGAGCATGGGTGTCCCTCAGCTAAGAGAAGGGGCCTGTTCAGGAAAGCACCTCCTTTGTCAGCCTGGTGTTCCCCCCCGCAGCGGCAGGACATCTTGTGGACACCCCTGGTGGGGGGTCTGGATTCACTGTCAGGAAGGAGGTTTGGCCCCAAGCCCCTGGGGTTGGGACTGGCCCAGCTGTGCAGGGCACCCACAGCAGAGCGAGCCGAGGGTGGCTTGCTCCCAGCCCCAAGGCCTGGCCCCACCGCGGCAGTCAGGTTGGCACTTCTGATGTAGACACAGCAGTGCCATTAGGCCACATGTCCAGCTCAGAGGAGGTCTGGTCTGCAGACAGCAGGCCACAGTGCAGATGCCAGCTGCCACTGGTGTCCTGGGGGTGTGGAGGGCAGGCCATAGCAGAGGTCTTTCCTCTGGCTGGGACCTTTGTCCCTGCCTCAAGCCATGGCTCCCGGCACTGCTCTCTGCCCCAGGTCTTTGGAGCCAGATAGTCTGGAATTAAAATCCCCATTTCAAGCTGTGTGATCTTGAACAGACTCTTGTCCTCTCTGAGCTTCCACTTCCTGTGGAGCGAGGGATGATAATACCCACTCTGTGTCCAGTGCTTCGAGGAGGCCTCTGTGCAAGCAAGGCTGGCTTCTCTGCTGCAGCTGGCGACTGTTACGTGGTGGCGTTTTCCCCTGTTCATCTGTACGTCCAGGTCTAGCCCCACTCCTGGCACCTTGCACCTCGCAGCCAGGGCCAGAGATGGGGCCAGCGACTGTCAATCTTACCAAGGCAAATCACAGAGCCGCCTGCTGCAGCAACTGTATAAATAGGAAGGGAACTCAGACATCCCAGCTGTGCTGTCCCAATCCAGATGGAAGCTCCCAGCACTGGCCCGCTGAGGTGGGTGGCCACCACGTGGTCGGCATCTGGGCGCCATCCACAGTTGTGGCAAACCCAGCTGGGTGCCTCCCTCCCTTGGGCATCCCTATGCTGCTGCGAGTGGGACCTCGCCACGCAGCCAGACTCCGGGCAGCTCAGCCTTTTGGGCACCAGGCCCTGGGCTGGGAGATCCTCAAACCACTATCACGCACCCCAGTCACAGTAAAGGAAACTGAGGTGCAGGAGGCGAGAGGTTTGCCTGAGGACACCCAGCTGGCAGGGGGCAGAGCCAGGGTTCCTGGCTCCTGGCTCCAGGGTCCATACTCTCCCTCCTAGACCACCGCTGTCAGTCACGTGGCAGAGCTGGCAGGGCCCCCAGGCCTGGGTGGGCCACCGACCATGGGACCTGGGCAGACCTGCCACTGGGTGCCAGAAGCATTGGGAGGAGATGGAAGGTATCTCAGGGGCCCGGGCCACAGTACAGTGAGCCCCGTGGGAGGGTGTTTACCTAAGGGGGAATCAAGTAAGAAGAGCATAGCCTGGGCCTCCCGGTCCACCGACGCCCCATCTTGCCTCCCTGGCAGCCTGCACCAAGGTCCCGGCTGGGGTAAAAGGACTGACAGTGAGCAGCCCGGCCAGAGCCATGCGCTAGCCCTGCCTCTGCCGCTTCCCAGCGGTGGCCTTGCCACGCGGGCTGTGCTCTCAGCCACCTCCCGACAGCAGCATCGTGACTGCAAATCAATAATCCAGGCAAGGCACATCTTGGGGCCCGGCACCTTGTCAGTCTTGGTTTTGTTATCATCGCTTGATTCTTGGTGCCTTTTTTTTTTTCAGCTATGAAATGTCCTCCCCAGGGTTTTTGTGTGGGTTGAACAAGACCTTTGCTCCCGCCTGCCTTCTTCAGCAAATGTTTACTAAACTGCTCCCGCATGCTCTGTCCCAGCCCCTGGGCACTGAGCTCATGGAGAAAGACATGCTTCCTACTGGGACAGGCTTTAAGTCCGGCGGGGGATCCAACGCCAAACACAGGAATGACCCAAGTTACTCTCCGGACGCCGTCAGGGGTGGCGAGTGCCGACGGCGTGCAGGGCTTAGCGCCGCGCCTGGCCCGCTCAAGTGGAGGTGGCCTTCCTTAGGGTTTCACTACACTTCAGGCGTTCAAACATTTCCAGTTACGGGCTAATAACAGCACTGCATTCATTGTAGATTTGCTGCTTGGGGGGCAATTTTTGTTGTGGGAGTGCAAGGCTGTTTATTTGGAGGTTCTGCACCCGAGGTTCTCCCCAGGCTTGCCAGGGCCGGGTGACCTGGGAAGAACCTCAGTGCGTCACGGCCTTGGCCCCTACTCTCAGGTCCTGGAGACTAGGCAGGTGTCAGCACCAGCGTGTTTTGTAGAGGGGGGTGATGAACACTCAGTATGAAGGAGTGAGGTACCCTACCCCAGCGTGCAAGTGGGGGCTGCAAGTAGCCAGATAATCCTTCAAGAATAAAATTTTTTGAACCCCTGACTTTTGCAGAATTCCCACTATCAAATTGTCACTGACATGTGGTATGAGAAAGGATATCATTTGCTTGAATTCTGACGGAAGAGTTTAACTCCATTCAAATGATGTGCAAAAGGGCCTCCCCGGTGGCGCAGCGGTTGAGCGCTGGGTTGCGAAGCTGCCCGCAGCCTCTGCAGCGCTGGTTCGATCCCCGGCTGCTCCCCGGCCACCAGAGGAGGGTCCCACATGGCGCGCAGACCTCTCCTGCCGCCCGCTGCTCCCCTCAGCAGTGTACTTCGGTCCTTCTGCCTGCTCTGCTCCCTGCTCTGGCTCTGGTGAATTCTCTCACCCTCTCGCGCTTCTGACTGTACCCAGTGCTTGTATAAATAAATAAATAAAAATAAATCTTTAAAAAAAAAAAAATGATGTGCAAAAGTCATTAAAAAGTATGACGTGTACACCTTCAAAAGTTCTCAGTTATCTGGACTGAGGCTTCATTCTTACTGTGGCCATATGAATGGGAATGCTCTGTACAGGAATCCTACTAGATTGTAAATCGCTTAGATATTAATGTTGTGTGTACAGCTTTTTATTTGGGAAATTTTTCTTTTGGCTTAACTAAATCTTATAAATTAAAAAAAAAAAAGTGGAAATGGGGTGCTGCCCTCTTTGAAGGCAAACTTCCCCAGCCATCTGCAGAGCCAGGATTCTAAGAGGGAACAGAGGGGCTGGCGCCAGTCCAAGGGCGGCCTCGGGCAAGTCCTTCCTTCTAGAGGGTTGCGGAAAAACAACTCCCTGTGTGTTTCTGATGGCCAGACACTGCTGGAGCCAGAAAACCCTGAGTTCAAATCCTCTGTGAGCTTTAGTTTCCTCCTTAAGCCTCAGGGAGTCAATAGGATGATGCCACGGGGTAAGGAGGGGAGGTTCCCATCTTGCATGAGTTCAGTCCTCCAGAAGCAGCAGTTCAGTCCTCTCCCTTCTACATTCTCTCCAGCATCTGACCTTGGACTTAGCTCCAAGGCACTGGGTTCATGTCCCCACAGTTTGCATCTGGAACAAAGTTGCCTCATGCCCCTTATCCCGTCACCTCATGCTCAGTGCTAGAGGATGCTTGTGGTAGTTGAAACAGTAATGGGATTTTCAGGATTGCCTTTGCTGAATCCTTGGGGAGGTAACCGAGATAGATTTTAAGAGGGGAGAGGAAAAAACAAGGTAAAGAGAAAGAATAAATCTGTGGATTTTTGACCTACCAAACTTGGAACTTCTATACAAGGAAAATTATTTCTAATTATTAAAGTTTTGGAACCATGGTGTCTGTAGAAAGAAAGGAAGTAGAAATGGTTCCTATGAGAAGTGCTAGCATATGTTTCTGTGATTTAATGGTTTCCCGTAACAATGTGGAGCTATTTTAAAAGCAGACGAATGACTCATGGTATCCAGCATCGGCGGTCCACTGTTATGGCAGGAAGCATGTCCCCTGGGGAGGCAGGCGTGGGTTCGACGCCATCATTTACCAGCTCTGAACTGGAGCGAGTTATACTCCTCTGTGAGTTTCCTTTTCCTCTGCTATGAAACGGGCTGTTGTAAAGATAAACAACATAACATAATGAATGTGTGACTCAGTGGAGTGCTCATCCATCCTGCAAAACCCCTGCAACTCTTATATAAGTACCCAGTTAATTACGTTTGTAGTAATTCTTAGTAGTTTAATAGTAAACTTTAAGGCTATAAATTTTCCTCTAATTACCACTTTGACTAGATCCCATAAATTTTTATAGGTATTGTACTTATTGTCATTGTCTTCAAATAGATTTTTTTAAAGATTTATTTATTTATGCATACAAGAGCTGGGGTACAGGCCAGAGGCAAGGGGGAGGGGGGTGAGAGGATTCACCAGAGACAGAGTGGGGAACAGAACAGGCAGACTGACAGAAATCCACTGCTGAGGGGAGCAGCAGGCGAGTCAGGAGAGGTCTACTGTGCCATGTGGGTTGCTCCCTGGCTGGCTGGGAATCGAACCCGTGCTGCAGTAGCTGCGGTCAGCCTCATAGGTTGTGTCTTAACCCTTGTGCCACCAGGGAGGCCCCAAACAGATTTTTTTTTTTTAGATTTTTTTGATTTTTTTTTTTTTTGACCTGAGCTTATGAGCATGTGTATGTATCTATGTGTGTGCTCGTGCATGTGTGTGTGTGAGCACATGCACTTGTCTTCCAAATGGTTAGAATTTTTTCTATATTTGTTAAATCATAGATAAGATAAAGTCAAAGAATGTAGGTAATGTGCCATTTACTTTTTAGAATTTATTAATCTTTATAGTCTAGACTGTATAGAATCCACGTCTGTGGGTGTTTCATAGTTATTTGAAAAAATATCTTCAGTCATATAAAACCAAGTTTGTTAATTTTGATACTCAAACACTATATTCCTATATGCACACAGACGTGTATGTACATACATGTACATTCTAGCAGAGATTTGCTAGAAACTCCTATGATTGTAGCTTTGTTTAATTCCCTTTTCATTTCTTGAGTTTTATGTTTTCTATGCAATGCTGCTTCACACATAGAAATTTGTAATCATTACGTCTTCTCAGTTGACTGTGCTTATTTTTAATACCAATTGCTCCTCTGTGCCTTGTTCACTGCTTTCTGCCTTGCATTCTGCTGTACCTCACTGCTGCTGCTCAACCCCAGCTGTGTCCTGGATGTAGAAGCTGTGCTCACATAGCACTGCTGGAAGGACGTGCTGCCTTTTGTCCATCCACAGCTCCACAGAGTCCTACGTGCAGTCCTGCAGCAGCCCAGCAGTCAGTCCTCTTCTCCCATCCCTGGCCAGGTCCCTTGACCCAGACTCCCCCTGGGGTGATGCCATGAGGCCCTGTGGTGCTCCTCACTGGCTATCATGGCAGTGTTTTTCTCTCCCCTGTCATTATCTCAGTAAGTTCCTTCAAGAGGGTTCTCTCTCTAACCTCTTGGACCAAGGACTATTGCTTTTCTGATTTCTTCTTTTGACCCTTTGTTAACTTATGACTCTGGTGGGCATGTGTGAGTATGGGTGTGTGTATGTACAGATAGAATGGCAAATAGATACACAGCTGAATGAATAAATAAAAAACTGTATTCCACCTAAAAGGGTGTTCTCTTGGACATGACTCCTAGACTTATTAAAATTCATCAGTTGGTGAAAAATACAGGTATTCATCCTTTTCATGTCCTGTTATTTTCCATTTGGGTTACAGGTAAAAACTCTTGTTGCTGGAGAGTGTCTGAATCAGAAATGCTGAAAATTTGCAAGTGTTCATCTGATTATTATTCTGGTGTTTGATTATCGTTATGCAATCTGTGAAAAATGAATAGTCAGAATTGGAATTGAAGTTAATGTAGTAGCTCCATTCCCCCAAGTCACCCTTTATACCCAGAGCAGTGCCATTGTCTGCTGTCTTGTCCTGATTAATGGTAAGTGCCAACCATTATTAAGTGCCTTCTTTAATTTTAGGGATCTATCTTCTGGATTTAATCTACATTGATTCTGCATACCCTGCCTCAGGCAGCATCATGGAAAATGAACAACGATCCAATCAGATGAACAATATTCTCCGAATAATTGCTGATTTACAAGTTTCCTGCAGCTATGGTTAGTACCCTTGGTTGTTGGAATTGTGAAATCTCACATCACTGAAATTTGGATCAGCAACTTATCAGTGAGAAAGCTCTAGCAACCAGGTAGTCCCCACAGAGCTCTTCATTTTACTATCTTAAACATCAAACGTGCTGGATCCTTGACACAGCTTTGATCTACAAAGACTGTGCAAAATAAATGTTATCATTCCCATGTCACAGATAAGGAAACTGAGGCTAAGATTACACTTTCCCATTTCAGAGACAAGAACACAGGCTCCAGAGAAACGAAATGTCCCGCCCAGAATCTGTATGTAGTTGGGGGACAGGGCCGCCATGGGCTTCTCCCAGTGCCCCATGCACCTCCCAAAGCCCGGAGCTTCCCACCCTCTCCTGCTTCTCTTCGAAACCTCCTAGCACCTTTGCTTTCCCCTCCGCCCAGGTCTTCCTGTCCCCTTGGGAGAATAGCAGGAAAGATTTGGTGGCCTTCAGCCCCGCCAGGAGGAGTGCAGTGATCAGGAGGGTCTGAGGAGAGCAGCTGGTGTCACTTCAGGAAAGAGGTGACCTGGCACTGCCATCCTCAGTGAGTCATCTTTGCAGGTAGCCTCAGTTTCTTCCTCTGTGTTGTGGGCATATTATTTCCCCCAAATGAGGAAGATGAAGCTTATAGGCAATGACTCCTAGAAAGGGCCTGGGACAGAACCTGGCACAGATCAGGTGCCCCAGCCCCTGGGCCCTGCCCTCTCTTCTCAGGTTGCAGCAGCTCCAGCCCAGGGGTCAGGTTCTCAGGGTGCCAGGATCTGGACTTTGTTCATTCCTGGGGGTGGGCAGGTGTGGGAGGCCTGCCCGGTCACCCCACCGAAAGCCAGTTTTAGGTCAGGGACAACCTGGCTCAGGTTTGTTCTGGAAGCCCTCTTTCCCCAGCCAAGAAACTGTGGGGGCCTCTGGGTGTGGGGTATGTGGCTCAGCCCTCAAGGAGGTACTTACTGAGAACAGATGCCAGGCCTAATGACACCTGTGGGCCTAGCACCCAGCATGGGGCCTGGCCCAAGGCACCATCCGCAACTGTGTGGAGTCTGAATGTGTGTCTCCGTCTCTAAGGCGCGTCTAGGCTGAAATCAGCAATTCCTGCCCTTCTCATTTGGGCCCTGGAGATGGGTGAGACTGACCCCTCTGGTGCTGTTCCCCTTTTGCAGATCACCTCACAACCCTGCCCCACGTGCAGAAGTACCTGAAGTCTGTTCGCTACATCGAAGAGCTGCAGAAGTTCGTGGAAGATGACAACTACAAGTAAGTGGCATATGCCTGTCGTGTTGGTCAGGCCACCCGCCAGCCGTTGCCCTCAGCACTCAGCCCCCTGCCGGTGGCCCGGCGCTCGCTGCGGCCAGTGAGTGGCCACCTGTGAGACTAACAGAAGTCACCACGGCACCACCTGTGCCCCCAGATCCATGAGGACATGCACATAATGTGACCTCTGACCCCACAGACCCCACAGGGGATTTGGACCCCTGTGTGGTGCAGGCTCAGTGCTCCAGGGTCTCACGAGTGACTCCCCGACTCGTCGTACAGGCAGAGGGGTTAGCCTCCCGGCCGCATCTCCAGGCCACCGGAGGGGCTTCTCCAGGCGCTCCCTGGGGTCCCAGCTCTCTGCAGGACTCCAACGTTGGGCACTGGCGAGACCTCTCTCCCTCTCATGTGGTCCCTGGGGAGCAGACCCAGCTCCCACGAAGGCCCCGTGCCCCTTTGGCCTCATTTCCAGTCACCCTGCTCTGGATTTCAGTTCTTTCTTCACTTGTGCCACCTGGGAATTTAGCCAGCATCTTGATGTGTTTTAGAGGAAGGAGGATTTGCTGCTCTGGCTACCATGTTGGGGCGTCCTCTTAGCTCAGGTGGAGCTTGAAGTCAACTCAGCGCCCTAGTTCTTGCCCATATGCCCTGATCCATCGAGGCACATCTCAGCCATCTTGTAACTGATGGTCTGGCCCACAAGTGAGCTGTACACGTGTTCTTTTCAGTCTCACTTTACCGGGCTATCTCTGCACGTTAGCACGTGTCTTCTATACGCATAACGTGTGCTAGTCTACTCTTGTCTCTGGGGACTCTTGTCTCTTGTCAGTGGGTTCACCTTCTCCCCTTCATGGACCATCAAGCTGCTCTCAGTCCAGTCTAGAAAGAAATCACTGAAGAGTGAGTGAGTGTGCGTGCACGCACCTGTGTGGTGCTCTTGTGTGCCTGTGTGTGAGAGACGAGGGTCAGCTGACAGCTTAGATTCTGATTTCATCACGAAGCCAAGTGGAGGTTTTTTTCTTAGTGATTTCTTGGCTAGTTTTCCACCCTTCTTGCCTTCAGGAGGTCAGATAATGGGAAGTGGACCCAGCAGGTCCTACTGGCTATTCCCCACGTAACAAACAAAAAGGCGACGCTGACAGACCTCACCTTAGTGGTTGTCTCCAGTATACCGTGATTCCTTTGAATCGCACTAGCCAATATATTTTGTAAATCTCTTCCAGTTTTTGTCCCTGAAAATTTGATCAGCTTGATTACTTGGTCTTCATCTGAGTCACTGAAAACTGTAGAGAACTGTGGCCACTGGAGACACCCTCTGGCTCCTGTGACCCACTCTCCAGGGCCTTGGGAATAGAAAACTGCTCCCCACAGGCCAGCTCCACAGTGGAGGGCCCCAACCCTGCTGTAAGGTGGTCCTGGGGTTCCTCCTGCCCCTGCAGATGTGGCGGGGGGCCTGGAGAGCTGTCCTGCTGCCTTGCTCCTAGATGGGGGCCACCTTTGGGATCACAGGCCTCCTGCCATTTGCTGTTATCACGAGATAATTGGTTACACTGGAATATAATATGAAAACTTGATCTATTACATAATAGTAACAACAATAGATGAAGGCGGGAGATTACCATTAAAATGAAGTTTGCCAAATTGAGCTCATTTCACTTACGAGGCATTTGCAGTTCCTGAAAAGAGTGGCCCAGAGTGTGAAATTATCCCCACTTAGGTCCTGGGATAATATTTTCCATCCATGTGTCAGTATTGAGATTAAGAGACAGTGGTTTTTCATTAACAGTAATATCCTTTAAGGACAAGAAATGGCCTATAAATACTTCTGACCATGAGCTAATCCTTGGATAAGCTGCCGAGCATGAGTAATTACTCCACCATGAAGGACATCGAACAGTCCCAGCTCTTGATGCTGAACAACAGGCAGCCTGGGGTTCACAAAGGCCCTTTGTGGTGGTCCAAGTGGACAAACCCGGGGGACGTCTGCAGTCTCACCCCTGGGCCTGGACCTCCCTTTCCCTCCCTTCCCAGGAGGCCCTGGCACCAAGTGGCCGGAGATGCCCCAGCTGTGAGTGCCCCAGGAACCCCACCCTGGGGTCCCAGCCCACACCAGAGCCTTCTTGCTCCATATCAGAGGGCGCAGTGACTTAGCTAGAACCGTGGTGATAATTCCTTCTAATGCTTGCCCTCCCTCCCCATGCTCTGGGGGTGCTGCACCAGTGCTTGCTAAGCCCAGTCTTTGATGGGTTTTACAAGTTCACGGCATCTAGAAAGCACGGCCAATAGCATCAAAGGAGCATGAGTCTCTACACGGGAGTGCATGTGTGCACAGAGCAGGGTGGTGAGCGTGGGGACGGATGGAAAAAGCAGGTCACACTACACTTGATATTTTTAATTATTCACTTTGATTTTATTTCAACTTATCCAGAAAAAGGAACTGATATAATATATAAGGAGCTGCCGCTCTTCAGAGACAGCGTTTCCTGAAAGGGCCTCCTGAGACTGATGCAAGAGGCCAGGAAAAGCACAGATAGGTGTGATCTAGGTTTCCACCGTGAACTGCAGAGCTGACTGCTCTGCCCTCCCTGCAAGTTCACATCACACCCAGCAGCCAGTCCCCCAACTCATCCCCTCTGCTACACCAAAGCCACCTGACCTGGGGGACATCTTTCTTTCAGGCTGTCGCTCAGGATTGAACCGGGAAGCAGCTCTCCGAGACTCGTCTCCTCCAAGGAGGACCTCGCAGGTATGGCAGCCACTCGAGTGGGAGCAGGGCCCTCGTGGCCCATGCATGCTGGCAGGGGCGGCTTTGACTGTGGTGCCAAGGGCAGAGCTGTGTTTCCGGGCTGGCAGACTCAGCTGCCCCGCCCACAGCGCCCCATGCCAACCTGCGCAGGCTCCTGAGGACTCCGGGGCTCTTATGATGAGGGCGCTGCTGGGCCCTGGCTCCCGGAGAGCCTGGGACCCAATAGCCCTAAGGGAAGCAAGCTCAGAGCCCCAAGTTGGGAGCATGTGCAGGGCAGGGAAAATCCCAAGGTCTTCTCTGGGCCCCTGGAGAGGCGCCCCAGGGGCAGATGGCTTCTCCTGGAGCATCAGCTGCATCCACTTCTCTGGGGTCACACAGTGCCCCGTGGTGGTGAAGAGATGGCTTTGAAGTCTGCGCGCTGTGGTTTCCGAGCTCCGTCCCCCACCACTGATCTCCAATGGCCGGCTTCTCCACGTGGGGTGCACACGTGCCCTCCCCTGCAGGGCTGTGGCCACGCCTCCCTGAGTTATACCTCACATACACACACACACACACACACACACACACCCCGTGGGTCCCCCCCCCAACTGCTGGCAGGCACTTGGTGGGCATGCGCCTGGCCTTGGCTACACATCCCTGTGACTGGAAAGGTGACCTTTTATCCCTGCTCCAGCCATCCCCGTGACCAGCTGACCTCTGCTGCTGGCTGGGGAACAGCCAGGTTGGGAGTTGGGGATTGGCCCATATTTCCTTCTCCCAGTTAGAACTTGGGTCACACCAGCCTGGGTTCCAGACCGCTGTAGTCTTGGGCAAGTCACTTCCTGGGCCTCCGTTTCTTACCTATAATATGGGCATAATAAAAGCCCCATCCCAGGATTGCTGACATGCAAAAACGTAAATGTTCTTCAGCAGGCACCATTGTCAAGTCTGGCCTGCAGTGAGGGCGGGGGGCAGCTGGTCACACTGCTGCCTGGTCTTGTGCCCTTGTGACCTGCTCAAGCCACTCTCTACTCTCTGGGGCCAGGCCAGGAGGCAGTCACTTTTTCGGAGGGCACGGGACCTCAGAGCCTCCGAGAGGGGTGGCAGCCTGTCAGCAGCCATGCCCAGACTCACTCAGTCAGCAGTGTGGCTTCCAGATGCTCAGTCACCGATGCCTGAGACGCGGGCCGGGGCCCTCAGAGGATGCAGCACGAGTCTAAGGCAATGGAGTCTTAGCCCACAGATGGAGCAACAGGAAATACTAGCCATTCAAGACTATTTCTTCAGGAAATAATGGCAAAATTCTGGAGCAGAGAGTGGGCTCAAATCCAGAAATGCCCTCTCCTCTGACTACTTCCCAGACTAGTTTGAATAAGAGGCCCCTGCAGCCTTCTCTGTCTAGCACACCTTAACAAGACAACCCAATTCTTGACCAGGTGTCTGCCAAGAAGTGCCCATGGCCATACTCTCTTCCTCCTCTCCAGACATCACTCCTCATCCCACGCCGGCCCCCACTGCACCCACTGCTAGGCGGGAGGGTTGTACACTAGGAGCCAGGAGCCAGGCTTGGGAAACACACTGCTGATTGTGGGCCTCAAGAACTGGGGCCTGGGCAGGAGGGGAGGAGCTGCATCAACTTCCAACCCAAGCACTCAGGCTGACCCTCTCTCTAATGGAGCCAGTGCCTGGGCGCTGGGACTCAGCCCCTGGCCCAGCCTCCTTGAGGTTCAGCCAGACTTGCCTTCCATCCAATCCACCTCCACCTGGCTCTGTTGTTTATTAGCCACGTGAGACCAGAATCCAGCCAGTTAACTAACTTCCAGCATCAGTCAGAGTCCTGGCAGGAAACCGAACTCTGGATGGCCCACGAGGAGGGACTTTAACGAAGGTGAGGTGGGAGCGCGAACGAGTGCTTCGCACAGCATGGCCTCTTGGTAAAGGACGCAGGGAAGAAACAGTGTTACCCAGCCCGGTGAGGGCTGAGTTACAGAGGCCGGTGGGCTTGGCAGGAGCTGTGGTCTCAGGGAGCAGGGAAGTGACCCCTCAGCTCTCTCCCTACGCCCTCACTGTCTCCAGAGCCTCCCATGTGCCAAACCCTAATGGGAAACCCAGAGCTGCCTCTCGGAGGCCAGCCTACCAGGGCCCGAGCTGAACACAGATGCCTCCAGGGGCTCAGAACACCCAGCCCACTCGCCAGGCCTCGGTTTCTCCATCTGTAAAGCCAGTGATGATTCCCTCGCAGGGCTGTTGTGGGAGCGTATCTGGATCAGGTGTGGCGCCAGGAGCGCACCCAGCAGGTGGAGCTGTGTTAGGATGATGGCTTGTGGCCATGATTGTTCTCCTGCTTGTGTCACTGAATCAGCCTTCAGGCTTTAGTGAACTGTCACTGCCTCAGGAAGTCTCCTGTTCGAGACCGTCCCCAGCCAGGCCAGGCCTGTCACCGAGTCTGGACCGCAGCTGGTTTCGGTTGGCGCACGGCCACGTCCACCCCTTGACTTGTGGCCTGGGCTGCTTTCCCATGACAGTGGCAGTGTCAAGTGGCGGGGACAGGACCCTGTGGCCTGCAAAGCCTGGCTTCTTCAGCTCCGGTCCTCCCCCAGAAGGCTGGACGCCCCGGTTGCACCCCCTTGGGTGCTCTGTGCTTCTCCACGGCCCTCCCCTCTGGTGGTGACACAGTTATGTGCTCTTGTGCCCCAGGTCTGCCTTCTCTGAGGTAAGGACCCCATGGGGAGACCCCTGCGATCCCCCTGGGCTGGCTGTGGGCACCTGGTTCTCCAGGCGATTCCCAGCGATGGCTGGCTGCTGACTCTTGGCACGCCCCTCGGAGAAGTGCTGATGCAGCAGTTTGCACACAGCCCAGCAGCCTGCTCACAGGGATTTTCCAAATCCCTGGCTCCAGCCCTGGAAGCCGTATGTTAGATTTTCATTGACCACCAGAGGATCTGGGAGGGTCTGGAAGGGTCGAGGCACACTCAGGGGTCTGGGCTTTCTACCGCAGCCTCAGATGACAGAATGTGGCGTGTCTGCCACAGGGACAGCCTGGGGGTCCCGAGGTGGGCTGGGACCCAAGGGGCAGCTCCAGGGAGGCCTTCCGGGTCTGGCAGTCAGACTGGGCTGCGTGGCAGGAGCCCGACCAGACCCGGGGACAGGAATGTGCCTCTTCCAGCCCCAGAAATGGGAGGAACACAGCCTCCCTCGGCTCCTCAGGAGGAGGGTTTGAGCCACAGCTCTGGACTATCTTTTTAGCACTGGAGCACCCCCATACCTGCCAAGGAAAGACCCCAAGATGTGTTCGTTCATTCATTCACTCACTCAAGCCTTACCTGTCAAGGACCTACTGTGGGCCAGGCACTCACCATGAGGCTTAGGATTAGGAGCTAGATACCCAGTGGGATTGGATGGGTATCCAGTGGGACATGGCAAAGACCTGCCCACTGGCAAAGACCTGGCCCACTTACCAGTTTGTGGGAGAGACTGGCAGCGGAAGTCACAGGGAGCAAGGTATGCACAGGGTGAAGTTGCTGAAGGAGGCCAGCATGACCAAGACCAAAATGGCCGGCGGGCACTCTGGCGCTTCTCTGCAGCTGCGCTCGCCTCTGTGGTCTGGGCCTCTCTGTCAGAATAGGGCTCATTGGGACGTGCCTGCGTCTGTACCAGCCGCTGCTCAGAGCAGCCCCTCCTTGCCCTGGGCAGCAGCCGCACGACGTTTCCACACCAACAAGCAGACAGACTGTGAGAAAGGAAACGGAGAAACCTTCTCAGTTTCTGGTCTGGGCAGAAAGAAGGCCAGGAATGCCACGTCTTCAACTCCCCTCATATGTAATGTTTAGTTTATATAAATGAACTAATATTTTCCTGGAGAGCAGAAATCATAAAGAACGTTGACCCCCAAAAAGGGCAAGCGTGCCTGTGTGTGCCTTGGACCCAGTGAAGACATTTCCAGATGGAAGTCGCCCCACCTCACGTGGCTGAACCCACGGACGGGTTTTCTCTGAAGATTCCATGGCAGCAAAACAGGTCCTGGAGCAATCTCCGCCTGGGCCTCGGGTTTCCGGGCTCTCACCTTTGGGACTTCTCTATGACACACGTTTCCGTCTTCCTTTTTTACTGCCTGATGGCAGAAGCTCTGCTCTGGGGCTGGGCAGTCCTGAGTTCAAAGCCCAGCAGCTCTCAGCTGAGCACTCTGGGCAGCCAGCCTCACTCCTCTGAACTTTGGTTTTCCAGTTGGTGAATCTGCAACAGGAATCAATCCTTCAGGTCGGCTCCCTTCACAAAGCTGAGACTGTGCCAGAAAAGCCCTCAGCTCCGTGCCTGGCACACGCTTCCCACAGGAATGTGGGCCGTGGCTGCAGAGGCAGGCTCCTGTCCCACCAGGAGGGACAGTGGGGCACAGCCGACAGAGCACTGGACAGACGGAGGAGCTCACTTCAGCTCCAAACTACCATGCGCCTGCCGAGCCAGCCGCCACCTGCAACCCCAGAGCCCAGTGGTCCCAAACCACTACCTCCTTAGATGCCTACGTTCTGCTGGGTCAGGTCAGGTGGGGCACAGAATCCGCGGCCTCACTGAAGACTCAGAGGCTGAGGGGCCTGGAGGCGGGGGGCTTCTGTCACACACCGTTGGCACAGCAGTCACTAAGGCGTGTCTACTCATGGACGACGTAGACCCAGCCAAGCCAGGGAGCAGTGCCAGCGACTGCGGACTTGTGTTAAAGCCATGCCAGCCCATTCATGCTGGGAAACAAAGTCTCAATATTTTAAAAGAAAATCATCATCATCACAGCAATAGTAGCCTCTGCACGAGCTGAGCACTGCTAAGTGCTTCCTTCATGTTCATTTGGGGGCCCTCACACCAACCCTCTGAGCTGGGGCTGGTAGCACCCCCATTCTGTAGGCGACAGTGTGCGGGAAGCTGCCCAGCCCCATCTGACACATGGAGGACAGGACTGAGCCCCGGGCGTCAGGCTGATTGTCAACTGCACCCAGCGTGTGGAGCAGGCAGGATGCCCCGTGTCTAAGCAGTCAGGCCGGCTGTGACTTCCCACGGACACTTGGGTTCACACACTTGTCCCAGCTTAGTTCTTAGGAGGCTGCTCCGTGTAAGAATCAGACCTTCAAGCCTGATTGGACATTCATTTTCCTTCCCTCACCCTAGCTGGGTGCTCAGCCTTCCTCCCTCCCTACACCCCTCTGGCTCCCTTGGCTGGCGCTCTATAGAAGGCAAGGGCCAGGATGCAGTCTTAGTGGGGTGCTGCTGTCTTGGGACTTGGGGCTCCAGGTGCAATCTATAATGCTGATACCTCTTCTCGTGGGCACTTTCCTGGGTTTTCAGAGATCTCACAGCCCCTTGACCTGGGAAGATGTAAATCTATCTCATGGCCCCCCGAGTCTGTGCCCACTGCCAGCCTCTGGTTGTTTGGCTCTCCTCCTGCCCTCAGCGCCTCACAGGGGGTCCCCTCCATCCTTGCTGTTCCACACCCAGGCTGTTCCCAATAGACCTGCTAGTACAGTTCATCCCAGTGTAGCCACCACTCCTCTGGCTGCAGCCATGCGGGCTCCTCGGGCCTGAGTGAGGCTGGAGATGTATTCCAGTCACCCTCACCATGCTGGAGTAGCAGAGGGCACCCCATGGCGAAGGGCACGTAGGTGAGACACTCAATGCCTGGGGCCAGTTCTCATCCATTCACTCTGGAATTTCACATTTGCTCTTGAAGGTTCTGGGTCTCGAAGTCTCCCATCTTAGTAGCCTGTTTCATCAAGTTCAAGCAGTGGAGCCCAGAACCTAGGCCTGCTGCCGCGGCTCCTCACATGGTGCCCATGGCCCCCAGCGTTCCTCGCCCTGTGCCCTGTGCCCAGGAATGTGGGCCTTCTGACTGCACGGGAGAGCGTCTGGGCCTCAGCTTGACTGAAGGGCCGCAGGATGCCATTTTCAAAGAGAAATGAGCAGGGCATTCTGAATGACGTGTGAGCTAGATCTTGGCTTGCAAGGAGACCCTTGAGAGCTGCATGTATGAGAAACAAAGAATGTGTGTGAATGTAAAAGTGACCAGCTCCCAGGCTCCACCAGGAAACCTGGCCAGAGAAGGGTTTCAACACAAACAGACTTGCTGTACAGAGGCCCCATGTCTGGAGCGACGCCGGCACTGGCACACCCAGGAGGACCCAAGCCCCTGGTCTGGGAATGGAGCTCCCAGCCTGCAGGAAAGAAACCCGGACACGGGGAACCCCCTCCAGTCACCCAGGATGGCTCTTCACGAGTTCCCAATCGCTGTGGCCACCATTCCCTTCTCCAAGGAGGAAGCGGAGGCTCAGAGGCCGAGGAGAATGGGCCAGCGCTCCCGCGCAGCCGGGTGGAGGCTGGCCTGGAACGCGAGTCTTGTGACTCTGCATTGGGACGCTTCCCCTCTGCCCCAGCTGCCTCCTATTAATTTCTAATGTGTGAGACTTGGAAAGTGCAGCCCTGTGAGCAGGGGCAGGGCTGCCAGACTGGACATCGGGCACTCTGACCCTGGGCTGCCCGCTTGGAGGCTGCTGGAAACCCGTGGGAACAAGGCTCATGTCCCAGCGTCAGGCACCCTGGGCTGGCCGGTGCTCTCACTGCGCGCCCCACCCTGCTTTAGGCCCTGGGGACACAGCCCCTGCCTCCCAGACCCTTGTCTGCAGCTAGAGATGCAGTCAACAGCTGTTCCTTAGGCACAAGTGGACAGGCATTGAGAAGGCAAGAAGCTGGCCCCCTGGGAGCAAACGGCAGGAGGATGAGGGCCGTGGTCCTCTCTGTGAGAACTCGGACGGTGAGCTCGAGGCTTCAGGCCCAGAGTCTTACGAAAGTCCTCACTGTTGTCTGATTTAACCTTTCAGTGGGGAAGATAGGTAGTGCTTGCCCCCATTTCTCTCTTCTGAGAAACATACAGGCTGAACAGAGACCATTTCTGGGGCATGTCAGGCTTGTCCGCTGTGATGCACAAGAAAGGACAGTGTTCTGGGGCTGCCAGGCTGAGCCAGGAGGCAGGCTGGGCCTTCGGGCCAGAGGAATGGGGGCTGAGGCCGAGGTGCTGGCCCCGGAGGAGGGTGTGACCTGTGCTGCGGGGGCCGCTGAGCCGAGAGCAGACATGGGCTCTGAGACCCCCAGAGCTCCTCAGCCATTGACAGTGAGAATTTTCTCGGGTAGTTGTTTTATTGACGCTTGTTGTACACAAGTGCAGCCTTTCTCTTCCCGGCACACAAACGCTGGTTCCCACGCCTGGTCCAAGGCCTCCCCTCTTCTCACTGATCTCACAGCCCTGGACTCCCCACTGCCAGGGCTCCACAAGCCCCTATGCTGACAGGCCCCGCGTGGCCGCCCACTGCCATCTGTCTCCTGTGCACGGCGCCATGGCCCAGGCCTCGGCTCCAGACTGAACTCACCAGCCCCCCAACCTGCTCCCTAAGCGAATGCCCCGGCCTACACCATGGAGACCCTGAGTCCCTCCCTCCACGTGCCCGCTGCGTCCAGCTCCTCGACAGCTCCCATCCTCATCTCTTCATCCCAGCCTGTGGCCTGGGCCACATCCATCTGCTTTTCAGCCAGCGTGACCTTTCTAGGGTGGGAATCAGTACTTCACTGCTCCTTCCTAAAAGCCTCTGGTTTCCCCTCATTAAAGTCCGGGCTCCTCTGGAGACCCCGCGGCTCTGGCCATGCCCCCATCCCATACACACACACACATGTGTGCGTGCACACACACATGTGCGCGCGCTCTAAGCCCTCAGCTCCTCAGCCAGCGGCTTCTGTGGGTTCTGTGTGGGTGCTGCATCATGGGGAGGCTCGCGGGCTCCTGCGCACAAGCGTTCAGCTTCGTCCCTGGTGCCTGATCAGCGCTCAGGGGCTGTCAGCTGTCATGGCAGTTACAAATCTTAGTCACTAGACTACCGATGTTCTCCCTTCAAAGCATGTAAGCCTCCCCGGGGGTGGTGATCCGGCCACTTGTCTCTCCCCCTGCCCATACCCCTGACTGAACCCTGACTGAGCTCTCTCAAGGCAGAAAGAACATCAGCTTTCCATCCTCATGGCTCCCCGCCCCAGGCCAGGGCTCAGGCAGCAGGAGGGACCCTGCCAGGAGGGATTGGATTTTGTTCCTGTTTTGCAGAGGAACTGACTTGCCCAAGGCCTCTCAGCTGGCAAGTGGCAGGCGCAGCCAGGCCTGCTGCCTCTGGGTTCCGAGGCCTTCGCTGTCAAGAGCCGGCCGAGCCCTTTCCTCTCCCAATCAACGTGGGGCCTGTGGGGAAGCATGCTGGCTTCTTGAGAGAAATGTAATGAAAACCAGACTTTTTTCAACATGATATCTCGTTCCCCACAGAGACCGTCAGTTCTCACATGTTCCAATAAAACTGCTGAAGAAACAGCCACTTAAAGAGCTTTAAAGATTATTCATGGAAAAATTATGCTGAGGAAAAATCGAGCAATCCTCTGAGATAGTCGAGCCCCACAGTCAGTTTTTCCAGCTGTTTGTGCCATATCAGGCAGGCAGCGGGGCGCACTCTGCTGAGCGAGGCCAGGGCCCTGGCTCTCGGTCGCAGGCCCACCCCCGCCCCTCCCCAAGGACGAGGAGAAGCACACTGGCTGTCACCCAGCCCAGAAACAGCCCAGAAGACACGTGCCCCCTCACGTGGTGACCACCCAGGCTCGGCGGGCAGGGCACGTGCCTTTCAGTAGCACAAAGTCACTTGCTGGCAGAGAGGCCAACCCATCCCTGGAGATGCTTGTGCCTCTGCATCAGCTTCCACACTGTGCTGGGGAGGACCACGGCCTAATGCTCTGGTCCTCCCCCAGGAGCCCAGCCCAGTGAAGGGGCACCTGAGGTCGGCCTGCCTCCTGTAGCCATCCAAGCAGCAAGAAGCAGGGGGCTGGTCAGCTGGGCCTCATCCTGGAGGAACATGTCTCCTGAGCTGAGCAGGAGACATCGAGGGTGAGAGGGAGGCCTGGGAGCGCCTGCACGTGGAGCCACAGAAGGCGGTCGAGGAAGTTACTGGCAGCCTCGAAGCACCCAGCTCTCGTCTTGCAGCCCATTAAAGGAACAAACCAGCACCCTCCAGTGTGTGACCTGGCGTGCCCCGGGCCTCTTTTCAACATGGAGATAATAAAAGCACCAAGTACTCAGGAGCCAATGATAGGACTTGGAGGAGTTTGTACAAGCCCAGCACACACTGGTGCACAGTAGGTGTCAGTCCCTTCCTCAAGAGGAGCAGTTACATCTCCGCCAGCGCCTGTTTCCTGGAGGAAGTGCCTCCTGCTTGTCACATCACCTCAAGTGTGTCACTGTGCTCTTAGGTTTTCACCAATACCTGACCTTTGGACTCCCACCTGCCCCACCCCGCCACCACATCACCCTGAGTGTGGTGTACCCCGTTGGAGTCCCGTCTTCAGCATGGAGAGGGTGTGTGGCCCTGGCTTGCTTCCCTGTGACACAGGACCACCAAGGGCCTCAGCTGGGAGCTGCAGCTCATGAGGAGGGGTGCCTATCACACACCCTGGTGTCATGCCACACCAGCACTGCTACAGTCAGACACCTTCACCTTTGTCATGGTCACCTCCACATGCTACCGCCGTTATTACCGTGGCAACACCAAGAGTCCTGAGCACATTGAGTGGGAGGAGCACTGTGACTTGACCTTTGCAAGATGCTGTTGCGAACCCAGGGCGGGAGCCAGAGTGACTCAGGCCTTAACCCCGCGCTCATGCTTCTGACAAGCAAGACCAGTTCCTCCCTCCGTGTGGGTTCATTTATTGAGCAATATGTACAAAATGAAAACAGAGCAGGCTGGCTCCGTGCTCCCCTCGCCTCGGAAGCAGCCACAGATGCATCTTCTAGCACGAGCTCGATTTCTGACCAGAGTTAGTGCCGCTCACCCAGGTGCCTGTGTGGTCACCTGAGAGCAACGTCCAGATCACCTGGGCTGGGCCCAGGACTCCCCAAATGAGTGCCACCCCAGGTGAGGAGCTACAGCCTCATGAGGCGGGTAACAGCCAGGACCCCTCGTCGGGAAACGCACACATGGAGCTTAGACCCTGTGTCAGTGCCTTGGTGCAGCTCAGGAACCTCCCAGGGACCCTTTCTGGGCTGCTAAAGTCCAGACCAAGAACCTCTCCTGTCCAGCGGGGCCTCGTTGACTCCACGGTCATGTGTCACTATCGGCGTCTGTTCTTCAGACATTGCTTGCTGGCTGGAACTGGGACAAAGAGCCTCCCCGCTCCTGCCCCCAGGTCATGCCTCCCGGGGCACCAGCCCAGAGCCTGGCTTTGCCAGAGGGGAACCATGGGCTCCTGGGGCCCAGGGATGGAAGGGCAGGGAGGCACGGGCTTCAGGAAAGGCTTCAAGGAGGTGCCAGGGCCAGAAAAGCGGGGCCCTGTAACCACCCCAGCCCTGCAGGAGTGGAGAGGCAGCGATACAAACCAGAGGGGAGAGGGCTTCTGGGACTGCGGCCTCGCAGGCTGAGCCTCTGGTGCCCGCTGGGGGGATGCGGTGCCCAGCTTGGCCCCCTTCCTCCAGTCCATTTCTGTTGAATGAGTGTGTAGAGAACAGACTACAGGAGAGCACAGGGGTGAGGCACCCCTCAAGAAGACACACTCAATTCTGACTGCCCAGCTGTGTGGCTTTGGCAAGTCCCACCAGGGGACGAGGCTGCAGGTCTCATATCCATCTGCATACTCTCCCTTCACCTCCCTGTGAGCCGTGGGGCTGCCCAGTGCTGGGCAGGGTCCTGACAGACGCTGGTCCTGACAGGTCTCTCCCTGGGTGGGAGAGAACTGTGTCTCCATTGCAGGAAGCACAGGGCATGTGGGATCCTTGCTCGCCCCACCCCCGGGCCTCACAGCCCCACCCCTACCCCTACATCCCTGTGTCACTCTCTCTCTGTTCACAGGCCCCTCCACTGGCACCAGTTCAGCGAGGTTCGGCCGGCGGCCCACCTGTCCTGACGCATCTGTGGCTGGCAGCCTCCCGACACCCCCAGTCCCACGACACAGAAAGAGCCACAGCCTGGGCAACAAGTGAGTGACAAAATGCCCCCTCCTCTGTGGGCTCTTGACAGGGCTGAGTGTGGGGCGTGGGCTGGAGGGACACTGGAGATGCTTGCCCACTCATCTGGGACTTGCAGCGGGGGCTCTTGGTATCCCTGGGTGGTACCCTCCCCTCGGGCTGGCACCGCTCCGGGGGCGCTGGTGGGGCCTGAGCTGCACAGGCTGTCCTGGGGGTAACAGGAGTCCCCGCCGCACTTAGCAGCAGGTGGAGGAAGCATGCTGGCGGGCAGAGACCTTCTGGAAAGTCTGCTGGAGCTTGGCTAGTGCCTCCCTTGCTGTCAATCCGAGTCCAGTGGACAGTGACCATCATCCAGAATGGCGCTAGGTGTCTCTTGGCACCTGTCATGCTGGCCTGAGTCTGCTTGCCGTCTGCTGCAGAGAGCCTGTGGAGCAGCGAGGCGCCACTGGTTGACCCAGCCCTATGGGGCAGATGACTGGGGACATGCGTGGTTCTCCACGTGACCAGGGGCAGTGTGCCCTAGTGCCCAGGGTGTCGGGCATCAGTTCCTGAACAGTTGACTCCTTCCCTCCCTCCCTCTGTCCTTCCTTCCTTCTTTGCTTCCTTCCACCACCAAGACACCAGCCTCGGCCCCCAGCTGGCCCTGAGTTGCTCATGGGCAGGAGGAAGGTGGTTGCTCTTGAGTGTTCGGTCCTGCTCTGTGCAGACCCTGCTGGTGCCTGTCAGGCTTTCTCTCCCGGCCCAGGCAGGCCTCCGAGAGAGGCGTTCTGCTCTATCCAGCCCTGTGACCAGGCCAGTGAGGTCACAGGGCCAGGCACCTTGCAGCAGAGAGCAAGGTTGGCGCGAGGACTTGGAGCAGGTGTGTGTGACTCCAGGGCCCGACGTGCCGACCCGACCGCAGGGCGCGCTGACCGCAGGGCCTGTGGCCCCGCCTCTGACAGCACCGTCTGCTCACTTGAGCCTCACCATCATCTGGGAGACAGGCAGGACATTCCTGATTGACAGATGGGGAAACTGAGGCTCAGAAAAGGGATGACTTGCCCAAGGTCACACGGTGAGGCAGGGCCAGCCTGCGCCTGCACATGTCCAGGCCGGGGTGGGGTCCTTCCCGGCAGCCACGCCGTCGGCTCCGCCCCAGGCCGGTGTGACCGCTGTGGCTCCAAAGATAAGGAGCTTTGCCTTCTCTCTTCCTTTCCATTTTCCAGTATGATGTGTCAGTTGAGTGTAGTTGAGAGTAAAAGTGCGACATTCCCATCGGAGAAAGCGAGGCACCTGCTGGACGACAGTGTCCTAGAGCCCCGCAGCCCCCGCAGGGGCCTCTCCCTCACCTCCTCCTCTGCGGTCACCAATGGACTCTCCCTAGGTAAGCGTCTCTGGCCTGCACACCGCAGCGGGGCCTCCGCCCAGTGTGTGCTCCGTGTGTGTCTCTGTCACCGTGCCGCGCCCGGTGGCCCTCACCCCGCAGAGAGGGTCCCTGCCGCAGTCCCTGGGCCAGGGAGGCCTTTGCTTCCCAGCCTCCAGGGCTCCCCCTGTGCCCCGGGCCTGCCCTCATCCCGCTGGTCGCCCCCCGAGCGTGGCAGGCAGGCAGTGGAGAGCAGGCCAACTGGCGCGAGCCCCAGCGCCCGGCCCGGGCCAGCGGGATCTCACTTCCTTGTCTTTCCCTGAGGACCCAGAGCTAGGGAGGGTGAAAAATGGAGCCCCAGCAACGAAGTCGCCTGTCTGAGCTTCAGCCACAAATGGCGCCTGTGCCAACGGAAGGGACAGAAAATGCCGCTGAGGCTGGGACAGGGAGAGGGACGTAGGGGCCGAGGAAGCATGGGCACAGGTCCCACCATGCCCGGGCCACCCATCATTACTGCCACAAGGCAAGGCCCCCTGGCCTCACCCTCAGTGTGCTGTGCTTCTGTGGTCTGTGTCTGTTTGTCCGTCTGCCCTCCCAGCTGCCAGACTGGGGGCTGGGTCTGTAAGGACTGTAGGGCAGGGGCCCTGAGCATGGGCGGTAGGGGCAGGAAACTGGGCAGGACCCCATGTCCCACATCCCTGAGAAACAAGACCAGCCTCTGAGGGGCAGCTGCCCCTACCCTGGGAATCCGCGACAAGCAAGGCCCGTCAGCCTTCTGTCTGGGCAGGGCACCCTATCTGGACTCAGTCAGGGGTGCAGGCCAGCGCAGAGGGTGGGCAGGGTGTGCCCTGGCGGAAGGCTCTGGCCACCATGCTGGGGAACGCTCGCCTAGCCAGGCGGGCAGGTTTCTTCTCAGACAGCCGATGGGCATCACGGGTCTCAGGGAAGGCGCCGAGCCTACTGTTCCCACATTATCTGGTCACGGAAGCCTTTTCCTTGGGACCGGGGTTCTGAAGATCCACTCTGGGAAGCGCTGGTCCAAGAGCTCTCGGCGGGGCAGCAGAGCAGCTGTTTCCCATCCAGGAAACTTTCCGAGCTGGGCCTGGGCCCACGCTTTGCTGCTCCTGAGACAGAGGCTGAGTCAGACGCGATGCTCTCCCGTGTCCAGGCAGGACGTCCCAGGCAACTGCTCGGCGCCTCTGCTCAGGAGGCTCAGATGTTTTTTTTCTGTTCAGATACGTGGATGCGAGCTGATGCCATTTGGAGCTGGGCTGGTCCCCTCCACCCTGTGGTGAGGGCCGTTACTCAGACTGCCCCATTGCCACTGCCCAGCCTTGGGGCCAGCAGGCCGCCCCACCAAGGCACCTCTGGTCACTGAAGTGGCAGGAGGAAGTCCTTCCTGCCAGGCTGTGGACAGCCCCTGAGAAGCAGAGCATCCCATGAGCCCCAGCGGGAGGCCGGCTAAGGGAAGTGAGCACTGGCCGGGTCTGAACGGGCCTCCCTCCAGGTGTCTCCCTCAGGCTGCTGTCTGTGCCCAGCGCCTGGTCAAGCCCCTGCTCTCGGGGAAATAGGTGCTCACCAGGCAAGGCCTCTCCTAGCATAGGCTTCACCTGGGCAGGCCAGAGGCCTGGGGACCCAGGCCCCAGGGCCGGCGGGCAGGCAGCTACAGTCTTCAGGGGCAAGTGGGAAGGGAGTGGAGGGCCTAGGGAGTTTGGGGACACGGTGGTTCTTTCGACCCTCCCAGGGCAGACAGAAACAGCATCAGCAAAAACTAATGCCCCATGGATGCCCATGGGATGAGAAGCTGTCTCTCCAGCCCCATGGAGCTCAGGACCTGGGCCTGGTGACCAGGAGAACAGCCCCTCTGGGGTGGCACCCCCTCCAAGGCCCCTGTGCTCACTGATCTGTGTTCCTTTTCCAGGCAGTAGTGAGAGCTCAGAGTTTAGTGAAGAGATGTCTTCAGGGCTGGAAAGGTGAGTGTGGCCTCAGCTTGGCCTCCCTCTCAGGGGAGGTGCCTGAGGGAGCTGAAGACAGGCTCAGGGCAGGGGCAGCCCCACCTCAGCCACTGGCCCAGCCCTGGGAGGCTGCTCTGGGCAACTTGAGGCAGGGCCGGCTAGGAGGGGCGGGAGAGCAGGTGGGCGTGGACCAGGACTTCTGGCCCCTTGCTCTGAGCAGCCCCCCTCGTCCGTTGGTCCAGCCCAGAGCTGCCCAGGAGACCTGGAAGCAGATTGGATTTGAGATGAGGGTTCTTGAAGCCAGAAGCCGGGGAATGGGCCTAGTCTGGAGACGGGCATGTGGCTCCTCCTGCTGGGGCCTGAGGGTGTTGCACCCACATGGGCTCTGGCCTTGGGTGACAAAGAAGTGGTCACAGCTGCCTGCACCCCCATGGATACCTCAGCCCAGAGTTTGTCTCCCTGCAGTCCCTCTGACCCAGGGATGCTCCCATCGCCCCGACTCCGCGTACTTGGGCACTGCATAGGGGTGGGCTCTGGGCAGACAGGGACCCCGCGAATGGAGAGACCCCACAGCCATGGCGCCAGCAAAGGTGAAGGGCGTCCTGGTGGCCCAAGGTCTAGGGAGGCAGGGAGACACCCAGGGACACAGGATGCTGCAGAGAGGTGCCTGGTGCGAGGCCTGCATGCATGCGTGTGCGCACATACACGCACACACACACACACCCCACCTGTGTACGCACATGCTCCTACACAGCCCCAGGCACGCATACTCATGTGCACATTTACACACACGCGTTCCTCCTCTGGGCTGCTGCATCCTGCCTGCTCAGAGCCCAGTCATAAAATGGCCTGAGAGGAGGCAGCACGCCCTGCTGTCCTCACAGGGCAGAGGCATGCAGCGGGGTGATCCTGAGCCCCCAGACACACCTCTTTACCACAGCACCCCAGCCTGGGCCAGATGGCACTGGGACAGCAACAGAGCATAGCCCCGCACTGGTCAGTTGGTCTTTCTGTCCTTGTGAAAGGAGGGAGGAGGGCAGGGAGGAGGAGGAGAGGTGCCCTGGGCCCAGGCACTGTGGGATGTCGAGGAGGTGGCGTAATGTAGTCCCTGCCCCTGTGAGGTTCGCGTGTTCCTTTTAGTCAGTGGAAACCTCAGTGTCCTGCGAGAGACCCTGGGGAAGTGGAGCCGTGGCCAGAGGGCCCAAACCTGCTACCCTAAGTCAGATGCTCCTTTCCTTCCTTGAGGAGCTCAACGGAACCTGGTAGATGCCCTCGTTTGCTGGGGTGCAGGGTGCCTCGTGAGCCCAAACCTGCAGCTTTTCAGGAGAGGGAGGCCAAGCTTAGGGGCCATCCTGGCAACCCTGAGAACAGTGGTTTCAGAGACTCCTGTGCCCACCCCACCCACGGTGGAGCCCAGGAGCTCCCCAGGCCCATGGCCCGCTCTGCCCAGCCCTCAGTCCAGTTCTCCCAGGTCCACGCCGACCTCTGCTCTGCCCAGTCCCCTCAGGGGCAGTCCTGTTGGATGAGCCTCCAAGCTTCCAATGTTGGTGGCCCCCAAAGATTCCAACTCTTGCCTTGCTGTCAGCAGTAGGTACTGAAGTCTGGGAAGGAAGGCTCCCCAGCAGAGGGCAGGCGGCTTGGCCTTGTTCTCAGGCCCCACAGACAAGGGCTGGGCCCTGCCCACCAGTGGCTGCCACTTCACAGGTAGCTGAGAAATCTGCCCACAGCCTCTCTGCAGAGTCAGGTGCTAGAGAGTGGGCTGGACTCTCCTGGCTCATGCCGTCCTTCTCTCTGTCCTCTGTGACGCTCCCTCTCTCTTTGCACATCAGATTTTGAGACTTCTCAGCTCACGGAGGACAAGCTAGCACCGCATAGCTCCCAGG
Source organism: Talpa europaea (assembly GCF_964194135.1). Taxonomy (NCBI): domain Eukaryota; kingdom Metazoa; phylum Chordata; class Mammalia; order Eulipotyphla; family Talpidae; genus Talpa; species Talpa europaea. The sequence goes on along the minus strand of NC_140074.1, from coordinate 5,542,246 downwards.
GTTACCTGTTACGGCTTCGCCCTACCACAGAGCCTGACTTTGTCTTTCAAAGCTTGTTCCTAATTCTCTCCAGGAGAGAAAACCCAGTTGATGTGACTTAGATCAGGTGTTATTCTGGCCACTCAGCTCAACGTGCAGTACCAGCCTGGCTCTGAGGTGCGCACCCAGTGCATCGGGGACATGAGCCAGAGAAGAGTGGGCAACTCACCGGCAACAAAATTTCTTTAACAAGTGCTGCCAGCAGGGATGCCCCCGGGCCCAGCGGAATTCAGGGGGTCAGCTTCCTACCTGCATGTGATGGTGAATCATCAGGAACTGGCCCAGGGGGCCGGCCTCCCAGCCAGGGCACTGGTCAGGCGGACACTGTCAGTAAAGCAGCAGCATCTGAATGCTCACAGCACACTCCTACCACAAGGGAGAACGGGGGGCTACTTCTGCTAAGAGAAAATTACTGAGCCCTCAATATAATTATTACCCAAGACTTCTCCCTGCTCCCCATCTAGAACAGCAACGGCATCAACACAGGGTTTATGAAATTTAACTCCCAGGATACCTATAACCTAGTGTGCCCCTCGAGAACTATTGCAGGGTGGACAGCCTTCCACACCTGCCTTGGCTAATCTGAATTCCACTTGGCCCACCCTCTGGCTGCTTCCACCTCCACAGTGCCACCCGCTCTTCCTCTTCTGGTGTCGTGACCTTGGGCAAGCAGCTCCCTCTCCAAGCCTCAGTTCCTTATCTATGAGGTGGGAATCAGAATAGGGCCTACCTCACAGTATTGTGTGATTAGACAAGGTGGAGAACCCTGCTTAGCACATTACCTGTCTCCCGCCACCATCATCATCATCACCACCATCATCCCATCATCACCATCATCATCACCATCCACCACCATCATCACCAGCACCCCATCATCACCAGCACCATCATCACCAGCACCCCGTCGTCATCACCAGCACCGTCATCACCGTTATCATCATCGAGACCCTTTGGGACTGAAGTATTCTACTTGGTTGCCAGCTTGAATCTTCCCCAGACCAGACTTCCCATGAGGAGGGCTGCCTTATCCCTAGCCCCCAAGATCCATCGCTGAGAGGAAACAGTGAAAGGCCTTCCTGGGAAACGTTCCCAGCATGATGCTGGGGAAGGTATCTGTGGCTCTGGAGCGAGAACCATGTTAGGCCACTGCCTGATCATTTTGCAGTTTTGGCCCTGAAAATCCCCATAACAAATCTTCTCAGGGAGAAGGAAGCAGGAAGAAAAGCAGAGAAGAAAGGCAGGAAGAAAGGCAGAGAGGTGGTCACATTTTCTGGGTCCAGTGGCTGAAGATGTTGTCTCCTCTGTGCTGACGCTACCCTGCCTGGGCCCAGAGGGAACTGCCCCCCACCCCCATCTCAACCCAGCTTTGCAGAGTTCACCATGGGGGCAAGGCTGCCTGCATAACCCTGACTTGATTCCCCTAAAAGTGGCCAGGGGGGCAAGTCACCATCACACTGCCCCTCCTGGCCACTCCCTCCCCAGCCCCAGAGGAAGCGAATCTGACTTCCATTGATGGGCAGCTGGACTGACATGAGCCAACCTTTCTGGGCACCTGCCTCTCCATCCCTAACGTCAGGTCAGTGGGGTGGGATTGAGCCTCAGTTTCCTCCTCTAAAGTAGTTGGGGGTGGGAAGACAGCACCTCTCAGAGATTGGGAAGGACTCGTGGGAAAAAGATTGGGTGTCTCCCAGTGAGTGGTCAGTCAGTGGCAGCTATTCTAAGCACCAGGCAGCCACGCCACCTGAAGAGTATGCCACATGACAGCCAAGGGAGTGGGTACCTGCGAGGTGACCCCAGCCTGGGAGAGCCTCGAGGCCAAGGACCTCGTGGCCATCCAGCCTCACAGATGCTGCAAAGCCTGTTGAGTGTGAGAGCTGCCGCAGGGCCTGCGTGCAAGTGTTGCCTCTGAACCTGCCACGCGGGACTGGCTGGCAGCACAGACCCAGGCCCTCGGCAGACCCCCCACGCACCAGCTTCTCCTGGCTCCAAAAGGTGGGGAGGAGCTCGGGCTGCAGAGTCAGACCAGAGTGAAGGCCAGGCTTTTCTGAGGTTCGCGCCTCCCCCAGTCAAGTGTCTTCACATTTCTGAGCCTCAGTTTCCCCATGGTGGGGAAGATAATGGGGTTTACGCAAAACTGGGATGAGACGTGTGTGTGGTGGCCTAGGGCGTGTGGGCACTCACTCACTAGTGACTGATCCCTCCATGCGCTGCCCCGAGCCCGGGGGTCCCTGCACCCCACCTGTCTGTGCACCTGGGAGTACCTCCCTCCTTCAGGAGGAGCATGAGGAAAGACTGCTGGAATGCCTGGTTGGTGGAAGAGGCTGGTTGGGCGCCTCCGTCAACGCACAGTACAGCTGAGCGTCTGTTACATAGGCAGCGTGGGCTGTCCCCAAAAGGCGGGGAGCAGGATGGGGAGCAGCCCGTCCGTGATGTAGCAGCACCAACCTCATCGCTGCCCTGAGGAACTGCTAGTGACTGCAGACACACCGCTGCCACCCCATCCTGGGTGCCGGGGAAGGGCTCATGAGAGGAGAAGTGGGGGGGGGGGGCTGGAGGCTGCTCAGGTCGGGCATCTGGCCTCTGGGCAGCCCCCCAGGCCTGAAGGGAGGTCACTGCAGAAAAGCTCATTGTCAGACCCCGCCCTGACTTAGCAGAAACCCTGGTTCTGTGGCTGGGAGGACACAGCCTGGAGGCCAGCCGTCACCCAGAAGCCTGGTTAGTGTCAGGTTGTGGCAGTCGTAGTGTCACACCCAGCTGGCAGGGGCTGGACAAGCGATGCCAGTGGTGGTGAGCGTGCAGCCTGTGCGTGCCTGGCTTCCCAGAAAGGAAAGAGACGCGACGTGTGGGCAGTGGCGTCGCTCTCTGCATCTCGGCCTCTTCTGAACGGAAGAGCGGGGGCAGGCACCCTGATCTGTGGGCTGGGAGTGGGGCGTGCCAGGGCCTTGTCTGTGCTATGGCAAGTGTGGGCTGAGGTGGCATGAGCCCCTGACCGTCATCTGCCTTGGGGCGTGGTGGGGAAAGCGTTGAGACCCTGTGATTTGCAGGACTTGGGAGGCCAAGCACATGCTCTTCATAAAGAGGAGCAGCTGGTGGGGCCTGGGGGAGGCCTCCTTGATGACCTGCAGACCCCCCTGAACTTGGGCTCCTGCAGACGGACCCAAGACGATCATCAAGACCAGTTCCTTCTCGGGGGGAGGACAGGAAGGCAGGGGCAGCACGGCCCTGTTGGAGGAGCCAAACTGCGTTGTGGTGGATGGACCCACGGCAGTGAGTGAGGGTGTCTCCGCCCGCCCGTGGGCCAGGGGCAAGGACAGCGATAGCTCTGGGTAGGCCGGGCTGCGGTGGGGAGAAGGTTGGAGCAGCAAGTGGACGCAGGGAGTGGCTCTAACTGGAGAGCGCAGGGGCCAGCCTCCCCCGTAGGTTAAGCTACCTGCTTCCGCTGGAAAGGCCACTGCTGGGGAGCGCGGGGTGAGAGAAGCCAGGTGAGCGGCCTGGAGCATGAACGCTTGGAGGCCACAGGGCAGGTTTGCAGGGGCCTGTCTGGTGGAGAGAACGTGGCACACAGAAGAACCCAGCGTGACCCAGTGGGCTGTGTTGCCCATGCCCTTCCCCAGACCCACAGGCGAGGCTGCCCCAATTCTGTCCGGATGTGCACCTTGAACGGGACCCACCCTGGACAATACGGGCCATCCGGCACTTTCTATGAAATGTCTCGATCTCCCCTCGGCATAAGTGGGCTGCCAGGTTTAGTCACCCCCTTGACACTGGAAGAAGAGGGACCGTCCAGTTCAAAAGTTAAGGCCACCAGAGCCTCCCTGGTGGCACAGCGGGTTGAGCGCAGCGCTGTGAAGCTGTCCACAGCCTCTGCAGCTCAGGTTCGAGTCCCGGCTGGCCAGGGAGATTCCCACATGGCGAGGCAGACCTCTCCTGTCTCTCCCGCTGCTCCCCTCAGCAGTGTCTTCCGTCCGTCTGCCTGTTCTGCTCCCCGCTCTGTCTCTGGTGAATCCTCTCACCCTTCCCGCACCTCTGGCCTGTACCCCAGCAATGTATAAATAAGAAATAAATCTTTGGGCCTCCCCGGTGGCGCAGCGGTTGAGCGCTGGGCTGCAAGGCTGCCCGCAGCCTCTGCAGCGCCGGTTCGATCCCCGGCCACAGATGAGGGTCTCACAAGGCGCGCAGACCTCTCCTGCCGCGCCCGCTGCTCCCCTCAGCAGTGTACTTCGGTCCTTCTGCCTGCTCTGCTCCCCGCTCTGGCTCTGGTGAATTCTCTCGCCCTCCCGCGCTTCTGACTGTACCCAGTGCTTGTATAAATAAATAAATAAATAAATAAATCTTTAAAAAAAAAAAAAAAAAGAAATAAATCTTTAAAAAAAAAAAGTTAAGGCCGCCATTATCTGCAGGCTTGGGGACTTCTCCGGACACAGACTCTGGGAACCTCATGTTCACTGACCTGACAGCCCCAGATGTGCCCCAGATGTGCTTGCAGCATGACTGAGGAGGTGGGGAGGCTGGGGGTCGGGCGCCTGAGCTCATGGCCACATGTGGGCGGGGATGCCCTGGCCTCCTTGGGAGGATCTGGCCTTTGTGCTGCTGCTAAAATTCACCCCTTTCCCTCTGAAGCAGGGGACGCCTCTATGCCACACTGGGGCCCAACTGGCGGGTTCCAGTCCGGAATTCTCCCAGGACCCGGAGCTGCGTCTACAGGTACTCATTTATTTGCTTTCTTTCATTGGAGAAAATGCTGCCGGGTGCTCGTGGTGGGTAGACAGACGAGGCCTCCACCTCAGGGGTGAGGCCGCTGCTCCAGGAGAGACCCAGCGGAAGGCACAGGTGCCAGAGAGGAGGTGGGGACTCTGGGAGGGGGAGCAGGAAAGGCCTCCTGCGAAAAGACTGGAAGAACCTTGGGAACTACCACGAAAGGGCATATGGGGTGATAAGAGTGTAAGAAGGGAGCCGGGGTAGGCCCCCCAAGGCTGGAGAGGTAGGCGGAGCCATGTCGGCTGTGGGGGATGAGGCTTGACTAGGTTGTGGGGATGAAGCAATGAGAGAAGAAACACCGCACACACCCCCTACCTCCGTGCCGGGTTTCTGGCTCCGGCAGCTGGGGGAGGAGGAAGAGCAGTAGGCGAAGGCTTGGCTGAGGGGCTCTGGTGAGCAGGAGCAGTGCCAGGCCGGCTTAGGAGATGGGACCGGCTGATGCACTTGGATGTCTTCACCTATAGGGGGCGCCTGAGTGGGAAGGAGCCAGGAGGAAAATGTGGTGGGGCCCCGGGGCCCCCGGTCTCCTCACTGGGCACCCCCTCCAGCTCCTTGCTGCTCCCCCACAGCTCTTGCTCACACAGGAAGGAGGGGCTGCTTCGGCCCCAAGCTCCCTGGGGGAGCCAGGGGAGCGCCAGGAGGGAGCCTCTGTGGAGGCGTCTGGCAGGACGGGTGGCGCAGGCCAAGCTGCCTGGGCCGCGGGAACCTGGTCACCCAGCTCAGAGCCTTGCATGGGGGAGGAGGGGAGGCCAGGGCCACCTTCCTCATGCTCTGCAGCCTCAGGCCCTCCCCTCCCTGGCCTTGCCCAGCACTGAAAATACCCCAGGGGTGAGGTCTGACGGGTGTTCTCCCCTCAGCCCTACCGGCCCGTGCATCTGCGCCCTGGGGAGCTCAGCAGCAGTGCCCACCATGGAGGGGCCCCTGAGAAGGAAGACCTTGCTGAAGGAGGGCCGGAAGCCGGCGGTAAGTGCAGCTGCGCCGGTGAGCCTGGGCGCCCGGATCACAGCCAGGGTCTGCCTGCTGCCCACTGCAGGGCAGGACCTCCTCGGTGGAGATCGGTCGTGCCCGGGCCTGGGAGACCGGGGAGGATGCCAGAGGCACGGCAGTGCACACCAGCTGGTGATTAGCCTGAAGCCGAGTGGAAGCCTGGAGGCCCCGGGGTTGGGTCAGGACGCCAGCCCCCCGCTCAGGGCCAGCACAGCCCAGAAGAGCGCAGCACAGCCCCAGAGCACGTCCTCCTGGGGCATCCCGCATGCCGCCGCCCTCTAGCCCCCCATTCATCAGGAAGCCACTGTGGGGAGGACAGGGCCAGGACATCAGGAGGCTCAGCCACTAGCCCCGGGGCCCAGATGTCCCTGGCCTCACGACCCCCTGCAGAGGCCTTGCTGTTACCCTGTGGAGCGTCCACACCAGTGCGCTGTGAGCAGCATCTGCAGCAGCATGTCTGCCCTCCCTCCCCAGCCCGGTGCCCTCTTGTGCCATCCACTGCCCACAGAGCCCCCCGGAGATGCCGGGACCCTTGCCCAGATGCTGCCTCTAGATGCTTCTGTCTGATGGAGTCGGGTGGTGTGTGGTGCAGAGGAGTCTTCCCCCAGCACCATCGTCGTGGGGCGGAAGCGACACTGTCCTCCAGGCAGTGCTTTCCCACACGCTGGCTGGAAGGGAACCCACTCGAGGGGCGTGAACAGAATCTTGGCGAGGAGTAGATCGGAAGATGTCGGAGTTCCTACACGCACGAACACGTTGAGGGCCGTGCAGCTGCATGCGTGTTGTGCACCTGTGAATGTCAGTCAAGGCGTGAAAGCTCTGCTCTCAGCTTGGGTGGTGAAGCGGCCGCCCAGCTGGAGAGGGGCCTTGCAGGCTGTGACGCAAGGGCAGGATGGTGGCTTCACCTTGGCAGGACCCAGAGGCCCACTGAAGTGGGTGTCCCCAACCCAAGGAGCAGAACGCACAATGGGACTCCTGCTTTCACCCTTAAAGATACAGAACCCCTGCCTGAAGCTTGGCCTCTCGGTGTTGCCCACTTCAGGCCACAAAGGCCTCAAAACCATGGCTATGTGTTGCCAGCCGGCCCCACAGCAGGCATGCGGCTCTGCTAGGTGGGGCTTAGCTTGTCTGTGTTTTTAAAATGTCTGCCCCACCCAGGACGTTCTTGGACCCAGACCACCACCCTGAGCGAGGTCCACCACCCTGTCCAGAGAGGGGTATGGCTTAGGGCGAGGGGCTCAGGGGCGCTGCTGAGGCGCCCTGGGTGGAGGTGGCCTGGAGGAGGGAGGTCGGGGCCCGGGGAGAGATGGGGCCTGCACTGGCCTTAAGGGGTGCTTCCGCCTGCGGGCCGGATCTGTCACCAGGCAGCAGGGGGCCCTGCAGCACCCTCATTCTGCCTCCCCTTCTCTGCAGCTGTCCTCGTGGACCAGGTACTGGGTCACACTCTCGGGGTCCACCCTCCTGTACTACGGAGCCAAGTCCCTGCGGGGCACAGACCGAAAACACGTAAGTTCCAGAGCGGCCAGTCCATGCTGGGGCCTCCGCTGGTGTGACGTGCAGGGCACGGTGGAGACAGGAGGATGGAGCGGGAGGGAGCCTGGCTGCCCGTCGGCCTGCCTTGGGGGCTTGGGGGCCGGAGGGCATGTGCCTGCAGGCTGTGCTGTTATTCTTCCCCAGTATAAATCCACACCTGGCAAAAAGGTCTCCGTGGTAGGCTGGATGGTGCAGCTGCCCGACGACCCGGAGCACCCGGACATCTTCCAGCTGAATAACCCCGACAAAGGTAGGCGCAGAGCCTGAGCTGGGTGCCTGCTGCTTGTCTCTGCCCCGCTTCCTCTTCTGCTAAAGGTGCATTTGGAAATAGCAGGAACTTTTGTGACTGTTGCTCTCCCTTTGACTCAGGTTCTGAGGTTTGCAGGGTCCCCTCGAGCCCATGAGAGCTGTGTGGGTGGTGGCCAGTGTGTGCCCTGGGCAGTGTGCATGAGCAGTGTGCCAGGCGCGTGGCTGTAGGAACCTCCCTTGGGTCCTCAGCTGTGGCTACTCAGCTTGGGTCCTCACCATCACCCTCGCAGCTGTCACCTCAGGGCCTTGGAACAAGTCATGTGATGCTGGGTGAGGCAGCGACCAGGGGCTGGAGGGGCCTTGCACCCTGGCATGGCCTGTGCCTGCGACTCTGGCCAAATCAGAGAACAGCCCTTGGACCAAAGCTGCAGCTTTAACTTGTGCGGTCATCACCACTTCCTCCTTCCCCCACGGCCGTGCTGGAAGGGGGGGTTCTGGGCACCATCCTCTCTCCGTGGACAGAAAAGGCCACGCTAGTCCACTGGGCAGCACGTGGCACAGGACAGTCACCCCGTGGCCTGGGCGGGTTCTGGCCAGGCGAATGTCTGGGGCTGGGAAGCCCATCTTCACGCCGCACCATGAATGTCCTGACTCGGGGTTCGTGTACATCCACATCACCGGGGATCTTGTGAAAGTTGCAGTTTGGATTCAGTGAATCTGGGGTAGAGATGAAGCTTCTCTCTCCATTTCTAACAAGCTCCCAAGTAACGCAGATGTGCTGCTGGCCGGGCGGCCGCACCGCGAGTGTCAGGGTCCTCGTGTTCTCAGCTGGACAATAGGGCGGCCGGGAGCCTCAGGGTGCCGGGGAGGTGGGGAGAGGCGGACGCGAGTTCTGGCTGGTGCCTGCGTGAGCACCACACCCGTGTCTCCCCGGGCCGCTTAGCACTTGTGCTTCTCCCTCGCGGCCCTGGGTCTGGGCTGGAGGTGGTTTGAGGAAGTGGGGCTGGGCCTGGGCAGGCCTGGCCTGAGGACCTATGTCCCGGGGGCGAGCACAGGCCGCTCGCGGGCCTTAACCCAGAGGACAGCGCTGTCCCTGAGCAGAGGGAAATGGCCAGAACCCGTAGATCAGGTTCAAGGGCGCTGTGAACTTGAGGGCAAAACATGGCATCTTTGTCCTCGCTGACCTCTAGTGCCACAGGCTCGAGTTCAGCTCCCAGCCGGCGGAACTGCTGAGGTGTTAAACCACGGGCCACATACTGTTGCAGGCAACGCTGGACCTCTTGCGTGCTCCTCTCTTTGATGCTCCCTGCAGGATCCAGCCTGCCCTGAGGCCTCATTAATGCGTTGCTGAAGAAGCGGGGGTCGGACTGAACCCCCACTCCTTTCTCAGTAGCTTGACCATTGTGTTCCCATATTGTGTGCTATTGACTGCCTTTGCATTTTATCGTATTCACTTGAAAATTTATTCCGGGAAAATTATGAAAATTATGCCCAGCCACGGGCATCCCCAAAGGAGCCTCGGGCCAGAGATGGCCCAGGACGCAGGGGCGGCCTCCATTTAGCTTCCCACATTCGCGTCCACGTTCACGTTTATCCTCACGCCGCAGCCTCCACGGGCCCTTCCCGGCGAGCCTCTCGGTAACCTACGGTGTCTCCACCCTCAGGCAATGTTTACAAGTTCCAGGCTGGCTCCCGCTTCCACGCGATCCTGTGGCACAAGCACTTGGACGATGCGTGTAAAAGCAACAGGCCTCAGGTACGGTACTCCAGACCCTGCTGGTCCCCCAGAAACCCCCTTGGCCCATGGGGCCTTAGCAAACAGGGATCTGTCCCTCAGAGCCTGTCAGCTCTTGGATCACCCTTTCCCCCTGAGACAGAGTCCCCCCGCGGCCGGGCGCCCCCCAGCTCAGCAGACACCCCAGCCTGTTCAGACCAGAACCTTGAAGCTGGTTCTTGTGTCTTTCCACTAAAAGAATGCCACGGAGACATCCACCTGGGATAGAACCAGGCTACGGTGTCTTTCTAGATCCTCCCCTGAAGAGCTGATTCCATGGGAGTGCTCCTCCCGATTACGGGCCTCCCTGCCTGCCCCCAGCCCCCCCGGAGTAACAATAAAGCGGAAGTATTGAGGGGCAGCCGTGGGCCAGGCCAGGCCAGGTGCTGAGGAACGGGGTGCTTCTGCTCCTTGGCATCTTAGAGCCTCTGGTCTGCTGCGCCTGGCTCGGCTCAGCTCCCATCCCCACCACCCGCACCCCTGTCTGGGCCAGTCATTATTCAAAATGCTTTACTTGCAGGAATTGGCTGAATCCTCCCAACATTCCTGGGAGGTAAGTTCTCTTACTGTCTCCATTTTATGCTGAGGACACTGAGGCTCAGAAAGTGGCAGGCACTTGTGTGATGTCCCAGGAGCAGTGAGCCCCACCCTTGTGCGCCTGCCACGCGAGGCTGCCCCCCACCCCTGGACCCTGCAGACTCCCTCAGCCTCCTGGGGTTGAGCTAAAGGCCCAGGAGCACCGCCCTGGCTCCTGCCGCCCTCTGCATCCTGGGGCGGGCTGGCTGTGTTCGGCCCGCTGGTCAGGGTGGTGCTCCTGTCCCTGGGCGCCCTGTCCATGTTCCCTGGGGACCAGCTGAGTCCCCCTCGCTCTGAGGGGAGATCACCAGGGCAAGTGATAGAGGAAGAATGGGAGCAGCTGAGGTCTGGGGGACCTCAGCAAAAGTGAGTTCATGCCAAGATGGGGTCCTCATGAGGAGGGGCTTTGCTGGTGCTGGAGTCCCACAGATTTCTCAGCCCCTCGGAGCTGCAGCGGCCTGTGTCTAGCTTGGCCCTGGGTGCGGGGCTCTGTGTCCAGCTTGGTCCTGTGCAGGATTTGCATCTATGATGTGGGTAAGCTCGGCGCACTGGGGCTCAGGTGGCCCCGGGGCTGTGACCAGAGGCAGGTAGCTCTGAGCCCGGCCACCTGGGCACACATGACAAGCACATCAAATTATAGATGATAAAATACTAGAAAGCAGCATTAGCAGATAACCCTTGAGAAAGTAAAACAACAGGACAGGACAAACACAGGGGTCAGCTGAAGGGTCTCAGGGAAGCTTCAGATGAGTTCCTGTGGGTCACTAGGCTCACCTGCCTGACTGGGATGTGTGAGGCCTGTACACGCCTGTGCGCACGGGTGAGGTGAGGGGGCGGAGTCCTCCTTGGTAGGAAGACAGACTACGTCCTCAGGACTCTCTGCAGGTGCCCCGGGTGGCAGCAGTTAGAAAGGCGGAGGCAGGTATGCTGACCACCCAAAGGATCTGAAGGTAGGAGTCAGACAGGTGTGACCGTGTGCACAGGTTGAGCTCACGTGTGTTAAAGGACAACATGTGTCTATTATAGCCTTGCAGCCACAGTTTCTAAAACCAAATACAAGAAACTAATCCTGTGGCTCCAGAGTAGCAAATGAATGCTCCCTTGATAGGGAGACCAGGGGTTTGGTGGGTGATGCCCTCAAGGTAATGCAAGATAGGCAAGGCCTTGAGGCAGGCCTGGGGTCGCGTTAAGAGAGGAAAGGCATCCTGACCTCCTTTGTGCTGGTTCTGCTGTGTGTCTGGGGCGCATCATCAGCTCTGAGCGCCTCCCTGAGAACATGGCGCTGCTCCGGTGGCCCCGGACTGTGACCAGGAGGCAGGGTGGCGCCGAGCTTGGCCACCTGGAGGGGGTAGGGAGGTGGAGGCCATGGGCTCTGCCCTGTGCATTGGCCAGGAGCAGCGATGGGCATGCTGAGCCGGGGCCCCAGACTCTCGCTGGGGGGCAGCCTGCGGGCACGGCACTCCACAGCAGGCAGCAGGGAACCGGCAGAGCCGCCCGGCAGTGGAGCTGGTGTTTGTCAGGAGGACGAAGGCGCTGCCTCAAGTGCCGGCAGGTCTGGCGCAGGGGCAAGGTCTGGCCACTTGTGCGTATTTTCATCCAATTTTCAGACCCAGGAGAGGGGATCTTTCATTTTATTCCATTTATGCCCCTTGTTTCCACGCCCCACCGTAGGTAATAATAGAAACTTGGCAACAACTAAATATCCCGAGGCAGAGGATCGTCTGTCTGACTGACCACTGTCCGTCTGTGGGGTGGCCCAGGAGGAAGAGGCCATGGAGGCAGTTACACTTTCCTCCCAGGCCCAATCTCAGTGACTGGGACAAGGATTTTCTTTTTCTGTACAATTGCATCTCTTCAAATGGTCTTCACTAACACTGAATACTCTTGGACCACATTTACACACTTAGACCTCGTGTAAGGTCTGAGTCCCAGCAAGGAAACAGACACCCAGCCTAAAAGCAGACCACCCAGGGCCTAGGGGCGCCTCCTCCCCGCCAGGGCCTCTTCCTGCCCTGTCTCCCTCCTGCCTGATTTGTCCATTTACCGCCCTTTAAACTGCTGGCGTTTGTATGTGGCTCCCTAATACCTGGTCTGGGGTGCATTTTTTGAAATATTTTTGCAAATAGAACCATGACCAGTCTTTTCTGGGACCAGAGGGCTCCCAAGATTCATTTGTGTCCCTGTGTGTTGTCATTTGTGCGTTTGTACTGATTTTTATTTCATTTCTCTGCGTTGCCCTCCGCAATGCTTTCCTGCTTCCTGCTGCTTTGACCAGGGCTGCTGGGGCTGCTGGAACCATCTCCCGGTGCAGGGAGGTGCATTTTTTCTAATTCATCATTTTGACCAGATTGATACCAAGATGGATTTGTTTGGGCTGAAATTGCTTGTAATCAAATCCCCTGGAACCCCACAGCAGTGCTGGGGAGGAGGGCTGGGGCTGGGGGTGGGGGGGCTGTTAGCAGTTATGAGGGGAGGGGAAATAACTGGCTTTGGGGCTGGTCGTCCCTTCAGTAAAGGGAGCTGGGATCTTGTCCTGGGGACACAGCCACGAGAAGGTCTTGGGGCTCCCACTACCCCCAAACTTCCTTCTTCCTCTGCTGCCGATTCCACCCTCCTCTGACCAGCCACCTGTCAGCTGGCTCCCCTCCAGAGCAGACACTCCAGCCCCGCAAGCCTTGTCCCTGCTCCCCTCCAGTGCGCTTTTATTTGGACAGAGGTTGAGAGCTCGGCTCTGCCGCTTCCCCCTGCGCTTCACCTCTCTAAGCCTCAGTCTCCTCGTCTTTAGAATGGGGATGAGCTGGCACCTGCCTCCTGGGGTCGTTGTGAGGATGGAGGCCCTGGTGCATAGGGAGAGCTCAGACCAGGGCACGCAGGGACCCCCTCACAACGGGGCGCAGTGAGGGGGGGTTTCTTCCTGCCCCTCCCTTTGCCCACCTGACCGGCTCAGGCACTGCCTCCCCAGGAAATGCCTGCTCCCGACCCTGAGCGGCCCCCCTTACTCCTTTCCGAAAGGTTGGAACTCTGACCAGAGGCTGAGCTTTCTCTTCTAGGTACCTGCAAACCTTATGTCATTTGAATAAGTCTCTGCAAGACTTGGCGTGACTTCAAAGGCTTCTGGGAGTCCGGCCCGGGACTGGGGGTGAAGCGCAGGTCCCGGGCACAGGCTGTTGGCCAGGGTGCTGGGAGACTCACAGCTGGACTCCAGGGGACGTGGCCGGCGGCCTCGCCTTCCAGAGTGCTCTGCTGGCCTGGGCTCCACCTGGGTGCCGATCCCCAGAGACCCTGCCCACACACCCGTTCTGCAGCGCCCCCTTCTGGGCTGTGGTTGGACCCCAGGCTGTACACCCCGCCCTCCCTCTCTGGGCCCCCGACCTTCCACCAGCTGCTGCTGCTTCTACTGGAGAGCGTCGGCCCAGCCAGGTCCTGAGTGCTTTCTCCTGCACAAAAGAGTGGACCGTGTGAACCTGCATGAGGGGCCAGGGAGAAGGGACAGGCCGCGGAACTGGCTTTTTACACCCCAAGTGCGCGGGGTCACTCGCCCACGGGGCCGCCTCAGATTTTGTACACCCCCGAAGCGTCCTCTGCGTGTGCGTGCCGTGGATGTGTGCGTGCGAGCCGGCGAGTGTGACCTCTTCGAGAAACATGCATTTTGGCACAAGACTTGTGACATCACACACTTCATCGGCTTGGAGTCCCTGCTTCAGCCTTCAGTGATTGCCTCGGCCCCCGGGGAAGCTCAGAGCGGAGCCCGGGCCCTCCTGGGCTGAGGGTCCCCTGCATTCTTTCACTGTAAACAAACAATGCCTTAAATTGTGTCTCGTTTTCTGTTCCTATGGGTGCTATTCATCTGGAAGGCCTGCTCCCCGGGCCCCCGGCTCCCTTCCGAGCCTTGTTGCTGTGGCTCTTCCGAGACAGGACCCGGCTTCAGGACTGGACTGGGCCGCTGGCCCGCGGCTTCCTCCGGCCGCCTCTCCATCTCCCGCCATGGCAGAATGGGAAGTCGTGCCCCTTCCTTCCCGCTTCCTCGGAAGCAGCTGGGAGGCACAGGCACACGTGACGGCCACACAGAAGCTTCTTTGCACCACCTCTCCCCGCAGGGCCAGGCTTTCGCTCCATCATCTCACCCCTTTGCCTCCACTGCCAGGGCAGGGCCCACTGGGATTCCTGATGATGCTAGGGAGCTGAGTGACCCCGAGGCCTTAAGCTCCCCCAGTCTTGCCCCCAAACGCAGTCACCAGCAAGTTCTCCATCATCCGGGTCCAAGGGCACAATTGTTGATGACCGTGGTGATGAGAGAGCAAAGGCCTGGGAAGTGGACAGCCCAAGCTCCACGTTCAGTGAAGAGCTCTTCACACAAGACAGATGAAGGGCCTTTATCTGTCATTCTTTGTCCTATTTTAAGTGACTTTTATTTTGCACAAATACATTTTTATTCAAATTAATGAATAAAAATTAGCTTTATGGTAGCTTTATCACCATAGCTTTTCTCCCTCCCGCCCTCTCATCTGGGCGTCCTAGTTCTGAAAAGGAAACCCTTAAATGGTTTTCCAAAAGACACTGAATTTCTGGGTCCTTACTGGGATCATTGTTTCAGAGCTCACTCGATCAGATCTCAAACTCCCCTTAAAAATTTCTGGGCAAGATGTCCAACCAACATCTTAACCAGTCAACTGTAACAGGTCAATTCATGAATGACCAAAGGCCCCATCACTGTTTTTTGATCAAACGGTGACCGACTTTCTGAAAATTGAATGAATTGTGAGGATCTAGTTGTCATACGGCCTTGTTTGGGGGTTGGGCCTCACTGGGCTCAGTAACTAACTACTTTGGAGTAAAGGCTAGAATACTTCGGTGCCAAGAGAAACTCCAGATGCAAAAGTCAATGCTGTCAGACCTTGGCCCTAGATGCTGAGCACGCCAGCTGCCCCCGGGGCTGGGACGCCTGCGCCTGACCCACACTGAGGACTCAGCTCTTAGCGTCTCGAGGCCGAGTGAGCCCAGCACACTGCAGCACCTTCCTGCTTTAACCGGCATGGAATCTATCCACTCGCTTTTTAAGAGTCAATTTGAATGAAAATGTGCAACTGGAGCATCAGTGACTTTTTTCCCTTCGGTTTCCCTCTCTTGAAGCTGACCTGGTTTTGCTCATGTCAAGTATTTCAGATGCCAACCCCCGAACCTCAGAGTGGCAGGCTCTGGGCTCTCAGCTTGTTTTCTTCCCTTTACAAGATGCCCCTTACCTTTCACAAATATTTTCCTCTGAGTCTAATTTTGAAATAGCACAACCACAATTCTTTGCAAAGTGTTTAGTCTGCTCACTAATTGACACTAATTGAGGGGATCCCACATCCCCTCCAGGAAGCATTCTTAACTTGGACTCTTGAGGAATCTCTTTAGACTTTGTTGGCAAAGCCTCATGGTAGTGGTAAGAACATGGAACATACCAGAAGGGTCCTGGAGATGAGCCGAAGGACAGCCACCTCACAGCGTGGGAGTCAAGGGCTGCTGACCTCCCCAGCACGTTGGTGTGTCCTGCAGGCTGCAGGGGAGGGGCAGTGGGGAACAGGTATAGCCCCCCGAGGGGGGAAGCCTGTGGCTGGATTCTCATCCTGGAGGAAAGCGTTTCTGGTTCACGCTCCTTGATTGTCCACAGACCGCAAGTGTTCATGAAATCTGGAGGTGACACATCTTGCATGCATATGCTGTATCTTTTTTTTTTAAGCAAACAGATCATGGCACCCTAAAATGAAAATTCTAGAGTGTTGTCTGCAAACCATGGAGTAGGCAGCTGGTCTCTCCTTGGTTCCCCAAAACTGCCCACTACTCCCTGGAAGTAATTTTTGCCTCTCTAAGTTGGACATGTTTTGTGACTCAAAGTCAACCGGTGCATCCTGACAACTGAAATCCTTCGTGGAGGACTGATTCGGTGCCAAGCAAGAAATACTGTTCTGAGTGTCCCCAGTGACAGCGCATGGCCTCCCTTCCCTCCTGGAGGAAGCCCATTCATCGCCACTGTGGCACCTAAAGAAGAAGATACTTGAAGGGTTTCCGCTTAGGAAAGAACCCACTCTCCCTTGCCAACTGAATTTAGAAAGCATTTTTTCTTCTTACCAAGATGGCCAGTGTTTCTTTCATTATCTCCCTCCCACCTCCTGAGCCCAATAAGTGTATCTATTAGGGTGCTGATTTATAGGTGGAAAATGGTCCGTGCAAGCGGGGAGCCATTAGCAAGCAGGGTCTGCTTTTACTCACAAGGGGAGCTCAGAGCCCTGCACTCACACTACTGACGCTTGTAACCAGGTGACCGTTGCTCAAAACACAACCTTCTTTTTTGTGAGTTCCTAAATGACTTTAATCAGCCCCACATCTTCCCGACATAATGGGTGATTTCATGTTTAAAAAAGAAAAACAACTACAGGCGTCCCTTTGAAACAACAGTCCTCTACATACATCCACCCACGCACACATTCATAAACACCTCTCTTGAGTGTTTCCTAAGTGCCAGGCTGTGCCCGGGACGTAAATGACCAAGAACAAGACAGACCTGATCCCTGCCCTTGTAGAGCTGGCCACTCAACAAGCAGATCCTCTCGCCACACCATCTCTAGCACTGGGTAGTGCCCTGTGCAGATTCCTCCAGAAAGGCTTCAAAAGACTCAACAGACTGCACAGCCTCAATCTGTGAGTTCCGCTTTGGTGACAACTAGATGGAGTGACAGTCCCGGTGGCTGGATGTCACAGGACAACCAGGCAGCGCCAAGGCCAGGCACCCTGAGGACACCAAGGTGGAAGAGGAAGGAGGGCCGAATGTTCACAGTATTTACCTCCGAGATTTCTTTGGTTTTAATTTCAGTGTTAAACACAAGAACAGCATGAGTGCGAGCTGCATTTCCCTGGGTGTCGAAACTTGGACCGTGAACCAGCTGGCAGCTCTGTGCTGCACAAGCACCTGTATTCGGGGCCACCCCAAACCCCTGCTCTCTGCAGCAACATGATGGATCATCTGTCCATTCTATAACCATTCATCTCTTTATCCACTTCTGAACGACTGTGGCCATTCAGTAACGAAACAATAGTAATTAATTTATTAGTGTGGTGTAATCTTTAATCAATTTCGTGCCAAAATGCATGGTTTTCCACTTAGCATTCAGAATGTTGCATAGAGAGTAGTTTTCAATTTCTTATGTATTCTCCAAAGTAAGTTGGAAATCAGTTTCTACGTTTTAATTCGTTTCTTGTTGAATCTGTTGCACTCTCCTGGGCTGTCTTTTTTTTTTTTTTTCCCCCAGCAGACCCCTGCATGCAGTTGTGTAAGGACTCTCTCTAATTCTTGTGAATTGTCTCACCTGCAATAACCACTGAACATCAGCCCTCCATGGGATTATTTAGATTTTTTTGGTGAAGTATTTTGTTACCTCAGTCTTGTATCAAGTTGCTGTATTTTTCAGCTTGTTACACTGATAATTGTTTCACTAATTAAATACTTTAATGTACAAACATCTTTGTTTACTTTGAAATTAAATGTGTTTTCCAATGAATAGTGCTTAATTTTTTAAAGTCACGTGCATTTACTTACCAAACACTTGTGCCAGATACAGAGGTGAAGGAGGCGTGGTGCACTCAGAACCCAGCTAAGGAGAGACTAGAACATAACTGACTTCCAGGGAGGGACAGAGCCAGTGCTGTGGGCCCCAGGGGACAAAGGGAGGACAGATCTGGTGAGGATTTAGAGTGCAGGGGGCATTTGGATATTCAGTTTGGATATCTGTGGAGAAGGTGGGGAGACGGAAAGAAGGAGCCGGACGAGCAAGCGTGGGCAGAGCAGCCAGCCCGTGGTCCACCTGAGCAAAGGCTTTGGGTGAGTGTGGGATCCACATCTGAAAAGATGTGGCCGCGGGAAATTTATGCTGTGAGGCGAAATCCAGAAACCCACTCCGGCGGGCCCTCGGGCAGAGGGGGCCCTGGCTTACAAGGTCTCATGGGCAGCTGAGGGAGGACCAAGGTGACGTCTCAAGGGGTAGAAATGGGGAGCCTGCTCCATCTCTTCCGGCCCCTCATTCTCTGCACACCGGCTCTCTGGGGACTGTGCGGCCGTCCACATTCTCACCAGGAGCGCACCTGGCGGGCACCGAGGGTGTGTGAGTCAGGGGGGCGCGGGCGCCTCTGGCCCCGGCTGCGCTCCCAGGGGCTAAGCTCCAGGGGCTGCGCCGCCCGCAGGGGTGTCCCCCCCACGTCTCCCTCCGCCCCAGCACCCAAGCCCGGGCCAGTGTGGTCACACCTCCCCAACGGACCAGCTCCATGGCCGCGGGACCCTGGCTCACTGCTCCCCACGACTTGGACGGTACAGTGACCCCCAGGTTCACCCAGCTGGGGTCGTCGTGCTCCGCCCCCGCGCTGTGCTCTGAGGCCGCTGACGAAGGGGTGAGTCTAGACGAGGACCCTCCACCGACTGGCGCCTGCCGAGCCCCTGAGCCTTGGCCTCCCCGCGCCAGGCACCGCAGCACCCCCCTGACGGACGCGGGATAGGCGGGCGGGCGCAGACCGCGCGTGCTCAGCCTCCCGAGTGGTCACGCCCGATGCAACCTACCTGCGCAGGTCGCCGGCCGAGGCGAGGGCGGTGGGCGGGACCACCGGCGTGGGCGGGGCCAGGCTCTGGGCGGAGCGCGAAGAGGCGTGGCGTGGGCGGGGCCAGGTGCCGGGGGGCGTGGGGGGCGTGGCGTGGGCGGGGCCAGGCTCTGGGGGAGCGTGGGAGGCGTGGCGTGGGCGAGGCCATGTGCCGGTCGGAGCGTGGGGAGGCGTGGCGTGGGCGGGGCCCCGGCGCGGCGGGGTTGAGGAGGGCGGGGGGCGGGAGCGGGACCCGGCGCAGACCCCGGGCTCGGGAGAGGACAGGTGGGCGCGCGCCGCGGTCGGTGCTCGGGGAAGGGCGGGCCCAAGAGGGGCCAGCGCCACCTCAGGCAGGGCCGAGAGCTACTGAGGTGGAGGGGCCGGCTCGCGAGGGAGCGGCTCTAGGGGCCGACGCTAGAGGCGAGGGCGAGGCCACGCGGAGCTCGGGAGCGGAGAGGCCGATGGGTGGGCCTGGGTCTGGGTGAGGGGCCCGAGGATCGGGGGGGCGTTCGGGCGCGGTCAGAGCCGCGGCGCCGCGACCCCTCACTGGAAACCCGCGGGGCCGGCGCGGGGGGGCGTAGCCTGAGGGGCGGGGCGGGGGCGGGGCCGAGGACCGACTCGAGCCGGGAGTGGGCGTGGCTGGAGCGCAGGGTGGGCTCGGGGCGGGGCCTAGGCCCTAAGGAGGGCGCGTGGCGGGCTGGCCTGGAGTGCGGGGCGGGGCGGGGGCGCGGCGGGGGCGGGGCCTGGCCCGGGGGCGGGGCGAGGGGCGGGGCCGGGGCTGCGGCGCGCTGCCGAGCGGCCGGCCGAGCCCCGCCGAGGCCCGAGCCCACCCGAGCGCGCCCGAGCCCGCGGCCCCCGCCCGGGGCGATGGAGCCGGAGCCCGGCGGGGCGGCCGCGGCGCTCCTGCGGCAGAAGAGGGCGGCGCTGCGGCGCAGGGGGTGCAGCTTCGAGAGCCCCAGGTACCGGGAGCGGGGAGGGGTGCGGCTGGGAGGCTGGGCGCGGGGCCCGCCACGTGGGGGGGCGCGTGCGCGGCCGGGGGCCGAGGCCGCGGCGCGGGCGGGCGTCGGCGGGGCCGAGGGGTCCGGCCAGAGCCCGCGCCGAGCGAGGGGGGGGCCGCGGCGGAGAAGAACGTGGGGTGTCAGGACCGCCGACCCGACGAGGCGCCCCAGCGCGTGGGCTTGCGGCAGGCGGCGGCGCCGGGGCTCGCGGGCGCGGCTGTGGGGAACGCGCCCCGCCGGCCTCTGGGAACGCTCAAGGACGAGGTGGGGCGCCAGCCCCCCGAAGTCCCGGCCTCTCCCGCCCCCCGGGAGCCCCTCCGCGCGGCTCCGAGCCCGAGCCCAGGTCCAGCCGCCCCGGCCCGCCCGCAGGTAACGCGCACCTGCTGCCGCCCCGCCCCGGGGTCCCCGCGCGCCCCGGGGTCCCCGCGCGCCGCGCCCCGCGGCCGCCCACGCCTTCCCTGTGCCGGGGCTGCCGGGGCCCCTCCCGAGCCCCCTGCGTCGGCCTCGGGAACTCTCCGGAGAGCTCAGGCCCCCTCCTGGAATCCTGCCCGCAGACACGCCTTCCTGCCGCCCTGCGCCCGGCTCCTCGCTGGAGGCATTTTCCTCCCGCTGGACCTTCTCCGGCCGCGCTGGAGCAGCCCTGCCCGTGCTCGGCACCCCGCCCGCCCCCGCCTCTCCTGCCCCTCCCGCCCCGCTTCCCGGCCGTCCCTTTCCCCGCAGACCCCGTCCTCCCTCGCCGCTGCCAGAGGCGTCTGACCCAAACCATCAGCTGTGCCCAAACCCTCGGGGAGCCCTCGAGGAGCCCTCGGGGAGCCCTCAGCGGCGGTGGGGACGGGGTGGGGGGCAAGGACAAAGACAGGAGGTTGGAGTCTGGTCCTCGGTGAGGCCAGAAAGAGGGTTCAACTGCTGGGATCAGAACCAGCCACCCGGACTCCTAGCATGAGGGGTGAGGCCCTTCCCACCTCGCCTTGACCCTTGTGGCTCCAGCGATGCTGAGTGGGAGTAAAAGCCCTGTGAGGGCTGGGGCCGCACCTGCCCCTGTCGTTGCTCCGGCCCCGGCGTCACTGACTTTTACTGTGTGTTGAATGAACTGTCTTCTCTAGGCTCTGCTTGTTCTCCTGGCGTGCCCTCTTTTTGTCCACTTAAAGTAGTTTTTCTCTCCTCTTTGCATCATGTCTGCCCTTCTCTGGGAGGTCTTCCCTGCCCCCTGGCTGAGTTCTGCACAGTAACAGCAATGGAGGCACATGTCTGCGCTTCCACGGCCATGGAGGGTGATACCTGGGGCATGCCCTACGGGAGTGGGCAGCTAGACAGACGCGGCCTCTCTCCTCTCTGTGCTTACACTCTTGCTGCTGGAGCGTGAATGATGAGAGGAATTGTCCGGAGAGATGAGACTGAGGTGATGAGCCATGGCAGGATCCCTGAGGGAGGCTGTTTAGACCAGCCCTGTCCAGTAGAACTTTCTTTCTTTTTTTTTTTTTAAAGATTTATTTATTTATACAAGCACTGGGTACAGTCAGAAGCGCGGGAGGGCGAGAGAATTCACCAGAGCCAGAGCGGGGAGCAGAGCAGGCAGAAGGACCGAAGGACACTGCTGAGGGGAGCAGCAGGCGGCAGGAGAGGTCTGCGCGCCATGTGGGACCCTCCTCCGGTGGCCGGGGAGCAGCCAGGGATGGAACTGGCTCTGCAGAGGCTGCGGGCAGCTTCGCAACCCAGCGCTCAACCGCTGCGCCACCGGGGAGGCCCCAGTAGAACTTTCTGCTCTGACTCAAACTGTCTTCTGTGCTGTCCAGCATGGTAGCCACCAGCCACCTGTGGCTGCTGAGCCCTTGAAACGTGGCTAATACAACAAAGAAACTGAATTTTAATTTTTTAACCTTAATTTAAATTCAGTTAACCACGCGTGACAAACAGTGTTGGGCAGTGCCTTTAGAAAACAGTTTCCCTTCCTCTGAATTCTCACCTTTACCGTCCCCTCCTTTGTCTTCAGAGACTAGGATGGACAGACTATAATTTCCTCCAGGGTGGTTTTTTTTTTTCCCCCCTCTAACACTCCATGACAAAATCTTTAAAACTTTCTGATTGTAAAATAATTTGTCTTCTGGAGGACGGTTTATTTAACCCGTCCTTTTAGCAGGTGCATGCAGTAATTGCCAGCTTGTCAGTCTTCCTGAAGTCACCTTGAATCCGTGTGCAGTAGTCGGTATATGTCAAGTGATCGTTTCCTTAAGATAAATTCACAGAAGGGATGGAACTTAGTGGATCCAAGAAATGAACATTTTAAAAGCTTTTAAAGCAGGGCCAGGTTGCCCATCGGAATGTTGTAACAAGTCACAGTTCCCCCAAGAGCGGGTGAGGGAATGTGCCTGGTTTTTTCTCATCCTCAACATCAGACATTATCATTTAAGAATATTTGCCAAGGTGATAACTTGTCTGAATTTGAATTACTGTGTTTAGTAGCATGGTGAAACCTTTTTCTTCTTTTACTTCATAATTTGTATTTCCTTTTAATGAAATGTATGTGCTTATAGGTTGTCCATTTTCCCCTTGGCATGTTTATCTTTTCCTGACTGAATGAAGCACTTTTTATTCATTAGGGAATTCATTTAGGGAGTCAAATAGGTAGCAAATACTCTTGGGCAGTTCCTTATTTGCCTTTGAAGTTTCTTTTTGTTTTTTGACCTTTTTGTCATTTTTTTTTAATTTAGTCAAATCTACTGTTTATTACTCCTGTTTATGCTTACTTAGAAAAGACTGCCCTAATTTAATTTCTCTGTGGACCAGTGTTCAACCAGTGTCTGCTGTTGCTTATGTTGTTTTATAAAAAAAATCACCACTTTAATCCACTAATCCAAATGATCTAAGTTTTCCACTAATTGTTTCATAATTAAAATTTTTGTTTCTTCAAAACAAAAATCTCACTGTTAAGTGAGACAGGGAAGAGCTATCTGTATTGGGCAGTCATGTGGACTCTGAGGTCCAGCAGAGGAATCCCCCGTGGAGCACAGAACTATGCAAGTATGTGGGTCTCTATTCTAGGCCTATTGTTGCAGTAAGTCGAGGGTGGTGATGGGGTGTGTGGATGATCAGAATGTTCTGCAGGAGATTCTGTGGACAGCCTGGGTGAGAGCCTCGGCCTCGGCAGTGTGCTCACTGCCAGTTTAGCCTCCGATACCCCAAGTCCTCAACTGCTTCTCACTTCCTGTGGTATCAAGTGAAAATGCCACGGCCCTTTCAGAATCTGGTTTAACCAAACTTACTCAATTTATGTGCTGACCTCAGGAGAAAAGACATTGCTTCCAGATGGCAACTGTCTTTGCTAAATATTCCAGGTCAGCTCTGAGATCGGATGGGCAGACATGGCACTTAATGAATGCAGAAGAGAAAGGAGTGGCCCCCGCAGCAGGCATGCAGGCAGGTGGCAGCGAGAAAGCCTGGCTGGGAAACGTGGAGGCTAGAGGCTGGAGCTTGTGCTGCTGGACCACTTCCCCTCGCTGTGTTTGTCCTCATTTTGTAAGCAGGCATATCAGATAGGTTTCCAGAACAAGAGCTTTGTGTCTGAGGTGCCCGGAGCAAAGAAAAGAAAAAAGCTTTGGAGGGAGACAGCCCTGGGCTCACTCAGCAGATATGTGGACTCGAGTAAGTTACTTAACCCCTCCCAACCGGCGTTAACTTATTTGTAAAATGACAGTAGCAGCTAAATCCCAGAACTGATGGGAACTGTTAATGAAATAATTCATGCAAAGTGCTAGAAACTGTGTCTGCACACAGCATTACTAAATGGTAACTGCTAGGAACAAAAATGATCAATCTCAACCCCTCCATTCCCTCACGTCATTAAAATCCTAGCTTTGCCCATTCAATTTTTTCTCCCCTCCTGCCCTCAGAGCAAGACCCTGCTGTGCTTTTTATTATTGTTATTATTTTTATTTTTGAGCTGCAGATTTAAGAAGAGAAGGATTGAGGAGAAGGTCAGGGCACTGCTTGGGACTGGCTGGGAAGAAAAAATAAAAACCTCTTGGGCGAGGTTTTACAGGTGAAAGGTATATAAGCACCTGCTTTGTTTGAGAGAGGCCAATAGGTCTCCCTATTTTTCTCGCTTTAAGATATATTTAAAGAACTATATCTGTTCTCTTTTGTCCCTTTGTGGTGATCAGAATTAATGAAGCTGGTTCATTTAACTTGCTCCTCTGTTGCTAAGCTATGTCGCCCATAATACTTCATGGCGCCTTGAACCTGCAAGGCATAGTAGGCTTGAACCTGCAAGGCCAATCCTAAAGATCAAAGAATCTCAGCACTGAATGGAATTTCAAACATCACTTAGGTCTACCTCTCCCACTGTGGTTCTCAAAGTTCAGGCCCTGAGTGGCATTGTCAGCATTACCTGGGAACTGGTTAGAAGCACAGTCACAAGCCCAACCCCAACACAATTAGAATCTCTGGAGATGGGGCTCAGGAAGCTGTGTTTGAGGACCAGAGCTCTCTTGATTCATACAATTCCAATGCAGTGGTTCTCTAGCCACTCACTCATGATACTTGAGAATCATCCTGAGGCCTTCTTAGCACAGTTTCCTGGACACTACTCCCAAGACTCCAATTCCCTAGGTAAGGTGGGTCTGCCAAGCTCACAAGTGAGGCCAGAACTGCTGGCCCAGGGACATAGTGTGAAAACTACCGCTCTAGGATAATGCAGGAATCTTTCTACAATCTTTGCAACTCACCTTCCAACTTCTACTTAAGGTCAGGGAGCCCACTGAGGCAAACCTTCTTATTACTGGGTGCCCCTGTTACCTTTCCTTCATCAGGAAGCTGAAGCTTACTGCCTGGTACTTGCTACCATCATTCATGGTTCTGCCATCACAGCTACTGGCAGTAGCAATGCCTGTGGCTGAATTCCAAGAGAAAAGTGATGGGTCCCTGGTGTAGACTCAGTGGTCAAGTAAACCAGTTCTTATTCCTGGCTACCCAGTTAGAATTACCCCCAAGCAGTTACAAGTTGGACTGGCAATGTGTGGACATTTTGACTTAACCTGTTGTTAAATTTTTGTAAAGATTATTGATGGCTGTGAGTGCTGAGCAAGAGGGAATTCTGGTTTGTGCAATTACAAAATTCTGGGCTAGACCAAGCTTTGGGAAAGGATAGATCCGGGGGCTTGAAAATGCCATCTGTAGTTTTTCTTTCTTTTCTGGGTTGACTTTACTCTCAAGGTCTTTCCTCACGGATGCAAAGGAAGCCTATTATTCCAGGAAGTTAACTATTCCCATGTACAATCCCAGCAGAAAGATAGTGCCTTTTTCTCAGTGATTCTCAAGGGAGTCCTATGGTTGATGTTCACTGGATCTAGTGGGATCTGGCTCGTCCCTAAACCATTCTGGGCCAAAGAGGGTAAATGTACTGATTGGCTGGGCCCAGGTCAAGTGCCCAACCCAGACCTGAGGGGTTAGCTCATTCCATCGCTAGACACTAAGAGGTAGTGATTGTCCCAAGGGAAAATCACAGTGCTGTTACCAGAAGGAGGGGGGTAAATACTGGGCTGCCCCCCCCAAAAAAAGTTTCATTACATCTGGGAAGTTTTCCAAAGTACAGATACCCAGATGCCATCCAGAGTCACAGAATGGGGGTTGCTTTATGTTTCAGTCCCAGTTGTAAAAGACTCCCTTTGTTGAGAGGCTAAATTATGCTTACTAAGTTTAGCCACAGTGGGGACAGAGCCCTACACAGACAGAAGATTTTGAATTACAAATGGAAAACATATTTTCTACTTTCCCAAATAGTGCTTCCTACAGAGTGGCTTCCTTATTAGTGATGCACAGAACCCACGCCTTGTGA
Source organism: Talpa europaea (assembly GCF_964194135.1). Taxonomy (NCBI): domain Eukaryota; kingdom Metazoa; phylum Chordata; class Mammalia; order Eulipotyphla; family Talpidae; genus Talpa; species Talpa europaea. The sequence continues at coordinate 5,516,898 of NC_140074.1, read as the reverse complement.
GAACAAATAGGGTGCCAAGACAACTGCTTGCTCGTTCCTGCACATGGCTTCCCAGGCCAAGCAAGGTTCAGAAAAGAAGAATTTTCTCCATTATGCAGCGGGGCCTTCTTTTCCTCCTTGGTAGCTCTTACCTGACGCTTACGACCTCAGGTCTTATTTTTTTGTTTTGTTTTGTATTGTTTTTGCAGGTTGTTTGTAAACAGATATTCTCATGTGAACTGTTTCATAGTCTTTATTCCTCTACCTTTGGTCATGATTCTTTTTGTTTGTGTTAGGCCCGTGAGTATTTAATCACAAATAAATCTGCTGTCAGTTTTCTTTTGGAAAAGAAGCAGTCTTCCTGGGAAAGATTGTGAAGAGCTGTCTTGTGTTGGGCTGACATAATGGACTCTCAGGGCCAACAGGAGAAAATTAATTTTCATATTATGTCTGTTCTCCTAAGAGAAGGGGAAAAAAACAACTTTTATTATTCACTGAGAGTTTAAGTTAATGCAAACCAGCTTCCTTTCTTGGAGGAAGACAATAGTCAAATTAGTTTTGCTTTAGAAGGTTAATAGGAGGAATTATGTTTGGTTGTCTGGTTTCCAGAGCTGAAGATCTGAACAGCGATGAAGTGTGACAAACGATGCTGTAGGAAAATGAGAAGAGATTTGGCCTCTGCAGTGGATTCACTGCTGGTTTTCCTGGGGAAGGAAAGTTCAAAAGCAGTGTGCACGCGTAGAGATGGGGGGAATGGAGCTGGGGGTCTTACTGGGCAGGAAGCAAGTCTGGGTTAGCAAGGAGGCATGACTATCCAAAGGGGTGCGTGTAGGAGGCTGTTTCCTGTGGGGTCGCCTCTAAAGATCAAGAAAAAATAAGACCCATCAGGATTGTCTCCAGACAATGGTTAACATCTCTTAAAAAGGTTGATGCCCATCTGTGCTTAGGTCGCGGAAAATATTTAGGAGATATGTACATGCTAAGGAAGAAGAAAGAAGTGGTTTCTTCTGGTAATAGCAAGTCTGTAGAATTACATAGGGAATTAAGATTTTTTCCACTAGTCATATTTTACTGGATCATTCCCATCAGATCTAAACACCTTTACAAAACAAAAGCAAAATCCCCAAATGACATGAAACCTACAACCGAACAAATTTCCAAATCATGTCCCCTCCTCTCCTGCAAAGCTGGTTGGTGACAGTGACTGCACGTCGCTCCTCCAGGCAGCAGTGACCTTGGAAGCAATTAGTGTGCGGTTCTTTGGTTCCTCTTCAGCACCTCTTTGCTGTCTGAAATGCTTAATGCACTGAGCAAGCTTCCTTTCATATTCAAAAGGCAAAATTTCTGTTTTCCATTAAAAGGACACAGTCTCCGTGTCCTACTCTACTGGATGCACTTAAACTGTTACATAGTCCCATCTGACAGACATCGCCCTCGAAGGTGGACCAGTTAGCCCTCGGTTGCAGGCTACAGACTCCACCTAGCTGAAGTAAGGTAAATGCCAATCCCGGGAATTGTGGACTCATGAAGTTGTTGGAAGGGCGGGAGAGCAGACTCTAGCCTGGGCCAGAGTAGCTCCTGGCCCAGAATCTCCCTGTTTTGTGTGCTCTGGGGAGCAACCCCTTTACAAGGAGCTGATCCATCAAGAAGCAAAAAGCTGCTGCCACCCTCACAAACTACAGAACCACACCCGCACCTCTGCATGGGTCCCCAAAGCTGCTGCTGCTGCTTCCAAAAGCGAGAGAATCGTGAACAAAAACAGCTCAGGAACCACAGCAGCTCTGTCGTGATCTGTGAAGGCAAACCTGTGCCTGGTCTCCTCTTAGTCTGCCTGGCTGTGCTCCAAGTCAGTCTCTGCTGAGAGAATCTGATTGGCAGAATCTCAGCCACATCCAGACACTGACTGCAAAGGAGGTGAGGACATTTACACACCAGCTTTCCAGATTTTGCACAATGGAGCAGAGTTGAAGTGGCTGTGGCTGCAGTCCTTCCACGGTGCCTGCGGCAAACTACCTCTTTTCGATCACAACAAAGATAAGTGAGATGCATTGACTAAGAGTTGGTAGCACAGGGCTGGAAGGTTCCTGTATATCGGGGTGCTGCATCGCTGCCATGCCAAACCTGGAGTCGCTTTATTGGGCAGAGAGGTGTAAATGGGGAATCAGGCCTCTGATGGGGTTTGAAGAAGCTTTCCAAAGACAACTAGCAGAGATTCCATAGTCGTAGCAAAAATGGTAATTGGGACATAAATACCTCTCTTGCATTTTGTGATCAGAATAAAAGAGTGTCTTCAGGAGAGCTGCTGGCCATGAAGTCTTTCCTTGTGTCAGTACCACGTGTCAGGCCTGGAACAGTGCTTCACAGGTGACTTGTCTGTGCTCCGCGCACCTGTGACAGTCCTCACACAGCAGCTACCTGCCAGGGATTGGCCAGGAAATGGAGCAGGTCCTGTAGCGATCTGTCCAAAGCCACCAGTGACCTCATTCAGGCAAGGACAGGACAGCTTGCCGTAGACTCCCTCTTCCAAGAGAATATTCTCTTAATGTTTTTGGCGTTCGCAGAGTCATTTACTCATTCCTCCAATACGTCCTGAGCACTTGCGTGTGATGAGACAGGTGAGGGGCCCGCAGCCCTGGAGCTGAGGCACCAGTGGAGGGAGGGGCGGAGGGAAGAGGGGAGGGGGGAGGGAGGCAGCCCTCATGCCTCACTGGTTGGCTTTAGGCTGCCAGTGCTCCCAGGAAGGTCACAGAAGGGGAGCAGTTGTGTGGGAGGGGGCAGCTTGGAGGGGACGACAGAGAGAATTTGTCGATCTGCACCCGGCTCTGCCGAGGCTCTCGCTGACTTGGCTGGGGAGCAAACTCAGACCTTAAAGCTCATTTTGGCTTGAAGGCAGGTGAGAATGACCTGCGTGGTTTAGGGTGCTTTTCCTGCAAAGAATCAGAGCAGAATAAAGCCCGAGCCCCAGAAGGTCAACGAGTGGGTGTCCCTCACAAAGTAGGGCAGGTGTTCGGGGAGCCAGGTGGCCTGCACCACGGGGAGATACCGGTCACCTTGAAGGGCTGGAACCCAGACCTTGTTGCCTTTTATGCCATTTCGCTGCCTTCAGGGCTCTACCTGTTGGCGTTTGAGGGGGTACTTGTGCCACAGCGGTGCTTCCCCTAGTCCGCTCTTCGCTGTATCGCTGGGCCTCCTCAGGCCTGACGGTGGCCACCACAGCCACTGGGCCCTGCTGGAGCTGCCAATCCAGGTCCCTCTGTGCACGCCCTTGCCTCCCTGTGGTCGTCAGCCAAGGCCTTTCTCCCCCAGTTGGCACAAACATGTCATTCTAGAGAGGCCCGTGACTTCCCATGCCTCCCGGGCTGCCCTTTCGTGGGTTCGCGGGTACTTCTGATTCAGGTGGCTCCTGAAATCTACTTTCCCATCAGCCTTTGGGGATGAGGCTACCTGTCCTTATTTAGAAAGCTGGGACGGTGAAAGAAAGAGCTGCCGTGGCCTGCCTGTGCTCGCAGCCTCATCCCTCCGACGGGTTGTGTGTGACCCGCTCCCAGGTGCGGCACGGGTCTGGCCGGTCTCCCGTTTCAGCACATTTTCTTCTTTTGACTATTTTGACAAATTTTCTTCATTTTGACTATTTCCTGGGGTTCCAAGGAGTTATACAAATGAGCACTTACTCTGCTGTCTTTCCAAGAAGTTCCTCTAACTGCTAAATATTTTAAATAGTGAGACAAGAGAGATAAAATGTCAGAAGATTAAGAGGTACTTTTTTTAAATTAGAAAGCTAAGATGAGAAAAGATAACAGAAATAAGTAAAAGGATTAAAATTAACAGTGATGAGACAGAACCTGAACAGTTACCAAATGAAATTAGAGAATTAGATGAAAGTATTAAAGAAGAACTTAGGAAGCCAAAAGTAAAAGCCATGGCAAAAAGAAAGAAAGAAAAAGAAAAGAAAAGAAAATGGGAAAGATTTAAAAGGACTAGCATTTAAATTTTTTAAATAAAACTTTAAAGATGAAAGAGCTAGAAAATAATACACTAAGCCGAGCAATCTTAGTATTTTAAAGATTAAAATATAGATTGTAAGCAGCAAAACAGGTTTTCTCATCCTGTGAAGTGGTGCATTAAGGATGTGCCTGGACTTAGCCGTGGAGAAGCGCAGCTGATGGAGACACTGGCTGAGAGCAGGTCGCAGGAAGTGTACACCAGCATCCTCCTGACCCACCGGGAGACCTTCCAAGACCCCAGCGGATGCCTGAACCCTCAGCTGGCACCCACCCCTCTGTGTCCTGTGCTTTTTCTTACATGTGCACCCCCATGATAAAGTTTGATTTATAAATTAGGCACAGTAAGAGATTAGCAGTAATGACAAATATGAAATAGTTACAGCTAAATACTGTAATAGAAGTGCATGGATGTGGTTCCTCTCAGTATCTCTTACGGTGAACGGACTTTTCCGGCCACAGGTGACCAGGGAGGGTAAGTGGAAGCGTGGGTGGAGGGGGAGGGGACTAGCCTAGCACAGAAGACGTGCGGACACACGGAGAGAGCTGCGCTTGGACTGCGTCCAAACTGTTCTGTGGAGGAGAAAGGGGTGGTGGCATGGCGTGGACACCATCAGATCCCCCAGGGCCCCTCACCATTTCTGGTTTCTTCTCCCCTCCTCCTCTCCCGTGTGCTTTTGCTGCATTACAGCCCGGGGAGGCTGTTCCTCAGCAGGCCGAGCCCTGCCCCATGTGCAGAGAGCTCCAGCACCTGGGGGTTTATGTCTGCCCATGCCAGCGCGCGGCCTGCGCCCCTCCTCCAGGTAACATCTGGGAGGCCTTGTCTACCTGGGCAGCGCTTCCGAACTACACAGCGAGCTCCCGGCTCCAAGTTCTGTGTGGTTTTACATTACATGAGCATTAATTCCAATAATGCATTTTATCTGCAGCAGGTAATCAATGTAAGTGATTAATGAGACGTTTTCACTCTCCTTTGTTTGTATCAAGTAGTCAAAACTGTGTGCGTTTCACCCTTCCCCATGTCACCTGGCCTGCCTGTGCCGTGGGGGGTCCGCAGCCACACGTCCCAGCGGCTACCTCCCCGGAGCCCAGGATGCTCCCCTTGCCTGTCCCTTTAGGACTCGGCCTGAAATGGAACCTCCCAGGCTTCTTCCCTCCCCATCCAGCTTTCCTTTGTTAGTTTTGTTTGTTTGTTTGTTTGTTTGTTTTTTTGATGCACTTTCTGTAAAAGGTTTTTGCCTACAAGTATTATTTTTGAAATTTAAAAATCTAGAAGGTTCGGAAGCTATGTATGTATGTTTCTCTTCCAGAAGCTCTGCTTTGCTATTTATGTGTGTGTTTATTGCTAAGGCCACGCTAAAGCCTAGTGACACTGAGGGAAGAACTGCTAACACACTAAACCGTGGCTTCTGGCCATCTGCCGCCTGTGGAAGCCTGGAGCCTTTGATGTCTCTCTAGTAGCTGCCAAGATAAGCCAGCCTAGGGGAAGGGGACCTAGAAGTCTGGGTCAGGCCACAGCCTGTGGCTTCTTATGCTAGGAAAGACAAGGGGCAGCTGGGTTGTCACTTATAAGGAGGGGTGTCGGGGGACCTGGCAAGAGGAGACCAAGGGTGGGGCAGCCTGAGCCCTTCCTGCTAGGGGCTTCAGGGGTGGAGTCACTACATGACCTTTTCTCTTTGCTTTTGCTTTTGAAACATGCCTGCTGCTTGGGCCTGACTGGCACTGCTAGAGCAGCTTGGGAGTGGGCAGTGCCCATCTGGCTCCAAACACCCAGGCTGCCTGGAGTCACTTCTCTTGGCATCCGCCCTGCAGCAGGCTGGTGGTTCCCTGCGCAGATGCCTCCTGTTGACAGTTATCCCTGAGCCACTCGGCTTCTGTCTTGTCACAGTCTTTATGCTTTAAAAAAAAATCAAAGACATTATAAAGAGTTGTCTCCATGTTCTCATAAAGCGTGATTTATAAAGAGTTACAAAGCATTACCTAAGACTGCTTTTTATTTTTATTTTTCCACTGCCGAAGAATTGGATTTGTTTGCTTATTTGTCAGTTGAGGGAGAAGCAGGCGAAGAAAGCAGCTAGTTGGCTCTGAAGATGACTCCAGTCAGAGAGAGCAGGACCTGCCACCTTTCCCCAGTGGAGCAGCCTTTTGGCCAGAGCTGGCTGGCCCACCATCCTCGCTGTGTCCTCAGAGAAAGGAGCAGGCAGGTCTCAGGAATGTGTCCCTCAGTGTAATTCCCGCAAGCAGTTCCTTTATTCAGTTGACAAGTGTTCGCGTACCCAACACAGTAGTCCTCAAATCTGCCTTTGGTCCTTTTTCTTTCCAGTTCTGTGGCCCGCAGAGCCCCTGTTGTGACTCTTCTTGGGTATTTGAGTTGGGAATTCAGAGAAAAACCAAGCACTCCTGGACTAACACAGTGATGGCCGTGAGGTCCAGCCACTAGTTTTTCTTCAGTGGTGTTCTAGAAAAAGCACTGCCTTGTTGAATACGTTTGTGATTGCTGAAAAGCCAGTCATTTACCTTAGACCCTTCACTTACTGCCGAGGAGGGCGATAGGGTTTGATTGGTTTCCAGAGTTGAAATGCCTTCTTCTCTATAGTGCTCACCGTGGCCTTGCTCTGTGTGATAGGGTTGTGGTGTAGTCTTGGGGCACCTGGGTCTGGGGGATGCCTTGGGGTCCCCCTTCCCCACTTACTAAGGGGCCAGCCTTGGGGAGGAGTACCAGGATCAGCCAGTTAGCGGCCTGCCATTCTTCCCTGTTCTCAGTGCCTTTTCCAACTCCTTCTGCTTCAGTACAGCACTCCAGCCTCCAGGCCCACTGATGGATCCGCTGACGAAGGGGTCCGGGGGGAGTCAGATGGCGCAAACCCTGCTATGGAAAGCAAAGTCGTCTCTCTCCTTTGGCATCCAGCCCCTTCAGACGTGGCCAACAAAAGACCCTGAAGTAGAGTCCCAGGTCAACCTGTAAGTAAGTAAATGAAGCACTGTCTGTTTGGCTCATGTTTAACTTAATGCTCAGGAAGAAAATACTTGTTATCTTTTGGGGGGAGAATACAGTAGGAGAAGGGAGTGAGTGTTTGACTGGGAGATTTCACTTCTATTCTTAATGATGTCTTATTCAGGTCTTTTGTCCTTAGTATTCATGTGACCCTCTCTGGACCACACCCTCTCTCAGGCAGTTCCTGAACAGATTTCAGTTCCTGTCTTCAGGGGATTTATAGCTCATGAGACAGACAACCATTAATTAAATAATTACCCAAAAAGATACAAACAGTTGTATCTTGATTCAGTAAACATTTACAGACTGTCTTCTATGTGCCAGCAACCTACTGGACATATAAAAGAACAAGACATTGCCCTTGCCCTTGAATATCAAATGGTGGGTAGAAGGGGGGAAATTCTCATTATTGTTCAGAAGAATTTCGACTAGTAATGGTACTATAGCACTGTATTAATAGACTGGAGGCCCCATAGAGGGGTGAGTACAATTCCCTGTTCACTCCTGAATCACCATGGCTTTGTTATGTGGTTCAATAATGTTTGTTGGATGAATGAAGAGGATACCACAGACAGGGGTGCTTAGCACTCAGGGGAATCAAGCAGCCAGGTATAACAATGTGATTGAGTTTAAAAAAATAAAGTAAGATGCTTCATCAATTGAAAGCAACAAATACCTTCAGGGGCTTACTATAGATCCAGTGCTTTTATGAAGCTAATACCCAGCTAGGGGCTTCAGTCAGAATCACCCGTGAGGATTAAAAAACAACTTGTGCCCGAAATTGATATAGTGGTTCTGGAGGGGATGAAAGAGAACTTTTTTTTTTTTTTAGATTTATTTATTTATTTGTTTGTTTATACAAGCACTGGGTATAGTCAGAAGCACGGGAGGATGAGAGAATTCACCAGAGCCAGAGCGGGGAGCAGAGCAGGCAGAAGGACCGAAGTACACTGCTGAGGGGAGCAGCGGGCGGCAGGAGAGGTCTGTCACGCCATGTGGGACCCTCACCGGCGGCCGGGTATCGAACCGGCGCTGCAGAGGCTGCAGGCAGCTTCGCAGCCCAGCGCTCAACCACTGAGCCAGCAGGGGAGGCCCAGAAGAGAACTCTTGAGAGCGCTTCCCTTCAAGAAGTTCACATCTATACAGGGAGACAGACAAGTAAGCAAGGAACTGCAGAGCTGTGTGGGAGTCAGTGAGTCCAGGAAGACAGAGAGGACAGGGGATAGCAGCTGAGCTCAGGCAGGCAGGAGCAGGGAGAAGGCCACCTTGAACAGAGGAAACTGCAGAGCCACAGTAGTAGATAGACATTAAACCAGAGGTTCTCAACCCCATCTTTATAAACAGACGAATCATCTGGAGCTTGACAAACATACAGGAAGCCCGCACCATCCCTCCAAGATACTGAATAATACAGGTAAAATATTGATAAAAACGGGCCTCCCTGGTGGCACAGGCGATTGAGCACAGCGCTGTGGAGCTGTCTGCAGCCTCTGTGGCATGGGTTTGATCCAGGCCAGCGGGGGAGATACCCACATGGTGCAGCAGGTCTCTCCTGACTTGCCCGCTGCTCCCCTCAGCAATGTATTTCAGTCAGTCTGCCTGTTCTGTTCCCCGCTCTGTCTCTGGTGAATCCTCTCACCCTCCCGCACCTCTGGCCTGTGCCTCATTTCTTGTATGCATGAATAAATAAACTTTAAAAATATATATTGATAAAAACAGCTCCCTGGGCCATTCTCAAGAGTAGCCAGTGTTGAGAAAGCTGCTTTAAAAAACTAACCAAATATAATAGTTATAAAGCTCTTACATGCTGGCTGGGTCGGTCTGAACTTTATATCTCTGGCATGGGGAGCCACTGGCAGCTTTTATCATCTTAGGAGTATTGCAATTTGAAATATAAACGGCTCCATGGTTTAGAAAAAAATGTGATTGCTAGTTCCATAGCCCATTCTTTGTGGAAAGTCTGGAGGCACTGTTGGCTTTCCACGCTTTCCATAGGTTCATTTATGAAAACAGGAGAATTGACTATCCCTTTGAAATGAAACTGAACATTTCGGTGACTAGTAATGAAATGAGCTACATGCCCCTGTTTGTCGGGGTCCTCTGGTGAAGCGCAGCCTCAGCGTGCTGCTAGGGAGGCAGGGCAGCCAGGCTTCGTCTAGAAAGGAAGCGGGTTCACTCTTCTTTCCTCGGTTATTCATTAGCAGAGGGAATTTGTGCACAAGCTACCCAACCCAGAAGCTTCTGGTTGAACACCGGGGAGCCTAGCCTATGGCCCTTCCCCTCCAGGTGGAGTTAAAGGCCTCTTCTTTTAGACTACAAGCCCCACGATGCACCGCGCGGGTGACGCATCAAAGGGGCGGGCAGGACTGCGGGGGAGCCAATGGGGCGCAGCGGGAGCTGTCCAAGGTGGCCCTCCCGCGCCCTGTTGGAGAACAATCCGAGTAGGGGTGGTATGGGATTTCGGTGACTGGCTGCTGCATTGCTACCTAAGCAGCTGCGAAGACAGGGCAACTGGGGGACCTCCTGAAGGCCAGACTTGAAACTGATTCCACCAGGGAGTATTGTTGGGTTCTCTGCAAAAGAAGCTAAAAAGAACCCCTCCTATTCTGGGGGCCACTCATTCAAACTCAGTCATTCAGCAAATATTTATTGATAACCAGCGTATACAGGCCACTTCTACAAACATCCTAAATGTGTTTTCTCATTTAGTCTTCACACACACACACACACACACACACACACACAATCAGGTAGCTACTGTTAGTCCCATTTTACAGATAAGGAAGCTGAGGTTCAGGAGGTTAAGATACTTGTCAGGATGCACAAGCTTATAAGTAAGAGAGCTGCCATCGGAGCCTAGGTCTGTCTAGCCCCAGAGCCCTCCTCCTAACTAAGCAGTCACGAGCAGTGTCTATGGAATGTCACTGTCTACAGGATACTGTCGAGTGAAGAATATAACAGCGATGGACAGCAGTAAAGTTTACCAAGCAAGAGCTGGACCTTTGCTAGGTACATGCTAACATAAATACCTGCTCTTGGCCTGTCAAGGCTCTGGTGTCTATTGAACAATTTACTGAGCACTTGCATGCTGTGCTGGGCCTGGTTCTTGACACTGGGAGTGAAAAGGAAGCATTCGTCCAGACATGGTGGCAGGGGCGCTTATAAAAGTGCCATTACCTAGGGCAGTCCAGAATTTCTCAGTGGAGGGGATACTTGAAGGATTGAACTTAACCAGGCACAGGTAGGGGAGGCCTTTGCAGACAGAGGGGACCATATTCAAAGGCCAGCAGCATTAAAATACTCTGGATGTTAAAAGAACCATGAATATTCAGGTTTGCCTGGTGCTGCTTGGGGAGGGGTGGGCAGGCAGTGAACCTGGGAAGGTAGACAGAACACAAGGCATTGGGGAGTGCAGGTTTAACTGCCCTGCAAAGAGGTGAGGTCTTGACTCTGTGGGCTGGGCCATAGCATGATCAGATTTGCATATTGGAAAGCTAATAGGTGTCAGTGGGCAGCTAGATTGTAGTAGGGTAAGGCTGGAGGGACAGAGACCTGTTTGAGTGACTGGGCAGGGGATATTAAGAGTTGTGATGAATAGCAGGAGCAATGGAATTGACTTAAGAACTATTTAAGAAGAAGGGTTAAGTGAACCTGGTAAATGTGTGGCTGGTGGAGTGGGACATGAGCCTTAGAATTTGGACTTGGGGCCTCCCTGGTGGAGCAGCGGGTTGAGTGCAGTGCTGTGAAGCTGTCCACAGTCTCTGCAGTGCCGGTTCGATTCCTGGCTGGCCAGGGAGATTCCCACATGGCGAGGCAGACCTCTCCTGCCTTGTCCCCTGCTCCCCTCAGCAGTGTCTTCCATCCATCTGCCTGTTCTGATCCCTGCTCTGTCTCTGGTGAATTCTCTCACCCTCCCATACATCTGGCCTGTACCCCAGTTCTTGTATAAATAAATAAATCTTTAAAAAAAAAAATTTGGACTTGGGCAAACTTAATTGGTCTTACAGTTAATTTGACGGCCCAAAATTCTAACTAGACTCAGACAAAGATCACCAGATAAATGCCATCAGGACTGAAGCGGGCATGAGTACATCTTCAGGGGAAGGAGATGCTTAAGAAAGCCTTCCTAAAGAGAAGTACATGAAATGGGCCTCGAAAAAGGTGTAGAACCTTCCCTTTCTTCACTTCTTTTTCTTGAGTAGATTTGACTAGGCAGAGAGCCAGGCAGGAGGATATTCTAGATGGCCACTTCCTGGTTCGCCTCTTGGGTGGTGAAGTCATGGAAGATCTGGAAAGTTAAATTGGGGAAACTACTGTGAAACATGTACTTAATCCTGAGGAGACTGGGAGACAGGCAATTGATGGTTTGAACTCTGCTTTACAGAAGGTCACTTCACAGATGTGTCCAGTGAGGAGGCCAGAAAGCCAATGAAGATGTGGACTAGGAAGGAGCTTATTGGTTGCCAAACCCAATTCACATTAGCTTGGGCCACGAAAGAGAAGATGTAGGTTCACGTCACCAAACCAAAGAAAGGGCAGATCCGCCTGCAGGAAGGCCTCACCCGAGGACTCCAGTGCCGTGCGGTCACTCCTTCTGCCCCTGCTCCCACCACCTCCATCCCGGAGCCCTGCTCCTCTATCTGTTGGCCTCATTTCTCCTACTGTACATGGCTTTGTGCCATGCAGAGGCGGTGTGATCTCAGGCAGCCTGGGGTACATTCTTACAGCTCTGCAGCTTGAGAGGAAAACTTCCCCATCAGTGAGAAAAGCCCTGTGGGAAGATTCTAGTCGTCAGTGTGGTCACGTGTCCCTTCCTGTTCTGTGGAGGAACGTCTCTTCCCAGGGAAGAGGGGAAAGCATTTGGGTTTTTTTGTTTGTTTGTTTGTTTATTTGTTTGTTTTTTGTCCCGTGAGCAGAACAGCCTTGGAGAAGAAAAGGTGTGGCCGTGGAGAACAGGGTTTGAATGCTCTTGTCTGCCAGGTGGGGAGAGTTTCGAGCAGAATGGGAATGGTCTGTGAGTGGACACAAAAGTAACTTAGGAAGTTCTTTCAAAATTAGGGCTCATGAAACCTACTTAATTAGAATTCCTTTTAGGGGGTGAGGAGGCTTGCTCAGGAATCTGGCTTAAGGATTGAATGCAACAGAAAGTTCAAAAATCTCAATCAGCAACTGAAATTGCTGATTAGCAGGGCAGGGAGCACCTTTGAGATGCAGTTTCAGCTGGGACAGGAGGGCAGAAGGCAGCAGGGAAGCCCCGCACTCCTGCTGTCCTGAGTGACAGCCTTGTTTCCGGGCTACTGCTGACCCCTTGTGAGGTGACGTTTCTCCAGAGAGGTTTTAGCTCCATGCCTCAGAAACAAAGGAGCACCGTTAGAAAGATCCAGGGCAGTTACAGCTTAAAAGGATGTCAGCCAGACGGGTGCACTAGGGAAGGAAACTCTATGGGGACTCCACCTGAGGGGGTGGGGGGAACCAAATATTGTTTAAAAATGAACAGTGATGTAAGAAATAATTTTTAAAAAAAAAGAATATTGATTTACTGAAAAAAAAAAGATGTCAGCTAGGAAGGGGGTGGTGAGAATATCTTGAAAGTTTTTCATCCTCTCTGAATTATCTGCTAATTCTTTTTTATTATCAACACTCTCTGTGATTACTTACAATATGCTACCAGAGAGTTGGGGTTCTCTAAAAATATAAATGAGACTTCATTTCCTCACTGGGCTGAATTAGCCATGGTTTGCGTTTTGATCTTTTGAGGAAAGCTGTCGTGCATTTGAAGGAGTGTGTCATCAAGACATTATGCAAATATTAGGCAAATTTGTATTTAGAAATTCAAAAAAAAGTAACTTCCAGAACTCTTGAAAGACCTCGTTTGCTCCTGAGAGTAGGGCTGCTGGGCTTTAAGACCGCTGCTGGGAGGCAGGCTGCAGTTCATCGCGGGGCGTGTGTTCCCTGCCCCCCCCCATGAAGGAGCCGGGGTGCCCCCCAACCTGTCCTCAGCCCCCTCCACTCCCCCGCGCTCTCCTTCGGGACCTGGCTGCCCACAGCGTTGGTGTGTTGTTTCCTCTTCTGTTTCCAAGTGGGGAAACAGCTGGATCTTCTGGAAACAGGCGTGGAGGCCCCTTTGCCTCTTTCTCTTCTGTCAGATCTTGAGCTAACAATCCCCAGGGCCACTTCTGCGCTGGCCACACTGCCACAGGAGGTTGTCCCAGGGTCTGTCTCCGGGGAAGTGGGAGTTACTGGACTCTGACCCCGCGGCGAAAAGCTGACCGAGACGAAGGCATTTGGCTTTCCCTTGCCTGACTCTCCCTAATTCTCAACTGACTTCAAATTCGGAAAGAAGCCATTTGACTTAATGATAAACCTGCAAAGCTCGCACAGTGTAAGCCAGGCACGGATGTGAGGGTTGGTTAGAGGGGCTTTGGTTTTATTTGCTTTTTTCTCTTGTCCTTGCTGTTTTCACAGAATGCTCACTGCATATTCACGGGTGTAAGTGAAGGGTCACAGGTCAGAGATCCCCTGGGAAGTCTTCTGCAGCAGTGAAGGTCTGAGCTAGGGCAGAGAACGTGAAGATGGAGGGGAGAGAGGGGCAAGGAGCTGGAAGACCTTGTGGATCTGGTCACGGGCAAAGCACCAGGGGCCCAGTGGCCTCTGCAGTGGCACTACCAGCCACAGAAGATGGAGAGCCACCTCCCCAGGGGGTTGGTCCAGCTACTCAGCGGACACACTGAGTGGTCACGGGGAAGAACACAGGAGCTTTTGGGCAGTAATGTGGAAAGGTCACCGAGATAACAGTAAATGAAAAAATATCAAAACAAAGAGTAGAATTGGGAACAGGATGCTACCAGTTATGTAAAAAAGGGGGGAGAGGGAATATATGTTTCTCTTTCTTTGTAATGTGCGGCCTCTCTGGAGTTATACAATAGGCAATGCAGCTCCCCTGGAGGGAGAGAAAATGGGGGCTGATGGGCCAGGAGCAGGGAGACTTTCCCTGAACAGCCATCTGGATAAGTGAGTTTTGAACCAAGGGAATGTTATCTCTTCAAGGGAGGAAATGCAAAATACGGAGATACAACACACAGCCTCCCCACACAGCACTGCAGGGAGCAGAACCAGGGCCTGGGGCTGACTAGATGTCGTCTGGGAGAGAAGGTGAGAGCTGTGAGAAGACCGAGCTCGGTCATGGAGAAGGCAGTTCTGCTAACAGAGGGGCTGGAGTGGGATGTGGGGCCATGTTAGGTTTGGGGGGGGGGGCTGCCTCGGGTGTCCAGGGAACTGTGTCAGTGATTGAAAGTCTGACTTGGTAGCTGGAAAGATCTGAGTTGGACATTGGCTTTGGGGAGCAGAGGTAATATTGGAAGGCACAGGAGCAATGAGGTCCCAGAGGAGGACGTGGCCTGAATAGACGAGGAACGTGGACCTCCCCCATTCCAGGAGGTGGGGTTCAACCTGTGTCACTGCTCTGAGTGGGGGGAGTATGGTCTGTCTGGCAGGACACCTTGGCCCTTTTCCGGGAACGAAGCCGCCTCCCCGCAGAGCCCTAAGCCCCGGGAGGAATGGCTGCTAAAAGCCATCTCTCCCTCAAGGCGATGCCGCCATTACTAGGGTTGTGCCCCCATGGACTCTCTGTCTTCTATGCTTTCAAATTTTACAGTCCTCGAGGGCCAGCAACCCATTTTTGGTGCTCACCTGTTCTCCAAAGTGCAGTAAGAACAGTGTGAGGACACGCTAAAAATAGTGACAGATAATAGTACTCTTTTTAATCAGCACTTTTAAGAGGCAAAAGTTCAGGCTGCTGCCCTGCCCTAAATTCTCCTGAGCCAACACTCATTTTTAAAACTCCCATTTTGGTCTTAGAAGCAGGCCAGTGTTTTCTTCTCGCGGCCTATAGTAATAATATTCTTAGCGAAAGTACTACTGCCTCTAGTGTCTCTCTCAGTTGGATTATCTGTTGTTTGGCTTTCTTTAAAGAACACGTGCCCTTTACGCACACTCTCTCTCACCCTTGGTGTCACAGCCATAGGAGACGACCTAGCGTCAGAGGCGCTTAGGGAAGTACATCTCTTTGGAAACCTCCCCAAAATATAGTTGGACTTTAAAAGTAGAGTAAGCAGCTTTTTTTTCCCACTATGAAGTCTGAAAGGAACACTGAGAACAGATAGGTCTGGAATGGCCTTGAATTGGTCCAGAAAATTGAAATACGTCACAGAGATCATTGAAAATAGTAGCCTTCCCCTCTCCTGGGTTGCCCCAGGGTAAGATTCTTGTCTGTTCTACAAGCATTTTCCTTTATATTTGAGACCAAAGATTTTTCAAATATAAAAGCATCCCGCTCTGGCATAAAGTTTATTTTGAGATGAAGCAACTGAAAACAAACAAACAAAAAACAGACACAGGAGGAATTCTCCACATTCCCCCCATCTGCTGAAAGAGGCACACTTTTCCTTTTGCACAGCTGTCCCCTCCCCTCCCCTATATCAAGGGGAAGAGAACAATCTATACAAGAGACAGAGAAGTCTGTATAAACAAATCTGACTAAATAACCCTCCTAAATACATAGTTCTCCCATGTATAGGTGCCCAAAACCCTTTTCTTTTGACTGGTCACTTCCCCACAATTTATCACTCATTGTTTAAGAGTGTTTAAAAATAAACTTATTATTTTTTTAAGATTTATTTTTATTTATACAAGAACTGGGGTACAGATCAGAGGTGTGGGAGGGTGAGAGGATTCACCAGAGACAGAGCGGGGAACAGAACAGGCAGACAGACCGAAGACACTGCTGAGGGGAGCAGCGGGCATGACGGGAGAGGTCTGCCACGCCGTGTGGGTTTCTCCCTGGCCAGCCAGGAATCAAACCTGCACTGCAGAAGCTGCAGACAGCTTCACAGCACTGCACTCAACCCGCTGCACCACCAAGGAGGCCCTGCACATAAACTTAAAAAAGAAAATTTGTGTGCTTTTGTCAGTTTAATTTGCAGGCCCCAGGAATGAATATAAGAGAACAGTGGAAAAGTTTTCCTCCCCAGCAGCTATGTTCTTAAAGTGAGAGAATTTTTAGATTACATAAAATTCTGACTTGTCCTTACTTTCCACAAACACTTATTCTTTTTCTTTCTTCCTTTCTTCTTCTTCTCTCTGTCTCTCTCTCTCTCTCTTTTTTTTTTTTTTGGTTCTGTTGCTCAAACACATCTACATAATGAGAGGCATGGGAGCATAGCCTCTGTCTACTCAGACAGTTACTGTGCTCAGTCTAGATGCCATGCTAAAGTCTTCATGTGCATTTTCTCACTAACTCTAGTAGCCCTATGAGGAAGGGATACCGTGGTTATCCGTAATTGTTGAATTAATCCATTAACCAAACCCCGTCTTGCACTTGTAGGAACTGAGACCCATCAAGGGGATGTTTCTTATCCAAAGGCAAGCAGCGAGTTAGTGGCAGGGTAGACAGGGCTAAGTGTATGTTGGGCAACACTTATGCTCATTATTTCTCTATGTTTGTAAATATGGATTTATTTAAGTTTAGGGTCTATACATTCTCTGAATGGCTTTATAAAAGATTTTTTTATTGAGTTACCATTGACAGGCAATAAAATGCAAGGATCTTAAGTATACACCTGGAGGAGTTTGACATCTGTGGCTAGTCTGCCTTGTAATGTTATAGTGGTGATCAGTTGCACTTAATGGTAACACCTATTTATTGACAGCCACCAGGCAGCACTTGCAGGAAGTGTAAGCCTGCTCACAAGCCGAGGTCTAGTGAAAGAGGCCATGATTTGCTCGTTGTGATGGCGCCACCAGCATTTTCTTGGCTTGTGTGGCTGGCGTCATATTAACCTCTGAAGGGAATCTTTTGAGATTAACCTCTGGGAACATCTACAGTATGTTTATATCTGACTTAAAAACAAATGTCATGAATGTGCTGTGTCATACAGTTCACTTCCGACAACAGCAGACAGTGGAATTGTGAGTGTGTGGGTATGTCCATCAGGCTGGACCCCCGAGAAAGTTAGGGAGTGGTCTGTGTGCTTGCTTGCCCCTGTGCTCTCTCCAGCTACCACTACCGACCCGCTCTGGCTAGCCTCCCCCTCCTGAGCTGCCACCAGCCTCCTGTACAGGAGGAACGCCCTGGGGGGTGATGACTCACCTCTGATATTTGAAGCACTTTCCTATAGAAGTGATCTTAACTCATTTTATACAGCCCCCAAGGGCTGATTGACTTTCATTCATTCATTCCTCATTCAGCGAAACCCACTGAGCTTATTATCTAGTGAGAGAGGCAGGTGTTACTCAAACACCCTTTCTGTGATTCTAGTCTGGGGTGGGAGGTGGATCAGGAAGAAGAAGGAGTTTGGAGAGAACATGGCCAGATCCTGAGATGAAGCTCAGCAAACTGAAGGGATGGAGCAAAGTCAGGTGGCTGATGGAGCAGGACAGGTGCCAGACCAGACCGAGGGCAGGTGGTGAACGTGACAGTAATGAAGTTAAGAGGACATGAGAGGGGTGAAGACGTGGGACCACACCCACTCTCCCCTCAGCACCTGTGAGTTCTGCCTGTGTCCTAGCCACACTGGCGCTGCCACTGTGCTTTCCTTCCTGTGAGGTCCAGGTACCTCATCCTTGTTTCTCTGCCCCACTAGAAGCTCTAGGAGGCATCTCAGGGCTAGCGCCTTGTACCTTCCTCAGAGGTGCTCAGTAACTGTTCATGGGAAGGAGTGGAAAAATTTCAATTCACACACAATTTTTTTCTTATTAAGCTTTTTATTTGGAGAGGATCGTAGGTCCAGAGGTGATGGTAAGAAAGACCTCTGACTCCAGCGCTGCCGCCCTGTCGCTCCAGAGCAGCCTCTTCATCGCAGCCAGGAGGGCCAGGAGACAAGACGCTGTCTGGATCCCAGTTCTCTCCCCCGTGGAGGTGCCGTCCTCCTCGACCCCAGATGAGACACAGACCGGCTGCATCCCTCAGGACCCTCTTGCGGTGCTTTTATAACCACTCCCACCTCCCTATTCCTTCCATAATTTTGTCATTTCAAGAATGTTCTATAAATGGAGGCATACCACTTGTGACCTTTTAGGCGGGCTTTTTCACTCAGCATGATTCCCTGGAGAGTCGTCCAGTCTGTTCCTTCCAAGTGGTGTGGGGTCGTGTGGACAGACCACTGTTGGCATAGCCGGCCTCTGCCAGGGCTTCTGGGCCTTCTCCAGCTTGGGGCTATTTTGAAGAAAGTGGGACGTGGGTGTGAGATTTTTATGAATATACATTTTCATTTCTCTGGGATAAATACCCAACAGTGTAGTGGGTCACATAGTAGTTGTGTGTTTAATTGTATGAGAAGCCGCAGAGGTAACCATTTATTCATGACTCATTTAGTCAACAAATATTTACTGAGTGGCCTGCTATGAACCAGGTACTCTGTAGAAGTGAGGGGCCTTTATTTAGTGGCTACTGTGTGTCCAATGCTGCACTAAGCCCCTGGTGATCTTTCCGTCCTCCCATGGAGACAGACAGCATTACAGGCCCAGGTTACAGATGAGGATACAGACGCAGAGAGGCTGAGTTGCTTGCCTGAGGTCACGAAGCTAGTGAGCCATGGCGCCGAGATTCCAATCGAGCATGTCTGTCTGCTCTGTGCCTGGGGACCTTGCTGAGGGACAACAACTGAAAATCCTGGTACAAGGAACACACAGTACTGTCCCCAGAAGCACAGTAGGGGAGCAGGGAGCTGTCTGCAGATTTATAAGAATCAAGGGGCTGGATTTCTGGGAACCCTTGCACTCTAGAAATCTTCCTGCTTACTTCCTACTCCCTGGGGTCTGAAAGCCCTTCAAAAGAGGACAAAAGTCTTCCATTTATTTTATCGTTAGAAATTAACATATCACATTCTGACTTTCTGTGTCACTGTCTTCAGGAGAGACTAGTTCCTTAAGTGCGATAAGCTATTCCAGGGCCTGCCATGAGGAGGCCCTTGGCTCCCTTCAAGCCACATTTGCAGTCTGGCACATTTTATACCTCTCTGTCCCTCAAATAAGCAGTTCCCTTTCATCTGATTACTATCTGCTTATCCGGGGTCTGAGGCATTGTCCTGAAACCGTTGACATTGAACTTCACCTTCTGTAGGCTTCTGAAAAACTGCCCATTGCTTCTCACCATTTCTCCTTGCTGATCCAGGCACAATCCCCATTCTTGCTCTTGACCTTAACCCTCAGGACTGGAAATAACTGAGGCTGGTTGAGTGGGGTCCAACCAGTTATTAGGGTTGACTTGAGGGTCATCACTCAAGTCTGGGTCTGTTGAGCAGCCCATTGAGTGTGGCTGCCCCTTGAGTTTCCCCTGGCTCCATTCCCCTTATTCAGTTTCCATAAATTTGACTTGGGGGGAGGGGGCACCATGCTTCCTGGGAATGTGACGTGTAAGTATCTAGAGGCATTTTTTCTAGGCTCTGTGTGGAGAGGAGCTGGTCGTCTCTGTTCTCCGCCCAGGTCATACTTAGAGATTTAACATGCAAGTCCTCAGCTCTGTCCATGCTGCCAAGCCTGACCCAGCACCCTCATGCATTAATTCACTAAGACAGAGGCTTTGTATTTCGAGCGGGGGTGGGGCGGTGGGGGGGGAGGCTCATGTGAGGAACTCTGCTTCATTTTTGCACCGACCCTGTTCTGGGGCCAAGTATTTCCTGGGGTTAAGTATTTTCCAGTGAGGCTGTGCTGTCAAGGAGTCCTGAGCTGGAGTGTAGTCGTGAGCCCCGGCCCTTAGGGGCCTGTCCCTGGACACCAGGGCCCCTTTTTTGCTACAGGAAGAAAAAAATGATATTTAAAACTCTTTAAAAAGGTAATAATCGTGTATGCAGAACTCCCCTTGCCAGGCCTCACACAGAATTCACACTATTCATAAGAGCAATAATAATAGCTAGCTAACACCCACTGAGTATCGCTTTCATGTGATTAACTCTTGGTAGGATAAACTTTGATTGGCTTTTCTTAATTATTCTTTATGACCCTGTCAGGTAGGCAGTACCGGGGACCATATTTTATACACGAGGGACCTGAGGCCCAGAGAAGTGAAACTCCCACCCCTGCCACACACGTGCCCTTAGGGGCTGGAATCACACTTGCTCCCATCGTCGAAACTTTGGTCAAGGCCGGTCCTTCCTCACTGAAGTGCTCCAGAGTGGCTAACAGGTTTCCTAAGGATTCCAGAGTCATCTAGGAGAGCAGTGCTTTTTTAAGTGTTGTCTATGGAGCTCCTTAGAATGCCTGCGGCTGCTTGTGAAGAGCAGACATGCTGAATCACCAGCTCTGGGAATGGGGCCAGGGAATCTGCATTTTCAGAAAGCACCCAGGGATTCTGGTGAACACCCCGTCTAGCTGATAAACACCACTATCCAGTGTTTTCTTTGGCAGACGAGTCACAGTTTATGTGTAGGCCAGCAACCAACAGCAGTCTGCGGGTTGGCAAACTTCCTACAAAGGCCAGGGACTAAATAGTTTGGGCTTGGGGGCCCTCCAGGGGTCTGTTGCAAGTACTGAACTCCGAAGGCAGAATGGAAAAACAGGCAGACATTCTATAAGCAAAGGGCTGGCTGTGTTCCAATAAAATTTTTTTCAAAAAAAGGCCGTGGGGCCGTAGTCTGCTGACCCCCGTGGCACTTCCTTGGTATGACCTATGTGGGCATTTCGGGGCCAAACCTCCTTCGCGTTGTAGCTTCTGTCCTCTGGGTCCTCAGAGCCTTTCTCCTTCAGCCTGTAAATGAAGAAAGAGAGTGAGAGTCACTCATGAGAAATGCTTCTGGGTGAGGTATGGAAGAGGGCCCCATTTTTTCAACCTCACTTCTAAACTTCTGTTGTCTGGAGTCTAGAGCAGAATGATTTCTTAGACCGCTGAGGCCCTTGGTCTCTAGACCTCTCTGTCCTCTTATCTCTGCTTAAAGCCCATCCGGTTTTGCCTGGGCTGCTCTCTTCCCCAGTCCCTGCCCAGGGCAGCCTGTAGGCAGTGCCTGCTGACTGGTCTGGGAAGCACCAGTCCCTCGCTCGGGACACAGGCTCAGCAGGTACAGGGGCACTTTCTAAATGACTGCAGGTGTGAGTCTTACCGAGTTTTTGCTCCTCTACAAGGCAGAGCTCTGCCTTTCCAGCCTGTGAGAGCCATTTCCTCACTGGCTGCTACCCACCTACAAAGCTAGGGCCACGTGGCTTAGGTCGTTGCCATGACAGCACCTCTGCAAGGTACTGATTTCCGTGTTAGCTCAGGTAACACCGCGGCTTTACCAGGTGAACCCAAGTTCTAGGTGATTAACACAGCTACATGTTTACTTCTCGCTGTCATTGTGCTCTGATGCAGATGTTTGGCATCATTCAGAGCCCCTGTTTGCCCCATCTCAGCCTGCTGCCCATGAGGAAGGAGAGAGAGTGCCTTCCACTGGATGTTTCTGAAAGTGTCCCGGTCACTCAGCCCACCTTCTCTGGGCCAGAGTGCAGGCACCTGGTGCCCCTGAGTGCAGGGGAGGCCCGGGCCATCGTCCTGAGGCAAGGCCAGAGGGAAAGAGAAGCGGCTTTGGTGAGCAGGTAGCAGGATCTGCCTCCTGGGCTAGGACCGTGGGACCAGCCTCTCACCCAGGAGGCAGTCAGCAGGCAGCCCACCGAGCTGCTCCAGGTGCCACAGGCGGTAGCTAATGAGAGTCAAGGGATGTGCAGATACCTGCATCGATGCAACAGCCACTGTGCGTCCTCTCTGTGCCAGGCACGGGCCAGACACTAGGCCCTGGGGAACAAAGCTGCTCTGGATGACCCCCACTCATATCCTCAGGGCCTGGTGCCAGGGGGTCAGAGAGCCTGGGGAGGGTTTGCGTGCTCCCGCAGCCCCAGATATGCACCCGTAGAGCTGAGCCTGGCTCCCGCCATTAGCAGGCTCACCCTCTCCGCGGTGCATTAGATAAAATGTCATTAGAGGGGAGAAAGGGCGCCAATAGCAGATGTTCTGTTTCTATCGCTCCTGGTTGTTGCATAGGATGTTGTTTCCCTCCGGGAGGCTTCCAAGGGGGTGGCTGCTCCAGGCGTGGGGTTGTCATCTCTCCTGTGTTGGTTTCTGGCTGTCGGCAAAGTTGGAGGCTGGCACTGTTTTAGGACCCCCTCGGTGGTGCGAGGGGCAGCCCAGGGAGGGGCCCAGAGTCCAGAACCCTCGCTCTTTTCATGTCCCTGGCCTTTGGAGTCAGAAGCTGCTGCCGCTGTTGATGATTGGCCATTGGCCTGAGTGGCTGCGGTCTGGGCAGACACAGGCCTGGGGTCCATCCCTGGCCCTGGCGTGTATGCTCTGTGCACGATCTCTGTCCTAGAGCTTGGACACTCTCGCTGGGCCCCACTGTCCCTCGATAACTCAGGGTATCACAAAGCTCTGGAGACTGCTGTGTGGGGCAACGGTAATGTGCCCCAGGAGGGTTTTCAAGACAGGCGAAGAAGTGGGCATGGAGGACATATGGAACACAGACCAGAACAGGCCGTGGAGGGCAGGGTTCATTCGCTTTGAGAGGTTTTTGGGTCAAAAGCCCCGTCACCAGAGGCAGGAAGGTAGCATGGGTAACATCTGGACACCCTGCCAAGCTGCATCTGTTAATGTGCTGCACCTTTTCAGCTAAAGAAGTGAGGGTCACAAAAGGTTAAGTTTCTCACATAAGATTAATTCAGCCGTCTCTGTGAAATGGTGGAAGCCGAATACCATTAGGCTCTGTAATCTCATTTTTCTCAGGCTGTCTTTCCCGGGGCCCGTCAAAGAGTGTCCTGGCAGAGCCAGTTCTGTGGCACTGCCCGCGGGCTCGGGCTCTTTCTTGATGTGCCAAGATGGTTGTCATTGAGAAAACGTAGCCTGCCTTGGAAGGAAGGATGAAAAGGTACTAAATGCACCTTTCTTTGCATGGTAGAGCCCAAATATTTTGGAGACCTTAAACATGCAATTCCTGTGTGATTTTATTTTCCATGTGTTATCTGAGTTATTTGCATGACATATGAGAACAAAAACTTGGTAAAATGGTTTGTATCGGCAGATCTGCGATGCTTACTCAGGCTCAGGGTCCGGAGCAGACTAGCCCGTCGGTAAGACGTGTCTCTAGAGTTGTCATTATGCATACAGGATGCAAATACAAGAACCATGTTGCCCTTGTTTTAATTGCTTTTCAACAACATCTGTGATTTTTTTAATTTAAATCTTTTTGGGGGGGTGGAGGGAGGAGGTGGGAAAGTATTAGCTACCGCTATGCAAAAAGCTAAATATACTTGGATGTTAGGTTTTTAGATTTTGTTAGTCCTGGGTTTTTGTGTTTTTTTGTTTTTGTTTTTTTTTTTGATTGCCATTCTTGGGGGGTGGGCCGGGGGGGAGTGTGGACTTACCAGGATTTTGCAGTTTTTCTTTCTTTCCATTTGAAGTTTTGTTTTTCCTATAGAGCATCCAATAATGCTGGTTATTTTGATGGTGAATATTTGGGACAAAGAGGCTCTCTTAAATGAAAGGTAATGCAAGCTTTGTCCCTTGCCTCAAGTTTACTGCAAAGGGCTGCTATCCCCTTTGATTATCAGAAATGAAATTATAAACCACCAGTAGCCATGGAAATTTCAATCGATTCCAAATGACTAAATATTTAATTTGATCATTGCCTATACTTCCAGGGATGACGCGGTGTTTTTCTTTTTACTGAGGGCTCCAGGAAAGTCAGGCTCTGCCATGGCTGCTGAGAACTGTGTCTATTGCGAGGAGGCTCCCCTGCAGTGAGGAGCTGGGGCCAGCCTGCTCCTCGCAGCCCTGGTTGCAAATGGTAGTTGATTTTTGCAGAAGGTTTGTGGCCAGATCGCTATGTATTATACTGATGAAGCATTTTTGTTCCAGCTCTGTCTCGGAAGACCTAGGCTGTAGACGTGGGGATTTCAGTAGGAAACATTATGGATCTGTGGAGCTGGTAAGTTTACACTGTCTGTGCCGTGGTGGTACATTGATTTAGATGTAGAGAGGGTCGCCAAGCTCATCAGATCTTTTGTTTTATATTTGCCATTAGAACTTGTGGGTACGGTATAAGGACTGGATGGGAATAAATTACAATCGAAAGGCTATGATAATCTGAGCATCTCTGTTTGTTTTCATTGTTACGTACTTTTAATCTGTGTCTTACAGTTTGTTAAAAATATGTTGTGGCTTGGTGTTTTTCTCTGTTAATGATGTCTATAATTAAATAAAATAATTTATGAAGTAAGAGAGTTAGCATTTGGGTTTTATATTATCTTGTTCCCAAAAGTTCACAATTCTGGATTTTGAGGTTTAAATATTATTGAAATACATATTCTGATTTCCTAGATATGTGATAGGAATGACAATATTTATGAGATATTTTCTTTCTGTTAAAAATATTTTGGTTGGATTAGATAAATGACTGTAATAGATGATAGATATCTGGGATGAAGATAACCTTTTTCTTTAGTGAGAGACATTGGTTTTTATGTTATGATTTTTAAAAATAGCATTCTTTCATTTGAAATGAAGCATAATGAAGACATGTAATAGCCTCAGTTTTTAAAGACAGAATTGTGATTTTTTTTCCCCCTGACTGTAGGGAAATTTGAACAAATTTATAGGAAGATATGCTCATAAAATCCTCTTGATTATTATTTAATATCATTGAAATACTAAATTAGCTATTTCTATTTACAAAAAAAATTATTTACTTGGATTCTTTATATTATATGAATAACCCCCACTAATAGAAGCTGCATTCTCGTAGTGTATAAGTAGCAAAACAATTTATCCCAGAGTTGTGTGCCAGTAACATCCAACTTGAATTCAAGCACATATTACAGACTTGACTGTGTACCTGGCCCAGGACTGAGTATTCCTGAAAATATAAAAGATTCCGCCCTTGTTCTTAAGGAGCTTACTGGCCTCCTACTGGGCAGATAAGGTGCATACCTGTCTAAAGAATGAATTTAGTCACATAAAAGACATTGATTGGCCCCAGCCAGTGCCTGTGGTGTCGGCCAGTCCCGGTGACAGCTCACCGACTCTGCCCACCGCCTCTCCCAAATGAGTGTGTGCGTAACTATAATTCAGGGTGGGAATTGATCAGTCTTGTGAGACATACACTGTTGAAAAAGGGAGGGAGTGACCCATTCTATCCAGAGTCAGCTTGTCCTGCATGTTGTGGAGGCCCCACCACCCAGATTCTCTGTGAACCTCTCTGAACCCCAGTGGTGCTCACAAGCCTGTGATCTGAGCTCATTCCTGTTTCCTCCTTTACTGGTTGTGTGGTCTTGGACTTCTCTGGCCTCAGCCTTCCTACCCATGGAATGGGGGTTTTAACACCACCTACCTCACAGGGTGGTGAGCAGGAGTAAATGAGTTGCCACGCGCGGGCGATACCACCTGTCGCGATAAGGGTGAAATCTGGCGGCAAGGTCCAGCTTGGATGCTCTGAACCGGATCTGAAAAGCAGCGCCAAGCCCTCAGACACCGCAAGAGAGGTGATTGCCTGAGACCACATACATGTGAAGGATGAGCCCGTGCACACGTGTGGGAATCACGCTGTCAGACGGGCTTGAGAGCAGTGGCTGTCCTACTTGGGGGCCTGAGTCGGCTGGAGTCCATGTAAACCCACCGCCGGGCCCCTGGCGCCAGAGTGTCAATCAGCAGTTCTTGGGCTAACCGGAATTTGCTTTTCTAACAAGTTCCAGACGCTGTTGATGCGGCAGGTCCCAGGACCTCAATGGAAGAAACCCCGCCTTTGAGACACCCCCCTCCCTCCAGGCAGGGGCCAGCTGTCCTGGCCTGGCATGGAGGCTCGTGGAGAAGTGGGCTCATGGTCCACTTGTTCACGTTTCTTCTCTGGGGGAGGCGAGAGGGAGGGAAGGAGGGCGGGGTAGGTTATAATTGACTTCTAAAAATATTATAAAGTCAAAGGTTAATATATTTTGACATTCCAAGTACAACTTTCGCCTTGCAGCAACTGTTTGCATCTCCATCCGGTGCCTTCCAGCCTTTTTAGCTCTAAAGGTCATCTTCATGTGGTTGCCATCGAATGCTAGATCTCACTTTGCATTCCTCATTTTTCATTTACCTGTGTTTGATAGATGTCTTCTTGTTGCCAAAGTCTTCGAGTTATTGTTTTAATTGGTGTGTGAGAGTCCACATCTGAGTAACAGTGTCCCCCCTGCCCCCCTTTTATAAAATTAGGCTGTTTCTAGTTTTCCTGTATTAGAAATTATACATGCCCACAGTTGATGGTTGGGGAAACAGAATGAGGCACTTTTGCTCTCAAAGGAGCTCTTGAAATTCTGACTTTGGTGTTCTAAGGAAGGAGATACTTTGTCTCCCCTCTGAACAATTACTAAATTCAGAAGTTTTGTGTTTTGTGTTCATTGAAAATGAATTTAATGTTTCTTATATCTGGTTTGCTAAATGTTTCTGGAAACCCAATAAATCGTGGGCATCTTGGATCTCAGATGTTGTAGAGGGCCACCCCGGATTCTCTAAGATGGAAATTTTAGCATGAACTTCTGGCCTCCAGCAAATGATGCGGAAGCCCTTGTGAAGAGCTAAGCAAGGACGTTCAGATCAGTAAAGAGAGCAAATTTAGGGGTTTAGTTAGCTTCTTGGTTTAAATTGGGTGTAAATGTGGTGAGAATGTGGAAGTGCAGGATTTTACCTGCTCCTGGAAGAACTTCTCAGCCCTCATAACATAACTGTGTATTGGAGGCCCCTCCCCATGTGTCAGACCCCCTGCTAAGCATGAGGGGAAAGCAGGGAGCAGCCCAGTTTTTCTGCTCTTGTGAAGCTATAGTATGTTTAGAGACCAACTGCTCACACTTTAATCTCCGGGGATGGGGGTGTGCCTTCGCTGGGTCCCTGCTGTGAGGTCCCCATCTTCATGGGGGGGGGGGTCCTTGTGTTGCAAGGAACAGAGGTGCACTCAGTGCTGCTCAACTGTACACAGTCACTCACTGGAAGGATGTGGGTGAATCTCACAGAAACGATGAGCAGGACGCACCCCTATGTGCTCGTTCCTCCCTGCTCCCTAGATTTCTCAGCTGTGCTTTGCTCCGCATGTCTCTTCCATGCATGTCTTCTCTCTGCAGGCCAATTGCACCCTGACCTCTCTCTAGACCGTTTTCCCAGTTTTGGTAGTTTTTCCATGCTTTATTTTTTTTTTTGTAGTAAAATATCCACAACATAATATTTACTATTTTTGGATGTACAATTCCGGGCCTTGAGTACCTAACACTGTTTCCCAGCCATCACCTCATCCTTCAGGACATTTTCATCACCTCAAACAGAAACTGCGTATAACTGTTAAACAATAATCACCCCAGTTTCCCTCTGCCCAGTCTCTGGTAACCTTTATTCTCTATGAATTTCCCTATTCTGGGAACCTCATAGAAGTAGAATGATATAATTGTCCTTCTGTATCCACTTTATTTCCCTTAGCTTAGTATTTCCAAGGTTCATCCATGTTAGAGCACATACCTAAGTCTCATTCCTTTTTAGGGCTTAATAGTATTCCTCAGGTGTATAGGCCACATTTCATTTCTCCATTTATCTATCAATAGACACTTCTGTTGTCCCTGCTCTCAATTCTTTTGGGTTTATTAACTAGGAGTGGGAATTGCTGGGTCATAGGGTGGTTCTACTTTTATCTTTTTGAGGAGCTTTCAGGCTTGTTTCCACAGTGGCTGCACCTTTTAACTTTTCCACCAGCAATGCTCAAGGGTTCCAGTTTTCTGCATTCCTACTAACACTTATTTTCCTTTGTTTCAATAGCCCTCCTAGAAGGTGTGAAATAGTACCTCACGGATGCTTTGATTTGTCTTTCAGTAGTGATGAAGAATGTTGGCATCTTTTTACATGTTTATTGGCCATTTTCCTATCTTCTTTGGAGATATGGTATTCAAGTCCTTGTCCATTTTCACTTGGGCCCTTTGCTTTGTTGTTGAGTAGTCGAATTTCTTTGTATATTCTGGATATGACCTCCTTAGCAATTTGCGAATATTTTCCCCTGTATTGTGGGCTGTCTTTTTACTCTTTCTGACAAAGTCCTTTGATCCAAGTTTTTAATTTCCGTGAAGTCCCAATTACCTGTTTTCCTGTGCTTTTAGTGTTCTATTTGAGACGTCATTACCAAATCCAATGTCTTGAAAATTATCTCTCATGTTTTCTTCTAAGAGTTTTATTATTGTAGCTTTTATGCTTATGTCTTTGATCCATTTTGAGTTAATTTTTGTGTAGGTATAAGGTCAGGGTTCAACGCCATTCTTTTGCACCTGGATATCCAGTTTTCCCAGCACCATTTGCTGAAGGCTGTCCTTTCCCCATGGAATGATCTTGGCATCTTTGTTGGTTGACCACATGTGCAAAGGTTCCTTTCTGGGCTTTTTCTTACATCCCATGGAGTCTGAGCATCGGATATTATGGTGGAGTAATGTTTTAAAATTTTGACAACACAATGTCTTTGCTTTCTTAAAATCTTTCACTGCACTTTGTAACCAAACATTTTACAAAGTCCTGCAGGAACCTGCCTAACTCTATTCTACCTTCCTCTTCTACCTTCTCCCATTTCATCTTTCCGTACAGCTGAATAGTATTCTTTTGCATACAGTAAACCACATCTTTTTTATCCAGCCCTCTATCATAGGGGACACTTAGGTTGCTTCCAAATGCAAATGCTGCAATAAACATTGTGGAGCATATAATTTTTCAAGTTGATGATTTTGTGTTCTTTGGATAGATGCCCAAAAGTAAGATTGCTGGATCATATGGTATTTCCATTTTTAGTTTTTTAATGTAAGTCCAGAACACTCTCCAAAATAGCTTAACCAACTTACATTCCCGCCAACAAAGTAACAGGCTTCTTCTTTCTCTGTAGCTTCTCCAGCACTCATTGCTGGAGGTCCTTTTGATGAGGTGTGAGATGGTAGCCCACAATGGTTTTGACTTACATCTCCTTTATTAAAAATGCTGATGGGCAGTTTTTTTTATATACCCATTGGCCTTCTATACACCCCAACCCCAACCTCCATGGTCTCACAGCTTCATTGCCCACCACAGTCTGTTCATTCTTGGGTCCTAATTCCAGATTCCAGATACACTGGTTCCTCTGTGTTCAAGGCAGTGAGACCATGTGGTATAAACACAGGTTCCCAGACTCATTGCTCAGCGAAAGGATTATCTCTGGAAGGGAGGTGCATGCACTGAGCAGGAACCCCTATATATGTCTCTAACATGCCCTCAATAGACTAAATGGTTTAAAAATGCAAACTGAAAGCATCTGCTAGTGGACTATTATCTCTGGCACTCTTTTAATCCCATCAACAAGGATATATATAGATTATAAACTCCCTTATAATAGGAGTCACAGCTTTTTATTTACCAGCGTAGTCCTAGTAGCAGGCACAATGTTTAGCATTAGTTACTTAGTAAACATGGATACAGTGAATGGTTCGATTTGGTGAAATTAGAGTTTAGCCCATCACGATAAAGGAAAGGAAAAACAAGTCTCTTTGATTACCCCCACCCCATATAGTTAAATTCATTAGTTTGCAGTGCATTCCAGCTAAAATGTATCCATTTTTCTTCTTGATGAATTGAAAGTCTGGCCTCTCCTGGCAGCATTGCAAGTCAGGCTCTGCTATTACACCAAGGACCATTCTTCATCACTTTATATTGAAATCTGTCAGGAAACGCATGAGATTGTTTGTAGCTTTTATTGATTTTTTTCCTTGGCCTTTGCCTCAACTGCTAAGAAACTGATGTGCTATGAATGATAAATGCTGTGGGCACAATAAAGACCCCTCCCCTGTCTGGCCCAGCGGCCCACCCTCCTGTAACCCTGCACCTTGGCATTTGTGGGCAAGCCACGATCTGCAGGTAATGTCACGTCAGGCTGGAACAGGGTATGGGTTTGGTCATTCCCTTTTCATCAATATCTTAGTGACTCAGACCTGCACTTGGATGAGCTGCAGGCTCCCCGCTGTCCAGAAAAGAAACGCAAAAATGCTCCTCCACAGCCAGTAGTGTGGATTTGTGTCATGAACTCAGGGAGGCCTCAAAGACATCTGGCTGCACTGTTCATCAAAAGAACAGTTTGCTATGCACTTGGTTGGCCTCTGCAGGTTTGAACCTTTGAGGCTGTGACTGTCTGAGGACTCTTGAAGTCTGATGTGTAGTAATTTGTATTTTGACTCAGGCACAACTTTGAATCATGCCTGTGGGGCTGTGCAGGAAGATGACGAACCACGGCTGATGAATGATTCAGCGCCCGAGCCCCGCGCACGCTTGCTCTCTATCGGTGTTGAGTCGTTTTTGTTTTCCTAGGCATTTTATAGGAGAAATTGCTTTCTACATGGTCTTACCAAATTGAGAGTTAAGTGAAGGTTCCAACATATTTCCTTCGGGAACATCAAAACATCAAGCCTTCTACACTCTACAACTAAAATCCTAATTTTGGAAAATATTCTCTAATATGAAACTGGCTTGTTCGAAGTCTTATAAAGACATTTTATTCATTTAGGTACCTCAAGGCACAGCATTTGTCTTGGAGCATTCACTAGTCAGAAACAGGATCTCAGCTGTGGGTGTTTTCTGGATGTTTTTGCTGCCTTCGTGAGTGATTGGTAATTGCTCCCTTTGGACCTTCTCCAGTTTAAAATTATTGCCACCATTTTCTGTGATGTAGAACTTTGAGATTCAGTCATATAGTTATTGATGCAGTAGAGTGAAACCAGAAATATTTTATGATTGTTGTTTCATTATTATTATTATTATTATTATTATTATTAGTTTCAACATTTATTGACTGCTTACTATGTACCAGTCACTGAAGTGCATTTACTTATTTAATTCTCACAAACAACAGTGGACAATAGATATATTTGATCACGTTGATATGGAATGGATTCTCCAGAGAGGTTCCAAGGCAGCGAGGGTGGAAGTGACATTTCAGCCCAGAGCCACACAGCCCAGACTGTCCGACTCCCTGTGCTCTGGCAGCCCTGCTGCTTACAGACTGCTTCTAAGGACCTGGAGGGGAGAGCAAGCACCTTTGCTCTTAGTCAGTAGCAGAGTAGCCCTACTTTAGATCTAGTGCAAACCTGTAATTTCAACCTCTCTTTTCTTAACAAAGCTTGGTTTTTAAGAGAATGTTCATAAGAATTAGCCAGAGATGAGCATGCTCTGACATTTAGTTCCTAGAACGAATCCACCACAAGAAGGCCAGAAGCTCTCGACTTGCCTTTCTTGGCCCTCTGGGCTTGCTTGTCCTGATCTGGGCCTTGGCATGCTGCCTTGGATGGCACGATGGATGGGGCGGAAGAGCCCGTGAACCTGGATGAATGTGTGCCACTCGCTCTTGAGGATTCGCACAGCAAATCCATATGAGGACCTATACGAAAGTGCCTCAGGACCAGATAGTCACAGGCTTTTCCTGAGAAAAAAGTCACAGGCAATTCCTGCTCTTGTCATTAGCTGCTAGGAAGTGGAAATCCTGCAGCCACCCAGGCTCTTTCCTCGGCATTGGCCTTTAGGAAGCTCAGAACGCCGTTATGACTGCCTTCTAACACACCTGACAGGGCTTTAGAACATGCATGCTGACCTGATTCTTTTCAGTGTATATTCCACACCAATTTCCCCTTGCACTGAGTTTGCTCTGTGTCTGATTTTATCCTTTAAGTAAGATATATTGCAATAAGTTGCTTTAATCTTTAAAAAAAAAAAAAAAGCATAAGCAAAAAAGAAAAAAGCCTTCTTTGATGGCAGACCCTCTGCTCCGAACCCCCCTTTATGGCAGTCTGGTTTCTAGAACTGTTAGCTCTTGAGTCTCCCCTACCCTGCCTCATCTAATGTGGTTCTAGACCCTGTCTTCCCAGGCTTAACAGCACTTGAACAGTGAGACTTAGCCCCGCCTGACCCCTTATTTGGTGACCTTCTTCAGCACCAACCTCATGTTTGTGGTATGGAGCTGAGGCCTAAATCTCTACCAAACCTACTAGCTACCCAGCCTGCTAGCCCCATCACTAGAGCACTAGCTAAGTCCTCCAAATGTATCCAGGCAGAGTCAGGCCAGACAACACCACTTACGTGATCTTGGGCACCAGTGTGTCTTCCCATCAAAAATATATTCTGTTACACACTTTTGTGTACTGTGCTCAGTTGTAGCAAAAATGCTTTTAAACTCCATCAAAAATAGATATATACCTTCATGTATTCATGGAAGAACAGAAGCATTTTCGACTTTCTTTAAGTTGCTTTGTAAGAAAATGTGTTTACTTCTGAATGCATGCAAGTCTGCAGCCAAAATTGTACTATTTGATGGCCATGAACACACATGAGAGTTTGGCTGTCCCTCTTCCTTCCTTTAGTGCTGTTGGAGTTGAAAAGGGATTTTATCTTTTTGCCCACACCCTTTCAGCACTGGACTCTGAATGCTCAGAGCTTTTTTCAAGCCCTCAGAATCAAGTCTAGCCTTCATAACTAATTAACTGCTGCCCCGGGGGTCACCCTGGGGCAAATTTCCATGGGGCTGCATTGTGGAGAGCATTTGGGACTTCCTTCAGCTCCCTCAGTGCTGCTGAGCTGAGCCCCCGCCCTCCTGCTTGCTCCTGTTTAGGCCAATCCCTATGGTACTCCGCCATTCCACGGAGTTGCTTCTCACGCTCTTTGTAAGAGAGGGTAGCAGTGTCTTCTAAAAGTTGCTTCCCATTGCCCCTCACGAGGTGAAGTTAGGGAAAGTCAGGCCCCCAAATCCAGTTCAGGCTTCCAGGACTCACCCAAAAAAAGGCTGTTTCACAGCCCTGCTGGTGCCGCCGAACCACGTGGATATTCTTATTTTTTATTGACCGAGTTTACC
This sequence comes from Talpa europaea, assembly GCF_964194135.1. Lineage (NCBI taxonomy): Eukaryota > Metazoa > Chordata > Mammalia > Eulipotyphla > Talpidae > Talpa > Talpa europaea. The sequence goes on along the minus strand of NC_140074.1, from coordinate 5,484,058 downwards.
CATTTAATTAAAGCAATTATTTTGGGTTCCTGTATGTGTAAGGAAAGGGATTGTGTGCTTTCTTGGCCTCGGCTTTTTAATTGGCCTATTGTGGTTATCACCGTGTGGGGGTCTTTAAAATACAGCCTCACACTGTGTTTGCTTAATAGATGTGAAGGCTTGTTGGTTACTTTGGGAGAACATTTCAGCCACTCTCTCAGCTCTCCTTTTCATCTCTGTGATAGCTCTGCATTTCCCTCCTGAATTCCTTCTTTGGATGCGTCTCCTTCTTGCTCATCTCTACCCTGCTCTTGCCAAGGTCTGGGAACCAAATCTAGTCGATGTTTCTAATCTTTATCTTCTGAGGAGGCTGTTCTGGTTCAGGGGCTTGTTCCCCCAATCCGTCCCCCCGGCCCCTGGGCCCCAGTGCCTCTGCTCTTACTCCTCCCTGCCTCCCTGCTTCACCTGCTGGGGTCTTCTGGGGATTCCTTGTCTTCTGCCTGGCCCTGACATTTTGTTGCTCCTAAGGTTCTGCCTCAGACACTCTTCTCATTCTACCTGCTCTTTCTGAGTGATCCTCCCTCCCCCAGGGCTACATCTAAACAATGTGGGGGTTAAGGATGCTGACCCCTAAGCAGTTGAAATTCCACACATAATGACTCCCCAATATTTAACTAATAACCTGCTGTTGACCATAAGCCTTGTCAATAACATAAAGGTCAATTACCATGTATTTTGCCTGTTATGTGTGTATGTACTGTACTCTTACAATAAAGTAAGTCAGAAGAAAGAAAATGGCTGTTAGGAGAATCATAAGAAAATTGTAAAAAAAGATACCTTTCCGGCATCGTACTGTTCATCCACACCAGAAGTTAACATCATCTGTTTCCCAGGAAGGCTGCTTATTGTTGAACTCGCACAGTTCAATCCTGCGTTCTCCAAGAAACATCTGTATGTGTGTGTGGGTGTGTGGAGACACATACGTGTGTATGCACAACTGGAAATTTCACATCTCCCTGATGAGCTGTAGACCCCGTTATCCCCATTTTACCTCAGATGAGGTTCTGGGGGCTCAGAGAGACCAAGCAACCTGCCCAGGGTCACACAGCCAGCACATTGTAGAGCTCGTCCCCCATGTTCCCACAGCAGGGTGCACTGACCGAGCACCCCCCTTGCTGTTGTTACAGGGAGCTCCAGTGCCCCTCAAAATTGTCTTGTGCATAAAAATCACTTGAGGATTATGTTTAAATTCAGGCCTGACTCTGTCTGGAGTGAGGGTAGCGGTGTACCTTTTCTGCAGGCTCCGGTGCTGCCGGCGGCCCTCCTCCGCCTGCGCGCCTCCTTCCCTCCCCTGAGGAGAGTAGGACGTGGCAGGGGTGTTTGTGCCTCTGGGCTCCCTCTTCCATGTGACATGTGTGTCATTTCCTCTTTCTCCAGCTCTGGGACATTCCCTTGCCTTCCCTGGCCTCACAGAGACTCCGCTCAGCGTGTCTGAGCAGATCACACCCAGAGTCCTCAGCTGTAACTTCCCTGAGTCTGGGGGCTTAGGATCTTTAATGTTCTAAAGATATTTCCCAACGCACAGCTCTGTCAGCCTCACCTTCATCCCTGCAAGCAAGTATGCAAGTAACGACAGCAGAACAGCAAAGCATCAGCCTCTTTGGCTTATGGAATGAAGGAGGAACTCGTTAGTGTGACCCTCAGGCCTTCTGCAGCCTGGCGCTCCCGGGCACCTTAACTCTCCAGGCCACGACTGCATTCCCAGGTCAGGCTTCTTTGTGTCCCCCAATTCCTAGAACGCCCGGACGTGGGCGCTGCCAGGGCATCCCCTGCCGCCTTCCCAGTTCTCGTGGAGGAAGGTCAACTTTCACACTGGACAGCTGTCGTGTCTTACACTGTCATTTGTGGGCATTTCTTACCTCCTCCTTTTTTTTGTTGGCTCCCCAAGGACGCTTAGCTCACTGCCAGATGCCGCCTATCAGCTAGAAGATCAGTCTTTATTGAAAATCCATGTCTGAAAAATTCTTTTTTTCCCTCCTCAAATTGTTTATGTCACTGCCCAGTCACTGTGTGCATGTGTGTGCATGTGTGTGCGTGTTTGTGCGTATGTGTGCTCTCCAGTATACTTTTAAACATTTTTCAGATTATAAAAGGAATACAGGCTTGTTACAGGCAATCTGAAATATACTAAGAAGCACAGGGGAATTAGATTCCTCTGTAATCCTACCACCTACAGATAATCACCGTGAAGATTTAATGTCTGTCTCTTTTGTAATTACATTTATATGTAAACTGGGTTATATGTAAAATGGGTTGTGCTTTATTTAAAAGCAAAGTGTAACCTTTTTGAAGATCTAGATGCTCTTTATAAACAGTGCTCTCTCTTCCCAACCTTATCTGTTTCTTTGCATCTGATTGCATCAGCCTCTCAAACAGTCAGACATCCTTGTCCCAGAGTTCTAGATACATCTTCCAGGACGTGGGTATCTTTTCTCAGTAATTACATATTTGAGAATGTCTTGAGTTTTGCCTTCCACAGCAATTCAGAAATTCAAATTTCTGAATTATCACCCTTTTCTCTCAAAAAACTTCACCAGTTTTGATCTGTTATTATATTAATTTCCTGCCATAACTAATTACCACAAACAGCTCTGGAATCTGAAGCCAGGATGCCTGCAGGGTGCTGCCCCCTCTCCAAAGGTTCTGAGGGGAAATCCATCTTTGCCACTTGCAGCTTCTGGGGTTGCCAGCAGCCTCCATGTTCCCTTGGCTTATGGTGGCATCACCCCAGCCTTTGCTCCTCTCACCTGGCCCCTCCCTGCATCTTTGTGTGTTCCCCTCTTTTCTCTTATAAATACTCTAGTTGCTGGAGCCCCCCAAACTCAATGTGGCCTCCTCTTAATGAATCTGCACAGGTCCTCTCAGCAAGTAAGGGCACATTCTGAGGTTCTAGGTAGATATGAACTTGGGGGACACTATCCAACCCAGTACAATTATTTTCTGCCCTTTAGTGTTCCCAAGAGGTCTGAGGCCATTTAATTAATTTTCTTTCTTGGTAACCTTGGATGCCTAGATTTTTCTCATCTTTTTTCTATACATTTATTTAAAAAAAATGTGCCCCATGATTTCTCTGCATTTTTCTTTTCATTAACTTTACCACCACATCTCTGTGAGTCAGGTCTTTAGTCAGGGGCACATATTTTCTAATGCTGTATTTTGATTATTGCTCACTTCCTACTCTCCCCGCCACAGGAAGGAAGATTTTTTTCTTCGTCTTCCCTAACTATCTTTTTTATTACTTTCATTTTATTCTGTTCCTTTTCATTCTGAGAAAGCATCTGAAATGATGAACCTGTCACTGTTTCTGTTTTCTACAACTAAGATTTTGTTTCCCTCCTCCAACAAGGATTTTAATCCCACGTTTGTGTTTTTTTGGTCTTCTCTTTCACCTCACCCCCTCCCACAAGCTTTATACACTTTTTGCCAAAATCACTGTCTGTTTGCGGATGATTGCTTTTCAAAAAATTTATTTTGATTTTATAGCAAAAGGTGCTTCCTCAGGATCATAGGTAGCTTTTTTATTTTTGTAGCTTTCATGTTGGTTCTTTTCCCTTTTTACAAAGTCTTCAAACAAAAACTAAGAGCTCTGCAGACGTGTGTTTTCCAACAGACAGAATGTAGACCTGGCCCAGGGCCCTCACTGTCATTTCGGGAACTGCAGCTTCTCAGCTACTTGGTGCTGTGCAGAGCTCCCTGGTCAATTTCCAGCATCTCCTTGGTGTTTATCTTGTAAAGCTCTGCCCGGCTGAGATAGGATGTTTTCTGTGCCTGGCTTCTGGCTGCTCCAGCCAGCAGCTCCGGAGTTTATATATATCTCAGGGCTTCGGGGACTACAGGTAGCAGTCCAGTTGGAAGAAGAATATTGAAGTAATGTTTGCTTAGCTCTTTATATAAGCTTGAGAAAATGCCATCTGTGTAGACTGAAGAATGGAATGGGGATCATGAAGGTTAAATCTTTTGCCCCCCCCCCACAATGTCTTTGGTGCAGCCTGCTGCCTGACATGTCAGCAAGACTCCCCTCCCCGAGATGCTCCACCACCAGGGTTCCTGTGCCTGCCTCCCCTGCCTGCCCACCTCCCCATCTATGGCACTTTGCTTGCTTTCTCCCTCTCCTTCCCCACTTCCTGCCCAGTGTTTTCTTGGAGTGAAAAAGAAGTGACCTGCCCATGCACTCCCTGTGCAGTGAAAGGACACCTCCTGATGTTTGACAATGATTCTTCACGCGACCCCATGTCTCTGAACCAGAATGAGATCATTGGGGGAAGAATAAAGCACCCCCCAACTTTCTAATGCTGGCCACAGATTTGCAACAAATTCAGTGACCACATTTCTCGGTGCTTCTTCACTGGCCATTCACATCTCATCTGCCAGGTGGGCAGGCTAACGAATTGTCATGTTTTGTGCTGAATCTTCATGGGTATCTTATTGAGACGTGGGCTATCAGGGTCTGCTATTCAGACATTTTAATAGGGAAACCAAGACAGACATATTTATGAGATGAAGCGTTAGATGACAGTACTGAGCCCCACTTGCCTGACATGTCTTAGTGAAATGGGTAGGGTTGTCAACTCTTAGACGAAAGGATGTTTCTGGAATGGTGACTGGGTGATTGACAGGTCGGGACAAGGTGGGAATATAATGCAGAGTGGAAAAGGAATGGATAAAAGATTTGGGGTGTGAGATAAAGGTCTAGCATGAGCCTGTTGTGGGCCTGGTCAGATGGAAAATTTAATCTGAACCCAGAAGAGGGAGAGTGAGCATGTACCTGGAAGGAGGTGACTGAGAGCTGGAACTTGGCTTGGGGGCATGAGAAGTCGGCAGTCCCCAAGATCTGAGTGTTGAGAATTGTAGGGCTGAAAGGATTAACCACGTCTAGATTCTCAGAGAGAACATGTACCAGAAAGAGCCAGAGTGGGTCATACTCGATATGCTTTGAGGACAAATCGAGGCTAATGTGGGCGAGGGCATGTGGGGCTCTTAGATGGCTGGGGCGTGAAGTCAAGTAGAGCGTTAGATTTGAGCCGGCAGAAGGACATGACCTCAAATGTCAGGTCAGTCTTCATGAGAGAGGTTGAGTTTGCTGAGGATAGTAGTAGATGATGATGATGATGGTGATGATGATGATAAATATTTGCGCCCAAATCTGAGGACTTGGTGGTTCTCTCTTGGCTAATCTACCCAAACTTGGGAGTTCTCACTTGGCTGGGGCTCAGCTCTCCAGTAGCTCAGCCTCCCAAATCTTTTTCCTGTCCCCTGACATGGGCAGGATAGGGAGGAGGAAGAGGACATCTCCTTGGTCCTGTACCCCACATTTTATAGGCAGTGGAAGTGAGTGGAAATGGTGAGAGGCCCAGAACTCTCCAGCAGGGATGGCTCAGTTTACCCACAGTTCAGCCTTCTCCCCATTCCTTTGTTGATGGAAATACTAAATTTTCTCTTATCCCTCTGAACAATAATTCCTAAGTCAGAGGTGTGTGTGTGTGTGTGTGTGTGTGTGTGTGTTTAAGAAAAAGAGAAGAAAGAGGTTGATTTTCATATACAGAATCAACCAGGTCTTCTTGACCAGTAGTTGTAGTTTTAAAAAATCTGCTTATGTTGGAAATCATTTCCCAAAGGTCCAGTGCACAGTTGCAATGATAACAATAAAACCTCCAGGTCCCCCAGGCAGAGCCGATCTGTCCAGCCTCTGACCTCCCGCAGCACCCCATTCTTGCTTCTGCTGTGGCATTTAACCAGGTTGTGTTGTGATTTATCTGTCAATATGTGTGTGTGTCTTGCTCCCACCAGGCTCTGTGCTCCTCCAGGGTGGGGATCACTTTGCATTTGTCTTTATAAGCCCAGCAGCTAGTGCAGGCTCTGAACAAATAGGTCCTCGACAATGTTTGCTAAATAGACAAAGGTTTAAACAGAGCTTCTAAGAGTTTAAATGCAGCATTAAAGTGATTCTTCACAACAACTAATAAAAATCAGAGCATTTTATATTAATCATTATTATCATTTTGTTATTATATATTGTGACATTTATTTTGCACTCCCAAGTCCATGACCTATTGTAAGCTCATGACATATATTCTTATTGAATCCTCTCCACAAACTAGAAATGGCTGTCATCACTGTCCCCATTTTAGAGATAAGGAAATGAAAATTTAGAAAGGAAAGATGAAGTGATTTGCCAAGTCTCACAGCTAATACATGTGAAATGAGATTTGAACCTGGGCACCAAAACCCACTCATAACCACTCATTTTAAAGAAAAGTGATGCAGAGGTGGAGAAAGAGCTGTGACATTATTTTTAAAGATACACTTTACATAAATTTTTGAGATTTTTTTCTATGTGAAAATACTATTTCTGTGATTTCTATACCTGAATGCCGTGTACACTGTCTGTGATAAACAGATAGCAGGGAATCCTCGTGCTGATTCAACACAGAAACAGACAGCAGCCTAAACAAGCAAGTAACTGGAGAAGCAGAGAGCCTCTTGTTTTTGAAAAATTATGTGTACCTATTAATTTAGCAAATATTCTCACTTAAATACCTATAATAATAAATAATGCCTTCGTTGTTTGATTGTTAATGAATCACATTTTATTCTTCCTGAGTTTTTTAATCAGTTAAATCAAACAAATAAATATTATTGATTTCATATTACTTTTTCCAGAAATAAAACAATGACTAAGATCCCTCTATAAATCCTTACTAGCTGTTGCTTGATCCATATGAGGAAATCATCTAAAATCCTATAATTAGGGCCTCCCTGGTGATGCAGGTGGTTGAGTGCCGCAGTATGAAGCTATCCACAGCCTCTGCTGCATGGGTTCTATCCCAGCTGGCTGGCGAGAATCCCACATGGCTCAGCAGACTTCCCCTGTCTCGCCCACTGCTCCCCTCAGCAGTGTATTTCATCAATCTGCTTGTTCTGTTTCCCGCTTTGTCTCTGGGGAATCCTCTCACCCTCCTGTGCATGTGGCCTGTACCCCAGTTCTTGTATAAATAAAAAATAAAATCTTAAATAAATAAATAAATAAAATCCTATAATTATAATTTGTAAATTCCTTCTATTTATAATAATTTGTGTTTTATAAGTACCTATAATTATTATATTTGTGGAATGGTTGGATCTGTTTGTCCATGTACAGTAATATTTTTTAATTTGGTATTTTTCCTCCTAAGTTCTACTTTCTGATTTCATTATTCCTTCACCATTTTTCCCCGTCTTACCATGAACATTTTTAAGTGTGCCCTTCTTTTTCATCATAGTCTTATTGTATTTAATATGTGTCTCTTGCAGTTGTACTTCATTTACTTTCCCAATCCTTGAGTCTTTTTTCTTTTAATAAGAGAAAACCCATTTACATTTACTGAAATGTCTTGACTCTCCATTGACCTCTAGGAGGAGTTGCAGACTCTTTATCCCCTTCCTCATTTTAACCCTCCCCCTCACTCCAGCCTTCAGGCATACAGATCTTGATTGATCAGATTCACCAATTTCGCTGAACTCCTGGGTAGGCAGAACTTCATGTGTAATGTCCCCTTTGGGGTCCTTCCCCCCAGAAGTAAAAGAAAGGATCAGGGATGCTCCTGTGGAAGAGGAGGCTGACCAACTCCCTTCTCTGATTCTGAAGTGGTCAGGTCTCAGACTGCCTTGCTCTCTACTTTGCATCCAAACTTTCCAAGCCAGTTCACCTTAAATAAAGGTATTCTATAGTTTCTAGCTCATCAGAAAAGATAGGTGGTCTAGGGAGCGAGTTGGTTATTCTTGGGGTCTCTACCCAAAAGATATCTTAATATCCATATTCCTCATATTTTCTCCCAGCTACATTGTGTGTTTTTGATAATCATTATTTATTCTTTGGGGGCATTTTCTTCTCGGTATCTAATTTCTGTTGCACTGTGGTCACTGCATTTCAAAGTTCAACAACCATGTTTTTATCTGAAAGCTGATCACAGATGGTTCCATTTTCATAAATCCAGTATCCTCCCAAATTATCACAATAATTAGAGACTGTCTAAAATTTCCTTGTTCTTTTTGCAATAAATGTGTTTCACAGAACATTTCCTCTGATATCTTGGGCCAGTTTCCACATTTAAATTATGGACTCGTTCTAGGCTCAGTATTTTTTTGCTGTTGTTCTTTCCTATAGAATGTATCCATTGGTTTCAAACATCAAACAATAAAGAACAAGTTTCTTTCTCTCTCACAACCAACCAGGTTTTTTAAGTTGGTGAATGACTCTGCCCTAACATTCAGGTTCAAGGTGAATCCATTGTCTTCAGGGTGGACTTAAACGTGTTTGAGGTTCTGGCCAGTACAGAGGGAGAGACAAGGGGAAGAGGTGCCTTCCTGTCTAAAGAGCCTACACGCTGGCATACTGTCTGGAACTCGGACCCCATTCTAGCAGAGAGGATCTAGTAGAGCAATGTGATCTAGCCATGTCCAGGTAATCCTGATGCTGTGAAGATTGCGAGAGCAAACTTGGCGCAGCCAGGATCCATACTGAGTAGGATGAGCTGGGGAGAGGAATTCTAGGTGTGTGGCATTGGGCACTCAGTGGGTTCTGGTACACAGTGTGTCACTCCTAAGTCAAATCTCCTTTCATCAGGGAGAAGAGTTTAGATTTTTATAGCTTTAATTGGCCACATCAGAGATTTATGAGGAAGAACAGAAGGAAAACTACTTACTAAAAACAGTATCTCTGCTGTGTGAGAAGGACTCTTTTCTTCGGTGTTATTTTTTTCATCCCCAGTGCTCTGGAGCCCTGCCCGCTTTCACATCGGCTGGTGTATCAGGCCTCCTCAGCTACCAGCCACCCGGGCCCCTGCTTGAGTACTTGCTGCCTGAGCCACCCATGAAGGGGGTGGGCCTGGGCAGGGAGTCCTGGCCCTGCAGACCAGGGCAGAGTCACGACCCACTGTGACTGGTAGATCCCGTCCCATCTCTACCTGCACTGCCCACGCGCTGGCAGGCTCTGCCATGCTTGATTACATTACCGCTCAGCTGACTTTCTCTTTGATTGAGTTTGGTTGATTCGAGATATTTGTTCTGTCCTTCTCTCTGATCTTCCCTACATGATATATCTGGTAGACTTTCCTCAAAACTTCTTGCATTCCTAATGAACATTCTCTCGTTTCCAGAACAGGCATAGATTCTACCCCCATTTTTATATTCTGTTCATTTCAATAAGAATTTGGCATTCATATATTCAGAAATTGTTTAATGAATGTTCTGAATACCTGTGCTATGTAGGCTGTGTGCTAGGCTCTGGGGATGTAGTGGAGCTCATCAGTGCCTGATCGAGGTGCCCAAGAGCATAAGGAGTGGTGGACAAGAGCCAGGTAATCACACAGAGATGCCAATCACAGCTCTGGGCATGGCCCAGAACTAACAGGGGGGCCCTCTCCCAGGCTGCGAGGTCGGGGAAGGTGTCTCTCATTGATGCAGAGAAGGTGAATGACGAGTTCATTAGAGCAGGTGGGAGGGAAGCCCCTTCAGGCAGGGAAGTGGGGCGGGGTGCTGGGATGGAGGTAGGACTGGGGAGAGGGGGTGCAGCCAGACTTGCACTGTTCCAGAATCACCCTGACTGTGGTGAGGAGTGGGTTGGAGAGAAGCAGTGGGATGGGGCCCCTCGACCATTTAGGAGGCAGATGCAGCATCCAGGTGAGGGATGACATGGGTGAGGATGAAGACGGTCATGGTGGGAACAGTCAAGGTGACCCAGTTGAACATGTCAGCCTGAGGTCTGAGTTCGGTGTCTTTATGGGTTGGTTGCCTAAACATTGGTTCAGAGGAAGCTAAATTCCTTCTAAGCATCACATCATTAAATATGTCTTTCCTTTCTTCTTCTTCAACCTTTAAACAAAATAAGCGATCAGCTGCTTGTTCTGCCCTCCGCAAAGGAAAGGGACATTTTGACTATGCCCGGCAGTTGCTGGAATATGGTGTAGATATTCCTTTTCTATTTGTTATGTGAAGGAAAGAGCGAATCATTGAATGACTACCAGTTCTTCTCCCAGATCTTTGCGTCCTGGATGAGACCAGCTGGCGTGGTCAGCACGGCAGCCACAGCATCTGTGCAGGCGTGCGTGCCTCGCCTTCTCTTTGCTTCTGCCTACACAGACACTGTTAAGTGAGTGCCGCTCTTTTTCACCAAGTCCAGACCTCTGAATGCTTCTCCAAAGCCCTTGAGACCTCCTGTACCAGTAACACTTGACCTGAAACCTATTTGCTCTTCCCTGCATTGTATCAGGCAGTGAGGAGGTGCTCACAGCAAAGAAGTTAGCACTGAATCCTCTATCCTGCCCCTGTGAAAATGGCAGTGACCCTTGGAGACCTGCATTTATCTTGCTCTTGTACTTTAGAATTGGTTTCTGTCAAGTTATGAAATACCCCACAAGATTCCTCATTTCTGACACCAGCCGAAGAGTTCTTGGGTCCCAAAGGCCACTCTCAGGTTCAATAATTTGCTAGAAGGAGATTCACAGAACATACTGGGAGCTCTTAAGCTCACTTATGGTTTATTGCAACACACGGAGTCAGATGAAGGTCAGCCAGGGGAGCAGGCCCACAGGGCTCTGGCCTGGGGACTACCAACTGTCCCCTCCCTGTGGGGTCCTGGCTGTGACGTGTGGCATCACGCAGCATTGAGGCTGAGGAGGCTCACCTCAGGTTCGGTGTCCAGAGGCAGATCAGCTGCCCCTGTCCCATTAAAACACACTACTCTCCAGGACGGCCAGGTGAGCAGCCAGCCCTGCAGACATTCTCAGGGGCTAGGATCTGCTTCCAGGAGCTGAGGATGAAGGTTACGTTTTTACTACACAGCCTGTCGCTTCTCTCTAGTTTACCGACGTGTAGTGATCTAATGTCATGAATAGCCAAATAGATATAGAGATTTAAGCTTTTTGTTTTTAGAAATTATTTTGTAAGCTAAAGGTGAGAGATAAAAACTGGACCTTATCATGGATAGTCCATGGAGGGCAGTTCGGTCAGGTGCTGGTCAGGGGAGGGTAATGGGCTGCTGGAGTCTGACTGTGTGCTCACATCCCAGGCCTGGTACTCATGTGACTCTGCTGCTTATTGTACCTCTATCTCCTTGCTTTCCTCATTTATAAATGAGAATAGTAATAACAGTAACCACCTTGTGATGTTGTTAGGAGGATTAAATTAGATACATTTGAAGGCCACAAGAGAGCATGCCACTTGTCTGAGCACTCAATAAGTACAAAATATAATTAATATGTCTATTTTTCATGGAGAAAATATACTCACCTTTTACAGATCATCTTCCTTGGGAAAACTTATGGCATCTTTTCCCTAAATTTTTCCAATTACTTTCACACCTCCATGGCTCTTGAGTGTGAGTGAAGATGTGAGTTAACCACCTTTCTTATGCAATCTTGTGTCTGATTTATTGAGCACAAGTCTGGAGTCAGTGAGTCTGGGCTCTGGACACAGGTAGCAGGTTTTTACTGTAAATTGTGGACAGATTTAAAAAGTTAAAAAAACACAAGTCATTTTCCCAAGTTGCCTCTGAGAAATCTAGAAGATTCAGAAGAAAAGAAGCTAAATCTTGAGTCTGCAGATTCAGGACTGCCAGGCCAAGCCCTGAGCTCCTTTCTGCCTGGATCTCTTTCTCTTTCTAACATTGAGCCCTTGAAGACTGCAAACTTGGCCTTGCCCCAGCTGAAATACTGTCTGATGCCTTGCAAGGGACTGTCTGGCCTTTTGAAAACTGTTTACAACTGAGTAAGGCCCGAGAGCTCTCTGTGATGTTAGCAGAGCCTGGAGTTCCTGCCAGCCACTGATTGTTTTTCAGGCTTTCCTGCGAGGCCACTGGACTTGGAGCTTGGCTTCCGGCTCTGCCATCTGGGAGCCGCTCTTGTCCACGTGTTCAGATTAAGATTGTTTCTCTGGGAGCTTCGCTTTCGTGTTTTCCAGGATTGGAACATGTCGAACGTTAGACTCGATGTCCTTGTTTCCCACCCCCTTTAGCCAGGTGCTCCTCACTTCAGACCCTGGGGCAGCTGCATGAGGACGTGGCTGAGAGAGCTGCAAAAAGACCATAGGCTGCGTCCCCCAGCTCTCTTGGACGTGGCTGACGTCTGGGACAGGCACAGACAGGCAGGGAGGCTTTGTGAATGGTGACCCAGCTACCTCACTGAGCGTTCTTTTGTCTCCTAGCTTATCTCCAGTGATGCAGATGGAGCCATCCAAAGGGCTGGAAGATTCAGAGTGGAAAATGGCTCTTCAGATGAGGTAAGGAAGCCTCCCCCATGCACGATAATGGTGCTTGTGATATGGCAATGGGCAGCTCGTGATCCCCGTTACCACTGCCCCGGTGAGCAAGAAGGGAGCAAGCAGGGCCCTTCAGAGCTTCGCTTGATGCAGGCGTGAAGGGAGGAAAGGAAGAAAAGAAGAAAAACGGGGAGGTGCTGTATGGAGGTGCTGTGAATAGTGTCACCTCTACCTTTTAGAAAACCCATCATAAAACCAGGTAGACACATAAAACCAGGGACCACAGACAACTTCTCAGCCACACCGCCTGGTGAGTAGCTCCCAGAACCCAGCTTTTCCCTCTGCCAGGCTGGACGGCTTGGTGCTGCCTTGTGAACAATAGCAGGGTTCAGGAGAAAAAGTGGAAAAGTTACTGTTGTCACAAAATGTCATCTTTATGCCAGGAAAGATGAGGCCAGGAAAAGAGGCCATCACTGTGTGTGCCTCCTTGGGCCTGAGACCTCTCTGGGCTCCCCTGGTTTTCCTTGCTGCTGACCACAAGGACTCCCCCTGTTCTGTTTTTCTTCTTTAAAATTTCCATTGCCTGCTCTATCCCTGAGGGTCTACCCCCAGAACTTCAGAGTGAAATGTAAGCCTCTATTTTTTCCTTTGCTCTTCTAAGGCAGGCTGCCTCTCTGAGAGGTACCTTCAGCACCCCATCTACCTTCAGCACCCCTAAGTTCCAGCTCCCCCACCTCTCAGTTGTGTGGCCCTGGTAAGTAACACAGCCTTTCAGAGCCTCACCAGAGGCTAGAGACCATGCCTCTAGTCAGACAGCCTGGGGTCACCGCAGGGGCTCCAGACTCCCTGCCTTTTGGCCTGGGGCGGTTCACTTACCTTTGGAACCACATAGTGGAGACTTTGCTTTCACAAATCCTGGTGATCTGTTGTATTCAAAACACAGTCCTGCTTCGTGGGAAATACGATATCAAGGCTCAGATGGGGTTTTAGATTTTGTTTCTACTAAAGCTGCTGGGAATGAGTGTTTGATCGAAGCCTCTTGGCCGTGTTTCAGATTAATGGGCTCCGTTCGGTATTTACGTGCTGCCTGATGAAAGACCTTCGAGGTACCTGAGACACAGAGGGAAAAAAACTGGCTTGTCTGAGCTTGTTAGAGTAGCGCGTTAGCAGCCCACAGTAGCTGCTTAGATGTTTACAAACCCTGAGCTAGCAAATATCAAAGCAATTTTGTTATTAGGTTATATTTCTTACAGAAATTGTGAGTTCTTTCCATAGTATGGGTGCATCACCCTCATCAGAGATATGATTTGCAGATCTCTCCCAGTGAAAGTGAAAAAACTGTCTATTACCTTTCTTGACTGTGTCCTTTAAAGCTCCAAAGTTTTTCATTCATCCATGTCTGGTTCATCAATGTTTCCTTTTGTTGCTGTGCTTTGTTGTCTTAACTAAGAAACAGGGCCTCATCCAAGGTTGCTTAGTCACTATTTATTTATTGTGAAAACTATTTTATTTTGAAAAATCTTTAATCATAAAATCCAATATTAACTCAAGCTCTCAAAAAACCCAGGGAAAAGGGGTGGGGAAAGCCAACCAGTACATGGGAGAAAATCAGGCAGCTGCTGACAATTCTTTGGCAGAAAAAGTCAGTCGCACACTTGCACAAGCCGCCCTGATGATTATCAAGCCCACGTTTGGTTTTTCACAAATAGATTTCAAGATATACTAAAGACACCCCCAACAATACAAAATTTAACAGTGAAGTTTAAGGATACAGGAAAAATCAAACATGATGATGCTCATGAATAATTTATAAACTAAGCCTTTCAGACCTAGAAACCAAAAGGCAGAGGCCTCACAGCCTGCGAGAAGTAAGAAACCAGGACCAGAGCAAGTGGAGTGACCTTAAATGTTTTCCCAAAGGCCTAGTCACTTTTTAATATTCCACTGTTCCCTTCAGACAATGTCACGTTTGCCTTCATTTCTTTAAACACACAGGCAGTGTAATGGTTCCGTCATCTGTGACTGCTGATCTCAGCACTGCGAGTCTTTCTAGCTTGCTCTTGTCTGCCGTGGCATGTTCTCCTGGCGCGTGCGTCTGGTGTGCTGTTTCTCCATGTGCTGGCAGCCTGGCAGTGCACTGCTTGTTGTTCTTGAAGATGAATTTTCAGGAATAATATGAGACCTAGGATGGGCTGGGTTTTGGCCAGCAGAGTGATCTCGTGATCCGTAACAGGAAATATGTCTTTCGTCTTTGCCCCGTGCCATAGGCCCCGAACATCCTTGCAATGGGAGTGATAAAGGTGCCTTGTTTCGTTAACATGGTTGCTTTCTCTGGTGAGCTCGGTCACCAGAGATGGGCTGGTCACCAGGATGGGCTGGTCTCCAGGTCCCGACCACACCATTAGAGTGTTAGAACTTACAGAACTCCCCCATCTCCTGGGAAGGGGGAAGGTCAGGTTCCCAGTGGCCGATGATTCAATCATTAGTGCCTAAGTAATGGGGCCTCCATAAAAACCCAAAGGATGGGGTTCAAAGAGCTTGCAGGCTGGTGAACATGTGGATGTGTCGGGAGAGGGCAGGAAACACCCCTTTCCTTGCCCCACACCCTGCCTGAAGCACCTCTTCCACTGGCTGTCCCTGAGTTTTATAAGAAACGGGTAATCTAGTCAGTAAGGTGTTTCTCTGCCTTCTGGGAGCCGCTCTAGCAAATTAATCAAACCAAGGAGGGGGTCATTGGAACCTCCCTCCTCTAGCTGACCAGTCAGAAGCACAGGTGGCCACCTGGATGTGTGGCTGGTAGGACTGAGTCCTCAGCCTCTGGTGTCTCCCCGTCTCCACGAATATGGTGTCAGATTTGTGTTGAATTGCAGGACACCGTCTGAGCTTGGTGGTATGGGGAGAACAACACATTTCGGAATGGGTGTCAGAGTCTGGGGGGTTTGCATTTCCTTTTGCCAGGTCTCTTTAAGCAAAGTTCCCAGCATGAGACTTTTTAGACGCCCGGGTGGGGAAAGAGCTGCACGTTTGCGTGAAGACTCATGGGCATCCTTCCTTGGAGACACTCCCCGCAGTTCTCATCACAAGGCAGCCTTCCTTGTGTTTTGGGGGTATAAGTGGTCTCTTCTGGCTCACCCCTCCCTTGGAACCCCTTTGGAGTCCCAGCTTGATGTCAGTCAGTCTCCTATTAATTTTACCTATGTCAGTGGGTCCTGGAGCTTCAATTCTTTGTCCCTCAAGATCCTCAAAGCCCAAGTTAATTTCTGCCAGGACGGAATGTCCTGGAGCTAAAAACTTCCATGCTCACTTTCCTCTCAGGGGTCCCACTGCCTTTCTGTGTGGGCTGGTAACTCCTTGCTGTCCTATAAACACTCTGGTGCTCTCAAGGGCATGGTTTGCATATTTTTCTGGTAGTCTTAGTTTCTTCAGTGGGACAGTTGGTTGGAAACCATGGACCGTCATTACCAGAACCACCAGGAAAGCCTTTCACAGATGTCCATCATAGGGTCGTGTCTTTGTGCCAGGAGGCTGCTGAGGCCCTGCCCTGGCCAGTTCCCTGAGTGGCAGAGAGAGGGTCATGAAGAAGGTTATTAAAAAGGATACCACTGGGGAATGGCCTCATGGGTGAGGTACACTGGCTGAGTATTGGGGTTTGGGGACACACAACTGCCTGCCTTCTTTGGGTGTACCACAGTCCCAGCACCTCAATGTGTTCACCAACTTGGGAGCTCCCCAAACCCTGTGGGGGTGGCTGTTTTCATGGAGGTCTCATCACAGCCACGATTGATTGACTCATTGGCCATTGATGATTATTTCAATCTTCAGCCCCTCTCCCCATCCCTGGGGTTGCAGGGTGGGGCTGAAATTTCCAAGTCTCTAATCTATGCTTGGACTTTCTAGCAACCAGCCCCCCATCCTGAAATTATCTAGGGGTCCACCAAGAGTAACCCCATTAGAACAAAACACTGTGAATGCTGATATTACTCAGGAAATTCCATGTTTAGGTGCTCTGTGCCAGAAAACAGAGACTAAAAACAAATATGTATTTCCCATCACACCACTCCCCTTAAGCAGTTTGTTCCATTTTCCAGCACCTCTAATTGCCAGAAAGTTCTTCCTACTGAACAGAATTCATCTGTCTGTATTTTCGCTCAGTACATCTGTTTACGTTTCCTGTAGCCTGTAGTGGAAAGCTGAGCTCTCTTCAGCACAGCAGACCCTCGAGAGTTCTCTGACATCCTTTCTTTTTCTCTAAGACGTGGACCCTGTTCCGCTTATCAGCACCCTCACTGCTGCTCCTTGGATAATTGTGAGGTTATTAATGAGCCTTTTAAATCAAAGTGCTCAGGACCCAACCCAGGGTTCCAGGAGGAGCCACACAGCCGCTGAGTGAAGCAGACTCGCCCTGCCCTGCTGGATGCATCCCTCTCCTTCTCTGGGGCCTTTGATGCGCCTACCGCATGCTACCCCTCCCAGGGATTTCTGCTGTGCTGTCGTTTAGCTGTGAGGCAGTACAGGCCAAAGTGCAGAGTTTGGAGTCAAACAGCTGGCTTTGGGCCTCGGCTCTACTGCCTGCCAGCCTGTGACCCAACATCCCTGAGTCTGTTTCCCGGCGGGTAGACAACGAGTTCATACCTACTTTGTGGGCCCTGGCTCTGCCCCCCTGGGCTGGCCGCAGGTGGTGTTTGTACCTGCGTGAAGGGTCTTGCATTGTCCACATTGAATGTAAATTCATTAGTGTGTCCCACAGTGGCTCATTGTCACGAGTTTCTTTGACATCTTGATCCATCACCTGTCCTATTAGCCAGCCCCCTGAGAAGCTTCCTGTTACCTTCAGATGTGCTTGTCTGGCCACCTGTGTTCTCAGCCTGGTTATTAATTAAGGTGAGCGTGAACTTGGCGCATCCCTGGACCTCCCTCACCGCTCACGGTATGTATCGATTAGTAGGTAGTAGAGCAGGGACTATCTTGTTACAAATCTATCTCCTTGAGTAAAGTTTGGGGGGAGCACAATTAGCATTAATGAAAAAGATGTATACAGTGTACTCAGCACTTCTACTGCTAGGTTGTGTGTTGTGGCATTATTTAAAGATAAACTCAGTAACACAGAACCTGGAAACAACCTCATTTCCCATCAGCTGAGAATGCTTATCTAAATGGTGATACATTGATACAATGGAATGCTTATTGGCTATTAGAGAGAATAAAATAGCAATACATATAATACTATAGAAAACTATTTAAGAGACTAAGAAGATGGACTTAGTTCAAGCAAAAAAATAGTATCACCCCGTTTCCTTAAAAACAAAAGAGATGTGCTTGTCAGTATGCAAGGAAATTTCCAAAAGGATGCCTAAGGAATTAATAGCAATTGCTGCTGAACAGTGAAAGTGAAAGTTCTGGAAAGAAGTTGGAAGGCCTTTACTTTCCACTTCAGGCCTTTTTATGCTTTCTACAGGTTTCACAAGTCTATACTCAACTAGAGGACTTAATTTCAAAAAATCTGCCCAGTTGTTAAGAAGAATAAGGTGGTGCGGCAGGCTGAGTGCCACGCTATGAAGCTGTCCGCAGCCTCTGCGGTGTAGGTTCGATTCCCGGCCGGCCAGGGAGAAACCCACATGGCGTGGCAGACCCCTCCTGCCTCGCCCGCTGCTCGCCTCAGCAGTGTACTTCGGTCCTTCTGCCTGCTCTGCTCCCCGCTCTGTCTCTGGTGAATTCTCTCACCCTCCTGTGCCTCTGACCTGTACCCTAGTTCTTGTATAAATAAATGGAAAATCTATAAAAAAAAAAAGAATAAGGTAGCTATATGTGTATTGACATAAAAATATTTGAAAGTATTTTCTCTAGTGTAAAAGTTAGTTTCAGTGTAGTATCTACACTACCGTCCACTTATGGAAACAAATTACACATACGTATATAAGTGTGTGTGTTTAGATACGTGATATGTGTTTGTGTGACATAAAAGCGTAAAATGTCAGGGACAAGCCATGCCAACCAGGTAGAGTCGTTATTGTAGGGCAAGAAAGTGCACTGGGGCATGGAAAATGGAGGAGAGGAAAGAACTTTCACTTTTGTGTGGTTTCAGCATTTCAGAGCAGTTTTTTTCATATTTGCAATTCAAAAAATAATTAGCTTAGGGGCCTCCCTGGTGGCCTAAGGATTAAGTCTCAGCACCATCATTGCTGTGGTCTGAGTTCAATCCCGGCCAGGGAGCTACCCACATGGCACAGCAGACCTCTCCTGTCTCCCTGCTACTCCTCTCAGCAGTGTGTTTCAGTTAGTCTGCCTGTTCTGCTGCTCACTCTGTCTCTGGTGAATCCTCTCACCCCCTGCACCTCCAGCCTACACCCAGTTCTATGCAAAATTTTTTTAAAAAGTGTTTTTGCTTGAACTAAGTCCATTTTCTTTGCTTCCAGTGTGTTCTCTCAAAAACTCAACCTAGAGCCTCCCCGGTGGCATAGCGGTTGAGCGCTTAGCTGCAAAGCTCTGCAGCACCGGTTCTATCCCCAGCCACTGGGCAAGGGTCCCACATGGAGCGCAGACCTCTCCTGCCGCCCGCTGCTCCCCTCAGCAGTGTACTTTGTCACTCTGCCTGTTCTGCTCTCCTCTCTGGCTTTGGTGAATTCTCTCATCCTCCCGCGCTTCTGACTGTACCCAGTGCTTGTATAAATAAATAAATCTTTAAAATATATATATTAAAAAGACAAAAAAACAAAAAAAAAAACTCAACCTAGTAACTGAAGGAAAATCAGTCCAGAGGTGTTCAGTCAGTAATTCAACTTGCTCCAGAAGAGACGAGGAAACCCAGGCATCAGTGCTGTGCTGTGTGGATTCCCTGCTTAGAAGCAAATATTAAAGAGCTTTCAGATAAAACGAGGCTGCTACATATGGATTTGGATTAAATGCTCCTCAGTGTCTGGGCAGAGCCTGGCTTCCCCCTTCATAGCTCACAAGTGCAAGTGGGGCTAAAAGGACCGAGAAGGCAGCGTGAGCCTTTGTGGGCTTTGGAAGTTGATGCAGAAATGATTCTCAGAGCTCCCTCTACACCGGCGTGCGCAGGCGTGTCTGCAGCCAAGAATTGAGTTCATCTCTCCCTGTTACCTTTTAGCAAGTGTTGAATAAAAGGGCATAACACAAATAAATGTGAGTGTTTACAGTGTTAAACTGTCATTGTCTGGAAAATGTGCTCATCGGAATATTTGCCCCTAATCTGTCTTGTTGATGTCAAATAAATTATGTGTTCCTGTTCATTGCCACCTTAAAATGCCATCAGCAAAGTTTCCGTATCTCTGAAATCCTTGGTAAAATTGGGGCATACTTAAAATAGAGTTTATTGCAAAATTAAAACCATAGTTAGGTCCTAATACACCCACTCCAGATCTGCTAAAATTAAAAGTACTGAAATGCTAACAATTGGTCAGAGAATGTAGAACAACTCGAACTCTTGGGAGATGTGAAGTGTGTGCATTGGTGTGTTCCCTTTGGGAAACTGTTTGGCAGTATCTACTGAAATGGAACATCTGTCTCCTCTGAAATGTCCACCAAAAGGCAAATGCAAGAACATTCATCGTGGCTTTGTTCTTAATAATCCACAAGTGGAAACCATCCACATAACCTGTCCACCAAAGAAAGGCTCCGTGGAGTGTGGGGCTCACGCTGTAGTCCTGGCAGTGGGAAGCAGCAGACTAGTGATCCCCCAATAATGTGGGCGAGTGTCACAGACAGCATCAAGCAACAAACACACACGGCCGAGGTCGTTCCTGTGCAGTGCGGGAGCAGCTAAAACTAGCCCTTGGTGATAGCAGCCGGGATGGCGGTTACTGTTCCCAGTGGGGCTGTTGAGTATTGGTGGGGAAAATGCACATGGGAGCTTCTGGGATACTGCAAAGGTTTTCCTCCTGGACGCAAGTAGTGATCCTAGGGTGCATACATTTAAGAAACTAATCTAGCTGAACACTTAAGATTCGTGCCTGTTTGCAGCCCACGTCTGCTGCATCATCAGGAACTGGAACTCATTTTCAGCCACTCTTCTGGCATTCTGGGCAGAGAGCTGTTGGCTTTTTGCTTAGTCTCCATTTCTTTTGTCAGTTCCTGCGTGTATTCCTGTCTTTACACCTCGTCGTAGGTGCTGTTCACAGGGGACGGGAAGTGTCTTGCTCTGCGAGACTCACAACTTTTTGTGGTGTTGGTCGCCCCACCTCCCCATTTTAGTTACGTATTCAGTGAGGATGAAAGTTAAATAGGTAACTTTTTGATCATTAAAAAAGAAGTCATCTTTGGCATTTTGTACTTAGTAGAGACACCGGCACACCCCTCTGCCCATCACTGGGAGTCCCTGCCCGTGGGGGTCCCTCCCGTGGGGGTCAGCAGCAGGGCCTGGGGAGGAGAAGCTTGGTGCTTCAGCGGGTCTGCAGTTTGGGGGAGTTTTCTCCGTCATTGATCCCCCTGGGCTGTCTGTGAAGCCTCAAGCCCCTGTTTCAGAATAGTTTTGAATGCATGAGATACATAGGGTGCCAAAGGAAAACATTGTATTGAAATAGTTATCGAAATGATGTTTGGAACCCAATCTCTGTGCTTTTTTATTAATATTTGAATGACAAACCCAGCCCAGGTCTCATAACTACTGTCATTTTGAATGATCAAGGGGGTAAACTTTTTCAAGATACCCACAATGACTGTCATGCCTTATGAAAACATCTGTGATTTTATTTTATTAGTTTGATAACAGGGTCACTGGACTCTTCATCCTGCAGTAGTTTTTTGCAGACACACACATTTGTAATGCAAAGAAACAGAGCATTTTAGTTGGAAGTTAGGGAAAACAGATTATTTTTCTTCATCTACATTCATGCCCTCCCTGCATCCTCCTAGAGCCCCTGCTATCAATGATTGATTCTCAAAGGTCAGCGCACATCAGAATCACCTAGGATGCTGTTACAATCAGTCTGGTGCTCTCTCCGCAGAAGTCTGGCATGATCCCAAGGATGCACATTTAGAAACACTAAGCGCTGGCACTGCTGCCTGAAAATAACTGCTCTGCACTGTGCAGGCGAGAGCCCGGGGGCCCCGTGGCCTAAGAGTCTCCCTTCCAGACAGAGGACGCCAGGTCCAAAGATCTGTGACAGGAATTTGGTCATTACGGCTGATGTGTGTGTCCTGCTTGAGCTCTACACTTGCTTCAAAGAGGATTTGCTTCTGTTCAACTTGAGGCTGAAAATGAGAAGATGCCTTACAAAAGTTAGACAGAAAATGGATTTGTGGATGCCAAGTTAGAGTACAGTTTGCACAAGGGCATGGGAAGACTCTAAATCAGATGAAAGCCAAAGAGGGGAGCAATGTGTGCAGGGTATCATGTTGTGTTGATTATGACAGAGGCAGTCTAGAAATTGAGGTGATAAAAGATGGAGATCAAGAAGTCAGTCCTTTTACTACAACTGTAGAAGATCGTGCAGTTCTGGAAGCAGTAGACAGAGCTGAAGACCACAGCGTAGCAGAAGCCCTTCCCACAAGACATGTTCAGACACAGAAATCCATCTTCTTCAAGCTCAAAATCCAATTCAAGATCATGGTCCAAGTTCCAGCCCAAGAAAGAAATGAAAGCTAAGTCACACTCTAGGTCTGTACCTCATACTGAAACTAGAGGCACCTCTCAAGAAGAAGCCAGCACACACTGTGAGTCTGGTTTTAGTGATTTAGGCCTTGTCCATTTTTAAATGCTGTTTCTAGAATGTGCTTAAAGGATTGACTCTTGAATCTTTATAGATTTGATAGTATTTCTAACTTTTGTTTCTTGACTATTTACAGTTAAGTTTTGCAATGAGATCGTTTCTATGCACATTTCTTTAATTTTTTAGATTTTCCTGGATGTATAGTTTAACAAAAAGTCTATTTAAAATGGGTGCAGTAATTTGCAGTTCTAGCTAAGAAGAGAATTGTGGGGTTAAACTTTGTTTTATTCATTTTCATAGACGCTTTTTTTTTTTTAAACAAATGCTCACAGCTCTATATAAGGCAAACTTCTCTTTTTTTTTTAGGATTTATTTATTCATTTATACAAGCACTGGGTACAGTCAGAGGCGCCGGAGGGTGAGAGAATTCACCAGAGCCAGAGCAGGGAGTAGAACAGGCAGAGTGACGAAGTACACAGCTGAGGGGAGCAGCAGGCGACAGGAGAGGTCTGGGCGCCATGTGGGAACCTCGCCCAGAGGCCGGGGATCGAACTGGCACTGCAGAGGCTGCGGGCAGCTTCACAACCCAGCGCTCAACCGCTGAGCCACCGGGGAGGCCCCATAGATGCTTTTTAAAGAGCATTTTAAAGTTATTTTTAACAAATACTGCGTACATCAGTGTTTGGATCAAAACAAGACCCAGTTTACTTTCTACTTGTTGTAAATCCAGCAAACATGCTATAATCAAGACAAAACGCATAGAGGGAAATAACATATAAATTAAATTAAAAAGGGATGTTTGTGCTGCATTCTTCAAAAATATATCATAGGGCCTCCCCGGTGGCGCAGTGGTTGAGGGCTGGGTTGCAAAGCTGCCCGCGGCCTCTGCAGTGCCGGTTCGATCCCCAGCTGCTCCCCGGCCACCGGAGGAGGGTCCCACATGGCGCGCAGACCTCTCCTGCCACCTGCTGCTCCCCTCAGCAGTGTACTTCAGTCCTTCTGCCTGCTCTGCTCCCCGCTCTGGCTCTGGTGAATTCTCTCACCCTCCCGCGCTTCTGACTGTACCCAGTGCTTGTATAAATAAATAAAAAATAATAATAATAATAATAAATATCATAAAAGGCAAAGGAAGTCTGTGGAAAGATTCCAGATCAAGGTTGTCTAAAGAGATATTACAGTTAAGTGATCCCACACTCAAGGGGAGAATGTTTTAAATGACATTCTTGAGTCAGTTGACAAAATCAGGATACAGATGACAAATTTTTTTTTTAAGATTAATTTATTTGTGCATACAAGAACTGGAGTCTAGGCCAGAGGTGTGGTGGGTAAAAGGGTTTACCAGAGGCATAGTGGGGAGCAGAACAGACAAATCCACTGAAATACACTGATGAGGGAAGCAGCGGGGAGACAGGAGAGGTCTGCTGCGCCATGTGGGTAGCTCCCTGGCTGGGATGGAACTGAGGCTGCAGTGACTGGTGAGAGCTTGATAGCGCTGAGACTTTAACACCCGTGCCACCAGGGAAGCCCCCAGATAAGATTTAATTGTTGTTATTGGGGTTAAATTTATGAAAGTTGATAAAACTGTATTAGGGTTATATAAGAAGATATCCCTATTCTTGGGGGAAAAAAACACTGAAGTATATAGGGATAAAGGACTACTATTCATGCACCTCAGCCTTAAATAGCACCGAAAAAAATGCTTGTGTGTGTATGTGCGTGTGTGTAGCAACAAATGACCAATAAGCAGGAGAGTGTTAACAGCGGTGAATCTGGCAAAGGGCACACAGATGCTCTTTGAACTCTTGTTCTTGCCACTTTTCTGTAAGTTTTACATTCTTTCCAAATTAAAGTTTATATAATAGGTATAGTTTTTTTTTTTTAATTCAAGAAAGGTACATAAAAGCACAATCATCCAAAGAACAAACTATAACCTACGTTTTTACTCCTTCATAGATTAAAAAGGCAGAATATGAAAAGGACGCAGAAGATGATGTAATGGTTAAGATTTTAAAAAAGAAAAACAAAATCTCTGAAATAGGAACTGATCTTAGTTCCAGCTCTGCTATGTCTTACTTCTGCAACCTTGGGCAACACACTTTAACTCTGAGCTGCCATTTCCTCATCTGAAAGTTGGGGAATAAAATCAAATCTTTCTCATAAAATCAGTGGAAGTGCTTTGGAGAGAACACAGGTCAAATGCTCAAAGTCTCTAGATGAATTTCCAAAACAAGGAGGAAAACAGAAAGCGGCCTAATTCACTTTATAAAGCAACTTAACCCTGAAAGCATGACAGAAACACATACAGATAAGAAACATGTAGATCCATCTCACTAACAAAAAAAATCAAAAAACACTATACCATGACCTGGTAGGGTGTTTTCCAGAAACAGTCCTCCTTCATCTTGCTGCCATCTCAATGATAGTCAGAAAATAGGTTCCAGCAACGATGGATCTACTTATTCAGCATCAGAAGAGCTATTAGTATAATTCATGATGTGACTGTGAGTGCCCCCCATTTAACCTATTCTCTCAAAGGTTGCCCCCCCCCCAAAAAAAAGCTTTCAATAAAATTCAGTATTCACTCCAGAAAAATGCCACTTTGTAAACTGGGAATTGAAGGAAACATCATTTAAGGAACTTATGGCAAATGTCTAGTAAATCACTGGAGGCAGGTTGGCATTGGGACCATGTGTTCCAGGTGTCTGTGAAATGTGTGGCCCAAGGTAGACGTCCTGGGGTCTCCAGAGAATAAGATCCAGTCATTCGGGAATGCTGAGCGTGTGCCCTGGCCATGAAGATGTAAGTGTTCAGTGTAAAAATATTTATTTATTTTCATTCACCTGATTTTACTGAAAATCCTTTTTCTGCAAATTAGAATGGCGCTCCTCTCACAAAACAGCACCCCTCAGATACCCATCCACAGCCTCCCTTCATCTTGCTCTCATCTTGATCGTAGTCAGAAAATAGGTTCCAGCAATGGTGGATCTGCTTATCAAGTCTTCTAAAGAAAAATGGCCATATCCATATAGATGAATGGTCAGGATTTTTAACCACACAAATGATTAATTTTTTCAAATACATTTATTCCCTATACCATCCCTAATACACTTTGACCCTTTCTCCCTAACTTCAGAAACCTCACTTGGTTTTTAGTGTCTGGCTTTGTTGAATCATCTGCTATGTAAAACATCTGGTATTTATCTTTGTCGTTCTGACTCGCATTACTACATGTAATGTCCTTGAACTCCTTCCATTTGCTGTAAATGGCAACGTTTTGTCTTTCCTTATGGCTGAACAGGATTCTAGTGTGGACAGACCACTCATCTCAAACCAGCCCTCCATCAGTGGACATTTAGGTTGTTTCCATATACTACCTATTGTAAATAAGGCTACAATAAATGTTCTAGAGCATATAGTTTTTTGAATTGATGGTTTTATGTTCTTTGGATAGATGCCCAAGAGTGGGATTGCCGAGTCAGTCACTATTTTCATTTTTAGTGTTTTAAGGTAAGTACAAATTGGCTTCACCAATGTACATTCCCACCAACAGTGTAAATAGAGTTCCTCTCTCTCTCTGAATCCTCCCCAGCACTTGTTGTTGGGGGTCTTTTTTAATGTGTGCCATTCTGACAGGTGCGACATGATAGTTTGTTGTGGTTTTGATTTCCCTTACCAGAAGTGCTGTGAACACCGCCAGTTGTGCTGGCTTTCTGGATCTCCTCTCTGGTGAACTGTCCGTTTAGATCTGCTGCCCATTTATTAATTGGATTGTTTGCTTTTTCATTGTGTAGAAGTATTTAATGACTGATAAAGGTAGAAATGGCAGAATGCTCAGTAATTTGAACTGGATAATCGAAAAACTATTTGGGGGAAATCAATGCATATCTTATGGCATGCCTCTAAAGCAAATGCTAGATAAAGAGTGAAATATAAAAATGAAACCATAAAACATCTAGAAGAATGTAGCAGTAAATAGTTCTATTAATTCTGGATGTAAAAGACTTTAATATGATGATACTATAAAAGGAAGATGCCACAAAGGGAAAAAAATCTAAAAAAATATTCTTCTGTAAACATTTAATAATTTCTATACAGCCCAAAACACCACAGAGTTAAATATCAAATACTTAATTCAAAGAAATCACTTGCAATTCAAAGTTTTCATAAAAGAATCATTTAAAAAAAGAATACAGAGATAGGAAAACTGGCAAAGAATGTAAACAGGTAACCCACAAAAAAAGAGTTGTAAATGACCAATAAATGCATGAAGAAAGGGTGTGATCCAATTATTCTACAAAGAGACACAAATGAAAACGATATGGCAGTGACAGTAGGCGACATCCAGGGTGTAGGGAGGCGACCCTGCCAGTGCTGGCGGGGTGGTGATTTTATGCCCATCTTCGCAGATGTTTGATGATGTGTATGCCTTTCTAAGAAGCCATGTGGCCCCTCAGAATGTCTCTGTTAAGGAATAATTCTGTCGGGATTGATGGATGTGGCATTGTGTAGAGGATTCCGATTATTCATTCTTTTTATCCACAGTTTCCACATTATTTGGGTTATTTTTATGATAAATGCTTGAAACTCTGTGTATGAAGAACACACACTTGAAGATGCTACGGAGATCAGATCTAGGGGAGACGGGCTATTACAGGAGTAGCATACAGAGGGGGGCCTCTAGGGGGCACCATCTTCCTAATATTCCAAATATTGTGGAAGCTTCAGCCCAGAAGGGAGAGAGGTTCAACTCCAGTTAGAGATAGAAAGACCACTTGGTTCTTTCCCTACATCCTGGGAACCTCCAGAATGTTTCTCTAATGTGGATTTAGACCGGCGTCTTTTCTAACGAGAACGCTAGTTACAGCCACCTTTATACACTTTTAGCAATGCCTTTCTGGTTCTTTGGCCGATGGTTCGTTGCCAGCTTCTTGTTTACTTTCTGAATAAGCCTCTTAATGGCACAATTCTGTTCCATTACAGAACGCAACTGCTCTGCCAGGTACTTGGCGAAGAACAGATGTGCACCTGGAGAACCCAGAATACCACACCAGATGGTATTTCAAGTATTTTCTAGGACAAGGTAATTATGCCATTGTGGTGGCTGGGAAGAGGAGTATACAAAATGGATATCAGCGCTGGTGTAATTTCTGGTCCTCTCTGTGGGAGACCAACCAGTTTAGGGACACAAATACCAGAGGGTTTCGATTCAAGGTCACTAGTAAGCTTTGTAGATTCAAAGATTTATTTGTAGATTCAGAGTCTCAGCCCAAGAGTTTTTTTCCTTATCTATCTATCTATCTATCTATCTATCTATCTATCTATCTATCTCTCTATCTATCTATCTATCTATGTATCTATCATTATTTATTTTCCCAGTTGGTTTTCTTCCTAGGAAGCTAAAGAAAGTTAGAGCCTCTGAACAAGTGATTTTAAAAGATAAGCATTTGCTGGGTAGAAAACAGCTTTAGTGTTAACAAGGTAAGTACCCAGTGCGTAGGTCTGTGTGTTTTGAACACATCCTCAAGGCCATGAGGAAGAGGAAGAGTTCCCTGAGCAAGAGGGCCAGCAGGGAGCTAGAGAAGCATGTTCTGTAGGCCCTGGACTCATCTTCCATGAGCCAGGCAATCTGCAGTGGCAGAAGCAGCCATGACCCCTGCCCTCAGGGAGACTGTACAGTGGGTTTGAATCCTGATGCAGCTGTTATTAACCTCAGGACCTTGCATGACTTACTCTCCACTCCTCTGAGACTCAGTTTCCTTATCTGTAAAGTGTGGGTTTTACTAATCCATGCCAAGTAGGTCGAAACAGAAATTTCAATGAAATATGCAAGAAAAGCACTAGGCCAAGTCTGGCCCATAGCCAGAGCTCAGGCGTTAGTAGCCACGTGCATGTCATACAGAGGTGCCATGAACTCGCATGTGAAGAGGGAAGCAGGAGTGCCAGTAACAACAGGAGATGTGGGGATGAGAGAATAATGGCTGCCTGAGGGTTAGAGATAAGTTGGATAGGTCGCTTTCAGGCTAATGCATTTGTTTATAGAAGATGTGATGCTTGAGCTATAAAATGAGTGATCAGACTAAAATGACATCTTTGAAAAAATCTGATGCTGTATTATTCTAAGACTACTTACGTGGCCATCGTCTTCCCAAGGGCTTGAAAGCATCATGCCTAGAGCAGTGCTGACATTAGAAAAACATGGTGCCACTCTTTGGACACCTTTAGCTGCCTTGACTGGCTTAAAAATATGTTACCCTATGGAAGGACAGGCTCCAGGGTTGATGGATTCAAAGACTTGGTGACCAAGGCTGGCCCTCCTCAGGGTCACAGGATGGTTGCAGCTGTTCCAGCCATGACACATAAACAAACCCTGTCCAGAGGAAAAAGTCCATCTTTGGAAAAGAAAGGAAGCCTCGCCAGCAACCCTGGCACAGCTCTCATCCTGTCCCCTTGGCCAGAATCGGTTCATGTGTTCACTCCTGCACCAGTGGCTGCGGGTGGCATGATCGGAGGGTCATCAGCTTCTCTCCCACGCAGGTGGGGGCTCACTTTTCCCTGAGCACAGGTGAAGGGCTGAGCCCACCTAAGTGCCCACCACTGCCCGTGACAAGAGGAACCAGTGTGTTTTCACTGATGTACGCCTCTTTCTTTTCCAGTCCACCAGAATTACATTGGAAATGACGCAGAGAAGAGCCCCTTCTTCTTGTCTGTGACACTTTCTGACCAAAACAATCAGCGTGTCCCCCAGTACCGTGCAATTCTTTGGAGGAAAACAGTAAGTAACTGGCTTGCACCGCGGGCAGAGTAGCTCGCATGCTTGTCACGATGGCTCTGGGAGCCTTTCTGTAGGAGGGTCTTTGCATTTGAGTATCCAGGATGGTGCTGCTCACACGTGTCACCTGCGCACCCTTATTTAACAGCATCTTTTCGCCTATCAGCCACTAATTAGACATGTCCTTTGCCCTCAATCTCTGGCCCCTGGGATTACACACTATTTTACAGAGTTGATCTTAGCAGTTAGCGATACTGAAAGTGAGGGACTGGCTCACTTTCAGATAAAAGGAGCAGCACATACTGGGAGAAAATAATACAGCTGCAGAGGTGCAGCTTGAGGGGGCAACCCGAAGGGATTCTGAATCCCTGGTCAACCCCTGAATCGGTTATGCTTCTAAAACTTGTTTGAGACGCAACACCTTCCCTCAGTGATGCAAGGCAAAAGAACAAGTCTAGTCTTAGCAAGGCCAGTACCCCCTGGCCATAGTGGGCTTGGACACTTACTTGAGGGTGGTGAGCTAAAGGCAAGCCCTTCGAGCTTTGGGTCTTTGTAGCTCAGGAAAGTTTTGGGTTTTTTCTTTTCGTGAGCTAACAACATTTTTTTTTTTGAGGTAACATTGGCTTACTTCATTGTTTGTGTTTTAGAGGTGTAGGATCTCCTCCGCCTGGTGTTGTCCCTACACCACACCCACTACCAGAGCACCCACAGTCCATTCCCATCGCCCATCATGCTCCCTCGCCGCTTTGTTCCTGCCCCTCGGCCTTTCTTCCGGTAGCCTCAGTTCCATAGTCAGATTTCTAGAGTTTGTTGTTAGTTGGGCTTTATCTGACCCTTTATTTGGCTTCTCTGTGGTCCACATGTAAGGGATGCCATCTGGCGTTGGTCTTTCTCCTCTGCATCATCCTCTTCAGTCCCCCCAAGGGGTCACAAAAGACAGGGTTTATCTTTTCTCGACCGCTCAGTTGTGTTCCCTTGTGTACATGGGCTCCATCTTCTGAGCAAGTTTTCTGACATTCATTATTGTTCTTTTCCTGTTTTCTAAATTGTTTTTTCAGTAATTCTTATATTTGATCTCGGTATTTCATCTTTCACCTTTTCTCATTATTTTCTTTTCTTGGCATTTTTTCCCCTTTGCTTCTCAGAGAATTCTTTTCAGAGACTAGACAGATACTGGAAAGAGCAAAATGTTTGGAGTCGAGCCAATAGGGTCAAATTACAAACTCATTTTGTGTAAATTTGCGAAATTTCCTTAGATGCCTAAAAGATAAAATTTTTTTAGTCCTGAATGGTGAGTGTGTGATTAGAAAGCAATGAAATAAGCTTCTCTAGAAAAAGACAGTCCCCTTAGTTGGTGGTCTATACCAATGGATACACCAGTACAAATCCAACAATCAAATAACTGCACACTGCTTTTTTCTCAGCTACATAGTGTATCAAAAATTGCTGCATAGATCTTTTTGGGGAAAAAAATCATACAGAAATTTAAAAAGATACTGATTTGATTCTGATGTGAGATGTATGTTTGTCTATACACAGATATCACACATGCACATATATAGTGCAATAAAGCAGCAACTTCAAAAAACCCAGAAAGAATTTCTAAGATCTACTAGAGTAAGTTGTAGTTAGAAACTTTCTATGATCATTAATAATAGTGATACTAATAACAATAAGATCAATTTATTGAGCACTTACTATTTATATAGCACTTACTATATGCCAAGTCCTACAGCAAGTCCTCCACATGCACTGTCTCAGGAGTGCTGATCATACCTTGGCAGGGTAAATGACACAGCCAAGGCCACACGCCCTGGGTGGTGGCAAACCAGGCAGAAGCCAAGCCTGCGTGTCAAGCTATTACCACTGTCCATGACCAATTCTATAAATAATTCTCTGCTGTCCCTCTTCCAAGACTGAGCTCCAAAAGCAGGGGACTGCTTTGTCCTCAGGACCCCCACCTTCTAGCTCAGTGCCCAACACAGCAGGAACTTAGTAAGTATTTACTGAGTGAATTATGAGTGATGCCAAAGTCCAGCTTAACATATGGGCTACAGTGCCCCTATTTATGTAAACTTTCATGTATGTTTCAGAATTTCTTTTCTTTTTCATCAGGCTTAAGGTAAAATTCTAATGTAAAATAGAATTACCTCTTATTTGTGAATTTTTTCCTATAGAAAATCACTGGCCCTCGCCCCCTCTCCATGCCGCTGCAAATGGGCCAGGCTTGTCATCGGCGTAGCTGTCCTAGGTAGTTGTTACCCTGTTAAACAAAAAGCAAACCACCACCATCCATTGGACCCTCTGCCCTTGCCCCCCCCAACTCCCTTCACCTCTGGTCACCTCTGTTCCTGGAGCTGGGCTGGTTCTTCTGGTCATGGTGGTTGGTTTTATGGCCTAGTCCCCGAGGCAGCCTTATCCGTTCCCTTATCTATTCCAGCCTCCAAACCTACCTGCTGAGTCAGTGGTGGGCCGGGGGTGGGGGTAGGGGGGGAAGCTTAGTTTTTAACCTCATCCAGCTGTGCCCTGACAGATCTGACAGAGACTGTGTGCCAGTTTGCACACCTGGGAATCAAACCTATAGCCCGGATGTTCTTAGGTGTCGAAATATAACCTTGACGTATTTGCAGTACCCTTTACCCACTTCAAGGGCAGTTCTGGAAATAAGGGTGCCAGGACCCCGATATCTAACATCTAACCCCTCAACTTTCCTATCAACTTCCTTCCTCCAAGGAAAGTAGGGGGGGTCTCACGCTCCTGCCTTCCTGGAGTGGGTCTTCGCAGTGTCATAAACCCCTTACCTGGAACAGTTGCCAGATCCTGGGGAAGAAAGAGGGCACGAATGAAGACGAACTTTTGCTTATTTTTATTTCTAAAGATAGTGTCTCTATTGCACTGTAAATTATGATAAACACCCTGAAGGAAATGAAGACAGAACGGTAGCGGAGAGCTGCTGAAGTGGGAGAGTCCAGAGAAAGCCTGGGAGGTGACATTTAAACAGACATAAGGAAGAGAAGGGGCAGAGGTGCCAGACAGAAGGTACACCGAGCACTAGACGAGGGAGGAGGCTCCGGGCCCTTCTGGCTAAGTGAGAGAAGCCCAAGAAGTAGGATTTGAACCCCAGGACCACGGTAAAGGCAGCGCGGAGCTGGGCTTGTCCCCCGCGCCTGGGAAGAGCCAGCGCTTTGTCCCGAGCCTCTCCCCTGGCCCAGGTCCGTGTCAGGGCAAGGAGGTGCTGGCTGCCAGGTGCAAGTGGGCAGGCTAAAGGGAAGGGAGGAAGTGGCTGACTCAGAAACACACCTGGGGGAGGGGTCAGCGATGAAGTCCCCTGGGCACAAGCCCGGCTGGAGGCTGTGGGAAATCCACAATGGATGACTCAGCCCTCCTCACCCCCCACCGGCCCACGTTCGTTCTGTGATGAGATGGTCAGGAGAGTGGCTAAATGGAGACTCCCTACCTTAAACAGACTGATGTGTCACTGCTGTATTCCTTCTAAACATAAAGAAAAGGGTTTTTTATTTTTATTTATTTTTTAAGAAAAGGCTTTTTAAAAAAGGGATTCATGCTTGTAAAAATTCCATGCAGATGATATGGCAAATAAAGACATCAAAATCCAACTACTCAGATAATTGCGGCAACATCCTCCTGACATCTGTTCACATGTGCACATGCACACTCACACACTCACGCGCGCGCACACACACACTCTCTCTTATACTCACACACCTTTTGCATACACACCTCTCGCACACATGGGGCAATATGCACACGCAGCTCTGTGTCCTCGCTGGGCTCACTTAGTGCTGTAGGTCCATGAACTTGGCTCCACTGTACACGTGTGAGTCTTGAAAACTCAGGCCCGGAAGGTGTGTTTCATGGGAGAACGACTCCAGAAAGCTACACGAGGGAGAGGCTAGGGAGGAGGAGCCTTACAGTTTGTAGGGAAGCAAGATCCGAATCTGTCAGCCCCCTGCCCTGGGTGACCAGCCATGACAGCTGCCCCTGAAGACATACGGCGCCTGGGCAGGGCTGGGCCCCGTCCCGTGCACACCGCTTCAAGCTGCCCGGGCTTCTCTTTAAAGCTGCCTTGGTGTGTTTGTTGCGGAAAAGGAGTGGACAGGGTAAGAATTGAGCAACAAGGCCAGACTTAGGACCCGCGTCCTGCTGGCTGGCACCCACCTCGAGCACAGTGAGGCAAGAGGGCCAAAGGGCAAGCCGAGGGCATGACCCGGGTTTCAGTGGGGGGTGGGGGGGGATGGAATTTGAAAATGCGTGTTCCTATCATAACATGTATTTGGATTTTTTTTAATCTATGCAATGCAAACTACAAAAAAAATTAAAAAGAAAGCTCAACCTAATTTCCCCGGCGGGCAGAGCCCCCTTGGGCACCCCCACCCCCACCCCCACCCCACGGCAGTAAGCACAATTTATGGAGCTGCAGAGAGAAGACATCTCCCAGCCTTGGGTGGGGATGGCATGACCAGGTTCTCAAGGGTGTTGGAGGAAATGAAATCTGAGGCTTGAAAAGGGTGAGCAGCCCCTCTCCAGCACTGCTCTTTGGGGCTGGGATAGAGGTGTTGGCAGATGTGTCCCGAAAACACAAGGAAAGTCAGCATTTACTTCTTTGCCTGCTTCCTGCATGAAGTGTCTCCATCCAGCTCTAGCTGCTGGTGCTACCAACTTTAGTATCAGTCAAAGTTAGAAAGTTTTCATCGTGGACTGCATCTTCATGCCTTTGCTAAGCGCATCGTGTAAATCCCTCATGGGGGCGGAGTGCTGTGGTCTCTAAGGGGATGGGAAGAGACGCGCTGCTCTGTTCTAGGTTGGGATGCGGACCTGAACCCTTCGGTTCACCCCTTTCACTCAACAAATGGCGCTTGAGAACTTTCTGTGAGCTGATGCGATGGGCGCTGGTTTAGAGAGGAGGAAACAGACTTCTAGTCAGTGAACGGATAAATATAAACGCACACTTTCTGAAAACCTCCAAAAGATTTGGGCTTCAAAAAGCCTTGGACTTGGAGACGTGGCGCTTGGTCCATGAACATGTGGGGGCTGTTCTCTTCTGACCCAGGAAGAGAACTTGGCTCAGAGACCAAGCCCCCTGTGTCCTGGTCAGGTGGCCGCCCCAACGGCTGGCCCTTCAGTCACCGTGTTGAAGAGCAGAGCGTAAATCCCCACATGTGGGGTGGGGACGTGGGAGATGCTGCCTTAGTGAGATTTTTCCCAACACAATATGTGTTTATTCGTCTCTGTGCCCCTTAGAGGAAAATGAAAGTGACTGGCCATGGGCTCCTTTGAAAAAGACACGGAAACTGCCAGGCTCCCCACTGATCGGGTGTTTTGACTTTCCAGGGTACCCAGAAAATATGCCTCCCCTACAGTCCCACAAAAACTCTGTCCGTGAAGTCCATCTTAAGGTAAGTACCAGTCGGCAGAAACCCGGCACCGAGCCCTGTGGTGGCTCTTCCTGTCCCATTCGAGTGTCGCTTCCCACAGTCCTGAGCCTTGGCTCAGTGCTGGCCATTGTGCGAAGTGGCGACGTTCTTTACTTCACGTGATGTTCTCAGCAACCCTGTAAGGCCGGGACTGTTATCCCCTCTTTATAGATGAGGACATGGAGGCTCAGGTGGGGAGTGGGGGAGCCAAGGTCACACAGCTTGGGTGTGGTGGAGCCGAGGCCCCTGTGATTCAGGCCGTCACTGCTCACAACTCCCCAGCATTGGCTGCCTGCTGTTTTCCACGCACGCACACAGACACTTGGGTGTTGTAAAGAAAATCAAGAAACACTCTTCCTTTCAATTTTCTGCTTTGAAATAGAAACTCATTTCTCAGCAAATGCTTCCAGAGAAGAGTGGGCTTGTTCTTTGCCAAACAACATTAAACGACTGGAACACCTAGCTGTACTCAGCTCAGCTGCCTCTCGCCCCCCCCCCCCCCCGCCTTCCCACCGCCCTCTCTTTCTCCCGTGTGGGGTGGCAGCCTCCCCTGGGGAAAGCCAGCACTCAGCTGGGCCCAACATTGTCACCAGCTGAGATGTTACTTTCCAGCAATGGCTCCTGTCTGCCAAGCACTGTGCTGAGTGCCCTGCCTGTGTGCTCTCAGCAAATCCGCAGGCCAGCTCCAGACCAGATCTCCATATATGAGCAATCTGAGCCTCAAGAGTCACAGTGGGATTTGGGAAAGTACTCACAGCTGGTAAACCACAGAGCTGGGATCTAAATCTACATCTGTGTGACCCTGGGCTGGGACTGCTCACCAACCAGGCCATACATGTGAAGAGGAAGCTTGTCTCCCGCGGCGACAATCCTGCCTCTCTCCATTAGGCACGGATGAGGAAGGGGCACTAAGATTAGGAAGTCCAAGGATTTTTATTTCATTTAAAGTTAAATTTGATCCCCCAAATTGTCACCCTTCTCCTCCCTGCTCTAAACCTGGGTTTTCTCTGGAGCAGTCTGAAAGCTGAGTTAAGGAAGCACCTGTGAAATCTATGTCAAGCATAGATATCTTACTGCTCCAAAATCTTCACTTGCTTTGTGGGTAATACTCTGAATTACTCTGCCGTAAGAGTTCTGTGAGTCTGGGAATGTTTTCTCCTAAAAAGAAGTTACTCTATCTCCTTTCTTCTTGGACCTAGGCTTTCATTTACTCATAGTTTCATCTAGTTGTATGAGTTGGGCCTTGGCCTTTCAACCTGCCCTTCACAGCCAGAGCAAGCTCCAGAAAGAAAATACCTTTAGAGATATGCAAGACGAAAACTTCTTCAGTTGCAGCCAATTGAAGAAATGATTTTCTTCTTCTTTGGTTACAATCATGAACTTGAAAACTTGAAAACTTGAAAAGACATTAAAATATAAATACTATGGGATGAAATAAGCCCAGGGTCAAAAGTTGACTCTTCTACTTACCAGCTTTGTTAACCTGGACTAGTTCTTTAATTTTGGAGCCTCAATCGCCTCATCTTTAAAATGGGGATAAAATACACCAGATGGCTTCACAAATGAATTCTACCAAATGTTCGGAAATGAACTAGTGCCTATCCTATACAAACTCTTTCCAAAAAATGAGAAGGAAGGAATACTACCAAATACTTTTTTTTTTTTTAGATTTATTTTATTTATACAAGAACCAGGGTACAGACCAGATTCGCGGGAGGGTGAGAGGATTCACCAGAGACAGAGCAGGGAACAGAATAGGCAGACTGATGAAATACACTGCTGAGGGGAGCAGCAGGCGAAACACGAGAGGTCTGCTGCGCCATGTGGGTTGCTCCAAGGCCAGCCGGGATCGAACCAGCACTACAAAGACTGCGGACAGCTTCACAGTGCTACGCTCAACCGACTGCGCCACCAGGGAGGCCCCCAAATATGATTTATGAAGCCAACATTACACTAATACTAAAACCAAACAAGGACACAAACATACACACATGCACACACACACTAGTATTTGCTTCAGAGATGCTAAAGGAGATAATTCAGGTAAAGCATTTACAGGGTGCTAGCATAGAGTGAGTTCTCTAAAAATATTAGCTGTCACCATTTCACCTTTCACTTACACATTTGGGGATCCTGCCTGAAACCGGGCTTAGAGGTTTTCTAGTTCAGTTCCCCAGAGGAACTTGGGCTCAAGGACGTTAACGTTGCTGTCTGGTTCAGGATGGCCTATTGCCCTAGTGGCAGGGGGATCGCCACAGGAAGAAAGAAATGTCAGATAATTTTAATTGCATTTCATTTTATCATAAATTGCTATTTAAAAAGTCCATGGATCACATTTTTAGTAAATGAAAGTAAGAATCTTGATGCTCCATCAAGGTAGCCTGAAACAGGGGCTGGCCAGACCCCCTTGCTTTCTGACTGTCTGTGTGTCCCTGGGGACAGTTACATAAGCACAGTGCTCCATGCTGGCTGGTCACCCTCAGTATTCATTCATCGACACGCCTCCTGGGTTGTATCTTCTGTGGGCCAGGCCCTGCCCAAGCCCACAAGGCTTTCTAGGATATCATATTTAGCTTCTCTGCAGAACTGGGACTTGCTCTACCTTACTTTTTCTACTGGCTCATTCTGTCCTTTCTATTTCAGTGCCATGAATCTGGACAAATTTGAGAAAGGCCCCAGAGAAATTTTTCATCCTGAGATACAAAAGGTAACAGAGACTTTTATGCTTCATAATCGTCTGAATTTGGTCACAGTGCTAGACTAGAACTGGTAGATCATGGGAGTCTTGGTCCAGGATATGAGCCAAAATCACCTGTGGGGCTTTGAAAATGTCATGGAGAACCTTTGAGGTTCTCATGTGCTGGGTCCAAGGTCAACGCTGGGGTGATTGTGAGGTGTGGCCACTCCTGAGAACTACTGAACTGTCAGGCCCTCGGACCATGAGCCAGGGGAGTGTGTGCCCAGGACTCAATCGACTTAAAGGCCAATCTCTTTCCTGTGTCAAGAAGGGTGGAACTTGAGATTTCTTTTTCATTAATAAAATGCAATGTGTATTTATTAAACTCTAACTCATATGGAGACACTGCTGGACAGAGGGCACCCAGAAAGCCATCCTGTTTCCTTACTGTTAAGGCATAACAGTCTGCTGTGGGAAAAAAGAAGATGCGGGTCCTAATCTAGAAGATGGGACGTCAGAAAAATGTCAGCTAAACGGTGTCGATTTAACTTTGCAAACCTCCCCTTGAAGCTTAACACAGGCATCGCTGGTTTGTGGCTGTTCTGTGCCCAAGCTAAGCACCAAGGAGTGGGACAGGGCAGGGAGGTGACAAGGGAAGGAGCTGGAGGGCAGGTGGGAGTCTGTCCTTGGGGAGCTTGGGGGTCTTTCTGCCAGCAGCATTGTGCTTAAATGTGCTTTTTAGGGCACCAGCTCAGTTATCACAACAGCCCAAGGAGCTAAGTGGCCTCCGAGCAGTCTTTGCCAGCATACCTTTAAAACACAGCTAGCTTTTAAAACATAGATAGCGTCTCTCACCTTCACTCATCCCAAATATCTAGAGTTGTGAATTCCCCAATCTTTTATCTTAAGAGAGCTTTTAATGGCATTTGTACCCTGCCTCAACCCCAGAAGGAACTAAGACAAAAATAACTATGTTGGGTTAAATTTTTAGCAACTTTAAGCCGTCTATGTTTACAAGTGATTCTTTATAGCAAATTTAAAAACAAATTAGGGTAAACATGCCAGTTTGTACTGGTCATCATTCTGTGTGTGTGTGTGTGTAATATTTTTTTGAAGTAACCCTGCTTTCAGCACTACCCATGATTTAGGGGTATAGGTTCACACCCCAATCATCATTCTTATTCCTTTCCTTCTTCAAATCTGGAGGTGATCCTCGATGTGCACAGAGCCTGCTCTGGGTGAGGTATTCCTCCTGGTCACGGCATCCTTCCTGCTTCTTGCTGCTGAACAGAGTCTCTGAGCAGAGCTAGGCTCTGCCCATCTTCCTTGGCTGCTTTCTCTCCACCACAAACAGATGCTGAGGAAACGAGCTACAGCATCCTCCTGCCTGTTTGTACCACCACAGGGGTCTGCTGTTTACCCAACAGAAGGCACTTTCATGCTTTCCCCGCATTTGTGTTTTGACTTTTCTTCCCTTAACAAAGAAGTGTGTGAGCTTTCCTGCCACCACTTGTGTGTGTGTGTGTGTGTGCACGTGCATGCACGTGTGTGAAACTTCACAGCCTTCAGCAGTTTCTGTAGATTTCCTGTAGAAATCTGTAGAAGCCTGGAGCCACAGGCCTTAGGACTGGAGGAGAGTTTTCTCACACAAAGCGCACAGATGCAGAAAGGGCACAAAAGAAGCCATTGCGTTATAGAAAAGGCATCTCTCCACCAAGTGGGAAGGGCCTGATGCTGTTTTTAAATGTTATCGGTCTGCTTCTGGCTGCTCTTTTTCTTGGCCAGAATCTTTCCAGAAGCAATATGGGATAAACTAGCTTCAAATAATAGAGAAGGCCT
The DNA here is from genome assembly GCF_964194135.1 of Talpa europaea. Classification (NCBI taxonomy): domain Eukaryota; kingdom Metazoa; phylum Chordata; class Mammalia; order Eulipotyphla; family Talpidae; genus Talpa; species Talpa europaea. Next base: position 5,445,403 of record NC_140074.1, on the reverse strand, counting down.
CATCATGTCTGTGTGTTTTTCCCACTGCCAAGCCTCATCTTTGTTTTCTGAGAGTGGTGGAATAATACGACTATCCCAAATGACCAGGTATTCCATAAAATTGAATAGAGCTAACTTTGAACTTTTTAAAGTAATTCAAGGGGACAAAAAATGGTGTGTCAATGAGATAAAGCTTAGTTTTCATAGAAAGTCAAAATTAAATAATCGTCTGTTAAGCAGGGACATAACTTTTACACCTTTATTTGACAGGACTTGCTGGTTCTAGAAGAACAAGAGGTGAGTAGTTTTATGAGCTGTTCATCCCCGCTGTGCTCTTTGTCACCCGTGACCGTGAGCATGACTTTTCCTTTCAGTCACACCTCTGCATGGATTGTACAATGTGCATTTAGTATCCCTGAAATACTTGCCAACATGCTTTTTCAAGATATGCTTCAGAATTTTCTATGCAACTATCTGTACAGATATAAAAACAATCCCACTATTTAAAACTGCTTGGAAATTTTCCCATTTTAACCTTGTCATCAGGGTGAGTAATGAGGTTTAAGTGTCCTAAAGGCAGGGTGTTTGCACTTTGCTAGCCCCCTCGATTTACAGAGTGCCATCTTTATCCGTATGTCTCCTCTGCTGCTCTGCTTTTTAAAAATATATCTAGGTAGGGGCTTCCCTGGTGGTGCCAGGGTTAAGATGCAACTTATGAAGCAATCTGCAGCCACTGCAGCACGAGTTTGATTCCTGGCCAGCCAGGGAGCAACCCACATGGCGCAGCAGACCTCTCCTGACTTGCCCACTGGTCCCCTCAGCATTGTACTTCGTCGGTCTGCCTGTTCTGTTCCCCACTCTGTCTCTGGTGAATCCTCTCACCCCCCCCCACACCTCTGGCCTGTACCCCAGCTCATGTATGCATAAATAGATGGATCTTTGGGGGAAAAAATGTATCTAGGTAGATAATGAACACAGGGAAATAACCCAAATATTATCCACAGCAATTGAGTAGAAAATTACAGCCATGTCTCATCCAAAAGCCACTCCTACCGGCACTTCTCCAGAACAGATCCCTAGGACACACATTTCCCAGCACCCCCACCGCAGCTCCCTGATCCCTGACCCACCCATCATCTCTGCTTTCCACCCTTCTACGCCATTCCTCATATAGTACCGAAATGGCCTTTGACAGGCATGTCAAATCGGGCCACCCTAATGACTTCCCAACCCACTCCTTGGAAATCTCCAAATCCTCCCCAGGGCTGGTTCAGCCCTGCAGGAGCTGGTGGTGCTACCCTCACCCTCTGAGCCACACTAACACGTGACTGTCTGTCCTTCCACCTCCCCGGGAAAGCCTGTGGTTCCCAATCAGAGGATGCTCCCCCTGAGAGCGGCTCGAAGGTCACTCCCTCACTTGCTTAGATCTCTGCTCAGAGAGTCCTTCCTTTATACGGTACAGTGCTCGGTCAATGGCACAGGACTGCCCTTGGCCTGCTGGCTGTCAGCTTCCCTGGGCCTGGGCCCCTGGCAGTATGTCGGTTTGTTCCTTTTGCCCCATGGTTCTCAAAATGGGGTCCCTGGACCAGCAGCATTGGCATCACTTGGGAACTTGTTGGGAATACAAGTGCTTGGGTCCTGCCCAGAACACCGCATGAAGGCGCTGAGTGGGACCCAGCAGCCTCGATTCTAACAGGCCCCCAGGTGATGGAGGTGCTTTTTCAGGGACCCCTGAGAACGGAGAGGTGCTGACATTCTGGAGACGTGCGATTCTTGTCGTCATTTCCAAAGTAAAGGAAAGCTAGAGCATGTAGAAAGGAGATAGAAATCCCTGACAAAATTCCAGTAAATTTACCAAAAACTAGTTTGGGCAGAAGAGGTGATTACTTGGTGGCAACTTGTATATTTTATCTGACCTGTTCTGTTTCTTTTCTTATTTATTAACACACAAGTGTGCCGTCTTTATCAGTCCTCTCTGCCAGTATGACTGGTGACTCAAAGGAAAGGGGCCCTGTCCTGTCCCTCCTTCATGGGACTTACATTTGAGTGGTAGAAACAGACAAATAAGCAAGTTCGATGAAAGAGTTAGAATGTGAATGTGCGTGCAGACGATGAACAAGGTGCTTGTGATGGAGAATGATGGGGGGCGGTGACTTTATGGAGGGACAGCAGCAAAGGCCTCTGAAACTGACATTTGAGATCTGCATGATGTAGGAGCTGAAGGGGGTCCAGGTGGAGGGGTCTGCTGGGTGTGTCCTCCCTCCTGCTTACTCTGAAGAGAAAACTAGCTCCCGGTGGTGTGTGGGTGCCCTTCCCGTGTGTTGGGACAGAAAAACGTCAAGAAGCCTAACCTGGGACTCTTAAACCCTGGCAGTCTGCCTTGACATCCCTTGACCTCTGACCCATTGGCCAGTGCTTGAAACACGCTTGTCCCCTGTCTACCCCAGAACACCCCTAGGCTGCCTTGCAAAGGTTGATTCTCTTCCAGCCTCAGATGTTTGTTATTATGAAATATTTCAGGCAGACAAAATAAGTATAAAGAATAATGTAAACGGGGCCTCCCCGGTGGCGCAGCGGTTGAGTGCTGGGTTGCGAAGCTGCCCGCGGCCTCTGCAGTGCCGGTTCGTTCCCCGGCTGCTCCCCGGCCACCGGAGGAGGGTCCCGCATGGCGCGCACACCTCTCCTGCCACCCGCTGCTCCCCTCAGCAGTGTGTGTACCTCGGTCCTTCTGCCTGCTCTGCTCCCCGCTCTGGCTCTGGTGAATTCTCTCACCCTCCCGCACCTCTGACTGTACCCAGTGCTTGTATAAATAAATAAATAAATAAATCTTAAAAAAAAAAAAGAATAATGTAATGAAGACCTATAAATCCACTACCCAGCTTAAGAGGAAAAAAAAAAAAAAGAAAACATTAACTACACAGTCGAGCTCCCTGGTTCTGTTCTCTCTCTTCCACCCTCCCCTATAAAAGCCGTTTTTCGCAATTGGTGTTTATCATTCTCACAGGATCCAATTTTTATCCAGTGCTTAAAGTCAAGAATAGTAGAGTGAACATTTCTACTGGATAATTCTTGATTGGCTTTTTAACTTCACATCTGTTTGTTGACTCCTTGAGATTAAAATATCTTTAGGAAATGGGGAAATGAGGCTTTGGAATAAATTGCCTGCACTTTCTACTTCTGTATCTCCGAGTCCTCACACTTTGAGCCCAAGATCGCGATATTAAGCTGTGAGCTTTGCTCTGCTCCACTGCCAGGGGTGTGGCTGCTGCTGGCTTGAGCAGTACAAGGTGCAGCTCTGCGAGCTGCTGTTTGGCCACAGAATGGACCTGGCATCCTGCAGGCACCATTACAAATGAAATTACAAATGAACTCACACAAAAGCGTAGTGTCCTGCTTTTTTTCCTCTGTAAGCTATAAAAATCAATAAAAAGTGAAGGAATGATTGTCTTTCATATGGTTAACATCAAAACGGAGGACGTAAGCCCCCTAGGATCCATTCTGGCCATGGGATTCTTTATTTAGCAGACTGGTTCTCACACACATCACCGGCGTCTCATGGCCGCCTCGGCGCTCGTGATGAAATTAACCCTGACATCCTGTCTTGTCTTATCCTAAGGGCTCTGTGAATTTCAAGTTCGGGGTTCTTTTTGCCAAAGACGGGCAGCTCACTGATGATGAGATGTTTAGCAATGGTGAGTGTCTCCCCCGCTTTCCCCAAGCACAACCCCTTTGCTGCAGTTTTGACAACCCAGAAGCTACATGTGGGCCAAGTTGTAGTCTTTAATACAAAAAAACAGCCCATTGTTTTGTGAAGTCGTAGGGTAAATTTTTGGGGTCAATTTTGAGGGGCAGGCATTGCCCCGTTTCATTCATTTGTTCATTTGACAAATACTTATTAATGACCTGCCTTGTGCAAGGCCTGGCACCGGAGATAGTGTCACCGGCCAGCACATGGCATTTGGCTACTCTGCTCCTGCACCTTCTCCTTAGAATGAAAGCTATTTCTTTATGGCTAGGAGGCTTATAAAATGGTTATTATGTTTATATATTATAAAATATGAACACATTATAGAATGGTGAAGTAACAGGAAAAAGCATCTCCCTGTTACTATCCCCAGGAGGGTCATGTTAAACGCCTGCATGTTGTGAATGGAGCGGGGGTGAGGTTTTCACCTGGCAACATGTCATTTTGTGACACCCGTAACCCCAGTCTGGCAGCTGCAGGGTGGGTTGACCTGGTTCTGCAGTTTTCCTTTCCTTGGGTTCCTGGGGGTTGTGGAAGCTTCTGCACTGTCTCCAAGGAGGACCCAGGTCACTATGTCTGTTGGCCTGCTGGGCACATCTGCAGAGCTCGCTAGTTTTCAGGTGATTTCAGCAGGCAGTGAGGACACGTTGACACCCACACGCTGGCCCAACTTGTCTCCCCCTACAGAAGTCGGAAGTGACGCTTTTCAAAAATTTTTACATCTCCTGGGTGACACAATCACCCTAAAGGGCTGGACAGGCTACCGCGGCGGTCTGGACACCAAAAGTAAGCTTGCTCTGAAACCGACCTGCGGGCTTGGTGTCTGCATGGCTCTGCTGCTCGGTCTGATTTGTATTTGCACGTAAACCCGGGGTGGGAGCAGGGAGGGACAGAGAAGAGGGGAGTGGAGCTTCACATGGGCCCCCACGGCATCGCTGGACACTTGGGTGCTCCATGGAGCTTTGCCAGCCCTCACAGCCCCGGGGTGAGGGGGCGTGGTCTGCCGTGGACCCTCACTACTGAGCACCATGTGTGCCAGGACTGGGTTCCCGGGATGTTAATGGATAAGCCAGCATGGTCCCCACCTTTGTAGGGGTGACTTAATAACAGATGCAGGGTGAGGCATGTGGCCCCAGAGATCAGGTCCAGCTTTATTCCACAAGCTCCAGTGCATTTGGGGCGCCGAAGCCTGCATGTTCCTCATCCCCCATCGGCAACTCTCAGCATCCCTGCTAGGGTCACAGCTACCATCTGTCAGGCTGTGCTGAGGCCAGGCCTTCTGCTCAGCACTTGACAGGCCTGTGGAGGCCTCCCCACACCCCGTGGAGGGAGACACTATTGTGACCCCATCTTCAGGTGAAGAAACCGACACTCAGAGAAAAGTGAGGTGACTTGTCAAGTGTAAGGTAGCTGATGAGAACTCGAGCCCAAGTCTGCCTGACCCCAGAGCCCAGGCTTTCATCCTTAGTCCTGGCAGTAGTGTGTTCTGCATGCCAGCTTGAGTTCATTCTGTCCCAAAGCCAGCCGTAAGTGGAAGGCCAGGACTTGTAACATGCTCTCCTCTTTAGCCCAGCCCATGCTCTCCTCGAGGTAGGCGTGAACAGGGCAGCAGGTGAGCTGGGAGAGAAGAAGCATCTGTCTCTCCTCACAGGCAGAAGCCTCGCGCCAGCTGGAACGTGACCCTTACTGTGGCTTCCCCAACAGTGGAATCTGGTGGCGAATCCAGAACCATCATGGGGATGTACTAACTGTGTGCTCTATCCCCCCAGCCTGCACATGTGCTCTCAAGAGTCTCTGTGCCCCTACACGGTTTTTGTGTCTTACAGACGATACCACAGGGATAAGTTCCGTTTATACTGTGTACCAAGGGCATGAGATCATGTTCCACGTTTCTACCATGTTGCCATATTCCAAAGAGAACAAACAGCAGGTAGGTGTGGCCCGCCCGCACCGTGGCCTGAACGTGGAGCAGGTGGCCTTGTGGTTTCATAGAGTTAGGTAGAGACCACAGTGTTCACCTCCGGGCTGCATCTCAGGCATAGTTTAGGGATGTTGTGGATTGTCTGTATCTCTGGACTTTCAGCAAGCCTTGGGACGCGAGCCTCACCTTAGCTGAATAAAGGATGGAAGGTAACAGTGTGCGCATGTGTTTCCACACGCCTGGGCTTGGGTCCAGACTCCCGAGACACTGCTCTGCATACCCGTTGTCTTTTCCTGTGACGTCTCTCCATGAGTCCCGCGTCTGTCAGCTAAGACTGTTGCACATAACCTCACTGAGTCCCGGGTCAGCATTGGTGGATCACTGCAGGGCTGGCCACTGGGGGTCTATGTGGCTCTGCCTTGGGAAAAAATACCTGAGACTCCTCACCCACCCAGAGATGGGCCATTTCCAGGGGAAGAATTTCCCCTTTGTTGGAGTTTAGACACGTGCTGTTTTTTTAACGGTTGGGGGAGGGGGTCTCCCTTTAACTTTTATTAGATTCTTGTCCCTTTTCTACCCACTAAGCATCTGGATCAATAAACATACGCACAGACAGTTGTTTAGCAGCTGAGAAATGCGAGCCTAGAGAGGGTCCATGACAGCCTAAGAGTTTTTTTCTGAGCACTTGGAATTCTTATTTCAACAATGCCCCAGTCAAGGGGAGAGATTCAGAGCATTCAGAACACAGATTCTTAAATGTTGGCAGCCTTGGGGTGGAAGGCACTTGGGGGACCTGGCAGAGATGGGCCAGAAGTGCCTGGTGGTTGGAGCTGGAACCAGTTGCTGGTGGGTGATCTTGCGGGCGACGGAGACCCAGTGGGATTTTAGAAGCTCATTCTGGCTTTAGCAGGCTGCCTCTGGGAATGCGCAGGCTGAAGCAAAGTACCTCAGCCCAGGGAGGCGGCTTCCATGGCCCAGAGTTCCGTTCTGCAAGACGTCTTCTTCCCTCGGCTGAGGACTCGTACAGTATGGCTGCCAGGCTCCTGGGAGCTTGGGTCACAGGGAGGAGCCGTACCAAACCAGCCTTCCCAGTCATCATGAATTTTATTGACCTCTTTTATCTCAGCAGTTATGCCCGAAAAATTTTACTGGAATTTTTCATAATCCTCCTCCTCCCAACACCACCCCTTTTAGCCCTGCACCCTCCCCAAATTGCCATGTCCTCTGACAGAGGGGCTCTTGCCCAAGACAGGAGGGAGGAATATGGCCATCAGTCTTTGCCAGCTAAAAGGTCTTCAGCCTTGTCCTTTGGAGAGGGCCATTAGCATGGTAAAGCATTACCGCACTCGCCGGCCATGCTGAGCTGTCCCGGAGGGACCCTGCTTCTCCACCTCTTGGCTGGTTCCATGGAGGGGTGTTTGGGTCTTCCGCTTGCCCAAGCGTGAGGAAATGTGAAGAAAATCAAAGCTATTTGATTTTGTCTCTATTACTAGGAAGATAGTGTAGGAGGGGAGAGAGACAAGGAAATGCAGAAGGATATTGAATCTTACCTGCCTAACGGGGGAGAGCAGAAAAGACTGCTAGCTGGACCTCTCTGTACCTGCCCTGGGCTCTGCAGGCCTAAGGTAACAGTCACAGAGTCCAGGCCAGCCTAGCTCATTCGATCTCAGGGCATCTCTGACCATTAAGCACAGGTCTCCATAGGGGCCGGCAGACTGTGGCCCAAGGGCTGATCTGTCCTGCTGCCCGTTTTGTTCGTGTTACTGGGACTCAACTGTGCCCGTTCATTTGTGCCTTATCTGTGGCTGCTTTTGCAACGGCTGTGTGGTTGCAAAAAGACAAGATGGTCCACAAGCTGAAAATATTTACTGTCAGCCCTTTAGCAAAAAAACTTTGCTAACCACAGGCCTATGAGGTCACTTTGGAAAGGTCACCTGGGGTCAAACTAGATAGGGCCATTTTCCTCACCAAGTATATCCTTCAGAATCCGCTAAGGCATTCATGAAAGTTTACATGTGTGAGCCCCATCTCCAGGGAATTGTTTGGGGGCCTGGAATGCCAAGCAAGGAGATGATGGTTGAAGGTGAGCACGGGTAGGCAGGGGGAAATACAAGCGTGGATTGGGAGAGGAGCAGAGGAGGTGGCTCGGGAGGCCAGAGGCGGGGCTGGTAAAACCGGAAGGCGAGAGGTTGACAGTGACCAAAGTCCGGGACTCTGGGTGCTTGTGGCTGGTCGCACCGCCACATTTTTCAGCTCCGTGAATGTGCCGCCTCGGGGTGACCTCCTCACGGTGTTATTTATGCTCCCACCCAGGTGGAAAGGAAGCGCCACATCGGGAACGATATCGTCGCCATCGTGTTCCAGGAAGGAGAGGAGCCGTCCCCCGCCTTCAAACCTTCCATGATCCGCTCCCACTTCACACGTATCCTGGGCCTTTGGCAACGCTCCGGCTTCGCGAGCTCGCAGCCTTGTTTTGCGTTCTCGAGTCTTAGATCCACTGCCTTGGGATTCCCCACATCTTCGCATTTCCCCTTCCCGACTCACATCACTGGAGTGGTGGGTGGCTTAGTTCTCAGAGTTCTGACTTCTGAAATATCTTCCCTTTCCTCAGATTGTCTATAAAGTGAGAGAAACTTCCCACCGTGTACCCATAATAAATGAACTAGGGGGATTATAGTGAATCCTCTGAGAAATTTGCTTCAGGTAGAAAAACGTACAAGTAAGGTAAAAGACAAAATGATTTTTCTTTATTGATTCCAAGTCCTGCTAATAGCTGCTCCAGTGCCGTCTCTTGACATCTGAGGAATGATAGTTAATCCTATTTTTACCTGCTTCCCCCGTCGCTGTTGAGCCCGTGTTGCCGTGAAGTCCTGCGGGAGCTCTCCATAACATCCACGCTCAGCTTGGTCAGGCGGGGGAGGGACATGCGTGTGGCCACCCGGGCCGAGACCTGTTCTGACCCCATTGCTTTGGCTTGGACAGGCTTAGACGGTGAGCCCAGGGGTGGTTCCTGTACAGGTTGGCATTACCAGGAGCGGCAGCTAATGGCACTTTCAGAATCAATTCTGGTCTAATGACTCACGTTCCCTGGAGAGTGCAGTAAAACATCCGGACACAGCCCATGGGACTCCCTGTGTCTGAGAGCGGGTTGCGGTTGCCATGTGTCCTCTGACTTGTTTCTTGTGACCTGTGTAGATGTGAGTTTTTAAAACTTGAATGTTGCCAAATGTCTTCCCTGAGGACGGAAGAAAACGAGTTTGCCCCTGCACTTAAATAATAATTTTTTTGGCTCTCATTCCTCTTACTAAGTGATCTCTTACTCTAATCCCTGGGATTTAGGATCCCCATTTCCTCTCCCACTGCAGTTCTTATAGAACAACAGACTCCTGCAGGTACAAGGGAGAAGAGGTGAGAGGGGCTTTGTAAGGGACCAAGCGGCCATCATTATTTTTCAATTTCCTTAGTGTGAGTATTAGATTTGTGGCTGGGCCCACTTGTTTCTGGGCCCAGCACAGTTCCTGCCCTAGCTCTGGAGATGGAAGACTTTGAGAGACTGATGGCTCACTAGCCCTGGGGAAGGAACGCCTCTGGGAGGAGGAGGAGCAGAGGAAGAAGTAAGCTGGTGGAGGCAGCACACCCCACCCCAAACAGCAGAGGAAAGTCTCCCCTCAGGCTGCCATCAGCCCCACTGGTTTGGTTCCCCTTGTTCTGTCTCCCCAAGCCGAAAAGAGCGAGAGCAGGTGCATGTTGGAAACATTTAAATTGCCCTTCTTTTCGGGATGTGTGACATGAAACGGGGCTGCTTTCACTTTGGGGCTGTGTTAGTGCTTCTAGGCAAGAGCATTGATCACGTTGCTTTGTTGGCCGCTTAGTGGCCTAAGAGCTTCTGCATTTATATTGCTTTTCTGACATCTTTGGAGACTGGCCTTTGGCCCATTTCCTGAAGGATGAGCATGCAGAGCTAGAACTCAAGGTTCCCTCCCCACCTAAGAGCGACAGGTGCCCTGACCCCAAAGTGCAGGTCTAGGTGATTCTGCCCAAGGGGTTTTTCAAAACACAACCTATTGGCTGTGAGTTGGGGTTGTTTGTTAATCTCCTTAACCATCACCACAGATATTTTTGCCTTAGTGAGATATGATCAACAAAATGACAATTACAGGTAGGTAATGACTTCCTCTCCGTGGCTTACTCAACTTCTCATGTTCACTTGTTGATTTGGTATTGATTGGGGGGGCTATTGATTTGCATATTTCTTGATTGATTTGATATTCATGTCCTCACCTTATATAACTTTCTTCATGCCCATCATCTCTGGGGGAAATATGCTCCCTATAGTGTTGCTCTGAGCCACAGACCCAGGGTCCAGGGTAGCTTATGGGACTTGATGGTGGGCACAAATGGGATCTGTCTGATCCTGACCCAATCGCCCGCTTTCATAGACTAATCCATCTCTGCTTAAAAAATTAATCTCTTAAAAGTTCTCATGCTTGAAGAGAGCATGAACTTTGAACCAAGTACATTTAGGTTAGAATCCCAACTCTGTCACTTGCTAACCTTCCAGCTTTGAAGCAAAGAGTTTATCTCCCGAGCCACAGGCTTGATCTGTAGAATGCAGGTCAGGATGCCCCCTTGGCAGAGTGGGAGGGAGCCAGTCAGTGCTGTGTCTGCAGATGCCTAGCATGCTGCCTGGTGCAGTGGGTGCCCCGTGGAGGCCTTTGCTGTCATCCCTGGGGTGCCTGCCCTGGCCTACCGCTGGGCGGGTCAGACCTCAAGGGACTCGGGAAGAGCTGGGCTCCGCCTGTGGCAATTAGGAGGGGAGCCTTGGGGCAGCCCGGGCTCTGGTGCAGCCAGAAAAGCTGCTCCTGGGCAATGAATATTCCTACCACATCGCCCAGGCAACCAGGCAGATGTGAGGTCAAAGTATTGATGATCCTTGAAGAAAAGCCAATAACTCTGAAATGTTCTCCGTGCAGGCTGAAGATATTTTCCGAAGAGAGCGTACCCCTCTTTGGCCCCCCCTTGCCATCCCCACCGGTGTTTACAGACCACCAGGAATTCAGGGACTTTTTGCTCGTGAAATGTGAGTCTCAGTTTTGAGGTCTTCTTGTGACTTGTTCTACATGAGAACACAATTCCCCCAGGATGCCGTGTAAGGAATACCACTGTGTGCGGGCCTGTACTCTGCGTGCTCTTCGCGGGCACGGCTGCCTCCCGGCTGAGCGGGACAGGCCCCAGGTCCTGCCGGCCCGGCGCCCGGGCTCCCCGACGGCCGTTTTGGAATCTCTGCTTATACTTGTATCTGTGTGTTTGTCAGAGTGGGAAGCCGGTGGGGCAGAGAGTGGTTCTGGTCATATCTCAGGGATGGGAAGAGTTGTCACGGGGTGTATGTGTGTGAGAGACAGGAAGGGAAAGAGACGGACAGACAGACAGTCAGAAGATGAATGTGCTGTGTGAGGGACCTGGCAGCTTGTGAGAGTATGCATTTTAGCTCCCCCAATAACACGCAAATACCTGACCCTGAGTCCCCACCCTCTACACCCTAAGAGCTGTTCCCCCCACCAGCACATGGAGACTATCTCAGAAATGCTTGTCCCCAAGAAGTTAGTTTTTCAGCCTGTGAGCACTGTCCTTCCTTTGCCCTCATTATGGGAAAAATCACACTTCGTATTTATTCTGCTCAGAGTGCCAAGCCCTGTGCTAACTCTGTGTTATCTCATTAAAATCCTTGAGATAGCTTTAGAAGGAGATGCAGTTATACCCCATATAATAATACGGGGTAGAAAACTTAGGCCACCAAGAAGCTAAATGATTTGCAGAGTACATGGAGCGCAGTGCTGCTGGGACCCAACCCTTAGCTGCCGCCTGGCCTCGGGGGCACTCTAGATCCTGTGCTCGTGCTGCATGGCCCAGGTGTGTGCCACCATGAAACTGCTAGCATTTTTCTGGAAGAAACTTCCATCAGGGGCTAAGCACCCCAGCACTCTGCTTAGATAGATGTTATGATTTCTAACAAAATGCACAAATGTATATTTAATCTTACTGAACGGCATGCTGGTGTTTGCTCCTTGTGTTGGTGGATGGGGGGTGGGGGGGTGGGTAGGTAGTAAGTGGGTGAGTGGCTGATGGGAGCACACTGGGTATGTGCTAGTGACGTCGTCAAGTAATTAGATAAAACTCTGCCCAGGGAATCTGCAGTGTAACAGGAAAAGTAAGGTAGACAAACCTGTGGGCTCTGTGGGCTTGTGTAGAGGACTTTAGAGTTTTTAAGGGTCTTCCTTGAAGGAAGGGTAACATATGCATTGGGAAAGTGGGGAGCATTCACTATGAAGAGTTTCCTTAAGAAAGGCATTCTTCAATCACATGTTAATATTTGTTATTCCCTTTATAACTTGATTTATTTTTAGTAATTAATGGTGAAAAAGCCACTTTGGAAACCCCAACATTTGCCCAGAAACGGCGACGTACTCTGGATATGTTGATTCGATCCTTACACCAGGATCTGATGCCGGATTTACACAAGGTAACTCTCGTCTGTCTCCTGGGGTCTCAGTAGAGAACACAAGTCCTTGTAATGAGTCCTGGTTAGAAAAGTCCAGAAGTCACCTTGGTCCTTGCTGTCCAGACCAGGCTGTGGCCTGTGGGGGCCAACGTACTCTCCTGTCACCACATGAAGGAGGGATGCTGAGTGTCCACGTCAGGAGCGTGACTCTCCTAAAACCAGGGCCCACAGAGATGGAGGTGCAGGCCAGGGCCGTGGGTGTCAACCACTTATCCCTGGGGCACTGGAGAGTGCTATTGGGGTGCATCTGTCCTTGGCAGTACTGCTCAGCATGACCAGGCCACAGAGATGATAGACAGCAAAAGGCAAGGGTCTTGCAGAGAGTGTAGTCTCTCTGTAAGGTTTTCTGCAGACTGACTGGCTAACCCCATGTTCAGACACTGAAACAAGCATTCACATTAGCGGAAAATCCACTCCATGGGCATAGGCTGGAGGAGAGCCAGCGCCTCCAGGGGCACCCGTGTATTCTCTCTGGGAGCCCCCAGACTCAGGGTGAGCTCTCCAGCAGCAGGGATTTGCTTATGCAGGCAAAACCATCATTGTTTAGAAGCATTTCCCAAGTTAACAAGGAAGCACAGAGCAAGCAAGGAGACTCCCTGGGACTCACACGAGGTCCCGCAGGAAATCGCTATTAGGTGTGTAAATAATGCAGCGTCGGGGTCCAGATGCTGGCCCGGGGAGGACGAAGAATACTGAATGAGCCAGCGCCCCTGCAGCCCTTCCCCTCCGGCGCAGCGACCACCACCATGTCACAGCCCCCTGACAACCTCCAGGGACACACCCAGACCAAGCCTGGGCCCCAAAGAGCGAACCATACCCAGTAATCTGTCCGTTCCTTTCTCTGCTGAGGTCAAGGAAGGGTGCAGAGACGTGCCAAGACGAGCACCTGACGTCCCTCCAACTGGAGGGGCTAGCTGTTGCCTGGCTGCCTCAGGTGGCCCTTCCCCAACCCCAGCTGAGACCAACCCCCTGTTAAATGCTCTTAACCCCTCCACATGCTTCCCCTCCTTAGAGAGCACCCCAGGTGCCAGTCTGTGCCCCCTGTTAAACTCTGCTCCACAAGGGCACAGACTGTGTACATCACCTCCCCCAAATCTGGCCAAGTAGTGGGTGCTTATTCAGACTCGCCAGCTCAATGAGTGTCCCGATTCTCTGACAGAGAACTGACATCCACTGAGTTTGTGCCAAGCACTTTACACGCATCCACTCTGCCCTCTGACACACCTGGGGACAACTGCTAGTCACACGGAGTCACTGAGATCCACAGTTACTGAACGTGCCCCGAAGTGACCCTCAGGGCCACGGCATTGCCCCACTCCAGGGGTGCCATTTGCACAGACTTCAGTACGTCGTATTCTAGGGGTGCCACTCCCTGAGAACGGCATCCCTGGAGCTGTGTGATGTGATGGCCCAGATCAAGCAACGGCAAGTTGAGAAGCGCTAAGCTACCAGTTGGCCTGATTTCAAAGTCCCTGCGCTCAGCCACCTCCCAGGCTGCCTGCGCCTGTTGGGCCATCGTCCCTGGCACCTAACAGGTGGGCGAGGCATGCAGGGGGTAGAGTAGGCCAGTCAGGCAAGTAGGTGTGTCATTCAGAGAAGCCAAAGGATGAGACTTGACAACCATTTGTGGATTCATAATTTGTTTTTCTTTTTTAGAACATGCTTAATAGACGGTCTTTTAGTGACGTCTTGCCCGAATCACCCAAGTCAGCACGGAAGAAAGAAGAGGCCCGCCAGGCAGAGTTTGTTAGGATAGGGCAGGTGGGTTTTACTCTGAAACTTTTTTTTTTTTTTTTGCAAGACATAGAGCTGTGAGCCCCATCCAAACGAGGTGGCCCTTGTGCAAAGAATTTTGTTTGCACGCTCCTGGAGGAGCTCTGCACTATCTCCCGGGGTTACTGGGGACACCATGAGAGAATTTTGATAACCACAGAGGCGTCGTTCACCGCATGCATGAGGGAGAGACAAGCACTCCGCATGGGAAGGCTAGTGATGAGAGCAAGAGGCTGGAGGGCCCTGGCTGACTCCCTCCTGCCATCCGCCTGCCTCCTAGGAATTTTCTGAAGAGCGGGGAGACGGTTTTGGAACAGCGCCTCAGACACTTCCCTGCAGGAGTAGCACAGAATGTGCCCCTGCCACCCGGGCGCAGCAGTCATAAAGGGGCTGCCGACACACTTCTTCCCCACTGTAGAGGAGTCACCTCCACCTTGGCCTTGCTCCCACGCAACACTAGTGTTTCTCAGTTTGGGGAGGTGACGCTGGTCCCATGTCACAGCAGGTGGAAGGGGGCAGGCTACAGAGGAGATCTGACCTGAGGGCAGAGAGCAAGCCAGGCAGGAAGGCGAGGGGAGCTCCTGTGAGGGAGGAAGGCTCAGAGGCAAGAATGGTGTTTGCTCCAGGGCCTCTCAGACACGTCCTTGTTAAAGACACCCAACTCACCTTCAGAGATTCTGACTCAGGGAGTTTGAGAAGGCACCTGAAGATTCTTGTCAGTGCTCACAGTTTGGCAATAACACCACTGGTACATGGATGACTTGACATGACAGGATGTATGGGGTCGTCAGGATTCACCTGCCTCGCCCGACCACCTTCCTCCCTTTCTTCAGAGATATGCAGTGTGGCAACCTGAGGCTTTCCTCTAAAATTGCTCCTTTTTTAAATTTCAAGTCATAATGTTCTCCTACTGCTTGATAACAAACTTTAAAAGAGATCTCTTTTCTGCAAGGCACTAAAACTGAAATCCATCGTGCGAGGGGACGCTCCATCTAGCTTGGCGGCTTCAGGAATCTGCAAAAAAGAGGTGAGCTGATGACACTTCAAGTTCAAACGTGAATACATTTGTTTTTGAGACTCTTGGAAAGAAGTTTGTGGGACAGGAGGAGGAAGAGCATGGCCACTGGGGAGTCCTCAGGGGCAGCCCCAGGTAAAGATGGGTAGGCATTAACACGCCTCCCTGTTTGCACAGAAGGGCGTGAGGTGCCCTCTTGTGCTGATGTGAAGTGGGGCTACCACACTGGTGCTCAGGCAGCCAGTTCCAGACTCTCCTCAAGCTCGAGTGCCTGAACATGGCCTGGCCATCTTGACCACATGCATGTTCTGGCCAGGAGCTCTGGGGCCGGGTCATGACACTACATTTCTAACAAGCTCGCAGGTGGGGGCTGTGGAGCTGACATGCACACACTAGAACACACTCTAGAGCAGGGCTTCTCAAGCTCCAGTGTGTACTAGAATCATCCCCCGGGGACGTCCTGATTCAGCAGATGCCCATGGCCCTGAGACTCTGCATTGCTAACGAGTGCCCCCACGATGCTGATGCTGCTGGTGCAGGGACCACAGATAGGAAGCTACTGCTTTCTTTGGCGTCCATTCGGCCAAAAATTCTGTGGCCTTTGTATCCTCTTCTTATGTCTTCTTTCCGTGGAAAAAGAACTAGGTGATAATGAAGAACAGAGGTGGGGGAAGTGGGGAGAAGTTGCAGCAGGGATTGGCTGCCGGCCTGCTTCTATATGGTGAAGCAACACACTGTGCTGAATTGTGCCTAGATTTAAACATGTCCAAGTCAGCTCCATGGAAATCATTCACAGACAGCACATCCCAGAGATGTGTCCCTTGTAAAAGAGAAAAAAATACGTTCCTTTACTTCAGCGATTGAGGTTTAGATGATCTGTGTGTGAGTTGAAGAACCTACATGCTTTGAAGTCTGTTTTCAGAAAAAGGATGAGCTCGAAACACAAGCAAAGCTAAAATCCACTTAGGACTAGGCTGGTGGCAAAGCATCTTTCCCAAGGTTGCAGACATTTCCGCTATCTGCTTGTGGGAGTTTGTGGTGTTGCCAGGCACTGGATAGACACAAATTCCAATGTGATTTAGCGACCTTCCTACTAAGAATGTCTCAGCCAACATTAAAACTAAAGTCTGCGAAACTGTAACTTGTCACCAGTGAGCAACAAGGAAAGTGCTTCCGTCTTTTGGATCAGCTCCTGATCTCCTCCCAGTGGCCATCTGGAAAAGATGCTGGAGATTGTGGTCCATGTGCTGCTCCCAGAGAGTCCTGGTTCCCAAGAGTGGGCTCCAGCAAGCTCCTGGCGGCCCCCGTTTCTCGAGCTCTGCTCATGAGCTTGAGGAGCCAGCGGAGGGTGCTGCACCCGGGCAGAAAGGTCTGAAGACTGTGTGCTCCCCCCCCTGCAGAACCTGCGCCCAGCCCCTCACTGGGCACGGGGCCATCCAGTGCAGTGACAATCACCATCCATCCTCAGGCCACAGATCTGCAGGTCGGGTCAGACTCATGTTGCTAACGCTGCATATAAGATGTCCTCATACATGGCAAAGAGCCCCAACACACACGCACACCCCCACACACGCACCCCCACACACACCAGCCTAAGATGTCCTCAGACATGGCAAAGAGCCCCAACACACACACACACACACCCCAGCCCATTGAAATGTACAAGTGGCATATAACCATAACATTTTGACTACAACTTCAGGGTATCATAGCCCCTCCCCAACCCACCCCTTCTCCCGTGAGCCCTGTGTGGGTCCCGTAGGACACTTATATCTTCCAGGTTGAGAGCCTTGCTCTGAACTGTGTCCTTGGCTCAGAGGACTAAGAATTGGTTCTTCGGTCTTGGTGTCACCTAATGCTCTGATGTCTCTGTCTCTCTCCCGGTGGGCATTTGTACTAGTCTGGCTTTCTCAGATTCTACTGTAAGTCACACATCCAGAAATCTTAGGGTATGCCCTTCTAGTGAATGACCTGCAACTGTGAAGGCCTATTTCACTTTATAAAATGCTTTCACATTTATTCTTTTTTTTTTTTTTTGGGCAACATATGCTTCACATTTATTCTTTATGTAGTCCAACTCAAATACTCCTTTTGAAGATGGCGGGTTTCTGAAAGGGCGCGCGTTCTTTTCTATTTAGCAGGAAGACAGTATTTATGCTCATGCCGTCTACCCACATGACACTATTGGGGGTGCCCATAGGACCATCGCTTCTACTTTAAAAATGTGAGCACGTGTCCACCACTTGGGTACAAACACCCCTACACACGCTCACACGGGCAGGATATCTGATGGAGAGTAAAAGTGAAGATAGAAGACTTTGATGAGTATCTGGAAATCCCCAGATACCATCACTGTCCTTTGAGGCCAAGCCATCCATGTGCTTTGGAAGGAAGTTACTGGTTCTGTTGAAAATGCCCATTATTCTGGTGACGAAGACCCCAGCAGTCACCGTCCGCTGACCCCACGCAGCCACCCACAGCTCCAGGTGGCTGGCCTGAAAATGGGCGAGGGCCCAAGTGGCAGGTTTCCGCCCCAGCTCTCACCGCATTCCTGCACACAGATGTTATTTTTTCTTTCAGATTTCATAGCCTTGAAGTGAGTAAGCCTTCCAGGTTGAGACACTGTCCACTCCATGTGTTGCTTCCGCTTTATCACTTTGCTGAATTAGCAACACAAGAATCTGACTATTTGATAGTTTTCTGGGACTTCCTTTTAGGGTAAACTAACATGAATACTCCAAAAAAGCAGGTATCCTTGGGTCCAACCTCTAGGTGTTAAAAAAAGATGTTTGCTTAGGAAACCCAACCCGGTGCTTCTGTTGGCCCCGAGGGCCGTTAGATTCTGACCACACAAGACAGCACGGGGTGTCCCAAATGACAATCCACTCTCCTCCTTTGAGCACAGATTTGAAAGGAATCTTTGCTCCTTAGACAGGTAACTGAGTCTGGACCCGCTGAGCATCCAGGGTTGGGGGCTGCTGTGCTGCTATGGTGGGCGGTGAGTCCGCTGGGTGGCTGGTGCGCGCCTCCCCACGCTCACTTCCCGTCCTTGTCTTCCAGCCTTGGGAGCCCCAGTGCTTCTGCAGCAGCTTCCCTCACGAGGCCGTGTGTGCGGATCCCTGGGGCCAGGCCTTGCTGGTTTCCACGGACGCCGGCGTCTTGCTAGTGGATGGTTAGTGAGTAGCTGCTCCTTCCTCTCTCTTTGTGTAAACGCCTTATGTCCAAGATGGACGATCGCCAGCCACTCCTTTTATTTAAATGCCGTCTGAGGTGGGGTTAGCGAATGTCTCTCCTTGCAAGGTGAGCGCCTGCTTTCAGGGCCAGCAGAGAAACAACCTGAGCCAGCAAATCCCACAGCTGGCTCGGCTGACAGCTCAGGCCATCGGGTCTCTGATCAGTCCGCAGCTGGGGGTGACCTTCATGACAAATATTGATCATGATGCCAACATTTGGCCTTAAGTCGACAAGGACATGTGATTATTTAGGCACATGGTCTCCCTCAGAGTCCTTTTTGTTGTTTTTAAAGTTTCTAACTTGAAAAGTACGTGGTGTCCAAAACAAACAAAAATCTTAGATCAACAATAAAAACAAAAAGATTCTGATGAGGAGACAGGTTTCAACTCAATATAAAATCGAACTTTTTGAGAGCCAAGTGGATCGCCCACCTGGGAAGGGTCAGCCCCCCACTTCCCCAGAGAGGAAGCTGTTGAGGCAGCTCAGCCTCTGGTGGGGGTTTAATTTAGACTCAAGGTCCCTTCCAGTAGGAGGATCGTTTGGATGAGTCCAGACTCCTAGTGAATGGTAAGGGAGGTAGACACTGTAATAGGTCATCTTCTGGGGCTTCCCAGGAGCCATCAGTGGAAAGCCATCTTCCAAGGCGCACACCCCACTGTGTCTCTGGTGACTGTAGTGACACATCAGCTTCCTGAGAGTCGGCACTATGAGAGGACCTGGTGCCTAAACCTGCAGCCTCTTCCTACCCTCCCTGACCGCTGCTCCCCCTGAACCCCTTGTCAGCACTTTTTCTAAGTCCCTCCCTGTGCCAGGCTCTGTGCTAGGCAGCATCTGAGGGAGACGGAGAGATGGACCTGGCTTTTTAATGGGTCTCTTTCTGACATTCTTGATGTGATTTCATTGTGTGCATAAATGATTATATAACGGATTGAATAAAAGACACTAATTTAAAATTAGTACCTTGAGAAACTTCAATATTTAATTTTAGAAACTACAAAACAATTAGAAAATTTTGTGATTTGAATTTGGAAAACTTAACCTCTCTGAGCCTTGGATTTCTCTAAGTGAGGGTTGTTTTTTAAGTGGCCAAAAGTAGTTTATAATGACGGAAACTGATAAAATCAATAAAATGGGAGTAGGTGATCATAATTACAAGGAGGGGAGTGTGGAGATTAAATTAAGTGGCCTGTGTGGCTTGCCTGAAGCAGGGTCTGTCTTATTAAGTGGCAGCTGTCATCTTCACTGTATCCCTCGGAATTTGCTAAGAGCTAACAAATCTTTAAATGGTGCCAAAAGTGCAACCAAATTTTATGTAAAAAACAAAAACAGGAGACCTTGGAGATCAGGCCCAGTTTCTTCATTTTCTAGATGAGGAAGCCGAGGCCTGTGGGAGCAAGGCAACCTCCCCAAGGTCACAATGCTCAGAGACAGACCTGGAACGAGACCCCAGATGTGCTTCCTAGTCCAATGCTCTTTCCATGAAACCAGTGACATTTCATTAAGATCAAATTAAGCTTGCTATGTTTCTGTCTTGACCAAAACTCTAGTCCTAGGCAAATAATTAGAAAGACAAAATCCGTGGTTACAAGAATATTCAATTCTACCCATTTGCCTTTTTTAGTAAAGAGAAAGTAAAGTATCCATCACAACGACTACTTCTCAGACTTGAACAGAATTCTACTTGAGTTGCTTCTATTTTTTTGTAACATAAAATCCAAACCAAGACGACAAGTCCCTTTTGGAAATATTCATCTCTGCGGATCTAAAGTTTAATGGAGGTGTCAGGTATGAGGTATATAGCAATTGCCAGGAGATATGGGGGAATGGTCTCACATGGGGGTTGCTATGTGAACCCCCCCAGCAGTGGAGGTGTGTCACCCCAATTCTTGTTTTCATGCCCGGATTACATATTTGTGTTTCCCTGTCTGCTTTTGCTAAAAAGGAGGATACTGGAGTGACGCATCAGCTTCCTGAGAGTTGGCACCGAGGCCTTCTTTGCGTTCCTGGTTGGGTGCTTAAGCCACAGTCTCTGGTTATTTCTTTGTTTACCTTTTCTTGTCTGCACTTAATTGTATTACAGATTGTTTCATGAGTGAATCTGCATTTTGTTTCAGGCCAAGTTCCACTCCATTAGGCCATTTGTTTGATTTATTAGACATCCCCCCTTGAGAGCCTACTCCTTTCAAGGTCATTATTAAAAATAAAGAGGCTGTCTATTTTTAAGTGGAGCAAAGACTACTTTGAAGTGAGACTAAATGCTGATCAAATCTACTGTCACCATCTGTTTTGGATTTGCAGTAGGAGAAAAGTCCTTTCTAAGAGGTTTCATCATAAAGAGATTTCTAGAAGGAAAGTGTTCTGAACAATCCATAAGCCCCACAAGGCACTCTCCTGAGGCTGTGCCTCCTCTGCCTTCCTGTGTTGTGTAGAAACCTGTTCAGCCACTGAGAAAGAAGCCATTGCAGTGGCTCAGCTGCACCCTCTGTCTGCAGTGGGAGATGAGGCGCTGCTGTCACTTAGGGGTTCTTTCTGGCGCTGCTGCCACGCTGGCCGGCGCACCCTGGTCTTTGTCCTTGCACAGACGTGACCTTGGGTCAGTCAGCAGCACCTCTGAGCTACAGGCTCCTCATTTGTGACAAGTTCCTAGTGGGCCCATGCGGACACCTGAATTAAAGAACTTGGACGCTGCGCTCAGCTCCTAGCACATGCAGCGCCTCCTTGTCTCCTAGCTGCTGCTGCAGTTGTTGCCAGCACCCTGAAATATTCACATTCAGTCAGAAATGATCACCAGTGCTGGTGGGATGGTCCCATGTCTGGAGAAGTCAATCCTGCCCCAGTGGAAGCGTAAAGAGCCCGAGAACCCACCCTTGTGGGAGGTGTGTGGTGGAAGAGGAAGGAACGTGATCAACAGGCTGTCATAGACTCTACATTTGCCCCTAATGGCTGAGTAGGGGATGAGCCCTCAGGCTTCTAGAAGCTTTGCAGTCTCTCGAGAGTTGGGAGCCCTCGCAGGCCTACAGAGCCAGAGCTCCCCTCCTGTGGTTTGCTACTCTTGACGGCACTGTCCCCGGTTGTCCACCAACCAGAAAGATTTCTGCAAGAAACAAGATCTTTAGGGCCCCTTGCACCTAAATTAAAATTAAATAAACCTGAACCGTAGAGCACTGCAGCCCTGGGGCAGATGAAGTGCAGGTGAAGCAGCAGCCAGCCACTGCCCCCAGATACCCGGGCCCAGCCCCGAGTCTGCATCAGTCTCAGACTGGTAGAACAACCTTAGTAGTTCTCTCAGCCTCTGAGTCCTAGGGTCCCTTGGGAGACACATAACCACCAGCAAGACTCCAACAAGTAAGCTTGAAACAATCCTACATGTAGCTGCAGTATCTCCCCATCCATTTACCAGCCGTCTCCAGAACATTTCCACAAAAATTCACTTTTTCCTGTTATTTTGGCAGTCAAATTGATAATTGACTTCATTGTTGTATGAAGGAGGTTCCCTGTTCCTAGGTGGAGAAGCACTGCTGCTGCAAACTGGAAGGTGCTGGAGTTAAGAGTGGGTTTGGGTTTATTTTAAAACAAAAGGAAATTTGAGTTTTGCTTTTTTGAGAAATATAAAAGCAACCTAAGATAGGATGCCCTTTCAAACATTACATTAAAAAATACAAAAATACTTAAGGGACAGGACTGCGCTTGCTCTTTTTTTATTTTTTAACTTGATGTTCAGTTCTTGGTACAATGCCAGTAAAAAAGTGGGGTTGAGGGTTACTGCTTTTCCTTTGATGAACACAGTTTCGGCCACTGCCACTGTGCTCTTTCTGTGGTGTTCTGGATGCCTTCGGGGTGGAAGCATCAGTCCTCCCCCAGCGGAGAGGAAAATAGCGCTAAGCTTACTGTATGGACTCTTGAAAGCTCTAGAAAACAACCGCTTTCCTTACCTAGAGAGAACTGGGGTCCAGAACTGCCCACTGCACTTTGGAGAGGTGCTAGAAAGCGGGGCTGGCTGCAGTTAGGGTGATCGAGTTTCCCTTCCAGACGACCTCCCGTCCGTGCCGGTGTTCGACAGGACCCTGCCAGTGAAGCAGATGCACGTGCTGGAGAGCCTGGACCTCCTGCTCCTCAGAGCAGACAAAGGTGCTGCCCCAACCCGGGGTGTCCTCTGGAAGGGGGTTCTTGCCCTGCCAGCTGTGCCCAGCGCTCTGCCTCCCCTGGTAGCCCTTGATTTCTGAGGAAGGGATGGTGGGCGTACAG
The DNA here is from genome assembly GCF_964194135.1 of Talpa europaea. Lineage (NCBI taxonomy): Eukaryota > Metazoa > Chordata > Mammalia > Eulipotyphla > Talpidae > Talpa > Talpa europaea. The sequence continues at coordinate 5,422,932 of NC_140074.1, read as the reverse complement.
GCTGGGGGCGTGCACCCTGTTAGGTAACTTTGGAGCACCTCAAATCCTGCTTCCTCTCACTGTAGCTTGCCCAGTTAGGCCCTTTCTGCTCTTGCGACTCATTTCACATGCTCTCCATCACCTCCTCTGCCCTCTTCCTCTTAGGAAAAGATGCCCGGCTGTTTGTCTTCCGGCTCAGCGCTGTGCAAAAGGGCATCGCGAACAAACAGGCCGTGAGGAGCAGGTGTGACTGCAGAGACAACAAGCTTGAGAAAACAAAAGGTGCTGGATTCTTATTTTGATGGTTCCTGTTCAATTAATTTTGTTCTCAGACTGCCCAGATTTTACTGAAAATAAAAATGAGTAGAACATGACCGGCCCTGAGGGCTCTGTGCTCAGCTCATAAGTCAGAGAAAGAGGAATATGCGTGATCTCACCGGCACGCAGAATCTGAAGAGCCAGACTCAGAGACAGCGGAGGGGTGGCTGCTGGAGGCAGTGGGGGTGGGGGTAGGGTGGCGGGGTAGGAGTGGGCATGAAGAAGGTGGTTGAAGGTACAGGTGTCCGGTTATGTGTTACTGGGATGTGAGGCTCAACATGGTAACCATCACAGAAAAAAATAAGTCAGAATTTTATTGTATTGGTTTTGCTTTCACTCAGAAAGTCACAAAGATAGCAATGCTGTTTCCCTAAAAGAAGCTTGAAAGGTAGACGTCATATCAAGGGCCAGAGGGAATTCCAGGCCTGGGTTTGGGAGGGGTCTTAGCACCATTAGCAAATCTGTGAGAGAGAGAGGCCAGGCTCTGGCTCCAGAGCTGTGACTGGCCCTCGCTTGAAATCCTGTCATGGGGAGTCTAGGCGCTGGGAGCAGGCAGAGCACTTCCTTCAAGTTCCTATAACTGAATCTCCTTTTGACTTCAAGTCTACCCATGCCTGGAGGCTGGAAGCTCCTCAGTCATTTCACTGGCGTCTGCCGAGTTTCCGGGGCTCTCAGGCCTGGGCCCACCACACTCTTGTCCCGCGCTCAGCATCATTTGTTGCTCTCCCCAGGCTGCCACTTGTACGCCATCAACACGCACCACAGCAGAGAGCTGAGGATCGTCGTGGCCATTCGCAATAAGCTGCTTCTGATCACCAGGAAGCCAGGAGGGGCGGCCGGCGCCACACTGCTGTCACCCCTGTCAGAGTCGCCCATTGAAGAATTCCAGTACATCAGGGTGGGTCTTCTCCTCAGATCCCCCTTCTCCCGGCTAAGGGGGCGGGAAGCAGACTCTCTCCTTCCCCCAGAGTGTGTCACTCTCTGCAGCGGTCCCCCGGTTCAGTCACTAACCTGGGACACCTCGTCAGAGGACTGAGGCAAAAGGCTTTTCCCTCCTCGGTCCAGCTCACTGGTGCGGCTGAATACATACAGGTGCTGTTCTGGGAGGAAGGGATGGCAGGGAATAAAACAAAGGCTCTCTTCTCATAGAAGTTGCTTTCTAGTTGGAGCATTTAGCAAATGAATCTACAGTCCTGTGGATACCCATAAAACAGGTCAGGATGGGGTGTGGGGCGGTAGGAGGCCTTCTTTAGCAAGGAGGCCCTCTCTGAAAGGTTCGCTTCCAGCAGAGATCTAAACGAAACCTGGGAGTCAGTGATGAGTGATCTGGGACGGTGTCCCGGGCAGAAGGAGCCACAGTGAAGAGCCCACAGCCCAGAGCTGAGGGGGCTGGAGTCGAGGGGACAGGCTGGGAGACCAGAGGGACAGGACCAGGTTTTCTCGAGCCCTGAAGACCGTCTTAAGGACTTTGGTTTTGACTCTGAGTGAGCCACAGGAGGGTTTGAACTAAGAAGTGGCTTTTTTTTTTTTAAAATTTATTTATTTATACAAGAGCTGGGATATAGGCCAGAGGTACGGGAAGGTGAGAGACTTCACCAGAGACAGAGCAGGGAGTGAAACAGGCAGATCGACTGAAGTACACTGCCGAGGGGAGCAGCAGGCAAGACGGAAGGTCTGCCACGCTATATGGGTATCTGCCTTGCTGACCAGGAATCGAACCCATGCTTCAGAGGCTGGGGACAGCTTCACAGCACTGCGCTCAACCCACTGTGCCAACGCGGAGGCCCAAGAAGTGGCATGTTTTTAAAAGATCATTCTGGCTCCTGGACAGAGATGAGCATAGGAAGCCAAGATGGAAATAAGAGCCTCAACAAAATGCTGGCAAGAGATGAGGGTGCTAGAAGGTGGGAGAGGCTGCTGCCTCAGCCAGTGGGGATCACTGATGACCCAAGGGCGGGGGGACCTGGTAAGAGAAGCCTCCTCCAGGGTCAAGCTCCTTTCCTGATCTTACCTCCCGGAATCTCTTTAAAAACTACAGTCCAGGGCCTCCCCGGTGGCGCAGCGGTTGAGCGCTGGGTTGCGAAGCTGCCCGCAGCCTCTGTGGCGCCGGTTCGATCCCCTGCTGCTCCCCGGCCACCGGAGGAGGGTCCCACATGGTGCGCAGACCTCTCCTGCCGCCCGCTGCTCCCCTCAGCGGTGTACTTCGGTCCTTCTGCCTGCTCTGCTCCCTGCTCTGGCTCTGGTGAATTCTCTCACCCTCCCACGCTTCTGACTGTACCCAGTGCTTGTATAAATAAATAAAATAAATAAAAATAAAATAAAATCTTTAAAAAAAAAACTACAGTTTAGTCACCTGTGAAATAGCCAAACATTGGCTGCTAAGGCAGAGTCTGCCTGTGGGGAACTAGAAGTGACTGGCCTCGAGTCAAAGCCTCTTCAGTGAGGTTTATTCTTTCTGCTGCTCTTCAATTTAGGGAGACAGAACAGCAACATAGTTAAGTGAAAACAAGTTAAATTCTTATTGTAATCAGAATTAATCTTCTCACAAAGCAGTTAACAGTTTTCATGAATGTTTCGGCAGCGTGTGTACGTTTATGTGGAGGGTGAGCTCTGACATCAGACTTCCCGAGCTCAAATTCTGCCTCTACCAGGTGTAAGGGAGACACCCGGTTTTGGAGGTGTCTCTACCTGGTTTTGGAGCCTCGGTTTCCTCATCTGTAAAATAGAATAATAGCCTTGCCTGTTTCACAACGTGATTGTGAGGGTGGTGGAAACAGGGCCTGGCTCTGAGCTAAGTGCTCGGTGAGGTTAGCAGTTATTGTCATCACTATCACTGTCATTAAATCACAGGATAGGCCCAGGCTGTCTGAGGGCCAAAGTGAACCGTACTCTGGCATTCCTTTTGTAAAATTGTTTCTTGGTCTGTCCCTTTGCTGTGGACGGGTGATGGGAGAGAGAAGACCCAGGTGACCCCTGTCTTCCTTGCAGGCAAAGGCTCCACCCAGAAGGAGGCCCCTCCTGGTGGGGGGACAGAGCATGGAGGGGTTGATACCAGGAGGCCAATCCTTGTCCTGACCTTTCTCCTCCTCCATCCTCCACACAGGAGATCTGTCTGTCTGACTCTCCCGCGGTCATGACCTTGGTAGATGGGCCCACTGAAGAGAGTGACAACCTCATCTGTGTGGCTTATCGGCACCAGTTCGATGTGGTGAACGAGAGCACAGGGGAGGCCTTCAGGCTGCACCACGTGGAGGCCAGCAGGGTGAGCTGACAGAGGGGCCTGTGCGGAGCCCGCAGACTAGGGTCCCGTCCTCCGCCCTTGCACATGACTGGGTTTCCTTTCAGTGGTGTCACTAGTCATCCTATCTTTAGGCTTCCCCATATGAAGTCACCTTTTTTGTAGATCAAAATGGTTCAATCTAACATGACTGCCCCATTGCCCTGTTGAGCTTTTCCTGATCTCCCTCTGTGTTTCCATCCCACCCAGCAAGAGAGAAACGTAGAGTCACAACAACTAGGTAGGGGAGAGCCTGTTTGGTCACTCATGCAGAAGGGCCTTTGAGGAGTAAGGATGTTGACATGGCCCCGGGGACTCACAGGGGCCTGAGCTTGGGTGCAGCCCACTCTCCGGCTGCTCAGAGGCCCGCTCGGACAGCACGGAGGGGAGGAGCTCACTAGAAGAGAAAGTGGAGTAGCGCAAGCTCTCCACCCCATACCTGCGCTGCACAGAGAGCACCAATGTCGTGGATTTGGGCAAAATCCAGGGCCCCCTTGAAACTGTTCAGAAGCACAGGCAACTGTGTGGGCTCGGAGCACAGCACCCCTGAATAGCGGGAGCACTGTTCCTGAGCCCCGCTGACCCTCCTGGCCCTGAGGCTGCAGAGCAGGGCCAGGCCTGATGACAGCAGAAGTATGCAGAGAGCTGCCCAGCCTTCGGCCTAGAAACCGGGCCCCTCAGGGCAGGCGCAGCTCCTGAGGAGGGTTTCCAAACCCATCCTGTCCAGCTGAGCCAAAGAGACTGAACTCTTCCTAACTGTGCACCACAAGAAATGAAAAATGCAGCTTGTATGAGGACATGTCCTGCACGAGTAATCATCTAAATGGCTAATTAATGTACTGAAAAGACTTAACATCTAGTGAGCACAAGACTTTAAGAAAAAGAAAAATCTAGATGTAGTAGGAGACCCTCTTGTCTCCAGCTGTCACAGAGCAGTCACAGAGCAGTCTGTTGCTTCCTCATGGACAGCCACTGGGGCTTGATGCCAGGCTTCTAGACATGCACAGTGTGGTTACTCATCGCCTGATGCTAGTATCTGCCGCACACCCAGGCAGGGGAATGACCTGTGGGGTCCCTGCTCTGTATGTGAACCTTTATTCACCCAGACATTGTTAGGTGATGTATAACTGTACACTTACACAATGTATACATACATATGTGTGCATGCGCATGTGCACACAAGTACATATACATGCACACACATACATATATGTGGTTGCACACATACACACAAACGCTCTGCAATTGGAGTCAGTTGAGGCGCTTCAAAAGCTCCTGATGCCCATGTCTTACCCCTGGAGATTTCCCTGGTCTTAGGTGTGACCCCCAGGTGACTCTAATGTTCAAACAAGTGTGGGAACACTGGGGTTGCTCCAGCAATCGGTCTCAGCCAAACGCTGAGACTAGGCCAAGTCGGAGGTTCTGGACAAGGAGACTCTCTTACTTGAACCCCACAGAGAGGCCTGCAGACGCTCTCACAGCATCGGTGCCCCTTTCTAAAGTGGCTAGACACTTATAGGGCTGCTGGTGTTTGGAAGGGTAGGAGCAGGAGTCTTGGCTGCAGCAATCCTGTATGGCTTCTGATCAGTCATGCCTCTACTGGGAAGGCATGTTCAGAAAACAGGGGTCAAGTACCCCCTTGGAGGGGGGTTTCATTATGCAAATGGAATTTAAGAACCTAAGGAAATTTTAGGCTGTCCAAGGTCCTCTCTGTGAATATTGCTTTAGGCTTTAAACAGGATGGGCCAGAAAGAATTCCTGACTCTTAACTAAACATCTCTAAATAGCCATAAGGCGTTTTCCTCTGAGGCAAGTCTGCTTTGTCAGCCTTCTGGGTAACAGTATATCTGCCTGCATGGCCCTGATGTACCTGCCTGGAAAGCTTTCAAATGCTTGGAAATGTCAGTGCTCTGATCTGATCAGTTGAAGATCTGTTAAGGCGGAACTTCTGGGTGGGTGGTACCTGGGAAGCTCGCCAGTGCCCCCCAGGTGATGCTAAAGGAGACTAAGTCCCTCCTGAGCTGCCTCAGTGCTCAAACAAATTACCTCAGTGCAAGGCCAGGAGCAGGGTGCCGTCACCCGCCCCTGCGCCCTGTCCTCTCCTTGGCCCGCACGCTTCTGAGGAGACAGGGCCGGTTTGGCCTTCACAAGTTCTTGACCCTTCTTGTTCAAAACCCATGAAGCGACCAGCCAAAAGGGGCCGGAAAATCATGGCCAAGCAGGTCTTTGTTCATTCGTTCCTTTCCCTGGCGACTCACTTCCGAAGAGTTTTTCTCTTGGAAAAGTCTCCATCTTGTTTCAGAGAAGCCCTGATGTGGCTGCTGAATCGACTGAAAATTCTGCAGTTTGCTGTGTCAGGAGCGCCGTAGAGAAGCAGCATAGCATTAGCTCTCTCCCTTTCACGTGGCGTTGTTATTCTGTCCCGATAGTTAATACCTTGATAGTTCCACAAGGGAGTTAAACCTTAGCAGAAAAGCAGGTTAGAGGGAAGGAAAGTGGGCTTGTCTGAGTTCAGTGGCCGGGTACAGGCAGTTCATGGGTGAAGAAGTGTAGAGGCTTCTCTCGGGGTAACTGGAGTTTTGGATTTCTGTTGGTGGCCCCTCGCCTCTGAGAAGGGGCGCCCCACCCGTCTCCCAGCTCTAAGCAGCCTAGGATCTCTGCTCAAGGTGGTTTAGTTACTTCACTTTGCTCAGGCAAAGCACTTACCTCAGCGTCATTTGCCACTAAGGTCCAGGCTCTGCTGTCCGTTAACCACACGGCTAATAAGTAGTAGAGGCAGGATTTAAATGTAGGTTGTCCGACTCTGAAAGCCATGCCCTTGAACCCAGGAGACCGTGGCTTCCACAATCAGGCTGCAAAATACTGTAGGGAGGGCAGTCCAGGCAACAGAGAGAGGCCGAACGAAGCTCACTGGCCCATGGAGCCGACAGACATACACCCCCACACTCCACCACCACCGCCCGGCACACAGGAAGCCTCTGCTGCTTCTCCCAGGTGACAAACCCAGCACACCCCAGGAGAAAGAGCTTCTAAGTGAGGGGAGGGCAGGAAGCCGCCCTCTGGGGCAGGAGGAAGCCTGGCTGAGGGCACGAATGACGGGCTAGAAGAACCGGAGCCCCAGGTGGAATCTGGTGGAACCCTGGCTGTGCACTCACTGGCGGCGAGCTGGGAGAGGCGGCACCTCTCGGCGCCTCACTTTCCTCACCTGTAAAATGGGAGTCACACCCTCTCTTTCTGGGGTTGACATGACAATGCTCTGGGAACTGGAGCACGCTGCAGACTGGAAACGTTTGAAGGCAGCGGAGGTGTCTGTCTCCCCGCTTCTCAAAGACGGCGCGAGGAAGAGAAAGAAGGAGAGGCGTTTCTTGCATAGCGCAGGCTCAGCCCGGCTGTGTGCATCCTGCCTGCCGGGAGGTAGAAGTGACCCCGCAGCCCCCGAGTTTAGAGAGCCGGGGCTACTGCCAAGCCCCCGGAACTTGAGATAGTCTTCTCGTGGCGCCGGTGTCCAGCCTGCCCACGACCCTTGCCCGTTCTCATTGCAGGTTCATTTTGTTGCAGCTATTGATGTGTACGAAGACGGGGAAGCTGGGCTGCTCCTGTGCTACAACTGTAAGTGCGGGCGCTTCTGTCTCTGTCTGGGCGATTAGAAGGGCTATCACCTCACGTGTGCTGCTGTGTCCTCCTCGTGCCCTGCTTGCACTCCTTAGGTGAGAGAGAAGGCAGTGAGGCCTGGAGAGGTGAACCGCCTCCTCACGGCCCGCAGCGGCACAGCAGCCGCCCCGTCCGCATCCGGGCCCTCTGGGCTCCAGCACCCGGCATGTAACCGCAGCCACTGTGCTGCTATTTCTCGGGTCTCAGCGAAATCAGCTCCGACCTGGCATCTCCGCCTCAACTGGGCTTGCTTGCCTTAGCTGGCAGGGTGGGCTTGGGGGACACCAAAAGTGCCAAATAGGGTCTTCAACGCTTTTCAGCATTTCAAATGTTATACGTCAGTCAAGAGGATTTTTTTAAGACTTACAGTAGTAAGCTGTTTTCCTGGGTAGGAGTGCCCACGCGCCCTCAACAGCACTTTTTTTTTCCTCAGTCTAGAATTATATTGAATTAGGGAAGCAACTCTGGTCAGAGTACTGAAGACAGATATCTTGATTAATCTGTGATGAACACAGGAAAGGTAATCACAAAGTAGAGAAATGTATTTGGTAAACAGCATCTTTCAAAATTCCAGATTTGTGGAGAATAAGAGAAGGCAGAGCACAAGGCAGGAAGCCGATTCGATGGGCTGTTCTTATAGCACATCCTGGCCGCAGCCTCGCCCGCCCCTCACGCTCCATGTCTCCAGCAGGGCAGGACCAGGCACCGTGGGCCCCGTGGCTCCTGTGCTTGTGCTCAGGCAGCTGCTGCAGCCGGGTAGATGGGCAGCAGGAGCCCATGTGCCTCGGGTCACGTCTATAAGATGACAGTCTCTTTAAAGCGTGGTCTTTTCACTTTGTGGAAAAATCTAGGAGAAAAAATCTTGTGGCAGAATGCTTTAAAACAGACCTGTGATTTTTCTTGCCTAAATTTAACTGCTTGAAAGGATGGAGGAATCTCAGGTGGGAGAGGAGTCAAGAACAGAAAGAGGGAGAGCCTTTCAAGTGAGAGAACAAACCCCCCATGAGAAGGAAGCCTGGACATGAGCATGAATGACAGGTCCGAGGTCACAGACTCAGGCGGGGGCCACAGCGCCGTGCCAGTTGGTGGAGCCCCTTCCTTGGGGTCCACATCCTCAGCTCCCACTTCAGGCTCTGATTCCGTCTCAGGATGGGGGTGTGTGTGTGTGTGTGTGTGTGTGTGTGTGTGTGTGTGTGTGTCTCCATATCCATGTGTGATTATGTCTGGGTATGTGGTAAATCCACCAGTTCATCAGAAGGCATCTGTCTCTTAATTTCCCACACATGACAAGGTGTTGACCACCTGAGAGATTCCTAGACTCAACTCATTCTTCCCCAAACCATGCCATGTCTTGGGTTACAGGATCTGCCTCTCATTTTCCATCTGCCGCCTTCTCCTAGCAAGTTGGCAGGCACCTGCAGAGGGTCCCAGAAGCCGCCATAGCTCTCCCACGGTTACAGGTGACTTGCAAGCTCACATGTGTGTAGCATCCGCACACCTACTGGAGTTGGTCATGTGTCCTGATCTCAGACACCTGTACAGAGCAGGCGTCTCAGCAAGGTGTGTCCCCTGGCTCTGTTCCTCCCCAGATTTGAAGCTGACTTTTTTGAAATTGAAGTAACAATAGCTTTTATGTGACAAGAGGTAGGGGTCACACATTTTCGGATGTATGTCCCCAGACAGTCCTACCACCTAGGCACCCTGAGTCCTCCATCGCCGTCCACGGCCCCTCCACCCTTCATGGGACTGATTGTTAGCGTTTAAGTCTGTTCCTTTCTAGTAACAAATGAAGCCAAGTGAGAAATAACTTAGAGCGTCAGAGAAACTATTTTATATCAGAGATTGTAGCTTTTCAAATAGGTTATTTGAAGAAAGTGTGTTTGTGAGGTAACTGGGGGGCAGCATGGAGATCAATACATTAATGACATTCTAATCTCATTCTTGAAAGTCAGGGCCAGTCTTTGCTGCAAAACAGAAGAAAAGGAAAATTTGGCTGTGACCTTAGCACGCAGCCGGGACCTACTTTTAAGGCAAAGCATAAATTTTAGGGCTAAGGGTGAGCCCTGGACTTCTTCATGACATTTTCAAGCTGATCAGACAAGGAACGCTCATGCACGTGCCGCTTGCACCCCACACGGCCGCATTTAAGCTCAGGAGTGTGACCCTGCGGGTGAGTGATGGGAAGAGCACAAAGACATCTCAGGCCTGCGAGGCCGCGAAACCACCCTCCCCTGCTTATTCCCAATTCATCAGAGTGTTCACTCAGCTCCCAGCTAGTAATTGCCACAGACATGTCCACCTAGAGAGACGTGCTGTCAACCTTAGAAACAGTCCCTGTCACCCTGTTCTCCACCAGCTGGACGGGGAAGGAGGAGGCACAGTGGGAAGTTCCTTCCTTGGGTGCGGAGCTCGGGAGAAAGGCTGCTTGTGAGCCCCAGGCCTTGAGGCCATGCCGAGGGTGAGGCATGTGGAGGGGAGAGGGCAAGAAGAGGCTGACACTGAGGTGGTGACAGGTAGACTGAGAAGAACAGAGAGGTGAGAGCGAGAGGGGCACCGGGTAGGGGGACGGAAGCAGGAGAGAAGAAAACTGGAGGAGGAGGGTGTGAGGGGCAGCGGCAGGAGCATCCCCGGGGCACAAGGTTTGACTCAGCTCAACAACGCACAGAGAGGGTTTGTCATGGGACCACCTGCCTCTGCTCTCTCATCCATGTCTGCTTCTGAGCTCCCTTCTCTCTGGGCAGCAAATTTCCAGTGACAGCCTGTCATCTGCAATCTTTTGCTGTGTCCTCTGTCTTTTCTCAAAACTCCTAGTGTTGAAATCGAGGCTTCCCTGCCTCTGAGAGGGGAGAGGGTCCAGACGCCAGAGCTGGGGCCACAGCCTGTGCTGTGGGGTGCAAGTGGGGCAGAACAGCAGGACAGCATCTCAGTGCAGCCCCAGGCTCATCAGATGCTCTGCCCCCAAATCCTTTAGGAACGCCCTGCCCCATAGGTCTGAGGGGCTCTGATGGGACCCTGCATCTCACATAGGAGTTCTCTCATGCTGTCTATGACAGCGGTGGTCGTCCCCCTTATCCACAGGGGGTACCTCCTGGAAGCCCAGGGTTTCGTTAGGTTTCTTAGCTGATCTGTAAGAATGAGCGCAGCACTGACTCTGAGCCCCAGGGCTGGCGTCGGAGCCCAAGCCTGCCTCTCCCCAGCTGAGAGCAGGATTTTCTCTGTAAGAATTCTAAGTGCTGAGCGAAACAAATTACCTGCAATAGAAGCAGTTAATGATTTAGGGAAAGCTGGTTCAAGCCGATGTTATGTACAGACTTTGAGATACTGAAGAACGCTGTGCAGCAGTTGTGAAATTCTCTGCCTAACCTGAATTTACATCCCATGGTGAGTCACAGTAAAGGTAGTGTTATTAAAGTAAGTGAACACATCCAAAACAAAAGTGATAGACAAATCAAGAGAATCCAGAAATAGAACCATACATAATTGAGTGAATCTTTTCAACAAATATACTGGAATAATTGGATAGTCACATGCAAAATAAAAACAATGAAGAGGGCCTCCCCGGTGGCGCGGCGGTTGAGCGCTGGGTTGTGAGGCTGCCCGCAGCTTCTGCAGCGCCGGTTCGATTCCCCGCTGCTCCCCGGCCACCGGAGGAGGGTCCCGCATGGTGCGCAGACCTCTCCTGCCGCCCGCTGCTCCCCTCAGCAGTGTACTTCGGTCCTTCTGCCGGCTCTGCTCCCTGCTCTGGCTCTGGTGAGTTCTCTCACCCTCCCGCGCTTCTGACTGTACCCAGTGCTTGTATAAATAAATAAATAAATCTTTAGGGGGAAAAAAAATAAATAAATAAAAACAATGAAGAATCTTGATCTAGACCTTCCATCAGATAAAAAAAAAAATTAATTCAGGGCCTCCCCTGGTGGCACAGTGGTTGAGCGCTGGGCTGCAGGGCTTCCCGTGGCCTCTGCAGCACCGGTTTGATCCCTGGCCACCGGCGAGAGTCCCACATGGCGTGCAGACCTCTCCTGCCGCCCGCTGCTCCCCTCAGCAGTATGCTTCGTCACTCTGCCTGTTCTGCTCTCCGCTCTGGCTCTGGTGAATTCTCTCACCCGCCTGCGCTTCTGACTGTACCCAGAATAAAATAAAATAAATAAATAATAACAAACAAATAAATAAATAAATCTTTTTAAAAAATTAATTCAAAATGGGTCATTAAACCATGAAACTTCCACAAGGAAACCTAAAAGATTTATGACCATGGCAAAAATTGCTTAGATATAACACAAACAGCACAACCCAGGAAAGAAAAATTAGTAAATTCGAAGCTAAGAACTTCTGTTCCTCGAAAGATAGTGTTTAAGAGATGAGCCACAGAGAGCAAGCATTTGCACATTGTGTATTTGGATACAAGGATTTGTATCCAGAAAACACAGAAAACTCTCAAAACTTAAGAAAATAAAAGCTCAATTAAAAAGAAGGCAAAACACACTTATCAAACATCTCACCAGAGAAGATATGTGTCTGGTAAATAAGCTCAAAAAGGATGCTCAGCATCGGTAGCAGTTAGGGCAACATGAACCCTCGAGACACCGCCGCACCCCTGTAGATGGGCTAAAATGAAAACAGTTGGCCCCTGCAGTGTTGATGGGATGCAGAGGAAGTGGGCCTCTCCTGGTGGGATGTAAAATGCTGTAAAATGCTGCAGCCACTTTGGTACTTAGTTTGGCAGTTCCTCAAAAAGTTAGACAATTTGGTATAAAAAGAATTAAGTTCCTGCAAGTATCTCTGGTCATAACAACAGCACCAATTTCTAAAGACCCAAAACACTTCTAGAACCAAACAGTTTGTATTCATTCATTCACTCATTTTCCACCTTGTGTATTCCAGTTCAAGGTCGCAGGTTGCCAGACCTCTCACTTTTTTAGTTATAGGTGGGCTGACACTGGTCTAGTGTTTCTTTTTTTTTTTTAAAGATTTATTTTTATTTATTTATACAAGCACTGGGTACAGTCAGAAGCGCGTGAGAGCTCGAGAACTCACCAGAGCCAGAGCGGGGAGCAGAGCAGGCAGAAGGACCGAAGTACACTGCTGAGGGGAGCAGTGGGCGGCAGGAGAGGTTTGCGCGCCATGTGGGACCCTCCTCCTGTGGCCGGGGAGCAGCCGGGCATCGAACCGGCACCTCGGAGGCTGCGGGCAGCTTCGCAACCCAGCGCTCAACCGCTGCACCACGAGAGAGGTCCTGGTCTAGTGTTTCTTATTACCTAGTAGTCCTATACATGTGGTGATGTAAGGGTATATTCTTAGATTGTCAGTGACTCTGTAAAAGGGAATTTTAACAAATAAACATAATTTTTCTTCTAAAGGTCAAAAAAAAAAAGACAATTACTACAGGTCCCAGCCAACCCACTCTGGGTCTGAAAGGGAATGAAAGCACATGCCCCCACCACCACCACAAAGATTTGTATGCTGTCATTCCTAGCAACAGCGTTTATATTATTAGCCCAACGTGGAAATGCCCCAAGTGTCCATGGTAGTGGTGCACAAGTTCCTTGAGACTCCTCCCTTCGAGAGGTGGAACTCCAATCTGCGCCCCTTGAATGTGGCTGGCCTTAGTGATTGGCTTCTAGTGAACACAGTATGGCAGAAGTGGAGGGGGTAACTTCTGGAACTAGACAAAAAAAAAAACATGGCAACCCCAGTCGCCTTCCTTGTGTCACTTGCACACCAGGAGCCCCATGGAGAGGTCTGTGGGGTGAGGAATGAAGGCTTCCTGCCCGGGATGCCACCCACATAGGGTCCAGTCAAACCCTCAGGGAACTCTGACCACAGGTCATCTGTCTCTCATGGAAGCCCTTGAACTAGAATCTCCCACTTCCAAGCCACCTCTGAATTCCTGACTTACAGGAACTGTGAGATAATAAATGTCTGTCGACCCAGGCTGGGATAATTTGCTGCACAGCAATAGATAACTCATCTATCTGTCAACAGGTAAATGATTAAATACTCATATTTCTGCCATGAAAAGGGAATGAGCTGTTGAGACACAGTAACAATAGGGAATTCAGATAAGTAGTCTAGGTGAAAGAAGACAAAAAGTCTATACTATGATGGTTTCAAGGATGCAGACACCTGTCAAAACTTAACAGAGTATAACTTCAGATATATGCACTTCACTGCTTGCCATTTATATCTCAAGACTGCTTTAAAAAAAAAAAACTTAGGGAACAAAGTAGAACATTTTTATCCATAATTTCACCCCAATGAGCCATATAACATTTTAGTGTATTTCCTTCCAGACAATTATTTTAAGAAATAATAAGCAGGGCCTCCCCGGTGGTGTAGCGGTTGAGCGCTGGGTTGCGAGGCTGCCCGCGGCCTCTGCAGCGCCGGTTCGATTCCCCGCTGCTCCCCGGCCACCGGAGGAGGGTCCCGCATGGTGCGCAGACCTCTCCTGCCGCCCGCTGCTCCCCTCAGCAGTGTACTTCGGTCCTTCTGCCTGCTCTGCTCCCCGCTCTGGCTCTGGTGAATTCTCTCACGCTCCCGCTCTTCTGACTGTACCCAGTGCTTGCATAAATAAATAAATAAATAAAACAAAATAAAAAAAAAAGAAAGAAAGAAATAATAAGCAAACTATGACGAGGAATGCTGAACATCTGTTACAGTGTTATTTATAAGGCAGAAAGCTTAGGATACAAACTAAATGCAAACAGGAGAGGACTGGTAAATACATTTTTTACATTCAAATCACTGAAAAACAGTAACTTAACTACTCATGTTCTAAAAAGGGCTTAGAAGTACGTTATATAGTATATACTTAAAAATATATGCATACGCTTAAATATATATATATAATATATAAATCAATATAATTTAATAAAAAAATACCTGATGGAGAAACACCAAAATGTTGTCAGCACTTCTCACTGGAAGCAGAATTGCAGATATTTTTTTAATCTTTGTGTTTCTCTTTGTTTCTCACATTTTGTACAACACACAGGAGAAATGGATAAAATTCATAGTGTTCAAAAGTAAATAACATTCTAAATAAAGTAAAATTGTATCACTTACAAATGACCCAGCATTTTCTCTCCTAGGTATCTAGATAGTCACCAGAATTGAAGCGTGTGCCCACCCAGCTTACTCACAGTAGCCAGAAGCACAGGCCACCCAGTGCCCATCACTGAGTGTGGTCTGACCACAGATGGAATGTTATTCAGGCATAATAAATAAATGGGCACACACATATGGTTGAAGCTCTCAGAAATGATATGCCCCAGGCAAGAAGACAGAGGAAGGCCACGTATTGTATGTTACCATTTATATGGGCTGTCCAGAGAGCAGGACGAAGTCAGGGGTTCTCTAAGCGAGGGGTGAGAATGAGAAGCAGCTGCTTAGTGGGCACAGGGTTTCCTTTCAGGGTGATGAAAGTGTGACACTGCTCTATAAATATACTACAAGTCATTGGATTGCACACTTAAAAAGGATGAACTTTCACTCTTGTATAAATTATATCTGAACAACCGCGTTTCAAAAAGAATTCTAAAATACAATTGTGTGACTAAACCATGATGAGCTTCTGGAATATGGGAGACCTTGGTTTCCCTATGGACTGTCTTGCCCTGGAGACTCTGAGCGTGCTGTAGTTGTGTTGAAGCTTGGAGCAGGAGGGCCAAGAGCAGGATAATGAATGAACCTGGCTTTAACCTAATGCTGGCTCGGGTTCCCCAAGGTGATACAGGCATGTGGCTTCAAGTTTTCCTAATAAAGTTTTGGAGGTGGGGGTTTATACAGCCCCCACCACACTAGTCCTGCTGAATCGCCTTTAGGAGGTCTTCCCGCATCCAGAGCTGCCATCAAGTGCCCCTTCTGTGCCGCCCAGCAGACCTGCGTTCCAGTCCTACCTCCCCTTGCAGGACTGGTGAGACTTTGGACAGGCTGCTTCACCTCTCCTAGCCTCGATTTTCTCATCTGCCAAGCGAGCGAGCCAATATTGCCTGTCATCATACAGACTCAACAGCATTGTGTTTCTATACCTCAGAGCCTGGCACATAGTAGATTCTCCGAAAGGGGCAGCTATTATTCCTCATAGGAGTAATACTACTCTGGCTCACACGGCCCCAACCCTGAGCATCTGGCTCCAGGGGGGTGTTCAGATGGCTATAAAGACTGAGCTGGTGAGGGGCCCCGCTTGGGGCCTGTTGGTTAACCTGACTACAGTGATGTGTGTTGTCTCTAATGTCGTGGGTTACTTTGTTTCATTGCAGACAGTTGCATCTACAAAAAGGTTTGCCCATTTAATGGGGGCTCTTTTCTGGTTCAACCCTCGGCATCTGATTTCCAGTTCTGTTGGAACCAGGCTCCTTACGCGATTGGTAAGATGACCTTTGTCATAACACTCTTGTCCGGTAGCTGCATCTAAGCCCTCGGTGCTGTGGAAGCGTGCTCGCTGCCTGCTGCTAAGTGTCATGAATTATGCGAGGACAAGGACTACTCAAAGTGTTCTTCTTCTAGTGTTTTGTTTTGTTTTTTTGTCCCCCCTTGGGGACTGTTGTCTTCTCAGTTCTCAATGTCTGAGCATGTGAGCAATTGAGAACAATTAAATCTCATTTTTTCAGCAATTGGGTATCTCTCAATATCACTTTATTTTTTGGACCCCACTTTCTTTTTTCTAAAATCCAAGAGCAAGAAATGCTGCCTTAACATGCCGACTGACTTGGGGAAGATATATTCAGCACCATTCTTAGCTACTTTGAAGCTCACGAGTCTAGAATCACAGAAACACAGGTGCTTTGCTGGCCACTGAAATGTAGGGGGGTGATGGAGGTGCCTCAGTTCTGGCTCCAGATCCTCAGCTGGGCATTTGCCTGGTGAGAGTCACACCAGAGCTGAGAATGTTCTCGTTAGCACTGTTTCCACCGGGTAAAACTATCTGTTGATAGGTGAGCATGGCAGCCCTTACTCGGCTTACGGCAGGGTCAGGTCATGATAAACCTTTCACGAGCTGGAAATGCTGTCAGTAGACCTGTGTGGAATACGCCCACCCTAGCAGATAGCCATAGCTATCTTCTTAGCCTCGCCTTCCTGGGACGTCCTCAGAACGTCTACACTGGCCTGTAGTTTGGCAGGATCATCTCCTACGAAGCTTATTTTAGAATAAAGCATTGCCTATCCCAGGTGAAATATTGACTACCAGGCTGAAAGTGAAAAATAATCTGTAGTGAGTCGGCTGTTCCCCCTCGTGATGGCGGGACTGGGGGGAGCCGCCACCCAGCATGAGGGGGCGTCCCACCCCACACCTCACCAGGCTGGGAAGGATGCAGCTTCCAGGTGTGGCTTCTCCCACGTGTGCATCTCTTTCACACCGTCAGAAAGTCGAAAAATTGTAAATCAAAGCGTCCCAAGTGTGTAGAGTTATTGTCTGGACGCAGTGTGTCTGAGAGGAAAGTGAGGACCCATGCGAGGCGCTGGCAGGGCTGGTCGGGCTGTGGTGTGGGAGGACGGGTAGAGATGCAAATTCCTGGAGCAGCCAGAAGGAATGGGGGACAGCTGTGGGGCCCCAGAGCACAAGCCAGCGGGCCAGCAGCCCACGCGCCCCTTCCCTTGCAGTCTGCGCTTTCCCGTACCTCCTGGCCTTCACCACCGACTCCATGGAGATCCGCCTGGTGGTGAACGGGAACCTGGTCCACACAGCGGTCGTGCCTCAGCTGCAGCTCGTGGCCTCCAGGGTGAGTAGCCCTGGACCTCCTCCTGCCTGAGGGGCTCTGGGAACCCCAGGCCCAGGTGAGGGGAGGGGTGCTCCTCTCATCAGGCTGGGCCGATGGTGACAACACCACAATGTCAAAAACTGGAAGTCAGATGAAAACAGACCGGGTTGGATTTTGTGTGTGGCCTATTTGGGCATCGAAACGCCCCTCCTTAGTTTTGTTGGGAGCTGGTAGCAGTTGGGGAGCACTCAGCTGAAAAGAGAAATCCCTGAGACAGGCCAGCGTCACTGTCACACCGAGATCAGTCCAGGCCCAGGAGAGTAAGAGCTCGTAGTGCCGCGCTTCCTTTCAAGTGGAATTTGTACCCCATGAAACGTGGTTGACTGAATCACCATGTCTAGGATGCAGAGTTTGCGCAGAGATGCAGATTAGGAGACACACGGTGACCCAGCTCGCCCGGCCTTCCAGGGCGCAGCTCCTACCCATGCAAGTAACCTCAAGAGCACAGGCAATCATGTAGTAAAACATTCAGGATGGGTGAATTTTGATTAAACTTAAACCCCATTTCAGTTTAATCGCGGCTTTAACAGCCAGCTTGTAAGGTCCCCGAGGATGGGCTCTTGTGGGGGCTCCAGCGCAGATGCTCTGGGAGCAGAGTATTTGTGGAACCAGTGAATGAATGACCCTTTCGCATAGGAATCCCAAATCACTTCACTTCCAGCCCCCCGGTGCCCCCGAGAGAAGAGTGTGTGTTGGGGAATTGATTCTCTCTCTTGTACACCAACAAGGAGACGAGGGAAAGCAGCAGGAAACTACATCCTCAGAAACCTCCTAACTGCCTGGCCAGGCCAGCTTAGGAAGCCCCCCACCAGGTGGCTGAAGGCTTCCCGGGGTGAAGGCAGGCCTGTGGGGCAGGGCCTGGATGCCAGCAAGTCCAGTAACGCTTTCTGCTTCTTCCTAGTCCGACATCTACTTCACAGCTGCCGCCACTGTGCGCGATGAGGTCTCGTCTGGAGGCAACTCCAAGGGGACCAGCGCCCACAACTCTCCTCAGACACCCCCGGGCCGAGACACCCCCGTATTTCCTTCTTCCCTGGGGGAAGGTGAAGTCCAGTTTTTACTGTCTTATTAATAGATGCGTTTAACCCATTCTGATTTCTGTTCATCGCTGAGTATCCGCATGTGATGATGGCCTGAGGAAGTCACTAATTAAAGCCATAAAAACCCTTACATCTGAATGCGTTGGCTACATTCAAGGAACCAGGTGATAGCAACAAATTCCATAATGAAAAAAAACTGCTCAGTGGGAGAAGGGAGCCGCGGGCTAGAGAGAGTCACTCCCCACAGCAGGTGCCTACTAGACCTTTAACCATCTAGTAGGTTCTCACAACTAAAGGGAGATGGTCATAAACCCCATTATTTTATAGTTTTTAATGAGACGGGAGACCAGCGTAAGATGGGCAATCTTCTTTCATGTACTGAAGTCAAGAAACCAGAAATTATCCTCTTGTGAGTAATATAAACTCCTCTTAAAATTCTGAGCTTCTCTAAATCTTATTTCAGGTGAAATTCAGTCCAAAAATCTGTACAAGATTCCACTCAGAAACCTCGTGGGCAGAAGCATCGAGCGGCCTCTGAAGTCACCCTTAGTCTCCAAGGTCATCACCCCGCCCACATCCATCGGCCTTGGCATCGCGGCCATTCCTGTCACTCACTCCTTGTCCCTGTCCCGCATGGAGATTAAAGAAATAGCAAGCAGGACCCGCCGGGAGCTGCTGGGTAATGACTCTTGGCTTTTGAATTTTCCCTGTGAGTGTACCAACTGCTTTGTCTTTGGATGTTGATCATCCTCAGTGAGTTGACAGTGAAAGAGAGAGAGAGAAAGAGAGAGAGAGAGAGAGAAATGTCCCCTTTAATGAGGGGTTCATAAAGAAAGTATCATGCGTCCACACAGAGGATTCCCGCACAGGTCACCCAACACTGATCCTTCTCTGTGAGCCAGGTGGGCAGTCTCTAAACCACATCAGTCAGGAAAGGTAGTTTGCAAAACAGAACATAGTTTCAGACAGGTCTTTAAAATATAGGTGTCTCTGTACAGATGTTTTTCTAGAAGAGTCTAGAAGGATCTATATCCTGTAGCTCTCAAATAAATTTTATACTTGAATATCCAAAAGTTTACATCACTGTGTTCTTACCACTGGTATTCTCGAAGCCCCTCATCCTCAGGGGCAGCACAGTGGGGGTGGCTCAGATGCAAGGTGTGTTCCGTCCTAGTCTCTCAACATGCAGGTGGGAGACCGGGACAGAGAAAAGTAAAGTGCCGTGATAGCTGTGAAAAGATGAGGCTACTTGAGAACTTTTTGTTCAGAAAGTGAAAATAAAATGAAGAGAAATGGCATGATGTGTTAAACCAGTCAGATGGTTTGAGACCCTGAAGTGGGAGCTTTGTGGCAGAAAACCTCAAGGATGGTTGACCTTGACACACCTCTGCGCGGAGTTCTGTGTCTGGGGACTCTGGGAGAAGGCCTGGGCCACCGGGCAGGCAGGCCTCAATGTTGGCCGAGTCGGTGGGTCTAAAAGTTGGTGCCTTCTGCTGTGCTTTTAAAATAAGCATATCAGCATTTTTAACCCACCATTCCCTAGGAGAGCTTCGCCTGCCAACCATTATCTTACAGCCACTGTGCTTTTCAGAAACGGCCCCTCTGAGTTGGAGAATGAAGTTCCTGCACCAGGATCTAGGATCTGGTGGAGGTTTCCCTCCTTCATTGGCTCTTCTGAGCCTATTGTTTTGTTTTTGTCTGTGATCCAAGCATAGTTTACAGCCAAAACAAACACCTTCCACCAACAAGAAAGCTGATTATTTAAATATATATATTTTTTATCATCTTCATCCCTGACTCGAGCCCACTAATTCACCACTCCCCAAGCAAGGAAAAAGCATCTTCTGCCCCATGGCAACCCTGGGGTCATGACTCTGACCTAGGATTCTCCCCTTCAAACCAGGCCTCTCGGATGAAGGTGGACCCAGGTCGGAAGGAGCACCAAAGGTCAAGCCCAAAGTCCGGAAGCGGCTAGGGGAAAGCCAAGGAGGCCCCACACCAGGGGCAGTGAGGTCAACTAGCAGTGACAGGTAATGGGGAGCAGCCCCAGCAGCCCCTACTCAGGGCAGAGACCCTGCTGATGCCTGATGATGCCATGGCCAGCCCCTCTGGCCAGCCACAGCAGAGGGTCAGCATCCAGCTCCTCCCCGGAGCTCTGTTAGGGGTCACGGGGTGACTCGGGCATGTCCTTGGTGGAAGCTGGGTGAACCCAGATGAGCAGGCAACAGCCAGACAGCACAGGCTCAGTTCATTGGGCGCCCGGGGTCCTTTGACAGTGACTCTTCTCTTCCAGGATCACCTCGGGCTCCTTGGAAAGCCCTTCTAGTTCTGAAGCCAACCCAGAGGCGCGTTACCATTCCGCTAGCTCCGACCAGGACCCCGGGGCAGACAGAGAAGGCAGCCCTGTGTGGGGTGGCAGCATCTTTCCACTCCCGGCCTCCTCGGATGAAGACATTATTGACTTGAAGTAAACGGCCGGTTTACTTGCCATCTTTAATTTCCTTATGGGGGTTTATACTCTTTAACCTCTTCTGACGTCACTTCTCAACAAAATGTGGCTTTTGGCCTGTGTGTGATCTTATTGGACCAAACCCTCTGCACTCTCGGCCAGTTTGGGTCACTCTCCAATGTCCGGTGCCATTTCTCTTGACCTTTGTTTCCTTCTGTTCGGGAACCATCAGTCCCCTTGTAATAAAGGTGGTAGGTTTCACTGAGGTTTTAGAGCGAAACTTTGAATAAATCAAGTGTTCATTCTTATTGATGCAATCCTCTCTTGTGTACACTCAGAAAAATTATTTCTGCGTGATAGCTTTGGTTTATATCACAGAATGTGTTTCTTTCATAAAAGAAAGCCATTGCTTTTCAATTTTACTACAAGTAAGCTTGCTTTCTGTACCTTTGGCCCCTGTTGCTGTCTCAGCTCATTGTAATTGGAACCAGCTGCCTTCCTGTTGATCGACTTTTGAAAAAAACGGAATGATTAGATCTTAGAAGCTCCTGCTGCTTCTTCCTTGAAACTCATGAAAAATAATAAGGCATGGGAGCTCTGCTTATAAAGGGGGCCTGGAGGCAGCAATATCTGCCAAGGCGTGAAGTCTGCACACTCCTGGGAGGGAGCCCCCCGCCAGAGGGCAGCAGCAGGTTTGTAGGGGTCCATGACCCGAGGGCTCACAGGCTCATCCTGTGCATACAGGCCTCACTGCATGCCCCTCTGGCTGAGTTACAGGGCTAAGTAACTGCGGTAACTTGTCCATAGAGTCAAGCACTCCATAGTAGGTATCACTAGCCACCAACTCTCTGGAGAAGGAGGTCATGTGGGAGAAAAGCAAACAGGAAGGGATGGGTCACTTATCACCACCGTGATAAATGCAGATGCTGAAGCACAGAAGGGCAGTTACTGGAGATAGTACAGTCAGGTGACTGCTCCCGCTCACATACTACACCGCTAGCTCTGGGTGCCTCAGGTGCTTAGACTCATATACATGCTGCTCCCTAAATCCCTCCAGGAAGATAGATGTGGTCATCCCCACTCAGAAAGAGGAGGAACAGGCCCAGAGAGGAATTAGAAGCCAAACTTAATCTCATAGCCCTGATCTTTCCAGAATCACACAGCACTCCACTGAAACTATGACTCCCACAGTGTGTCAGGAATGTTAAAAAAACAAAATTCACAATTTTAGAGATCTCGTTGGCTTTATTAAGTGAGCCATGAGTGGGCAGCAGCCTGTCTAGGGTAAGCAAGGGCTTACACAAAGCGGAGGGTATTTATAGGCAAAAAGGTAGGACAAGATTACTAGCAAAAGGAAAGATGATTTCAGCAAAAGCACCTTCCCTCCAGGGCAGGCAGGGGGCACCTGAGCATGCAGATTTCTCACGGAGGCTGAACTGGAAACTCCAGATAGGGAAAGCTTGAGTCTGCAATAGGCATTGCAGAAGGACTCCCTTGGGGCGATGTTCCTCGGAGCCTTGACCTCGTCGTCCCGACCTGGGCGCACACGTACACAGGTTGGCTATTAAAATGCTCAGGGGACGCAAAGTGGGAAGGCAGTAAAATGAAGATTCGAGTCAGGATCACCTGTGAAGCGGGTGGGATTTAAAAGGGAGCAAAGACCTCGCCAGGTAAGCCCAGTCAGCTCATCCACCTTAGTCACCTAACAGGTCATCAGCCTCGGGACTCCCTGGCAGTGTGGACTCCAGCGCGGCCATCCGAGGGCCTCAGGGTCGTGGCGGGCACGGAGGTGGCTGCCCAGGCCACCCGGCGAGAGGCCGGGCCAGGCTCGGCGCCCCCGAGGAGAGGGCGCGGCCGAGGACAGCTGAGACCTTCCGCCCTGCGGCTTCCAGCGGGCAGAGCTGGGCAGGCCGAGGGGTCAGGCACCCCCAGTGCAGACCCCCGGGCAGCGGGCAGCGCCGAGCCGGAACTCCAGCACCAGCTGGGCTGGACAGTGGCGCTGCCGCGCGGGCCTGGACGCCCAGGGCGCCGCCCACGTGCTCCGCCTTCTCCCGGGCCAGCGCCGCGGGGAGCTCGCGCGAGAGGCGGCTCCGGGCGCAAAGACAGTCCCGGCCCTCCGCGCTCATTGGCCGGCTCAGCCTGACGCTGCTTTCTCACCCCGCCTCCAGGCCCGCACCACGCGCCTATTGGCTGATGGAGCGCTCGGGCCAGAATCCAAGTCCGCGTCGCCCGCACATTGGCTGGCTGCGTCCCCGGGGCGGCTCCAGGGCCCGCCTCTGACTGGCTCTTCGCGCGGTCGCCGACCCCGGCGCGCGTTCCTATTGGCTGCTCTCACGCGGCGCCGCCCGCCCCCGCCCCGCCCGCGGGCGCCCATTGGCCGGCCCCGCGGGGGCGCGGCTGTCCGCACTCGCGGCTCCGGCGGTTCGGGCGTCCGGGCGGGCCGCGGGCGTTGGCGGCGGACATGACGCCGGACGACGCGGAGACCCGGCCGCTCCTGGGGCGGCCCCGCGGCGGGTGAGCGGGCGGGGACCGGCGGGGGCGCGGCCCGGCCCGGCCTCCCCCGGCCGGCGCCGCTCACCGCCGCCCCCCCGCAGCGCGCCCCGCGGCCGCCGCGTCTTCCTCGCCGCCTTCGCCGCCGCCCTGGGCCCGCTCAGCTTCGGCTTCGCGCTCGGCTACAGCTCCCCGGCCATCCCGAGCCTGCGGCGCGCCGCGCCCCCCGCGCCGCGCCTCGACGACGCCGCCGCCTCCTGGTTCGGGGTGAGGCCGCGGGCGCCCCACGCCGGGCCGGGGCCCCGGGTGGGCTCTGGGGGCCCCCGCCGCGTCCCCGGGGGGCCCCCCTCGGCCGGGGGCGGGCGCGGAGCCAGCCCGGGGCGCCCTCCCGGGCCCAGCCCCAGCCCCGTCCCTCGGAGGTGCGGGGGGGGGGGGGGGGGCGGGGCGCCGGCCGGGCCGCCTCAGCCGGTCGCCGCCCGCAGGCCGTCGTGACCCTGGGCGCCGCGGCGGGCGGCCTGCTGGGCGGCTGGCTCGTGGACCGCGCGGGGCGCCAGCTGAGCCTCCTGCTCTGCGCCGCGCCCTTCGTGACCGGCTTCGCCGTCATCACCGCCGCCCGGGACGTGTGGGTGCTGCTCGCGGGTCGCCTCCTCACCGGCCTGGCCTGCGGCGTCGCCTCCCTCGCGGCCCCGGTGAGTGGCCTCGCGGCCGAGGAGCCCAGGGGCAAAGCGCTGCCCACCCCCGGGGCGGGGGTCTGGGCTCTTCCCGCGCAGCCTCCTGGCCGCCCGGTGCCGGTGCCGTGGCCCTTAGCGTTATCCCTCTCCCCGCGGGCCTCGGGAGGGGCGGCTGTCATCCCGTTTCGCAGGTGAAGCGAGCGTCGGGCACACCTGGTCGGTGGGGAAGCTGTCACTGGAGCCCGGGACTTCGCCTCTTCACGGGGGCGTCTCTCGCTCTGCAAGAGCAGCGTTGCCACGGCCAGGGTTGCAGCTGCATGCACCTGGGTGAAGTTCCATCTCTGCCTCTCACCTGGGCAGAGCACCCTCTGTACCTCAGTTTCCCTGCCTCCACCCCTGAATGGCCTGCGAGGATACAGGGAGGGCTCTGCTACCCCAGAGGTGCCATTCAGGGTGAATCAGGCCTGCAGCAGCCCGAGTTGGGGCTCTCCTCAGCTCTGATTGGCTGAGACTTCAGTCTGAGGAGCTCTGGGGCCTCAAGTCTCCTCTTACTTGCTGACAGGTGTATATCTCGGAAATCGCCTACCCTGCCATCCGGGGGCTGCTGGGCTCCTGTGTGCAGCTGATGGTCGTCATAGGCATCCTCCTAGCCTACCTGGCCGGTACAGTTCTTACCTTATCTCTTTTGACTCCTGTTAATGTCAGGTGGCTGTTTTCAAGAAACAGTCATTGGTGTTCAGAGAAGTCAAGGACTTTGTCCAAGGCCACACAGCCAGTGCTCATGGTGCCAGGCTCCCAGAATGCCTCCCTGAGGCCTTAGGATGTGTGGGTTTGTGACTCAGTTCCAGGGAGAGCTGGAGAAGGTAAAAGTGTGTCTTCCCAAGGCAGCCTGTCCCCCATGTGAGGAGGGCTGGTTAAGTCAGCTGACTGCTTAGGTCAGTTCCTTCCTATACAGTGGCCAGTTAGAGTGCCCCAGGGCTCCAAAGCCTGCCAGAAATGTGGCAGGCCACGCACGCTTCCCTGGGAAATGTCAGTACTGGATCTGCACTGTCAGCAAGTTGCAGTGTGAAAGAAGCTGATTCCAGGGACCTTGAGGGGAGCAGGGCTGGGCCAGCATGGGGAAGCTTGTGGAAGCAGATGTGCTGTCAGCAGAACTGGAGTAGAAGGAGCAGACTTCAGCCTCTGCCACCTACACTGTGTGACCTTGACACCTCCCCACCCCCAGAGCCCACGCTCCCTGTCTTTAAGGGGAGGACCCCTCTCATCCGTCACTGTTAGGGACTCCACTAAGGGTTACATGAGAGGTGCCTGGCAGCAGGCCCCAGACGACATTTGTCCAGGCTGGCTGTCCCCCCGGCTCTGATGCCTGACATCCCCGCCCAGGTGGGGTCCTGGAGTGGCGCTGGCTGGCGGTGCTGGGCTGCGTGCCCCCCTCCCTCATGCTGCTGCTCATGTGCTGCATGCCCGAGACCCCGCGCTTCCTGCTGACTCAGCACAAGCACCAGGAAGCTGTGGCCGCCCTGCAGTTCCTGTGGGGTTCCGAACAGGACTTGGAAGAGCCCCCGGCGGGGACTGAGCACCAGGTGAGGGGCAGAGCAGTGAAACAGCGCCCCCTGCCGCTGGGGGAGACTAGCACAAACTTCCCAAAGCACCCTACACCAGAGGGGGCAGGGCCGGTGTCCTCCTGTGTGTGAGAGGGCAAATGTCTGCTCCAGCCCCACTTGTTGGCTGTGTTCCAGCCTTGGGGCTCACAGGGATGCCTGGAGCCTTGATTCTTATGGTCCCAGAAAGAGAAGGGTCATCGGGGCAGAGGGCAATGCAGGCGAAGATTCGAGGACTTGGCTCTCTGGCCTAGGAAGTGCAGGGCAGAGAGAGGGGGAGACGTCTCAGGCCTTGGTCTCCCCACCTGTACAGTGGGGGGCATAGGGCAGGCCGGTGGTGGCAGTAAGGACTCCGTGGGCTGGCGGAGGCTGAGTGGGTTTCTGGAACCCTTGTTCTTGGCTCATGCAATCTTTGTGACTCTCCCAACAAAGCAGGGAGAGGTACGGGGGGTGAAGGACTTTTTGCCTTACAAATGGGGACCTCCCTTTGTCCCAAGGCCCCGGGTCAGCAGGCACACTGCTGGGGTCCCCCTTGGGACGGGGAGCAGCTCTGATGCGAGGTGTCTGTGAGCAGGGCTTCCACCTGGCCCAGCTGAGGCAGCCCAGCATCTACAAGCCCTTCATCATTGGCATTTCACTGATGGCCTTCCAGCAGTTGTCGGGGATCAACGCTGTCATGTTCTATGCAGAAACCATCTTTGAGGAAGCCAAGTTCAAGGTAAAGAGGCCTGGGCCCCCACCTGGCCTACCTCATCGAATGCCAAGTGGATGGGGCCTGGTCCCAGGGCCTTTGACTTACAGGCCTTGGCCTGTCTCCCCAGGACAGCAGCCTGGCCTCAGTCATCGTGGGCATCATCCAGGTGCTGTTCACGGCCTTGGCGGCCCTCATCATGGACAAAGCTGGGCGCAGGCTGCTCCTGGCCCTGTCAGGTAAGGCCCAAGGGAGAGGCCTCAGCCATATGCAAGTGGGTTGCCCCAGGCCAGCTTCCCCCAGGAGGTGGTGGGAGGAACATGGCCCAACATCCCTAAAAACAAAACTAGAACCTACTCTAAGGCGCCACTGGGGTCCCAGTTTACATGAGGAAACTGAGAACCTAGGCAGGGAAGTGACTCCAAAGCTTGTGGGCTTTGGGGGTACGTGACTACCAACCTGGGCTCAATTTCCCCTCCGTGAAATGTGGGTAATGGTGGAAGAGTGGGAGGTGACCCGAGCGAGGCCCACGAGCTTCAGGACTGCCGGGGGTGTGGGGCTTACGATGGTGCAGCAGCTGCTGTTCCCATCCTGCTCCCTCACCCGCTCTGCTTCCGGGAGCTTCTCTTTCGCCGAGGTCTGCGGTCCAAGCTACAGGGCAGGGTGGGTGCTGCCCACTCAGGGCTCTGGGGCACCCTCACTGCCCCGTACCCATCGCCGCACCTGCCCACCACCCTGCTCACCCGCAGGTATGGTCATGGTGTTCAGCACCAGCGCCTTTGGCACCTACTTCAAGCTGACCCAGGGTGGGCCCAGCAACTCCTCACACGTGGCCTTCTTGGCGCCTACCTCTGTGGAGTCTGCTGATGCCAGTGTGGGGCTGGCCTGGTTGGCGGTGGGCAGCATGTGCCTCTTCATTGCCGGTGAGAAGGGGCCTGTGGGGAAGTTGGTGGGGGCCACCTGATGGGCCTGGTTGCTGCCAGGTACCTTACCTCCCAGTGAGTCCTGTCCTGCCTGCCCTTACTCTGTCACATGGGCCCCCACGTCTGCCCGCACACCAGGCGCCCATCCAAGCCCTTCTATGCACCTTACACCTAACCCCACAGCAGCGCTCCCAGCAGCCCCATCCTCGTCCCATTTTACAGGGAGAAAGCCCGATGCCTACAAAGTAAAGGGGCTGGTCAGAGACTACACAGCAAGGAGGTGCGGGGCTGGGGGCCCGGGCTGGCATCCAGGTGCCCTTGGCTCACGGCCAGGCCGCCCTGCACGTCTCAGCCCAGGGAGTCTCTGGGGTCTGGATCTGGGGCGCTGAAACCTGTCTGGTTGCGCAGGCTTTGCTGTGGGCTGGGGGCCCATCCCCTGGCTCCTCATGTCGGAGATCTTCCCTCTGCACGTCAAGGGCGTGGCCACCGGCGTCTGCGTCCTCACCAACTGGCTCATGGCCTTTCTGGTAACAAAGGAATTCAGCAGCCTCATGGTGAGTGCAGGCCCGATGCCTCCCCCGCCCCCGCGTATTCAGAGAAGCACTTTCAGGATGACTCCCGCAAAAGGCCTCGCACACAGGCTGAGGCCCCTCCACTCTGGGCATCTTAGTGAGGGGTGGAGGGGAGACATGGGGAGCCTGGGCTGTGTGGGCAGAAGGACGCACGGCTGGGAAGCAGGACTGTGAGGGAAGAGCCCTGGGCTGGGGTCAGGCCTGGGCTCCAGCTCCCCCTTGGCCACGTCCCTGCCCCGTGACCAGGGTGACTGCTGACCGAAGTTGGTGGGGGAGACAGTACCTCCCTCTTACAATTGGGGGGACATTATTTCAGGTCATCATCTTGCCACCTTCTCATGGGCGGACTGACACAGAGCTGGGCCTGCCCCAGGGTTCCCAGCGAGTGAGGGGGCAGTTCTGGAGCAGAGTCTGTTCAGTCTTTCCTTCCCCCCGACGTCTGGGCATGCACTGTACCCAGGCCTGCTCAAGGTGCCAAGGAGGGCAGTGAAGGGGACAGACAGGGTCCTCTTTATGACATGGGCTGGGAAGGGCCTGGAGAGCAGTGGGGGAATGAACCCCATATGCTGGAGTGGGGGGGGTCGTCCTGAGAGGCGTGGACACCCGGTCTGTGCAGGGTTGGGCCCACACAGGCAGGACTACCCCGAGTCTGTTGTGGGGAGACCAGCACAGAGGTCTGGTGGCGATGATCTGCTGGGCACTTGGAGGGGCTGACAGCAGAGGAGGAAGGAAAAGAAACCCAGGAGGAGGCAAAGGACCTAACAGTGACCCTGGGGTGGTCACCAGGTCCCAGAGGAAAAGGGAGCGGGTGGGACAGGCTCTGACTGAAGGAACAGCTTGCTCGCTGCTCCTCTGGGACAGAGACGGGGCCCAGCGGAGCGCAGAGCGTGGGATTTGAGCCCTGGAGTCAGACCCAGGGGGCAGCTGCCCTGAGATAGTGGGTCCCTGGCTTCAGAGCAGTCACTTCATCTCAGCGAGCCTCAGTTTCTCCAGCCCCATAACTTCCACACTTCAGCCTGGCCTCAGGAGGGCCTGGTCATACCCTCTGCGCTCAGGAACCGAGGCCAGGGAGACAGAATGAGCATAGCCGCAAGCAGGCTGGGGCCTGGGCCAGTGATTTCCTGACGCCCCTGACCTTCTGCCTCCACACCCGGCCTCTCTTTGCAGGAGGTGCTGAGGCCCTACGGCGCCTTCTGGCTCGCCTCTGCCTTCTGCATCCTCAGTGTCCTTTTCACTTTGGTCTGCGTCCCTGAAACCAAAGGGAAGACTTTGGAGCAAATCACAGCCCACTTTGAAGGGCGATGACAGCCCCTACTTGGCAACGGCTGTCCTCGCTGGGCCGGCCTCGGGCTACGGAGGGGACGGAACCTGCCTGTTACTTCAAAACAGGTCTCGGCCAGAGCCCGGCACCCCAGCCTGCTCCCGGCCTCCCGGGAGCCAGGATACAGGCCAGAGCCCCTCGGAACATCCCTTCCAGGGTCCCTCCTTCCTGCCCAGAGCTTTAGCCCAGCAACCCCGGCACCAGGTGTGCCAGCTGCTGGCCCAGTTCCACCGCCGCTCGGGCTTGGGAAGCCGGGACATCTCAGACCTGCCCAGCGGCCGTGGTCAGTCCTCTCCGGCCATCTCCGTTGTGACACTGAAGGGACAGAGGGGGGCGCCTCGTTTTCTGGCTGAGATGCTTTCGGAGACTGGTGACAGCCCACAGTTTTTCCTCAGGAAGGAACTTTGTTTGCCAAATAAAGATTTGACTTGGAAAATCAGGTCATGGCCTTTTTGTGAGAGCCAAAGTTTGCGAAGGGCCTATTTCCAACCTTTCCGTGAGCCGCCTCCTGTGGACTGGGCCTTGCCAAGAATATTCGGTGGACTTTGTATGGTCAGCCAGGCTCAGCCTTGGCACTTGGAGGTGCTTTCTAACTCTTTCCATGGGCTCAGTTCTCTGGGCCATTAGTCACCAAATCTTGTTTTAAAAAATAAAAGGCTGCTTTAATATCTTTATTTCAATTAGCCACCACCATAAGCACAAATATTAACCCTTTATTTGGATAATTAATAAAAGAATCTCACAGCTGCCCACTTCCAGAAGCAGCCTCGGAGGTCAGTTGGGGGTGCGCACAGCTTTGTCTCCCTGTGCCCTCCCGCCTCCTGCAGGCGCAGCAGCCCTGCTGTGTTGGGAGCCTCGTTCGCCACTGGGAGGGTGGCCTGTGCCTGTCAGGGCAAGCTGCTCACCACAGTGGCTCAGGTCTTCTACACCCTCACTGGTTTTCGGTAGGGACACCAGTGAGCTCGGGTCAAATTCTGAGGGGACTGCTGGTTGTCTGTGTGGCCTAGACAAGTCACTCAATGTCTCAAAACCTCTGTCTCTTTATCTGTAAAATGGCCATAAAGATGCCATCCCCTTAAGGGATTGTCGTGAGAATGAGATAATTATACAGAACTAAAGATGGGACCGAGTACGGGCTCAGTGGATGCTGCCTGTTGGTGAGTGCGAGGCTGCTGGAGGGAAGTGGGTAGGAGCTGCAGGCAAGGCTGGTGTGAGGCCCAAGGGCTGCCTCATCAAGGGACATTTGATGCCTTTATGCATTTTTCTTATATTCTAAACCCTGTTCCCTTAGTAACTCCTACCCACACCACCTTCTGATTGCTAACAGCACCCGCCTATGTACCAATGACTGAATCCACATGCGCTTCAGAAATCTCAGACTCGCTTGGGACCATCCCCTCAGGGACCAAGAGCCCTCCCTGCTGACAGTGCTGTATCTGCCCCTGGAGCCCAGCCCAGCACCACTGGGCACAGACCATGAAGCCCTATGAAATGGAACATCCCTAGAGGGTAGGTGCAGAGAATATGGGCTTCACCCAGCACAGGGTAGAAATCTGCAATTCCCTCCCTGCACCTGAACAACTTCCAGGACAATGCTGGCTTCTACATGACTGAGGCGAGGAGTGCCCCAATGCCACCCAGCAACCACTGACGGAACTGCATCAACTGATGTGTGCGGCATTACCTCCCAGTGGTCTAAGGAAGAATAGCAAGACTAAAGGAAGAAACCTGCTGTTGTTGCCTGGTTGCCATTGTGGCAACAAGAAAGCCTCTGTTGCTGGGCAGACCTGCACCAGCAGAAAGGGACCATGAACCAAGGCATATAGGCAGCCTCTGGAAATTGGAAAAGGCCAGGAACAGATTCTCCCCTAGAGCCAACAGAAAGAATGTAACTGCAGAAACCTTGATTTTAGCTTAATGGGATCAATTGTAGACTTCTAACCCCCAAATTGTAAGCCCCAATTTGCAGAAGCTTATCTCAAAGAGATCTATGGATATAGCCTGCCTAATAAGGGGAATCTCAATAAGATTCACAGAAGACCCACAAAGTTAAGAACTGTATTGGTACAAATACTACTGTCTGTGACTAACTATGGTCTGAGACAGAATAAACTGTGCTTCCCAAGTAATGTATTCCTATCTTCTAAAGTAGCAATGCCTCTGTAAATGAATTGGTCATCAGAAAATTGCTTGAGTAGTGAAAGTTCTTCAGTAGGCACGAGGGAAAATTTTACTATTGCTCTGGGGAAGTTCACCAAAATAGTCCCTGTGTAGCACAGAGACCCCCAAGGAACAGAATATTCCTTCTCCAATATAGTGGTGTGTAATCAAACGCTATTACACACCACAAAAGCATGCTTCTGCTTTTAAAATTAAGAAGTTTTCTTCTGCTAACAGATTTTTATACTTTGAAAATTGCAGGCCTTGTCCTTTTTCACACCAAGGGGGCTTTATTTCCTTTACTCTCAGTAAGGCTCAAAACGACCATGAGGATAGCTGAGGTTGGACCTTAAGGCAGAGGAAGGAGAGGACGCTCAAGACCCCAAGCCCTGGGCATCTCAAACCACTGAGGAGAAACCAGGTGCCCACAGCCAGTATTCTGCTAAAACCACCACTCCCAGGATCCCCCTCAGCCAAGTGGCTCTCTGCCTTAAGTGGCCCCAGTCATTGGATTCCAGTGGACCAGAAGGAAATGTGCAACAAAGCATGAAAGGAAGTAGATCCTGTGATCAAGAACAGGAGACACAACAGTAATAAACAAAAATTCAATAAATGGGCAGACCTCAGCAGACACACACCAGAAGTCCAGCAGACACATGGAAAAATTTTCTCTATCCCTTTTAAATAGGGAGATGCAGATCAAAATCGCGATGAGATAGCAGCTCACACCGCCAGAGTGGCACAGATGAAAAAGACGCCCAACGAGCGCTGGAGAGGAGGTGTAGGAAGAGGAAACCTGATGCATTGTTGGTGGGAAAGAAAGTGAACCGGCGCAGGCATTTTGGAAAGTCATTTGGGTTTACCTTAAAACACGGAAAACAGCATTAGTGTATGATCCAACAAGCCTACCTTTGGGATTCAGCCAAAGAACATAAAACCATCAATTCAAAAATGACGCATCGCAGCGTCATTTACACGAGCGAGGACGTGAGAAACGACAGAGACGTTTCCCTCAGAGGAGCTGATAAAGCAAAATACTTGTAAAAACCAGCGGACAGTAACAAAGGCAGCGAGGTTTCTGAGGTTAAGAGGGAGGAGGAAGAGTCAGAGTCAAACGGCGGCGGAGAGGCAGAATAAAATGAAAATATTTTGATTGAAACAGGGGCCGCCTCTCCGGGAGGGTGCGGGGCGCGAGCCGGGCGTCAGGCCGAAAAGGGGTTTTGGCCAGAAACGGAAACCGGAGGTTTCTGGGAAATGGAGTCCGGCGGGCGGGGCATTGCGCCTGGCCGGACGTGACGCCATCCAGGCGCGTCCCCTTGGGCGCCGGCGCAGGGACTTCCGTTTTGCCTGGCCCGCGCCTGCGGTTTCTGGGTTCCGCGGGTCGCTGGTAACTTTCGCTGGTGACCGGCAGCGGCCTTTGCCCTCGGTTTTATGCCTGAGCCGGGCTGGGGCCCCCTCGGAGAGAGGAAGAAGGAGGGGTGCAGCCGGGAGCAGCCAGAACGGGGCTGGGCCCGTGGAAGCGACGCTGACCCCCGGAGAACTGCTGGGAGGCGGGGCGCGAGGTGAACCCCATGCTGGAGGCCGGAGGTGAGGAGCGGTGGAGGGAGCGCGTCCCGACTCCAGCTTGCCCCCGAGCCCTGCTGTGCGGCCGAGCCGGCAGTTACCCTTCACCAGTGATGGGGGACCCCCTTTTAAATGAAGAATTCCGAGGTCAAATAAGTTTGAGGCGATCAGGCCTGGACAGTCTATCTTTTAGTGGACATTAGAGAGTGGGGGGAAAGGGGAAGGGCCGTGGGGAGGAAAATGGATCGATCCGGGGTCTCCTTTATTGGCGTTAATCTTCCAGTCCTTGAGGCGGCCAGGGATGCTCGGAATCGCGGAACAGGATCCTGTTGGCTCCACCTGAAATTGAGGGCGGGTTCAACTCTCTGGGGCTGCAAAAATACTGGGGATCTGTAATCAAACGCCCGTTTTGGGGTCCCAGCCAGGCTTCTTAACCTGTGTTTTTTCATGGAAAAAAAAAGGTGAAATAACGTAAACTAAAACTGTAAGCATCGAATAAAATGACGATTTTGACAGCACCTTGAATGCCTTGCAGAACAGAACAAATGTATAGGTAAGATTAGCCTCCTAGACCTGTCACACCACCCCCTTGATCACGGGATCCCTGTATTGGTCTTGCATTTTTCGAGGGCAATTTCACATCCATAGTTTTGTGTTGTCCCAAAGACCAGGGAACACTCGTGGGGTAGTTATCTTCCTCCTATACTTACCAAGAGGAAAATTGCATGCAGTGGAGTTAGCTGTAACTTAATAACATAGCGTGTGTGCTAAGACCAGTATCCAGATCTGCATATTTTTCTGAATTATTTCAGAGGACTACACTTCTGGCTTGAGTTTGTTTTTTTGTTTTTGTTTTTCAGCTTTAACTTACATACTATAATGTTCACCCTTTTAACTTTTTTAATATATTCACAAAGTTGTGCAACCATCACCACTATTTAATTCCAGAACAGCTTCACCCCCATGCCCCATTGACCATCACTCTGCGTTCCCCGTTCCCTCGAAACAACAAATCTACTTTCCCTGTGGATTTGCCTATTCTCGACATTTCATAAAAATACAGTCATGCAGCATGTGTCTGACTTCCTCACTTGATGAAATGGTGCAAGGTTTATCTCTGCTGTAACATGAATAAATACACTTTGTTACTACTCATGACTGAATAATACTCAATTATGTGAATAAACCATGTTCTTTTTATCTGTTCCTTGGTTAATGAACATCTGGGCTGTTTCCAGTTTGGGCTCTTATGAGTAACACTGCTGTAAACATGGTTCATTTTCTTTGTATGTACCTAGGAGAGGAATTACTGTTGTGTAGTTACAGCGTAACTTTCTGAGGAAATGCCACACTGTTTTCCACATTAGCAACAGCATTTTACACTCCTAGTATCAGTGTGTGAGGGTTCCAGTTTCTCCACATCCTCATTACCACTCCTTATTTTGCACCTTTTTAATTTCAACCATCTTAGATGATACGCATCTCTCTGGTGACTTAGAATGTTGAGCATCTTGTCACGCACTGCTGGCTGTCTCCTATCTTGCTTGGTGAGATAAATTATTTGTCCATTTTTTTAACTGAGTTGTTTGTCTTTTTATTGTTGAGTTGAAAGAATTCTTTATTTTTCTGGATACCAGACCTCTAGCAGATTCATGATTTGCATATGTTTTCTTCCATTCTGTGGTTCTTTTTACTTTCTTCATAGTGTCCTTTGAAGCACAGAGTTTTTAACTGTAACGAAATCCAGTTTATTTTTCTTTTATTACTTGTGCTTTTCACATCTTAGAAACCATTGCCTGATCAGAGGTCGAAACAGTTTTTACTTAGGTTTTCTTCTAAGAGTTTCAGCTTTTACATTTAGATCTTTGGTTCATTTTGAGTTAATTTTTTTGTATGTAATGCAGGTAGAAGTCCAATTTCATCCTTCTGCATGTAGATATCCAGCTGTCCCAGCGCTGTTTTTTGAAAAGACTATTCCTTCCCCATGTGATTTGTTGCCAGTCATGTTGAAAATCAACTCTCCATAGTGTTTGGGTTTATTTGTGGGCTCTCAGTTCTGTCCCATGGATCTGTATGTCTGTCCTTACACCATTACCACACTCTCATAATCACTGTTGCTTTGTAGAAAATTCTTGAGACCCTAAGTGTGAGTCCTCCAACTTTTGTTTTTCTTTTTCCAGATTGTCTGGCTATTTTGGGTCCCTTGTATTTTCATATGAATTTTAGGGTCATCTTACCATTTTCTGTAATAAAGCCAGCTGGGATTTTAATAGGGATTGCCTTGACCCTGTAGATTAATTTGGTGAGTATTGCTATGCCGATATTAATGTTTTACAATCTGAGAACCTGATATGTCTTTCCATTTCTTTAGATCTGTAATTTCTTTCAACAGTAGTGGTATTAGTATACATGTCTTGTACTTTTGTTAAATTTATTCCTAGGAATGAATTCTTTAAATGCTCTTGTTAATGGAATTAATTTCATTTTTTATTGTTTGTTACTAGTATATGGAAATACAGTTCAAGGAATGTCTATTCAAGTATTTCACCCATTTTTTTTTCCAAAGATTTACTTATTTTTATACAAGAACTGGGGTACAGGCCAGACTTGCGGGAGGGTGAGCGGATTCACCAGAGACAGAGCAGGGAGCAGAACAGGCAGACAACAGAGGGGAGCAGTGGGCGTGACAGGAGAGGTCTGCCGTGCCATGTGGGATGGAACCCACACTGCAGAGGCTGTAGACAGCTTCACAGCACAGCGTTCAACCTGCTGCACCACCGGGGAGGCCTGCCCATTTTTTATTGGGTTATTGTTTATTTTACTATGTAATCATTTTGTAACCTACAACTTCGCTGAACTTATTTAGCTGTGATTGTGTGTGTGTGTGTGTGTGTGTGTATTCCTTAGGATTTTTAATATACAAAATCAGGTCATCCACAAATACAGATTGTTTAACTTCTTCCTTTCCATTCTAGATGATTTTTCCCCCCTTGCCTAATTCCTCTGGCAATTCATAGATGCCTTTCATCAAGTTGAGGATATTTTCTTTATTAAGAATTTATGGAGTGTGTTTTATCATGACAAGATGTCAGACTTTGAGAAATAGCCTTTTAGGTATTTATTGAGATAACTGTGGAGTTTTTTCCCTTTGTATTAATGTGGTATCTTATGTAGATTGATATTCATATGCTGAACCAACCTTGAATTCGGGGGATAAATCCCACTTAGTCATTCATTACCTCCTCTTTGGATTAAACACGTCTTAAATTTCAGCAGCGCTTTCTCCAAAAAACTTAAGTAGTATTTGTAAACTGTATTTCCATACTTCCCATTGTGCCAGCTGCCTTAGCTGCATTTCAGTTTAATCTTCAGAGCAACTTTACATGGGATTAAATGGGATCCCATTTAAAGTGAGATATTGTTCCCATTTTACAGACGAGAACATGACACTTAGAGAAGTTGTGTGGCTTGGTGGGTGGGATACTCCAGCCTGTTACACGCTTAAGCCTCTCTGTCTGCATGGAGTGATGACTCCCCACTGCAGGCCTGCCTCTTCTACCTTGGTGTCCTTCTGAAACTGGCAGTGTCCTTTGACTCCAGAGTGAGAAGGTGAGACTTTTCTAGCTTGATGAGCAGTAAACACAGATGCCTTGTTTTCTTTCTCATCCTCCAGCGCCACCTTCTCCAGATGCTGACCTTTCTCCAGAGGAGCGCACAGGAGAGGAAGGGATGGCAGCTGGTCTCCTCATGGCTGGGCCCCGTGTAAGTTGGACATTTATTCTGAAAGGCAGCCTTTTTGAAAATATATCATTATTTAAAATATTAACATAATTTGTTGGGTTTTGTTTTTTAATTACAAAAAGAATTTGTGTCCATTGTAGAAAAATAAAACATACCCCAAAAATCACCCTTAATCTCACAGAGACAAACCTGCCTTTTGACTTTGTGTCTTTACAGTCACAGTCTCCCTTTCAAGCTTTCCCAGAATGCCTTTGTCCTACTTTGCAGTCTTCTCTTTACCTCCACTTGACAGAATCTGAGGAACATTTCATCAGGGGTCTTCTGCTGGCTTGTTCCTGATACATCCCACTGTGTAGTCCTTCTCGAGGGAAGAGACTGTTTTCTCCCTTTTCTTGTCCAGGCGTCGCCTTTATTTTTAGAACTTGAGTCTGTTCTTCCTCATCATTTCTATTTATTATTAGGTTTTTGCTTCTCTTTCCTCAGATTATTGTACAATTCTTTTTTTTTTTTTTTTAAAGATTTATTTATTTATGTATACAAGAGCTGGGGCACAGGCCAGAGATGGGGTGGGTGTGGGGGGGTATGAGAGGATTCACCAGAGACAGAGTGGAGAACAGAACAGGCAGACTGACCAAAATACACTGCTGAGGGGAGCAGCAAGCACAACAGGAGGGGTCTGCTGTGCCATGTGTGTTGCTCCCTGGCGGGCCGGGAATGGAACTCGTGCTGCAGAAGCTGCGGATTGTTTCATAGTGCGGTGCTTAACCCCTTGCGCCACCAGGGAGGCCCTAGTGTACAATTCTTGTTAAAAAAAATAAAACTTGAAGTTCTATTTGATTTTCTTCCTGTATATTTATATTAAAAGTTTTTGATTGTGCATCTTATTTTTTTTAGATATTCCACAGTTGTAACTTTGGTTTCTTTGCACACTTGGCTGGCCAGTGCTCTGGGACAGAGACTGTGTCTTGTCAACACCTAGAGGTGGTGCCTGCAGCGTGTTGGGTCAGGCAGCTCAACCTTCTTGATTAAATCACTTAGTTCTTTCATTCCGTTTTTTTGTTTGGTTTGTATTCTATCGACAACTGAGATGTTTTAAATAAGCTAGCTCGAATAATGTAATGTTTTCAATTTCTCTTTGCACTTCCTAGTTTTTCCTTTATGAATTATAATTTAGTTCATGACATATCTTTACATGGCTTTTACTCTCTTGATTATTATAAAATGACCCAAATGCTTTAAGTATTTCATAATTTTTTACAAATTGACTCTCTTTGTCCCATTCAGTGCATTTCCGGGTGTGAAGACTGGTTTGGAAGGACAGGCAGGAGATCAGTTCTCATTTGGGAAGTGATGTTGACTTAAGACAGCAACAGGGCACGGGGAGCAGGGGGTGAATTCTCGTGATACCGAAGCGGGGGAGTCAATAGGCAGTTGATGAGTGGGGAGCTGCAGGAAAGAGGCGGCTCGCTGCGACTGCTGGAGTGGCCAGGAGGTAAACGGGGGGCGGCACTCTGACCTGCAGGTGGAGGCACCATTCCCAACAGCTGCTCCTGAGCCGCCCCTGCCTCGGACGCCTTCTCCTTTGGGGCCAGCTCATCTCTGCTGTCCCCCCGCCATCCACCCAAAGGTCCTCTCTGTGATCCTCGCGCTGGTCTGTCCGTCTCTCGGACCCATCACTCCAAGTCGTGGCCTTCGTGGCCTGCTCTCCCGTGCTGTGCTTCGGGATTCTTGCGTTCACAGAAATACTCACTAAATGTTCTGAAAACATTCACCTTTCACATTTCTTTGCTAATTTGCCCCTGATTCCTCATTGCATAAACCCATACTCTAATTTTGTTTTTCCACACTGGCTCTTTTATCTCCAAGTGCACAATCCTCATAGACAACCAGATTTTCTGTCTTTGTGTATCTAAGGTCTACCAGTTGTAGCCATGTGAGGAAAAGAGACTGTCTTCGTATCACCATCTAGTATTGGGCACACAAACATGATTGAGAAATGCTTTTCTTGAACCACCCAGAGCCCTGAATCCTTTACCCTTTCTGGGCCTGCTGGTCATCTCACCTAGAGTGGCCAACCTCCCCACCCCATCACCTCCACCACCTCATATCCAAAGGCCACTGGGTGATGAGAAATGTGCTTCTGGTTTTAGGGATCCATGCCCTTCGGTGCGAGCCTCGCTTTTACCCAGAAGGCGTGGAGGCCCTCGGTCCCTGCTGCAAGGGGCAGGCTCAAGGATGACACGGCCAGGAACCTGGTCCTGCTTGGTAAGATGTCATTGAAAATTCAGTATCTGCTCGGTTTTAAAAATCTGGCACACTGAGTGTCTGATGCTCCTGAACTGCTCTGACACGCCGGAGGGGCGTGCTTGCTCCTCTTCATGCCCTCATCAAAGAGCCCAGCCTTGCCAGTGGGCAAAAGGGCAGTTTCATTTCCCTGCCCCGCCACATGTCATTTTCTTATTTCCCAGGATGAGGGGTGAGATAACCTTCAGGCCAGATCTTCCACTCAGGAGTCCCTCTCCGCTCAGTGGCTGGCGTAGCTTACCTCACTTCCCCTCGCTGAGGCTGCCGCTTCAGCTCCATGCCTCTTTTCTACTGTTGCCTGCCATAGTCAGTGAGTGCTCAGTATGTGTGTTGAGTGAATTAAATGAGGGACCTGATGCATGTTTCCACTCCCCTGAGGGCGGGTGGCTAATTATACTTCACACAAGTCTCTGAAGCCTGCTTTTTCCCCTTAAATAGGACTTCCCGTTTCCCACCCTGGCGTGAACTCCCAGCTGGAACAAAGGGCAAGCCCGTGGGTGCTGGAGGGAAAAGGCCTAAGAGGTACCTGTCCAGGTGAGAGTGCAGGCACCAAGCCAGTGAGTCTCAGGAGTAAAAGCCCTTTTAACACTCCATGAAGGCGATGCTGTTGCCCCCATTTTACAGAAGATGAGATTACCTAAAGAGGTAACTTGCTGGCTCAGAGCTGGCTTCAGCCTCGTGGCTGGAATTGGCAAGGGCGAGGCTTGAAACAAATCACCGTGTTAGTGGAAGCAGAAGCGGGTGAGGCCATTCCCGCCGAGGGCTGTCTCTGAGTGCTGGTGTAGAAGTACTCTGGGTGTGGGCCTGTGGAGAGGCTCTCCGGCCCTGGATTGCTGCCTACTGACCATTCACGAGGTCACCTGTCTCTGTCTGGAAAACGTAGAAAACAAAATACTGTTTTACAAACTAACATGCGAAAATATGTCAGCTGCCAATGCTGGATTAGCTGGGTGAGAGTGAAGTAGTTAGAAGGCACTTTGCTCATCTGGCTGTTGGAGTAATGGAAACGCCGCATCTGGGGTGTTGCTCCTGCTGAGACCCCTGGGTGTCGCCATACCCCCACGCTGGGCCAAGCCCACCCTTCTGTAGTGCATGTTGGTGTCTCCCTAGGCCCAGCTGGTCACCGTGGCTCATTTGCATTGCTTTGTCTTTCATTCAGTCAACACACATGCATGAAGCGTCCCTGGCGCTGTTCTAGCTGCCGGAGGCACGAAGTGAGACAGACCCTGGGTGCGTGGTGGTGAGGAGCACACAAAGAACCCAGAACGCTGGATCGTGGCAAGGGCTGTGAGGAAACCAGCTGGGAGGGAGTGGTGACGCGGGAGAAAGGGGAGAGTGGGGATGCGGATGGGCTGGGGGCTGTTCTACGTCAGATGACTAGGAAGGATCTCTCAGGTGGAATATTCTGGGCCACAGCCTGTGTTGAGCACAGAGCTGGGAATGAACTTGGCTTGTGTTAGGCTCAGAAGAGCCTGGGACTCGGTGAACAAGAGGGCGAGTGAGGGTCAGTGGGGGCAGGTCACCTGGGGCGCTGGAGGCCACGGTAATGCTTTGTGTGTGTGCAGCCGGGCAGCCGTGGAGCGTTGAGGAGGGAAGGGACAGTGTTTGATTTGTGTATAAAAAGACCATCCAGCAGAACAGGCTTCCAGGGGTCAAGAGTCGGGCCAGGGAGACTGGTTAGGAGTCCGGACTGGACGGTGCGGTGAGATGGCAGTGGCTGGTAAGGAGTCGGGACCTGTTCGGGTATTAAAGCCAGCCGGACTCACTGGCTGGTTGGATGTGAGGGATGAAGGCATTCAGGATGATGGCTTGCGTGTTTGTGAAGACCAGTGGCTTGAAAGGGAAAATCGACAGTTCTATTTGGGGTCCGTGGGTTTGGGGTGTCATTAAACAGCATTATACGGGCGGCGGCACTCGGGAGAGCTGGATGGGGGCACAATGCATGGGCATCACGTGGTCTTCTGAATTGCTCCTTTCTCCCCTGTTTGTCTGTTCCACTTTGCCATCTCGCACTTGGACGGCCTGGCTTTGAGAGCTCAGAGCCATCACCCAAGCATGATCGAATAGCGAGTTGCAGAGATGCTCTCAGCCAGAAGCAGGCACCCCGGTGCTTGGGTGTTAGGGACATGCTCGGCCATTTTAGGT
Organism: Talpa europaea; assembly: GCF_964194135.1. Taxonomy (NCBI): domain Eukaryota; kingdom Metazoa; phylum Chordata; class Mammalia; order Eulipotyphla; family Talpidae; genus Talpa; species Talpa europaea. Next base: position 5,382,278 of record NC_140074.1, on the reverse strand, counting down.
GGTTTCCAAGAAGGCCCGAGAGAAGAGAAAACCCTCGTGTGACATTTAGGGTTCCTCAGCGACAATCTGCGTCCTTATGCTTTCATCTCACTGGTCCTCCCGAACTTCCTGAGAGCTACGTTCACAAATAATAAGCCAAGGCATAGAAAGATTAAATCATGTACCCAAAGTCAAATAGCTAGTAAGACGGGAAGCCAAGGCAGTGTGGGTCAAGATTCTTTATAGAAATTAAAATAAAGTCCCCCTTGAACTCAGTCTGCTCTGCTGTTACCTTCTCTGAGAAGGTGGGGCTGGGAAGATCTCCTCAGGAAGGCGCACCTTTATGAAAAGAAGTTCCATGGGCCTGCCTAAAACTCCACTCCCTTACCCGGAAGCCCCTACGTGGAAGAGGGAGAGAGGTGTCTGGGATGCTAGGATTCATTTAGTTTACGTTTCCAAATAGTAAATAGTCACATTTTAAAGCTTTCTCTGAAATGAATGAGGTTCCAAAGAAGGTTAAGAGGTAATGTTACTTATTCTTTTTTTTTTTTTTTAAAGATTTGTTTGTTTGTGTATGCAAGCACTGGGTACAGTCAGAAGCGCGGGAGGGTGAGAGGATTCACCAGAGCCAGAGCGGGGAGCAGAGCAGGCAGAAGGACCGAAGTACACTGCTGAGGGGAGCAGCGGGGGGCAGGAGAGGTCTGCGCGCCATGTGGTTCCCTCGCCCGGCAGCTGGGGATCGAACCGGTGCTGCAGAGGCTGAGGGCAGCTTTGCAACCCAGCGCTCAACCACTGTGCCACCGGGGAGGCCCACTTATTCTTTAAAAAATAATTTTCTAATAAAAATATAATTTGGAAAAAGAAAATCAAGACCTCCCTAGCATCCCACCATACTTATTCTTCTAAATGTAATGGTATATAATTTTACGTAATTTTTTTTTCACTTAATAGTTTATCATTGTGTAGTCTTTGAAAGCAAACTTTTGTAGCTTTCATTATAAAAATACTATGGTTCCCCACTGGAGCACATTAGAAGATAGACTAAGCATTAAATAAAAATCCCTCCTGATCCCACAACCCACAAAACACCTGTGACAATCACATTGTAAAAGTTTCCAGTGTCTTTTCACCAAACACCTCTTGACAAAACAAGGTCTAGTGTACAGACTGAAGACTTGACTTGTGACGGCGTGCACAGACCCCACCGCACGCCGTGGTCATTCCTTCTCGTTAAAACACTCAGGTGCTTGCTCTCCCTGTGTAAACGATGCTATGACGAGTCCCTGTTGATGCAGCTGTTCCTGAGGATAAAAGTTCATCCAACTGGGATTCTGTTGTCAGGTTTGCCATTGCCACGTGCAGCCAGATGGCTCAGAAAGGCCGGCCCAGCCGACGCGGCTGCGCCAGTGCTGAGGTCGCCCGCCGGCTGCTCGCCCCACGGTCAGCCAGCCCTGGAACGCTTGCTGACTGGGTACATGAGGGAATTGCTTACTAGCATCAGCCATCAGCAAGTGAAGTGTTTAAACACGGTGAGCAGACTGCCCGGCACCTGGCAAGAGCAGGGTGGTTTGAGAGTAAGGAAGGAAAGGTGTCTCGGCCATCTGAGGTGGGAGGCCTGAGCGTCCTCTCACCCCGCTGCGTTTAGAGGGCAGCCGGGGCCTCCCCGGTGGCGCAGCGGTTGAGCGCTGGGTTGCGAAGCTGCCCGCGGCCTCTGCAGCGCCGGTTCGATCACCGGCTGCTCCCCGGCCACCGGAGGAGGGTCCCACATGGCGCGCAGACCTCTCCTGCCGCCCGCTGCTCCCCTCAGCAGTGTACCTCGTCCTTCTGCCTGCTCTGCTCCCCGCTCTGGCTCTGGTGAATTCTCTCACCCTCCCCACTTCTGACTGTGCCCAGTGCTTGTATAAATAAAAATAAATAAATCTTAAAAAAAAAAAAATAGAGGGCAGCCGAAGGGCGCGCGAGCCACCGTGGCCATTGACTGCGGTTTTGAATACAATGTTCCAGGTGACAGGAGGTAATGCACCAGACCTGGCTGCCTCAGACCGCTCCTTCCAGGGACAGGATGGAAAGACAAACTGTTTCTACTTTTTCAGACTGGAAGACCACACCCGCCGAACCACCGCCTGAGCAAGACGTTTCTGAAGACTCGCTCCAAGATGCAAGAGCTGAGCTGCCCCCCTGGGAGCTGGGGGGGAGCCTCAGCCTGAGGCCAGTCCTTTCTGCACAACAGCGAACCCCTGCCCAGGTGAGCCCCCGGAAATGTGAAATGCACACCAGGAGCGTCAGGAGGAACGCCGCGGGAGAGACAGCTCACCGGACGCAGCCGTACACGTGTAGCGAGTGCGGCAAAGCCTTCAGCTACTGCTCCTCCCTCTCTCAGCACCAGAAGAGCCACACTGGGGAGAAGCCCTATGAGTGCAACGAGTGCGGGAAGGCCTTCAGCCAGAGCTCGTCTCTCAGTCAGCACCAGAGGATCCACACTGGAGAGAAGCCTTACAAATGCAGTGACTGTGGCCGAGCCTTCAGCCAGAATGCCAACCTCACCAAGCACCAGCGAACTCACACCGGAGAAAAGCCCTACAAATGCGGCGAGTGTGAGAAGGCCTTCAGTGACTGCTCGGCCCTCGTTCAGCACCAGAGGATCCACACGGGCGAGAAGCCCTACGCGTGTAGCGACTGCGGGAAGGCCTTCCGCCACAGCGCCAACCTCACCAACCACCAGAGGACGCACACGGGGGAGAAGCCCTACCGCTGCGGCGAGTGCGGGAAGGCCTTCAGTTACTGCGCGGCTTTCATCCAGCACCAGAGGATCCACACGGGCGAGAAGCCCTACCGGTGCGGTGCCTGCGGGAAGGCCTTCAGCCAGAGCGCCAACCTCACCAACCACCAGAGGACGCACACGGGGGAGAAGCCCTACCAGTGCGGCGAGTGCGGGAAGGCCTTCAGTCAGAGCACAAATCTCATTATACACCAGAAGACCCACACCGGGGAGAAGCCCTACAAGTGCAACGAGTGCGGGAAATTCTTCAGCGAGAGCTCCGCCCTCATTCGACATCACATCATCCACACTGGCGAGAAACCCTACGAGTGCAACGAGTGCGGGAAGGCATTTAACCAGAGTTCATCCCTTAGTCAGCACCAGAGGATCCACACGGGCGTGAAGCCCTACCAGTGCCGCGAGTGTGGGAAGGCCTTCAGGTGTAGCTCGGCCTTCATTAGGCATCAGAGACTCCATGCTGGAGAGTGACTGGGAACCTAACGGCAATGGATCGGGACAGGTAAGTGCAGGTAGTTTGAAAGCAGCTGCAGGTACTTTTTGTAGTCTGTACCCCAGTCACATGCAACAGCACCTTTAATAAAGTTGCTTTTTAACATGTTTCATGTGGGAGGTCTGCTTTCTCCTTAGCAGCCTCAGTGAGCATAAACCGGCCCACTCAGATCAGTTTTAGACATACAGCGCATCGTGCCAGAGTCCATTTCGTGTAGCAAGCACTCCAGAAACCAGCCTGTAAGGAATGCCAGCCAGCCAGCCAGGAGCCTGGTTCTCAAGCGCTGGATGGTCTTGGCAGTGCGTGCGGTCTGGAATGGGCTGTTACAAAATGAGAACAGAGATCAATGGCCAAGAACGAGCATTTCCTAGAATCCCCTAGGGGGGCTGCAGATACACCCAAGGCTGGGGAAGGCACTGCTGAGCTAGTTAAAGCTGTAGGGAAAACATGGCGCAGTAAGGTGGAAGGTTTCAAGCTGTAAGACTGGGGCAATCTGCTGACCGTGGTCTCCCTGGCTTAGTGGGTCCCCGCGTTTGCTTTCTTGCTCAGAGGTCCCTTTCCTTTAGATCAAGAACACCACCTGGTCAGCCGGCTTTCTCCATTGCCTTGGCCTAAGTCCTCCTTAACGTGTATTCCTGCACCCAGCTAGACCTTATCAGCATTAAATGCTAAGCTTAACAGCTGTTAGCCAGCACCCCCAAACCTTTGACTGGTCTCTTCAACACGGGTGTGTTCCCAAACCCAAAACTGGGACTGAAGGCCACCACCTACTTTCAAGTGCCCAGTGACAAAATGGGAGCCAGCAAAGAAACGACTGCTCTGGGGAGACAGTTCTTGGGCGGTCACTTCCAACTCCCTTTAGGGGTGTGTCCACAAAGCCCTTCCAGGTGGGGCGCTTCCAGCTGGCCTGGTTTCTGAAGTTCTTCCCTTTGTTACATAGCAATGGGAAAGAAAGTTCATTGAAGTGAGAACTAAGGACCAGCTCGGAAAAGGTGAAAAACATGAGCAAGTAGTGACTGGACTAGAGCGAGCATGTTGAGAGCACAAGGGGCTGCAAGTCAGCTGCACAGTGGAACCCCGTGGCGGAGCTCAGGTTCCTGATTGTACCATATGAAGGTTCTGAGCTCCAGCTGGGTGGAGAGGAAAGCCTTGCACTGAGGGTCACCCAGAGAGGAAATCTGGTGCGCAGAGCTTCCTCCCCATTTCTTTTCAGAACAAGTCCACCCTCTGGACAAGAACTTTTCCTCACAAGGGGCTCCATGCACAAAAAAGCAGAGACCCGCCTTCTAGGTCTTCTCTATACAGGACAGAAATCTTGTCATCCCAAGGACTGTGTTACCCAGATTGCTTTCCCCATGGATTCTGCCACCTTGGCCCCATCAGACCTGGCTCCCCCCCGCCCAAAGAAGAGGCCACATCAAAATGTCCACTGTCAAATGATCCTTTATTGTGATTTTCCTTGATTTTTCTTAACTCTGTGGGATGAAAAAAGAATCCAATCAACAAAAGGACTAAAGTTCTTTTCCTCCCAACTCTTAGCAATTTTTGTAACTTTCCAACTCATCTCCGTGAATGCATCAACTTCCCCCCCCACCCCGAGTGTTAGCAGGAGGCCTGCCGGAGCTCACTTACAGCAGGGCACTCCACTGCGCCGCTGTTGATGTCATCGATGATGTCGTGAGGGTGGCGGCCATCAACGTTGCAGCCCACGGACTGGGCGGTACCGAGGATCTCTTTAATGGTGCCTGGAATCCAGCAAAGTAGCCTCAGGTTGATAGGTCTCACAGTTCCCAGACTGAGGGGGTTAGGTTGTGTTGAGCTTCACAGCAGACAAGGAGATAACCTAGTTCACGGAGTATCTAACACCTCCCTAAGCCAGCACCTCACGATCTGTGTATACTTACGAAGCAGTTCGATTACTCACAGCAAGCCCAAGCTGGTCACCATCTCAACCCAGTCTTGTCACTGGCTGAAGTGAGGAAGGTACTGCACCCCTATCCTGGGCCTTAGAGTAACCTCTCCCTCTTGGGAAAACTCGACCACTCAGATGCACCCCACGAAATAATGCGGTTCTCGCTCTTACCAGAGAGTTCTCTAGCTAAAGATCGGTGCCGCATCTGCCGAGCTATGCTGACAATCTCGTCGAACGTGATATTCCCACTGTGCTTAACTGCAGAGAAAAAGCAAGTCTGCTCACAACCCTCGGCCAGAGCAGACCAGTAATATCCTTCCCTCATCCATCTTAAAGGTGTTCCCATGCTTTCGGCACAGAGTCATCCACATGAAGAACAACCCTGTTTCCTAAGCTGGGGTTCGCTATCAGCTCACCACTGGATTGCACCAGCCAACAGACCTGGTCAGGCGCAGTGGCGGGTGGCTAGGGGCAAAGCCAGGTGGCTTCCATGGGAGGTGTAGACACGAGCTTACGCTATAGGGTCAGAATGTCACCCAGCTCAGAAATGGCCTTGAGATTACTGGCTGTTATTCCTGGTAGTGACTGGCTCTGAAAAGCTTGAGCATCAAACCTCTGCAACCCCAAAAACCTGCTATGGACCACCCTGGGCAGACCACACCCTCCAACTATAACCAATTAGCAGGGAAGGGGCCACTCACTGTTCTTCTGCTTCTTCCTGTCCCTCGGTGGTTCCTTAAGCGCTTTGATGATGAGGGCAGAGGCTGAAGGTACCACCTCAATCTGCATTAGACATTCTCAATGTGAATAAACTGCCCCACCCTGGTTCTCAGTGACAACGGGGCACTGGGTTTACTCAATCCACACTGGATTTACTTAAGTAATTTTCCATCTGAAACATTTGGCTCACGCTCTTGAAAAAACCTTCCCCACTAAGGCAAAATTGCTTCCTGCTCCTCACCACTGGCAGCAGGTGCATTGCCAGCAAAAACCACCCACCCAGGAATCCCAGAGGGTTGCTACCTCTGGCCTCCCTCCAGCCAAGTACCTGGGCCTGTCTGTTTTGAATGGTGAGTTTCACTGTTATCCTCAGCCCCTTCCAATCACCAGTTGCCTTGGCAATGTCATCACCAACTTTTTTTGGAGACTGTAGAAATAAAAATCTCATTGCGCCCAAAGTTGAAGTACAACTTACAATCCGCCCAGTCCTTTCCACTTGGCAACAGCCCCAAAACCCCCCTCCATCCAGCACAGGAAGCTGATGTGATGGTTAACTACTCTGTCAAGCTGTGGCTATCATCACAGTATAAACCAAGAGAGGCTGGGGGTGGTTTGTCCAGGGCTTCAAACTGCAGTCTCAGGCGCACTGAGGCAGCCCTTTGCCTCCCCACCTTCTCTGGCCAGGTAATGTAGCCACTTCCAAGGCTTTAAGCCACTGTGCAAGGACTAAAGGCCTAAATGACAAGTTCAGAGTAAGATGAAGGGGATACAGGCAAAGGAGGCGGTGCTGGGGAAAGCAGGCCGCGTTAACCAGCAGGGTCAGGGCTGAGCTGGGAATACAAGCTATGATGCCCACCAGCATGTTCGCCTCCACCCCAGTTTATCTCAGCACCAGCACCCCTTGCCTTGCCTGTTTCATACCGGGCAAGTAACAGTTAAGCAGCCTGCCCCGTGTCACGAAGGCCACTCGAATAGGCACATGGCCTCTTCCTACCGCAGGTGTAGAGCAGCTTAAGAGCCAGGGGATTAAATTACAGTTAAGGTCCCAAGCTAGCTCTTCCCACATATATGCCCCTGCTGTGCACTCAGTGCCGCAGGCTCAGAGCTTGTCGGGGTGACACTGTCTGCACGTGCAGGGCTTAGGGGCTCTCCTCCACGGTAATCGCCTCGATGACTTACCAGACCCAGGGGTCCAATCTTGGGGGCCAGGGCAGACGTGGCACCGACTTCCCCCCCGGTGCACCGCAGGTACACTGGGAGAAAGCAAGGGTGAGTGCCTGTGCAGAGGGCGCCCCGACCCACTGCCTCTCCCCGGGGCTGGCCACACCACCCTCTGCCTTCTGGGCAAAGAGCCTTAGCGGGAAGACAGGCGGCCGCCCCTCCTCCCCCGGCCGGCGAGTCGCCCCTTCCTCGGGCGTAGACTACACCGATGTGCAGGGGGGGCAGCCCCGGCCGCCAGCCGGGCCAGTCTCGGGGGGGGTCGCCCCGACACAAACCTTACCCTAAGGCGTGCCGGGGCCAAGCCACCGCGGGGCGTCCAGTCCTCCCTCCGCACACTTGCGGGGAAGCTGAGACCAAGCAAAAGTGAGACCTGGCCAGGCCCGCAGGCGGCCTGAGCGCAGCACCAGGAAGGCCTCTAGGAGGCTGCGGCGTGAAAACCCACGAGGAAAAAGACTACGGCGGCGGGGCCGCAGGCCAGACGGGCCGCGGGGAGGAGGGAAGCTCCATCTCGCAGCCCCGGCCACCTCTAAAGCACGCACCGACTTTGACTTCGTTGGGATCGAACTTAGGCGGCATGGCGGAGGCGGCTGGTGTCGGATGAACCCGGATTCGGGACGACCGAAGAAAGTTGCACCTTGGCCTCCTCCGAGCCGAAAGCCGAAAGACCGGAAAGGGCGCTAGCGCGCCGGATATAGGCGGGAAGACGCGGCTCTCGCGAGAACCGGAGGTCCCGCCCAGCCGGCCTGCGACGCCCCTGCCGCCATGTCTCTTGTGGGCAGGCGCCGGCTCAGCTGCCGGGAGATCCCTCCTCCGGGTGAGCCGAGGCTAGAGGTCCCCGGCGGGGCTGGGGGGCCGGGGGGGCTGCTCAGCGCATTGGTCCCGGGGAGGCTGACAAGACAGGAGAGCTGGTCGCCAGGTCCGGGCTCCGCTGCCCCTACTCGTCTCTCGAGGGTCACCCGCGGTCCCCGCCGTCCCGTCTCAGGCCCCGCCCCTCCCCGGAGGGGTCTGCGCCCCGCTCCCCGAGATCCCGGCCCGCCCCGGGCCCCTGCCAACTCGCTCGTGACGTCAGCGTGCTCGTCACCAAACAGTTTCATTCGGGTCCGCATCCAGTGTCGCCCCGGTCCCCCGAGTCCGCGCTCGCCCCGGGCTGCGCGACTTTCCGGGCGTCCGAGTTCGCGCCCGGCCGCCGCGCCGCGGGGCCCCGGCTCGGCCTCCCCGCGACCCGGCCCGTGACCGCGGCCTGCGAGTGACCGGCCGCCCTCCAGCCCCCGCGGAGGGAAGGAACGTCGGGGCCGCAACGCCAGGTGGGCCGGGCCCCCCGCGACCCGCCCCCGCCGGGGAGGGCGGGGGTCTCCCCCTCAGCGCGGGGCCGCGCGGGCGGGGCCTGGGCCCCGGCTGGGAAGGGTCGGCCCGAGAAGGACGCGGTGGGGATGGTCACCGGGACGCGGTGAGGAGGGCTGGGCTTCGGGGGAGGGGGCCGGAGCGTTAGGCTTTGGGGAGCAGCGGGGCTGGTTCAGGGAGGGGTGGGAGAGGGCTGTCAGGAGGCCGCTCCCCACCCCTGCGGCAGGTGGGGTGACAAAGAGGGGCCGGAGCCAGCGAGCTCTGCAGGCTTGGCCAGCTCCCCACCAGCCCACGCCCCTGTGGGCGGAGACCTGTGATCCCTGCCCGCCCCTTTGCGTGGGTCTCAGCTCACCCCCTCCCCAGTGCTCCCCAGTGCTGTAGCAGGGGCTGGTAAGTGTTTGGTAGGTGTGCCGGGGTGTGGCTGGCATCAGCTGGGCACTCCTATGGGCGCACTGTGCTGTGGGCTCTACTCTACGAAATCCCTGGGTCCTCAGGGTAACCCAGGGCGGGTCACAATTTTACAGATGAGGAAACTGAGGCTCAGAGAGGTGAACCCAGGTGACACGGTTGGTGGGTAGATTCAAATCCAGTTATATTTCACCCCAAAGCCTTTGCTGTTAGCCATACGCTTCCCTGGATGATTATTGCTTGCCCGTGGCCGGGGTTTACAGATCCTGGGCAGGCAGTGACCTGGCTTCAGCTCAGGGTGGTAGACCTAGTGTGCGCTCAGTTATTGGCACATTACAGAGTTGGGCAAAGTCCACAGAATCAGGACTCCAAAGACCAGAGTTGCAGGCTGGTTTTGCTACAGTCCAGGCCGTGTGACAGATCCCTGAGCTTGAGGAGCATCAGGCTCCCCAGTATAAACAGGGCTGTGGCGAGACTCAGTTGGACTAATGGCAGTGAGGGTGGCTAGGTGCCTGAGGATGACATCTGCATTTTTAATTAACTTAGAGAGCTCTTGGGTTTTGACGTAGTTGAGCTCCCCAAGGTCATGACTGATGGATGCCATGTTTGGTTGGCTGATGCCAAACACTCTGTGTTTGGGGAGCTGAAAGTCTGTTGGAGTCCTCGAAGTCCTCTTTGGAAAGAAAGGTGGGGTGGGGGGGTGCCCAGAATGGGAAAAAGGTCTGCCAGCGTCACACAGTGGGCTGGTGGCAAATATGGCCACACGCAGGTCGCCTGGCTTGCCGCTGTGCTCTTTGCATCATGCCCTGATGCTTGCTGTTTACTCACCAAGGAACAGACTAGGCAAGGCAGACAAGGCACGGCGCTGGATACCCCGCTGCCCTCGTGGAACTTAGAGTCCAGCGACCAGCCACCCACTGTGGGTTACTGTGCTGGATGGCCTGTCCTGGCGCCCTGGGGGCAGTGACAAATTCCCCAGACCCCAACTTTTCTCCCGTGTCCTAGTGTGGAGAAGATTGCCCCAGGAAAAGAAGGATGCCACTCTTCTTCCGGAAGCGGAAACCAAGTGAGGAGGCTCGGAAACGCCTGGAGTACCAGATGTGTCTGGTGAGGGAAAGCGGGTTTCCTGAGTCCACCCCATCTCCACCTCTGCCCCAGACAAGCTGTGCTCCCTCCCACCTGCCCCCTGCCCCATCCTCAGAAAGTCCAGAGCAGACCTTCGAGGCCAGTGGCAGCACTGGGAGGCCCTGCACTCCCCTCCCGAGACTGGTCACACTTGCATTGTTTGTTCCTTTTCTCTGCGGGACCTCAGACCCCAAGCCCCGCTGCAGCCAGATCGTTGGCCCAGCTGCAAAGTGGACCTGTGAACCCGCTGGTGTCGTGGCCCCTTGCAGCCCCTTCATCCTCTTTCTGTGTTTGCTTTGTTCATCTGCCAGAGTAATTCTGTGTGAATATTTTTTGTTTTATTGGAATTATTTTTCATCCTTAGGCGAAAGAAGCTGGGGCAGATGACATTCTCGACATCTCCAAGTGTGAACTCTCGGAGGTAAGGTGGGGGGCAGTGCTCTCGGGCTGTGGAATGACAGCTGTTCTTTGTCTTGGATCGCGTGACCCTAAGGAACGCTACATGAATGGGGCTTTGAAAGGTCCAGAAGCAATGGTCAAGGGATGTTTCCTTTGTTTTCGTTCTTGTCCAGAAGGACTGAGATGATCTTTTGGCCTCAACATAGAGAGTTAAGGAGTCTAGAAAATGTATCCACAGGTGCCCAGAGTTTGGGGAGAGTCTGAAATCCTCCAGCCTCTGCAAAGCACTGCGTCTGTCTTTTTCCTCTAACAGAGTTCATGGTGGGGTGGGGTGGGGTCCCAGCCGAGTTGAAGGGGGGCTGGCCATATCTGGACCCACATTCCTCACCAGCCCTGCAGCTGACCCGCTGTCTCCACCTCAGCACTTTGTTCACCTCCTGCCCCGTCTCCTCTCACGTGTGTGTCACTCCGAAAGCAGATTAAAAACCAGCAGGAGGGGAGGCACTGACTCACTTTTTCCTGTCTTAGATTCCATTTGGGGCTTTTGCAACATGCAAAGTTCTGCAGAAGAAGGTGAGACGCGTCTTCACTTTCAGAGAATCGTTTATTGCTTGTTTGCTTGTTTGAGATCAGGTAGGACTCGCAGGCGCTGTCTCCCTGCGGCTCTAACACCCACCCTTCCCGCCTGCCCTCGCCCTCACAGCAGGAGAGCAGGCTTAGCTTCAAGGGCCCCATCACATCCTGACTCTGCACCTTGTGACTTGGGCAACTTCCTCAAATTCTTACAGCCCTTTTCTTCATCTCTGAAGTGAAGACATTGTAGTTCTGCCCTCACAGAGGCATTGTGCAGGCTCACCGAGGCCGGCAGGCACATGGGTCAGCACCTCAGCACCGTGCCTGCCGCACGGTAACCACGGCGTGATCTCAGTGTTAATAATCATAAAAACTACCGGCATTTCTCTCCGGTCACGAGGGGAGGTCAAGAGTGGGAGGAACAGTTTTGCAGAAAGGCATCCAAGCTTTGCCCGCAGGTGGTTAAGGGTCTCCCAAATGCATTCTCTACGTGAGGGGAGCGAGAGGTTCCTCACCAGCCACGGTGAGCTCCCTCCTCTATAAGGGTCCATGTGGGGGCGGTGCCCAGCAAAACCAGGGATTGGGATTGACTTGGTAGACGATGGGGCACAGTCCATGAGCCCACCTGGCCTGAGAGCCCTTTGCGCTCGAGCTTGTTGGTCAGCCTCACAGGCAGCTACTTTATCACGGTCTATTTTCCACATGAAGAGGCTGAGGCTGTGGAGGGTGAAGGTCAGGATGGCTGCATGGGGACCCCTTGTAGAAGGGAAGGTGGAATTAGCCTCTGAAGTCCCTTTCACCCTCGAAATTCCAGGCTTTAAGGTCGTTCGATTCCCCATTCAGAGACTCCACGAACTACACCCCACTTTGCAGCATCTGGGGGACCAGGGAATGCGGGGCAGGGCAGCGCCTCTGTAACACCGCTCTGCTGTTAGCTCTTCTTCAACATAACATGTGGCAACTCTTTCCCACACAGGTGTTGATTGTCCACACGAATCACCTCACATCTCTGCTCCCGAAGTCCTGTAGCCTCCTGAGTCTTGCAACCATCAAGGTACTTGCCCTTCTCCCCGGCATCAGGGACTCAGCCCAGCCCCCCACTCTTGTCGGGTCCCCTCTGTTTAAGTTTATGCCAGTCAGGCCCAATGTGGCTGCCAGCCTGTGGCTTGAGCTGACGTAGGGGGCACATTCAGTGTGCTATGCGTGGGCTGGGGTTGCAGGTCTTGCTCTCTGGAAGTCACCAGCTAGGAGAAAAGACAAACTGCAGGCTTGTAGCAAGTGAACTAGCAGGGGACGGGGAGAGTGATCGTCTGGGGGAGCCAGGGCCACGTGGTCGACATGTGAACACCCGAGATCTGATGCCACCCCTCCTGGCACTCAGCTCCTCCAGGACAGTAATAACTGAAAGGCTGACATGGCATAAAAGGGGATGAGATGGAATGACCGCCTGGTTGAAGATGAAGAGTGGGTGTTCTTAGTTTCAACACCAGACGTCCTCTCCACCCCCCACTTTCTCCCCTCTGGGGAGCCTGAAACACTCAGTGACCCATCGAAGGTAAACTTGTCTTGTTCCGCAGGTTCTGGACCTTCACGACAACCAGCTGGCAGCCCTCCCTGAAGATATCGGGCAGCTGACGGCCCTGCAGGTATGGCCGCGGGAAACAACCCAGCTCTGGTGGGCTCAGCAAGAAATCACAGCCCACCCCTCCCCACCCCCCAGCCTGGAATGTTCTGATTGTCTCTCGCTGGGGCCACGCTTGGTGCCAGCTCCCCCACCCTTTGCGCTCAAGATGCCCAGGGGGCACCCTGGCCACTGCCAGCTGCTCTCTGCCATATTATGTTTATGTGTTTTGGGATTTTATCTTGAGCTCCCAAAACTTTAAAGAACAGGAGCACCCAGCGAGTCCAGCTCTTAAGAACAATGAACTCAGCACCCAATTCTCGTGTCTTCTCCTTGTCATCAGCGGCTGCTGAGTCTACTGAGTGCCTGCACGCCTGCCCCCAGCTGAGCGTTTTCACTGCGTTGTCTGCTGGTTCCTCGCAGCCAAGCGCTGGGGCAGCTGTTAGTATCGTCCCACTTGGCAGAGGAACGAGTGTCTTTCTTTCACACTGGATGAAATTCACCCTCTGCCCTCTGCCCATCAACCCCTACAGGGTGGGCCCTGCCTGTCTTCCCGCTGTCCTTCCTCTCCCCTTTGCTCCCTGCAGCAAGCTCCTAAAACCCTGTAGGGCCTTCTCGCCTCGCCCCTGCAGGGCCTCTCCACTCGACTACTCCTTCTGCCTCAGTCCTTCATCCTTCAGCCCAAATGTCCTCGAGCATCCTCCCGACCTCCCCATCTAAGTAGATCCACCTTATCCGTCTCTGTCTCTACCCCCACTCCTTCCCGAGCACCGGTCGCCCCCCACTAGTTACTGGTTACGTGACGACTAGCTTGACAGTCTCCCTGACTGAAGTGTAGCCCCATAACAAGGTCAGCATTCCCCCTCAGCACCTGCCTCACACATGGAGGAGACTAAGAAGCGCCTGGAGCGGGCGGCCCTACAATGTGGGTGGTGATGTTACATTGTACGGGAGAGGAAGCTGAGGTCCAGAGGGACGCTCATCACTGGCCCCAGTGACACGGCAGACAGTAGCCACTGCACCATGGAGACCTGCGTGAATGCCTTGCTCAGGCTCTTTTGAGACTTTATTTTTATGTGTATATCTTCATAGAATGGCGGCATTCACGGCTTGGTATCTTTTGGGTACCTGGCAGTAACTGGTAGCCAGCCTCCGGTTCGCAAGTGTTCATTCTTTGTAATGACTGCCTAACTGTCCGTTGTGACCATTTTTAATGGCTACTTGGTGAGTCATCCTGATGGCCGCCTCACATCATAGCGCCAAGCCCTGGAGGGAGCAGGCCTTCAGCATCTAACATGCGAGGCTTCCAGAGCCAGGCACCACCAGCCTCAGCCTCCAGAACCGCTCCCGTGGCCTTTCTGCGGTTCGGTGTCCTGCTAACGCCAGGAGAGCCGGAGACTTGCCATGTGCCGCCTCGCCTGCATCCCTGCCTCTCTCAGCCCCCTCCTCCCCCTCCCTGATCATGGGGTGTGTGGGGAGCATTCAGTGCGGGTATAGTGATGGGCCTGAGCAGGAGCAGGGCCGAGTCTGGCTTTGTCTCCTGAGCACGTGATGTCACCACTCTAAGCCTCAGTTTTCTCATCTCTCAAGCGGGATCATGTGATCTATATCCTCCCCTCAGGGCTGTCAGGAGGACATAGAGGAACGTATATGGGGCTTGGAGGATGGCTGGCCGGAAGCAGGGGTAGACACTTACCTGCATGTTGGTTCTTGTGTCATTTTCCCCCTCTGTCTTAGGTACTGAACGTGGAAAGGAATCAACTGACATACCTCCCACGCTCCATCGGGAGCCTGATCCAGCTGCAGACCCTCAATGTGAAGGGTAGGAGGCCCGGGAGCTCCGTTCATGTGCCCTTGGTCAGCCTGGACTGTCCCAGAGCCGGCATCCACCGGGTGCTCCTCCTGGGAAAGCAGCCAGGCTCAGGGTGGCCCTTATAAATTGGATTGACCTCCTGATAAGTCAGCCTGTCTCCATGGTAACCAGAGGCAGGGCCAATGGAGGGTTCCTGCCCCTCCTTGGAGCCAGGGACTTGTGTGCAGACAGTGGTGACAGTTTGGCCTCCAAGCTGGGTCACTGGAATGTGTAATGGAGCAGTGGGCTGGCAGGCGAGGGCCATTCAGAAGCCCCAGCAGGGACTTGCACATACACGTCCAGCCATGGGGCAAACCGTGATGAGTCCCTGAGGTGTGGAAAGGGAGCAAGTGCTCTCCCTGCCAACAGGTGAGGAGAGTGAGGCACAAAGAGCAGTGACGTGCTCGAGACCCCAGCAGAGCCCCTGTCATCAGGTGCCTCCAGCTGTTTCATTCTTGTCCTTCAGCACTTTCTGCACAGAATGCCTCGGTTTACCCATTTGTGGATCACTCCTGTATAAGGACCACATATACATAATCTCCTTGAACACCCCCACCACCACCACCGCCACCTTGCAGACAGGAAAGCTGTGGCCCAGGGAAGAAAAGTCAGTTTTCCAAGCCCACTCAGGTAGCAGGTGGTGGGCGGGAGCCTGAACCCCAGGTCACAGAAACCCCGGGCCACGCTCACCCGCGTGGAGCCCGCCAGTTCCAGGACCTGGCACGAGCACCAGGGTCAGAGGGAGGCACCCCTCTCCCACTGTCCCCTGAGTCCTGGGGGGGGCTGAGGCGGGGAGCTGGTGAAGGGGTTTGGGGTGCTGAGCTGGGCCACTGGGGTCTCTCCAGACAACAAGCTGAAGGAGCTTCCAGACACCCTGGGGGAACTCCGAAGCTTGCGCACTCTCAACATCAGTGAAAACGAGATTCAGAGGTTGCCCCAGATGCTAGCGCACGTCCGAACCCTTGAGGTAAGCAGGGCTCTGTCCGCATCTGGTGTCCTCTACAGCCCGTCTCCCCTTCCTGCCCCCCACTCCCCCGCTCGCTCCTGAACACTGGCTCTGAGAGGCGGCCGGAGTTGTGACATGACTTTGGCGGCCAAGACAAGGCAGGAAAACCTATTTCCAGAGTGAAGAGGTCGTGCCAGATTCTGATGAGGTGGCCACTTTATGAAAGATGGGGTATTTGAGTCAGACCTTGAAAGAGGAATCGGCTGGGGGTAAGGAGATGTGGCTAGGGGAGCATTCCTGGTGGGAACAGCACGAGGAAGGCGGGCTGTGGGAAGCTTGGCTGTGTTAAAAGTGGGGGAGCTGCCGGGCAGGGGTCCCACAGCTAATACTAGCAGGGGAGGGGTTGGAAACAGGGCAGTCTGCACCCAGGCCACTGCTCTCACCCCGTGCCACTCACCTCTGGAACAGGAACGTGCTGCTCACGATGATGCAGTCTGGCCAAGCAGCCAGAACCCTCTACCTGGAAACCACCTCTGAAGCCAGCCCCTGTGCATCAGTGTCTGTGGCAAGAGTGGGCGGTGACACGGAGACAGCACGGGGAGGGGCCTGGCCCAGGCGGCTGTCCTCCTGCGGTGCCGGCCAGCCCAAGCAAGGCCAGTGTAGGGAAAATGGAGCTGCTCAGGCTTTTTCCCAGCCTCCTGCCGCTGGCCTCTGTCCCCACCGCCTGCAGTCTTGTGCGCCTCTAGGTTGCACGGACACCCGGGTCCGAGAGGCATAGGCGTGGGCGCGGGCCATGCACGCCTGTGATTATGGACACCTGTGCACATGTAAATGCAGGCACCTGGGCCTAGAAGCCAGGGCTAAAGGGGGCAGCGCTGCTCTGAGGTTAGTCTGCTCAGTGTTGTCTCCCTGCTGGCTGGCTTGTCCCCTGTCTCAGCATTAAAGGCCTATGAGGTGATACCAAGGCTCCAAAATTCTCTTTTCTTCTGCAAGAATCCCCAGTGGACCTACCCAGCCTGGGGTGGTTGCAAAACAGACAGGAAGGCTGGGCCTCTCTCCTGGCCAGGCTGGAGGGACAGGCCAACTCATGGTTATACGCTGTCCCTGCTGGGATGGAACGCGCAGGGACTGTGCTGTCCCAGGTGATCGTCACTGGCCGTGCGTGGCGATCAAGCATTTGAATGTGGCTGGTGTGACTAACGAACTGAATGTTAATTTTATTGAATTTGAATGAATTTATGTTTAAGTAGCCACATGTGCTTAGTGGCTGCCACAGTGGACACAGCTCACAGCAGTTCCTGCCTCTGAAGCGTGGTCCTGCCATGTTAAGACCCCTAGGAAGAGCCCTGGGGTAACTCACCTCCTTCCCATTCTTTGAAAAGACGTCTTCTGAGCTCCTACGTGGCACCAGGCAGAGGAAGTAGGAAGCACACACATGAGCAACTAAACCAGGGGGTTTCTGATCGTGTTGAGCGGGACAGTGAATGACACGTATAAAGAGGGGTCCCCTTGTGTCTGCAGACTCTGAGCCTTGACGCTGCGTCCATGGTCTACCCCCCGCAGGAGGTGTGTGGCGCCGGCACCGAGGCCATTCAGCAGTTCCTCTGCAAAGGTGAGCCAAACGCCTGCCCTGTGTTGGCCGGGCTGGGGGGCAGAAGAGCCAGCGTCCCTGGGAAAGGAGAGGAAGCTGGGAGCTCTGGGCCTGGCAGGAGAAACCGGCAGCGCGGTCATCACACAAGCAAATACAGCTGTGGTTATGAGGGCATCACGGGCAGCTGACTTAGTGCCGGGGAGGGGCTCTCTGAGGCTTGGCTGTAACCTGACAGGTTATTAAGCCTTAGCAAGGGGAAAGGACGGTCCTGGCAGGGGGAGGCGTCTCCCAAAGGGCCTGCAGGGGTAGGGGAGTGGGACACATCGTAGAGAGAGGGCCTGGGTGCCAGAGCCAAAGGAAGAGAGATGGAGGGCCCAGCTGGTGGGGGCACTGGCCCGGAAACGGGCGAGGGGTGTGGCCTCACTCGCTTTTCATGAAGTTGGCTCTGTCTGTAGGGAGAAAAAGGGATTGGAGGAAGCAAGAGTGGAGAATGGGAAACCAGTTAGGATTGGGGTCACCCAGGAGAGAGACCCCAATGGACTGGACCTGTAGTACCCAATAGTACCTGGGGAAAAAAGAGTCAACATCATTTCAGTAAACAGGAAAATACAAATTAAAATTGCAAGAGATGCTTAAACCTAAATGGCCACTCAAATGGCCAAAATTAAACTGCCAACAGGAGTTAGCGAAGATGTGCAGCAACAGCCACACCCTGCATGTGGGAGTATACATGGAAATTCACGTTAGGCCGTGATTGTCATTATCTACTCACGTTGAACTTTCAAACACCTTATGACCCATCAATTCCAGGCCCAGGTCTGTGCCCAAGAGAAGTGCATATGTATGCACGCCAAAACCACATACAAAATGTTCACAGCAGCACAATTCATAATCGCCCAAATGTTCAGCAGCAGAATAGAAAAATAAATTTTGTATACTCGTTTGTGAATACTACGCAGCCATCAAAAAGAACCAGCTGCTACACACAACCCAGATGAGCCTCCCAGACAGGAGGGTGGGAGAGTAGCCGACACAAGGAACACACAGTATCTGGGTAAGGGAGCAAACGAACCTACACGGATTCGTACGTAAGGGTGTGTCTCCTGTGTAAACAGCTCATCAACCTTATCGTCTCTGTGCTTTTCCATGTGTGTGTTATACTTCAGCAAAAAAGATAAGTTACACATCACATGCTAGCTAGCTGGGCCACACATCTGCCAAATTAGTCTTTGAGCAACACCCTTTGTTTTCTCTAAAAAAGATTTGCCAATTTTGTAGCATTTAGGTATGCAGAAGACATGAGGAACACCGTGGCGAGCATACATTTACCTGCTACACAGCTCATGAAACAGTCCTTCGATTCCTTTAAACTATGCAGGTGCCTATATATGTATGTAGATTTTGGGGGTTTGCTCTTTTAACAACATAGAAGATAAAAACTGGAAAAGATATCACATTGTGTGTTCTGTGCTTTGCCTTTTTCACTCAAGAACAGGTCTTGGGCCCTTGCCTGTCGTTTGTATGGATCAGAATCCTTTTAAACTGCTGTATGGTATTCCACGTGGTGGAGCCCCACAGCTCTGTAGCCATGCCCTCCTGGAAGCATGGAGGGTATTTCTAGTTTTCTACTATTATGTTTGTTTTAGCCACACCTCTCTGGCACAGGCTGAGTGGTCGCCTAGGCCGGCAGCAGTGGAGTTAGCCAGTGAACTGGGCAAGCTCTGTCTTGTCCCTCTGAGGAGTTTACACTGGTTTTCATTCCTGGAGAGTATCAGGGAGGGCCTTCTCCCCCCCAACCCCCCAGCCTGACTAACCTTTGGTGTTATCTTTCAAATCTGCTAACCTAATAGATAAACAAGAGGGCCTATTATTATTTTAATGTAATCTCCTTGATTATATAATTTTTTTAAATGTCTACTACCCATTTCCAGTATTTCTTGTGAATCATCTAGTCATATCCTGGGGGGACAAATCAAAATCTAAAACTGTACCCCAAGAAGGAGACCATCCTCAGAAGATGAGTTACCACCTGGAAGGAGATAGTTGCCACATATATTATAGACCAAGGTTATTAACTATAATATGTAAA
The DNA here is from genome assembly GCF_964194135.1 of Talpa europaea. Lineage (NCBI taxonomy): Eukaryota > Metazoa > Chordata > Mammalia > Eulipotyphla > Talpidae > Talpa > Talpa europaea. The sequence goes on along the minus strand of NC_140074.1, from coordinate 5,363,232 downwards.
GAGTGTCTATTAATCAAGAAGAAAAGTCAAACAACCCAATAGAAAATGGACAGAGTATGAACCCTTTCAAATTAGATAGAAGGAAATGATGCAGGGCCAGAGACAGAGGCACCGTGACTAGGAGCTCACCCAGGAAACCATGTTGAAACTGGGTCTTGGATCCAGGTTTCTCAACTAATCTCAGGCTTCTCCATCACCTGATCCTCACTTGGATGATTAAGAGGCATACAGTGATGCTTATTGAGAGCTTGACACCTTCCAGGCCCAGGACTAGAACTGAGGAGCAACACAGAGGGCCCAGTCTAGGCCAGAGGGGAGCAGTGGACTGAGTTGGGGTGGGGCAGGGTGCAGGGGAGGAAGGACAAGGACTAGGGTAGCAGGAGCCGGCGTCTCCAGTGCCTCGATGCCTCCTCCCAGTTTGTGTGGGTCTCTCACAGAGTCAGGGCTGGAATACTACCCTCCTTCTCAGTACCTGCTGCCAGTCCTGGAGCAAGATGGAGCCGAGAACTCCCGGGACAGCCCTGATGGGCCCACGGACAGGTTCTCCAGGGAGGAGGTAGAGTGGCAGGTAAGGCAACCTGCCGGCTGCCTGGAGGTGGGCAGTTTGCAGGTCCCCTGGGCATGGGGAGGATGGGCAACCTGTGGATTCCTCCATCCAGCTGAATTCATTCAGACCAAGACACTTGGCTCTTTCATAAGAGTTTTTGTTTGACCGTCACCTCCCCCTGAAGCCTTCCTGACGCTCCTCCCGGGCCAGGTCTCCTTGTGTGTGTCCTCAGAGCATCCCGTGTGTTTCCCTGTTAGTGCTTCTTGGGGCTGCGTCCCCAGAACTTGGAGAACTTTCTGTGCTGCCGAACCCAGTGTCCTCTGGAACCACCCAGCCCCTTTATCAATGCCCCCATTGTGGCAGTCCCCTGAGTGGCCGTCCCAGGGATGCTGGGCCCTGTGGGGGTGAGAACTGTGCCCACCTCCCCTTGACACTCTATTTTCCCTCCAGAACAGGTTCTCAGACTATGAGAAGAGGAAGGTAAGAAAATGCTTTTTTCCTGTTACTTTTCTTCTCATTAAAGGTGTCAACTATTCATAAACAATGGGAGGAAGCAAGTTCTTCCCTCCTCTAAATTAGAGGGTCAAGTAGTTCGCTCCCTCTGTCCATCACCCCCCACACCCTCGGCGGGCGTTCCGTCCCACCGACAGATGAGGATATCAAGGTCGAGCCTGACCGCAGGCTTCAACCTCTGCAGTGAACAGCCCGTTTATTCTGTCTGGGCCTTGGGGGGGCGAGGGGGTGCTCAGTGGTAAGACCTCAGCCTGTGCTATTGAGTAGAGGGCGGACTCACCCTGCTTCCAAGCCCGAGTGCCCACAACCTGAGCCAAGAACTACCAAGAGCCACATTCTTGCAGGAACAGAAGATGCTGGAGAAACTAGAGTTTGAGCGCCGCCTGGAGCTGGGGCAGCGAGAGCATGCACAGCTCCTGCAGCAGAGCAACAGCCAGAAGGACGAGATCCTCCAGACAGTCAAGGAGGTTTGTGAGCAGCAAGTGCACATCCCTGGCCCTGGGCCGCTGGGCTTGGGTTGAAGTCCCTCTAGTGTGGGAAGGCAGTGGAACAAGGCAGTCCCTTCTGTCCTTCAGGACCAGCGGGCCTCACACTGTGGACACGCTGAGGCCTGGCCAGGGGAGGACCTGGTTCAAGGTCCCACAGAAAGGGCTGGCGGGCCTGGGACGGGAAACCCGGTCTCCGGTCCCCAGCCTGGTGTCCCTTGTCGCCCTTCCGCTTGGGAGGGGGCCCCAGCCGGCTGAGCAGCCCTCTGTCCTGTCACAGGAGCAGTCTCGGCTGGAGCAGGGCCTGAGCGAGCACCAGCGCCACCTTGACGCAGAGCGCCAGCGGCTGCAAGAGCAGCTGAGGCAGACGGAGCAGAGCATCTCCCTTCGGATCCAGAAGCTCCTGCAGGAGAACCAGAGGTCAGGCTTCTGTCCTCCCAGCCCCCAGCTAGGGGGTTTCCCCATGATAACCTCTGAGGAGCCCCAGATGGAGGTGTGGTTCTCCCTCCCTCCTAAGGCTTCCATCATTAGGATCCCACCCTGGTGCTTCATGTGCACCAGCTCGAAGAAGGAAGAATCTGATCTGGGCACGACCGGGTCTGTTCCCGGCCAGGGACTGCTGCTGACTGGCCTCCCGACTTTCCCAGCTATAACATGTGGCTTTAACAAGATAATTGGGCTCACATCTTGCTCCAGTATTTTGGGTTCCAAGGGCCTCGTGCACTGAGGCCAGCCATCCACCCTTTACCACTCCTGTGCAAGGCGGGCGTTGCTAAGGGCAGGTCTTGTTGGCTGGGGAGAAAGGTGGCCAGACAGATATCTCAGGAAGCCTGAGGAGGGCTAGTTGGGGGGTCCTGCGGAGACATTCCAGAAGCAGGCTGTAGTCTAACTAACCCTGTTGCCTCCAGGCTCCCTCTTCCTGGCCTCTGAATCCCTTGCTCCTCCACATGCGGTCCAGCAGCCCCAGCGCCCCAGGCATGGTGCTGTCACCACCCGGGGGTCCCAGAAAGCTCTGTCTGTGGGAGTTCCCTATGTACGTGTCCTCAGTCATCCTAGAAAAACTCCACGGAGGTTTTCTGTGGTCTTTATGCCCTTGTCTCCGGTGGGGAGATGAGCTTGGAGAGGGAGAGTCACTGGCCTGAAAGCCAGAGTCCCTAGTGGTGGGGCTAAGCTCCCCCAGCCCCATCAGCACCCCCTCTGTGCCACTGGGTACGGGGAGACAGCTGGGAGGAGAGGCTGACCATGGGCGGGGCCGCTTGTGCTTTTCTCCACAGGCAGAAGAAAAGCTCAGAGATCTTGAAGTCGCTGGAGAATGAAAGGTAAGGCCTCTGCTCAGGCGCTTTTGAGCAAGTCCGGGGTGTGCGGCCTGGGAGAGGGGGTCCTGCGAGTCTCAGGGCTGATGCCCGCAGACCCCTAAGCTGAGGAGGAGCGTCACGATTCGCTTGCTTAGGGAGGAGAGGGTTAGAACCTCTGCCTGCAAATTGGTTAAAACACTTAAAACTCCTGAGGGAAAACTCAGACCTGAATAAGAGTGTGAGTAGAACGTACAGCTGTATTTCTAGTCTAAAAAATCAGGAGGAAAAAAAAATGTACGTTTGTGTCCACCTCAAGGTACTAATGGGACACCCTCCTGGTTCCCAGGAATCCCAAAATGGCCGCATGGACTCTGCTGGCCTTCTGGTGAGAGCCTCCCCTCCTGCAGTGGACCCGGCTGCTAGGCCCCAGCTGCCTGAGCCGTCCTGCCCAGGCTGTGGGCGGCACATGGTCCATCCAGCACACCGAAGAGCTCCCTCTGTGCCTGAGCCAGGCTCAGAATCCAGTGATCCCCAGCTAGGCCATCCCCCAAGCAGCCCTTGCTGCTGCCAAGGTCACAGCTGCAGAAACGCTAAAGGATTCTGTCCCCTCCCGGCCACCGCCGCCAGTGTGGGGTGGGAAAATGCTCACACACGTAGCGTGCACAGGCTCGCGTGCAAGTTCCACTTTTACTTTTTGCTTCTTAGGTCACGGAGGTAGTGCCATTACTGAAACCTCATTATTTGTAACAGCTATAGAATATTCCACTGTGTTTATATCATAATTAATTTTTTTAATTAGCTCTCTGTTGGTGAACATCTAAGTGGTTCCCAGTGCTTCGTGATTACAAATGTTACCGTGAACATCTTCTAAATACGCCCTTAGGCGTGTATGTGAATGTTTTTGAGGGAAATAGTCGAAGGACATTTTGACACAGGGATTGCCAAATTGCCTTCCAAAAACATTTTGCCAGTTTATGCTTCTCTCAACAGTATATGACCGTGCCCGTTTCTCCACCTGCATTGCCATCACCAGCACTTACAGGTTTCCCTGATCTCAACCGTTCTGATAGATGAAGAGAAGCTTTGCTTTCTTTAGTTATCTGTGATGTTAAAAGTCTTTCCATGTGTTTTTTGGTCACTTATATTTAAGCCTCAGTGAGTTGACTGCATCCTTAGCCCATTTTCCTAATGAGCATAAAGAGAATGTTCATCTTTTTGTACAAAAAAAAACTCCTAACTACTAGGCCAAAGGTTAACAGGGCCCCAGAGGAGATGCATGATGCAGCAGGCATTCAGGGAGCATGTATGGGTTGGCACATCAGGGAGGGCTTCCTGAGGGAGGGCATTCATCTGATGGGCTTCCCTATTGGAAATGTTAGGTTGCTGAATACATAGTTGGATTTTTTTCTAGAATAAGAATGGAACAGTTAATGTCCATAACCCAAGAGGAGACAGAGAACCTGCGGCGCCGTGAGATTGCCTGTGAGTCTGGGGGAGGGGCCAACTGGGCACAGGGGCGTGCAGCCCTCTGTCCGCTGGTCACCTGTAACGGGCACTGACTGTTACCCTGGAGAGGGGCAGCAAAGCCCAGCCATGGAGCATGAGTTCTGAGGTCAGGCTGGACCTGGATTCGGAATCCCAGCTCGGACACGAGCGGCAGAACCTTAGTGGCATTCTCAGTCTAATTTCAGAGCTTCCGCTTTCTTGTCTATAAAAGGTCGTTAACTACCTCACAGGGTCATTAGGAGGGTCACATGACACAGTGGCTGGCACACAGCGGGGGTGTCACAAAGCCTGGCTATCAGGTTTTCTGTGCTCAAGAGCCTTGGGGCCCCTCCCGTGTTCGTAGGTGGTCTCTCCCACCTGCCCACCCCAGGAGTGGTCCAGGGCTCCTGGCCCACACTCAGGAGAGAGGCCTCACCACCTGATCCCGAAAACATCCTCATTTAAACGAAGGACAAGTCTTTTGGATGGGTGGCTCCCTTTGTCAGAGGCTGGGGAGCATCCTGGGTGCCTTGGCCGGGGCACCCTGCACCCCAGCCTGTGCACTGCACTTGCACACCGGATTTGTCACTGCTGCCTGCCTAGGGGCTGCCTGGCTAACACCCCATGTTAAAGGTCATGATCGTTCATCATTTATGAAAAGAAAAATGCATTTGTATCTCGGAAGGCTGTTTGTCAAATTAACTGATTAGGAATGGGGGTCAGTGCCGGGGACTTTTGCTTTTCAAACTTCCTGTTGCTTAACTTTTTTAAAATGAGTGTGTAGTTTTCTTTTTCTGTAAACTGAGACTGAGTTGTAGCACATGGATCCAGAATCATCAGTCTGTAAAGTGGACTTCCCTTTTCTTCGATCTTTAGAAATTATGACTGTGACAGTTTTTACAAAGTTTATTTTTGGGACTGCCCTTCTCAGTGGCCGACTGTCCACCTAGTCATTCTAGGTTGACTTGGGCCAAATAGAGCAAACACCAGTTGTTTCTGAGAGGCCCCGGCCTGCCACATCACCCAGGTGTCCTCGTGCTTCTGGGCGTGAAGTGAGCACCCACTGCTGATCCCAAAACGTGGCAGGTGGCATGGAAAGTGTGATACTATTTTGTTGTTGTTGTTTGAAAAATGCAAGACTTGAAATTTACCATTTGACCCCGGTTAATGGTGCAGTTCTGAGGCATTTAGTACTTTCACTTCATTGTACAACCATCCCCAGTGCTGGTTCATCTTCCCAAACTGCAGCTCTGGCCCCTTTAGACAAGAATCTCCCTTTCTCCCTCCTCAGCCCCTGCAGAGTCCCCACAAGTCCAACCATTCCAGGTAGCCCAGAAAGTGGAGTCGTGCAGTGTTTGTCCTTTTGTTCTGGCTTATTTCAGCATAATGTCCTCAAGGTTTATTTATCCATGTTGTGGCCTATGTCAGTCTCCTTCCTTTTAAAGGCTAAATAATATTCCACTAGAAGAGTCCACGTGCCACATTTAGTTATTTTGTTTACCCAGTCATCTGGCAGTGGGCTCTCGGGTCATTGCCACCTTTTTGGCTGCTGTGAATAATATCGCATAAACGTAGGTGTACAAATAGCTGTTCAATTTTCTGCTTTTCATTCATTTTAATTTTTATATCCAGGAGGGTAACATGAGACAGTGGCTGTTATCCAGCACTACCAGAAGACTGGATATCAAAATAATATCTCTGCGTGACAAGGTCATGGAAGGTTTTGTGAGGATGCTGTTTGTTATGTTCTACAATTAGCCTTTCAAGCTTAAGTCGCTGCTGTAGTTTAAAAGAGATTTTTTTAAGGCTATCATGTGGGTGACCAGATGAGGCCCCCGGGGAACAGCCCCTCTCATTCCCTACCCCCTGTTTCCTCAGCTGCCATGCAGCAGATGCTGACCGAGAGCTGTAAGAACCGGCTCATCCAGATGGCCTACGAGTCTCAGAGGCAGAACTTGGTCCAGCAGGCCTGTTCCAGGTAAGGTAAGGAAGAGGCTTCCCGAGCGAGGGAGTTGGAGGAATTGGCTCATGGTGAAAGGGGGGCACTGAGCTCCCCCACCAGGGTGCCCAGCCTGGGCCGTGCTGTGACTTTCCCATTGACCCCAGGAGTCTTTCTTGGACTGTGACAAGGCGACAGTAATCACTTCCGCTTCTCCCGCACTGCTGCTGTGCCAGGCACGCTGCCAAGAGCTGTGCCTTAGTGCCCTGTGCCTGTGCCTATTACCCCATTTTGTAGTCACAGTCAGGCCCAGAGAGTCAGTGCCTCGCTGGTGAAAGAGCAGCAGGTGCTGGTTGAACAAAGCTGGGCTGATTCCCAGGCGCCCCAGATAGAGAGGGGCCAGCAGCCCTGGCTGCCTGCGAGGTTCCTCCCCGCCAGTGGCTCCGGCTTGCCCACAGCCTCACCTGTGTGCCCCTCCCACTGGTGCGACATGATGCTCAGCGTAGGGCCCGCTTCCCCTAGGGGCTGTGAAGTCTCTCTCCCTGGGCCTCAGTCTTCCCAGCAGAAAAGTGGGGCTAAATCCCAGCCCCTGCCCTCAAGCCGTCTTGGTGCAGGGCTCAGTGGTGTCCGTGAGCATCACACCTGCCACGCCAGGGCACGGTAAATAACAACTGCTGTTATGCAACGGACTGAAAACCAAGATTATACAAAGTGTGGACACAGATGAGACATGGGACTTGAATTTGGATTTTTGTACTAGTAGCACTAGACTTGTTCCCTGGACCGAGAGCAGACTCAGCCTGGGTGAGAGCTGGGCGGAGGGTGTGGTGCATGCTCCTGGCCAGCGGCTCCCCTGCGAGGGCGGGAGTGCCTGGTCAGCGCAGGTGCTTGGCAGAGGCCGGGAGCTGCTTCACGGAGCGCAGGGGGCACTCCAGTGTGGATACCCCTCGCGGCTCTCGAGACCCTCAGGCTTCGCACCAGCCCTCCAGGGCCATGGGATGCAGACAAGCTCCGTGCCAGTCCCAGGACATTGCCCCCAGCAGGATCTCCATTCATTCATAGCACTGAATGAAACAATGGTTTATGCCCATTCCTCCAAGGTGTCTGGCACGTAGTAGGTGCTCGGGAAATGTTCAGGTGAATGAGTCTGTGGTCTCTCTGGCAGCATGGCCGAAATGGATGAGCGGTTCCAGCAGATTCTGTCGTGGCAGCAGATGGACCAGAACAAAGCCATCAGCCAGATCCTGCAGGAGGTAAGCCCCTGGCCAGGGCGTGAGGGTGGGCCTGGGAGGGGTGCAGGGGCCCAGGGCCCAGTCCCGGAGAGCTGCAGTGCCCAAAACACCAGGAGCTTAGAAATGTACGAGCCATTGGGAGGAGGGGGCGGGCGCTGCTCTGGACAGTGGTTTTCTGGTCTTTGAAACCTGGAGAAGCCCCTCTCCTTCCCTGGTGGGCACCGGCTTCATGCTGGGTGGGCCCGCATCCCACCTGGACTGAATTGGGGCAGGTGGTGACACCCCAAAGCACGAGCTCTGAGAGCAACCTTCGGCTCCCCACTTCCAAACCCACTGCCCTGCTTCCAGCCCAGCTGGCGACATCCTTCTTTTATCCAGATGGTCTGGTCTTGGCTTCCACCCCAACCCCAGTGCCTGTCAGAGTCTCCTCCCACCCCCCCCAACCCCCACCCCACCCCTGCTGCAGATGTCATCCTGCTGCTGCCCAGCCAGTTGTGCCTCCTCCCCTCTCCCTAACTCCAGTCTGCTCCTCCAAGGCAGTTGGCCCCATGTTTGTGGGCTCGTCTGGGGAGGACACTACTTCTCAGGGTGCAGTCCGGCCTTTGGTTAAGGTGTGCTTGGAGCAGAACTGTCGGGTACACCCTAGCGCCCGCCATCCGCGCCTGAGCCTCTCCTTCCTTGTCTGTGAAGTGGGGCATAATGGCACCCTCGTCATGGGGGCAGCGCTGTGCCTAGTGTCCAGCACGTAGTCAGCCTTAACAAGCCTCATGTTAAACAGGTACACAAGCGAGCGGAAAAGTTATTTTCTCTCCAAGAAACAGAAAGCCTTAGGTGAAGGGGCCCCGGCGCGGCTTCACGTGTGCCGCTGAGCCCACTGTCTGTTGCAGAGCGCCGTGCAGAAGGCTGCCTTCGAGGCACTCCAGGTGAAGAAGGACCTGATGCATCGGCAGATCAGGAACCAGGTGAGTGCGGGGCCCTGTCCTGCCGGCTCGCAGCGAGGGCGCCAGGCAGCGGTTAGGGCGTGAGCCTGGTTTGGTGCCACTCTTGGGACTGCCCTTTTTTCCTGGGACCCAGGCCAAGGGCTGTTGGAAATGCCCAGCAAACGCCACCTGCTCTCATGATTTCTGACCGCTCTGGGCAGCGGGAGGCAGGGAAGGCATGGTCCTGACTGCTTGGGCAGCCTGGGCTGACCGTGAATCGGGCCTGACTCCCTCGCTGGACCAAGCAGTCCCTCCAACCCCAGTGCCCCCAGCAGCTGACCTGAGGTGCCGGGCACCTGCCCCCGGAGCAGGCAGGCTGAGGAATGGCCTCGGCCTGGAAGAGGGGCCTGCTCTCCTGCTGGCCTCGCCCTGGCCTCTCTGGCCTCCGTCGGACGGGCCGTGTGTGCCTGGCGGCTCCCCCGGGTGAGGGGCCACAGCGGGCGGTGGCGGCTTGCAGGCTATGGGAACGCTCATCGCATCGTATTCAGCACCTTTGAATTCACATTTTGCATGTTTTTTTCCGTTTTTATTCTTTTCCTTTTTGGCCAAAACCAACTTACCTTTTTATTTCCCTCTTTCGTTTAATCCCACATCGCTGGACATGAAGCTCATTCCTCTGACCGGGGATTGGTAGTGTCACGACGCTAGGGTCAAGGTCATAGGGTTTCCAGGCACTGGGTAGAGAAGTCACTGGCTGTGGGGTCTCACCCCCAGGGCCACTTGCTCCCAGTCACCCCGGAGGGTGTGCGCTGACCCCAGACACTCGACTACTTAGCGCCAGAGCTCACTTACCTGCTTTGTGTCCTTGGGCAAGTGACTTTACCTCTCTGACCCTCTGCTTCCTCGTTGGTGAAATGGAGGCAGCGACACCTCCCCATAGCCAGAAGTGATGAAACGACGACGCAGGTAAAGCGCTCAGCCAGGCCCGGCACACAGGCGCTCAGAGATGAGCTGCTACCGCTCTCGCTCTCAGTCACTTCCGTCCCCCTGCTGTCCCTGTGACAGCTGTTTAGAGGAAGCAAGAAAGTTGGACCAGTAAGAGGCTCAGTGAGAATCCACGTCCTGGAACAAACCTCCAAGGATAGCCCCTTCCTCATTCCACAAACCTTCACTCAGGGCCCGCCGAGCACCGGGCGTGGAGCTCAGCTCTAGGTCAACAGCAGGGACCAGGACAAGCTTGTCCACGCCCCCAACGCCCCCAGGACCATGAAATAACTAATCCTTTTGGAACCCGCTGATGAGGTTTCCGAGGCTCACAGGCCCACTTCCTCCAGAGCCTCCCCCAGGAAAGGCTCTTAGACCCTCAGCCTTCAGAGAGCAGCAGCAGACTTGGACCGCGGCTGATGGCAGTAAACCCCCTGTCTCGTCTTCTGTTTAGATTAAGTTAATAGAAACTGAGTTATTGCAGCTGACACAGCTGGAGTTAAAGAGGAAATCCCTGGACACAGAGGCACTACAGGTATGTAGGGCTCCCTGGCCTGCCCTGCCCCCCCAGAACCCCATCTTCCGCCCCATCCACCAGTAGGCAGGCAGGTCTCTGTGCTGGGAGCTGGGAGCCCAACACCAGCCAAGGTTGGGGGGTGAGGCTGTTGCTAGGTAGGAGGGTCAGAGGAAGGGGGTCTCATTGCCAAGGCCAACATCTCCATCTCTGCCTTTTCTTTGTTTTGGGGCGGGGCCACCGCTGAGCTCCCTGTCTTTAAGCCATGCTTTTGGGGCGCTGGTTTGACTCATGGGCTGACATCCTCTGGGAAAGGAGCTTTCTTGGAATGCCAAGGATGTTTGGTGGAGAGGCCTGGCCCCTGCTCTGCCATGCCCTGTGGGCAGCAACTCTGTGAACCCCAGCCCGGTGTCCTGCTCACAGAGGCAGCAGGGACTAGTGGACAGTGTTTCCCACCACGAGTCTGGCCCCTGGGTTTGTCCCAGCACAGCCTTGCCGTGTGACCTAGGTGGGTGGAGGAGAAGGGGCGGCCCTTTCTCCTCCCTGGGACCTCAGTGTGCACCCTGGGGCTGGCTTTTGAGCAGAGCTCTGTCTGTCGCTGTCCCCGTGTCTGTTCTCAGCGGAGAAGTCTGACGTTGTCTCTGGGGCTCAGTGCAGTAAAACAGGCTTTCTGGAAGCCCCCAGGCCCACCACAGGCGCGCTGTGTGACCTCGGGCAGGCCATCGCCCCTCCTGGGCCTCCATTTCTCCCCTCCCTAAAATAGAAATCAATTTCCAGGCCCAGCTCTGTGGGGGACCCAGCAGAGAGGGGGACCCAGCAGACGGAGCGCCTTTGTGAGCCCAGAAATGGTCTTCAGGGATGAGGAGGGCGGCAACTCAGACAAGAGGCAGCCAGGTCTCTGGTGGTGCCCTGGTCTTCTGCCACGAGAGCCTGCAGGGCTCCGGTTTGCATGTGCCTCCGTCTGTGTAGAACTTTCCAGATGGGTGAGGGCTCACACACAGCCCTCTGTGCCGTTGGTCCCTGCCCACATGCTCTGGAGTGAGTGAGACCGATGTTGTGCCTGTGGCTTGTCATCTCCTTTGTCTGTTTCTTTCCATTCCACTGTCACCCGTCACTAGATCCCATGCCTGGCTCATCCCCGGGGAAGGGAGGTGCAGGCTGGGGAGAAGGGGGGAGGAGATGCCCGGCAGAGGGGCCCTCAGCTTTGTTCCCCAACTCAGCCTAGAGACCAGGGGCTGTGGGCAGAGCCTTGAATTGAACCAGGTACCCAGTTGCCGGCAGTGAGAGGAGGTGGGGGGGGGGGTCCTGTCACAGCCCCAGGGGGGTGGCCGGCCCAGGGTATGGCACTGGGTGTGGTCTTGTGTTGCAGGAGATGGTCGCAGAGCAGCGCTGGGCCCTCAGCAACCTGCTCCAGCAGCTGCTCAAAGACAAGAAGCAGCGGGAGGAAGAGCTCCGGGAAATCCTGGTGCGTGTCCACGGCGCCCGTGGGCCTGTGCTTCCCCGATGCACTCACCCTTCTCAGGAGCGCTGGCTGTTCAAGTAGATGTTGCTGTCAGGGAACAATGGCGAGTGGGAAGGAAAGGCGTCTCACGGGGGAGAGCCGCGAAGCCGGGCTTCTGGCATGCGTTTCCCAAGGTTGCGGTGCACATCTACGCGCCTGCTAGACGTGAAGCCCCTTTAGAACCAGCCCATCTTCACCTGCTCCTTGCCTGTCCCTAAGATACGCCTGTGAGTTCCTCACAGCTGCGTTCGGATGGGCCAGCCGCCAGCCTCCCGCTGACATCCCCACGACTTCCCCTTCTTCCTGTCATGAGCGCGCCCCCGGCCCCTCTGTAGCTGGGGATTTGAGAACAGCTGTGAGTGCTGACACAGGGCCCACGTCCAGGAGACGAAAGCAGGGCTGGCCATTCGATGAGCGTTTGACAGCAGCGGCCCGGCCACCCCATTCCAGTGGCCTTTGGGACGCTGGCCAGACTGGATGAAGGGGCAGCATCAGCAGCATGTTGCAAGTTGCCCGCTTTTGTCAGGACAGCGAAGCCCACCCTGGAAGCCGAAGGCATCCTTAGACTCCTCACTCTCCCCCCCGCCCCGCACCTGGAGGAGAGACCTGAGCTTTGTGAGGGCAGGAGACACCTGCATGGTGCCTCGTTCTTCCCGCAGCAGGTGCGAAGGTGCCCCCTGCAGTGTGGGCGCCGTGCCTCTGAGGCTGTCCTCAGGGGTGAACTGGGGTAGCTGCACCCCAGGCTGCCCCGTGTCCATAGTTTAATCATGAGACGAGTGGGTCAGAAAGGTCCTTTAAAATACCAAGTGCCAGCCACGTGCTCAGAGGAGCCGAAGTCACAGTCGTCACTGCCATTGTTATTGATTGGGCTGTAACGCCTGCTTTGCTCTTGACAGGCGGAGTTAGAAGCCAAAAGCGAAACCAAGCAAGAAAATTACTGGCTGATTCAGTATCAGCGGCTTTTGAACCAGAAACCCTTGTCCTTGAGGCTGCAGGTGAGGGATCTTCTGGCGCCAAGGCTGTGCCCTGGGGGGCCTCCAGTTCGATTCTGCTCAGATTTCTGGTGACTCTAGGGTGCCAGGCCCTGGTGGGGAGAGAAATCCAAGAGGGCATGTTCAGTCTGGCAGTGGAGAGCCAGCGTCTGTCCCTGCTGCTCAGCCCACATGGGGCCCAGCCCGCTCGGGCACCCCAGCTGCCCACGAGCCCCTGTGGACCGGTCCTTCCTCACTCCCCCACACACACTCTTTAAAAATAATCAGGTCACTCCAGACACACCCTCGTGGCACCTTGCTTTCATCTCTTAGCAGTCGTGACAGGTTCCCAGGTCCAGCCTGCAGAACGCTTCACCGTTTCCCGGCAGCTGCATGACCTTTAGCATCTGGACGAGCCTCCTGTGTTTAAAGAACCCCCTCTCGGTGATACTGATGTTGTTTACTATTTTCAAGTTTACAAACGGCAGCCATGAACGTCCCTGTGTGTGATCTCTACGCGGTAACACACACTTTTGTAGGAAAGATCCCAAGAGTGCGTTTCACACAGACACCCACTTGAGTCCTGTCTCCCTGTCCAAAGCAGGCGCTTGCTGCTCTTCCCTCCCCGAGCGCTCAGCCTTCCGCGGGCCTGTCTTGCAGGAAGAAGGCATGGAGCGCCAGCTGGTGGCCCTCCTGGTGGAGCTGTCTGCCGAGCACTACCTGCCCATCTTCGCCCACCACCGCATCTCGCTGGACATGCTGAGCCACATGAGCCCTGGGGACCTGGCCAAGGTGAGCCCCAGCCGCCCCTCAGGGCAGGTTGGAGCCTGACCTGACTCGCCTTTCATGCCGTTCTTGGTGAGATCTGCCATTAGCCAATCTCCAGGGTCACCTCACTTCCAGGTGGCCAGCACAGCCACCCCTTCCTCCCATAACCTTCCCTAAGCCTCCTGGCTGTGCCCTGCCCGCTGTCTGGCTGAACAATGCAGGATGTATGTCCTCTTGACCCCGGAGTCACCCATTGCTCAGCTTGGCTCCTCGAGGCCTCCTGGCCCCAGCCATGGCTTTGCAGATCTCCTAACGGCAGCTGCTGGCAAGAGCTGAGCTCTGCATCACCTTAGTTCAGTTACTCTTCACAGTAGGCCAGTCTCGACTTAGCTGGCACAGTCTCCCCACAGATGCCGGTGCCGGGCACTGTCTTAAGCACATCCCATGTACTAAGTCATTGAAGCCCCCACAGCCCAGACGGGCAGGTGTGGTCATTGTCATCGTCTTCAGATGAGGAAATTGAGGCACAGCAAGGATATTACTTGCCCGAGGTCACACAGCAGAGCTAGGACTTGAGCCTAGGAGCCCAGGCTGTCTGTTCTAGAATTGGTGCTGTTCACCACTCGGTTCTGCTGCCTGCCCCTCAAAAGATGCAAAACTGGGGCTCAGAAGTGCTCACAGGTGCCCTGTGTGCACAGAGGCCCTGTGTGCTCTCCTAGCCCCGCAAGCTTGATCGCCTGGGCTCTGGAGGCCGGCAGGCCGTGGTTCTAGCACACCCTTCTGTCACTCAGCTCAGCAGCCTCCCTCCTTCCCTATCTGATCACCTGCGCTGTGGCATGGGTCCTGACTGACAGGTCGTCGTGAGGTGCCGTGAGGTCACGCAGGTGAAGCTGTGTGTGGCCCCGGCACAGAGCAGGCATGTGCGAAACTGTTGCTGTGACTCGTGCTGTTTCTTTTGGGCCTCCGTTTCCCCACCACACTGACGTGGCCCAGGCTGAGGTGGTCACTTTCGCAGCTGTGCGGTTCTACTGCCTCAGGCTCACCCCAGAAGCCGAGAACCAGGCTGTCCTATGGGCCCTGGTGTGTGGGGGGGGCCCAGCTTGAGCAGCGGGCTCCCGCCAACCTAGGCCGTAACCTGCTCTTCCTCGGGCTGCTGCAGGTGGGTGTCTCCGAGGCTGGCCTGCGGCACGAGATCCTGCGGAGAGTCCAGGAGCTGCTGGAGGCAGCCCGGCTGCGGCCAGGTACCAACACCAGGGCCTCTGAGGAGTGTGGTTGGGGCGGGGCGGTCCCTGAGGTTTCTGGACTCCCTGCCGCGCTCCCTGCAGGCTCCTCCCCACCTTGCGGAACATCTGCCTGTGGCTGAAGTCTGGGCTGCAGCTCGGGTCCTCCTGGCTGTGCCACCCTAGGGAAGGGCTCCTCTCAGCTCGCGCGTTTGCCAGCCCCTCTGTCTGCTCCCAGGAATCAGCACGCATGGTCTGAAGTATAGAAGAGCCCTCCTTGGGGGTGGCTGGGGGACAGCCGTGGACGGTCTAGAGTTGTAACCACCTTTAAAAACAACCTTCAGGTGTTTTCTGATCATAAACATCCTACTTGTCCTTCAAGCCGTAGAATGAAGGGCAAACCTGACCCATGACTGGGATGGGCTCCGGGACGGAGAAGGGCTCACAGCAGCGGGGAGGCGCGGTCTGGTCTGTCAGGGCTGCTCCAGATGTCCTGCCTCAGGGCAGTCCGGACCCCAGGGGTGGTGCTGGGTGTAGGGCACAGCAGTGGCCACACCGAGCTTGGGAGCTTCTCATTCCTCTCCCTGCTTGAGTCGCCCGATGGGTGTCCCGTCTCCAGGGTGACTGGGGAAAGAAGCTGGGAGCCAGCCCAGTCCAGCGCAGAGCCCCACCCAGGCCGTGTGGCCCCATGGCCTTGGGCAAGTGCGTCCCCCTTTGAACCTCAGATTTCTCATCACAGCCCTTGCAGGGTGGCTGTGAAGTTTCTAGGGAGCGTGGGGGTCGGAACTCCCTGCCACCCTCTCCTGTTTTACTGATGGGGAGAATAAAGCTCAAAGAAATTGAGGGTATGTGGGCGAGCCTTCCCCTGGCTCTGAGATCAGTGAACCCCAAGTTTCATTGTTCACTGGGGCAGGCAGGACCAGGGAACTCCAGGAGTTGGGATCCCTTGGGGGTGATCCTGGCTCAGTCCCTCCCTCTGGTCCCCACAGAGCTGCTGAAACCACCGAAGGATGAGGTCCTCGGGGACCTGGAATCCCCCACTGCCCCGGAAGAGCTGCCTGGGTCAGTGAGGCCATCGGCGCCCCCTGCAGAGCTGGAGGCGCAGGCCTCGGAATGTGTGGTGTGCCTGGAGAGGGAGGTAAGCGCAAGAGCAGCGACCCCCCAGCCCCCCCCTCCCCGAGGGCATGTGTGTTGTTTGTAAACACGTTTCCCCAGTTGTACAAGAATATTGTACAACTTCAGAAATCCTGGGAAATTCAGGAAAGCAAAAAAGGCAGGCGGGGAGAATACCCCGCGCCCCGGGACCCAAGCGTGAGCAACGCCGACCTCCTCTCGGACCCTCGTTTTAAAGAGGGTCTTTCCCTCCTACATGCTAAAAAAAGACTCAAATACATTGAGGAAAATATCCCAAGCCATTAAACATCAACAACACGGTTTTCTCTAAAGAGGATTTTTAAAACCCATCTTTGCAAAAAACTTCCAAAATGAACGCTCCTTTTAAAAGGGAAGCGACATGGTGTATAAAGTAAACGCCCTCCCCGCCTCGCGCTGCAGCTGATGTCCCACGGTCTCTCCTGGACCCGGAGATGCCCTGACGTGGGGGGCCCTTGGTCCTGGATTTATCCAGACCCCAGCTTTGCCCCCCCCCTCCCCCCCCGCGGCGCCCCGTGTCCTGCTCTTGCAAACAGCCGCGAGCCGCGTCCAGCACGTCGACTCGGGAGGAGCGCGCAGGGGCGCTTCCGGGCTTCTGAGCTACATGCCGGGTCATTTCTAGACTAAGGGGCTGGGCGCAGGCCCAGGCACCCCAAAAATCAGGAACAACCTACACATCCAGCAGGGCTGGTTAGCTCGGCTGCGGCCTCCTGCCCAGAGGCCCCGGCTGCTGGCCTGGGAGAGGGGCCGTGGAGAGTGGGAGCGGCGGGCAAGGCCGGCGAGCGGCACGACATCGTAGGGTGCAGCCCCAGGTTTATTTAAGGAAGAAGGGGTGGGCGTAGGGGTGTGTTCAGATTTCTCACGAGATGGAGGGAAGCACTCCAAGTGCTGTAGAAGCAGGACTAGCCTCTCGCCGCGGGGGGTGGGTTTCTGGGGCCCCGGGAGCTCGGCCGGAGCGCGGGATCCGGCTGTCAGGGTACAGCACGAGGGCCTGCGCTGGGACCCGCCCCACCTCCGCTCTCTCCCCAGGCCCAGATGATCTTCCTCAACTGCGGCCATGTCTGCTGCTGCCAGCAGTGCTGCCAGCCCCTGCGCACCTGCCCGCTGTGCCGCCAGGACATTGCCCAGCGCCTCCGGATCTTCCACAGCAGCTGAGCCGGCTACACGCCCCTGCCGCCTGCCAGGGCTTCCGCTCCCCCACTCTGGCCAGACTCAGACGCCCTGTCCTGGGCCTGCCCCCCAACCTGGGAGGCGCCCCACCACCCTCCATCTGCAGGCGGGGCGGGGCTGGCAGGGCGGGGCCGAGGCCTGTCTGGATATTGTGAAGGAAGAGAGAGGACCCTCAGGTCAGGAGGACGGGTCTGGGAGAGGAGAGGCTGCAGTGCCGCCAGAGGACAGAGGACCCGGTGTCCTGGCCAGTGTGGCTCTGCCACTTGCCAGCTGTCTGACTGTGGGGGATGGCGGGAGTTGCAGGGGGGCCCTGGCCGAGGGGAGGTGGGTCCACAGTGGAACGAGGGTGCAGCTGCAGGGCTGCTGTGCACTGTCCAGGGACGTGTCCAGTGCAGACCTGGTGCCCCAAGCACCACTGGCCCCTTCTCACTTCCTTTCCTGCTCCCCAGGGCACTGGACCCCTCCTCTCTGGAACTTGTACCTCCTCCCCCCAGGTAGCTCGAGGGAGGGCAGGTGACGGGCTTTGCAGACTCAGCGCAGGATTGTCAATAAATGCACCTCCAGCCTGCTCTCCCCCCCCCCCCCCCCGGGTCATCACTGGCTCCCGACGAGCCTGGGGAGGGGTGAGAAGAGAGCTTGGGGCCCGGCAGGGGCTGGAGCCCGAACGCCAGCGCAGGCTGTCCCTCGCTTCCGCTTGCTGTGGAGCACATTCATCGTGCACTTCCCGGCAGGTGGTTATAAGCCAAGGACAGCCTTCCCTTGGGGTTGGAGGCAGGCCTGGCTCTCCTGGCTCGCCGACCGGCCAGCCTCCCCGCCTCCGTGTGCTGGGGCGTGGAGGCCGCCTTCAGGCATGTGGCCGCCAGGGGGCGCTGAGTGCTCACTGCTTTCTCTACTCCATGGGGACCCGTGGTCTTGCTGGGTGAACCAAGACAGGGTGTGGCTCCACTTTCTGAGCAGCAACTGCAGCCTCCGCCACGATGATCTCTTCCCCTGGGGAACCTGTGATGCACCCCCCGCCCCACACTCCCTCCTGGGTTCAGCTTGGCCAGGAATGGAAAGAGGCGGCGGCCACCTCCCAGGGCACAGCGCTTAGGTTCTTGGAATCTTCTCTAGGCCTGGGGGAAAGCTTTTCTGATCCTGCTCGCAGACAAGGGGCCTGAGCTTGAGTTTAGTCACGTCAAGGACAGCAAGTCTGCAGTTGAATCCCTGGCCTTGGCCCCCACGCCCCCTCCTAGGCCTCAGCTCAACCCTTGCTGACAAGCTCTTGGCCACCGGCCATGTGGACAGGCTGGCACCAGGAGAGCCGCCGTCCCCCAGACTGGCCGCCAGTCTCCCAGGAGGGACACCATGGATGTTAGCGCGGATGGGGAAAGCCGTCCCCGCCAGCTGTGGGAGGGGTGTCTGTGCCCCATAACCTCAGCCGAGGTTCCTACCTCCTGCGCCTGTTTACACCATGGTGACAGGGTGGCGGTGGGGGCACCCGGCTCCTGGGCCTGCAGCCCATGAGGCACACGCCCCCCTGGGGGGCTCTCTGGACACGAGCTGTGGGAGCCTGTGGCCCACCCCCACTGCGGGCTCCCAGGACCAAGTGGCCTTAAAGTCGCTGACAAATCTTTTGGCCTCACGGTCCCCAAGGCTGCCTGAGGACCACCCTGCATGGACCCCCTGAGCAACCCACCTGAGCTGCCATCAGGTCAGTCACCTGTGCACTCTGCGCCCCTTTTCTCTGAACCTCAGTTTCCTCCTCTGTAAAGTGGAATAGGAATTCAGCTTGCACCGGAGGTACCAGCCACGCCATGAGCTCCGAAAGCCAAGGTGCAGGTGCTCCTGGACGTGGCCTCTGTCCAGATCTCCTCCTGCCACGGCCTGCCCCCCCCCACATAGACACAGGCCACTGGCCTTAAATAAAGCATTTATTGATTAGTAGTAGAAGCTTAAACAGTTTGCATAATATTTTCAATACAATATCTGGGAACGATGGTTGAAAACCCCAAAGGCACTAGAGTCTTAAGACAGAATGTGTCTGCAGAAGAGCTTACTGATGAAATTGAAATCAGGGCTGGGGGCCTGGAGAGGGGGGTCCCTGAGCACCAGCCACATGTCCTGTGGGTCCCAGGCCCCAGGAAAGGGACTGGGGAACAGAGGACATGGGGCTGGAGAGGAGCCCCCGCTGAGGACCCTTATGGAGTTGGTCTCTGCCCTGCCCTCCCTCCCCTCCAAGCAGCAGGGGAGGGTGTCTGGGGAAAGTTCCAGGCTCTGGGACAGGGCCTCCAGGCTAGAATGCCTGGGCTTCACCCTCACTCCCGGGACAAGGGGCTAAGGAAGGAGGACAGCTGGCCCCAAGGGATTCATGAGGACATTAAAAAGGGGCCTGGAGTTTTCAGGGTGAGGCGACTCAGGCAGCAGGGGCCAAGCCACAGCCTGACCCTATATCCTCAGAGTAGCCCCAGCGATGTCTCGGGAGCCATGCCCAGTTCCCTCGGCGCTCGCACCTAGGAGGTGGCCCAGCAGGCAGGATCCATGCCCTCTAGCCCTGCCTCTGACAGTGTGCCACCCCCCAGCCCCAGCCCAGAGCACGTGTGGACGCAAGAGGGAGGGGAGCAAGAGGCCCGGGGCTGGAGGGTGGGGCCAGTGGAGGCAAAGGCCTCACCTGGGCTCCAGCAGCCTCCCCTGCCTTCCCACCCGGCAACCTCCCTCCCGAGCTTGCTTCCTCCTCCTCGTTGCCTCCTCTCCCCGGACCAGCACATTCCAGGCAGTTCTCATGCCACCCCCAGGCCCCCAGGGCCCCGGCTTACCACTCCCCCCACCCCCCCTTCCCCGGCCCGGCTGCAGTCTGAAGACCCTCCCTGCACCTCCCTTTGCCCACACGGGGGAAGCGAGGCCAGTGCCCACACGGGGAAAGCGGAGCTGGCCTCTGGGACCCCGTGGGAGGAGCAGGATGGGGAACAGGACCCCAAGTTGGGCCTCAACACTCCACTCCGCGGGGCTGATGAGCCCCTTGGTGGGGGAGAGGGCTGGCTCCCGGCTCCCGTCACAGCCAACACGGCTTCCCCTCCCTCCCTCCCGCCCTCCAGGATGCAAGGCTGGCGAGGGAAACAGGCCACGGGGAAGGGCAGGCGGGGACCCGGGAGCTCAGCCCCCGCAGCCGTGCCCGGCCCCAGCGCAGGGAGGAAGCCCAAGGTCACCCCACAGAAGAGAAAACAGGGAGCAAAACAGGGTGACCGAACCCAGTAAAGTGACTCCGGTGGGCCTGTCCCAGCCCAGGGTCCGCAGCAGCCCTGCCGCCTCCGGGGAAGGCACCGAGGTGGTGCCCGCGCCCGGAGCCCGCTGGGCCAGTGCCTCGGAGGGCGGGACCCGCGCGCCGTGTCCGGCCGGGCTCAGGGTCAGCCTAGAACTCAGTCTGCACCCCGGCACTGTCCTCGGTGGTAGTGTGGATGGCGGGGCGCTCGCCGGGGCTGGACACCTGCTCCCCGGTCTCCTGGTCGCTGGGCTTGGGAGGCTCAAGGTCCACCGCCTTCCCAGGTGGGAGGTGCCGGGGGGGCGAGGCAGGCGGCGAGGAGGCCTCAGGGACGGCCTCGGGCAGGGCACCCTCCTGGGCGGGGGTCCCGTTGAGCAGGGGGCCGGCCGGCGGCGGGGGGCTCTCGGCCCGCAGATCCCGGGCCAGCAGGCCGCGGAGCTCGGCGACGCTGTCCGGGGACACAGGTGACGGCGGCTCGGGGCCCGCCTCGAAGGGCAGCCCCGCCTCCTCGTCCTGGACCACAGACACCACCTGCTTGGCCCGCCGCCGCTTTTCCGAGAGGGTGGTGGCTTCCGGGGAGCTGGGGCTATCCCCGCGGTCGCCGGCGCCGCTGTACTCCTCGCCCCAGTCGATGGGGGCGCCCTCGGCCAGCAGGTGCAGGTTGGGGTCGCTGTTGTGCATGACCATGCTGTCCCGGTAGAGGTTGTGCTTCCTCTGCACGGCGGCCTCCTTCACCGCTGCGGGGTCAGGGGGCGGGGTCAGGCCACGGCCCCCCGATTCCAGTCCTCCCGAGCCCTAGCCAGCGACCACCGCGTCCCTTGTCTGCGGCTCCCGCAATGCCAAGGACCCGCGAAGGCGCGCAGGCAGGCCCGGGGCCGCCTTCCTGGTCCGCACGGCCAGCCGCAGGCCTGACCCAGCCCCCGGGCGGAAGTCCGGCCTCTTCCTTGCAGCCCCGCTAACCCCACCAGGAAGGCCGCAGGGCCGCCCCCTCCACCGCCGCCCGGCAGCGAGACCCGGGCCCTCCCAGCCCAGGCGGGGCGCACGCACCCTGCAGGATGTCCTTCATGACCGTCTGCAGCACCACCTCCTCGTACGTGTTCTCCACCAGGATGAACCTGGCAAAGTCCTCGAAGATCAGCTCCTGGAACCGTGGCAGCTCCTGCCCGGGTGAGGGGACAGGGGTGGGGGGGCAGTCAGGGGTGGTCAGGGCCGGCAGGCGGGCGGGGAGCGGGCGCGGGCACCCTGTCCACCGGGCAGAGCGTGAGGCCCTGGGGCCGGGGCCAGGCGGGGGCGCTGGGGCCAGGTGCGCTCACCGACTTGCAGGTGGGGGCGAGCTTCTTGAGCAGGAAGGGGATGGTGATCTGCAGCAGGGCCTCGCGGAAGAAGCGCTTCCGCACCGAGCTGCTGTCGTAGTCGTACTTCTGCGGGGAGAGGACGGGGGTCTCTGCTCAGTGGGCCACCACCCCCGCGGCAGGACGCAGGCCAGTGCTCTGGCCTGAGCCTCAGCACCCTTTCGCCGGGGAGCAGCCACAGCCGCGGGCGCGGGCCTCACCTTCAGCACCCGCTCCAGGATGCGCTGGATGGACTTGCACAGCTCCTCCTTGGTGGGCCCCTTCCCCAGCTCCTGGTGCAGGAGGGTCTCGAAGGTGTACACGGCGTTGTCCATTTGCTGCAGGGCACAGCGGGGGGCGCGTGAGGGGCCTGGAGTGTCGCACGCGCCTCCGCCAGGCCCGAGAGTCGCCCACCCAGGCCTGCCAGGCGGAGCGAGCAGGGCTGCCCGTGGGCCGGCTCCCACGTCCACTGTCACGCTTGTACTGTCTGTCGCGTGAGGCTTGGGGTGGGCACCAGGGCCAGGAAAGAGGGGTCAGAGGTCCTGGACCCTGCGGGCCGGGGTCTGGGGAGCAAGGAGGGGGTCCCAAGGAAGGTGAACAGCAGGACGGGGGCTCCACGTAGCTGGGAGAGCAGGCTTGGGCTGAGCAGCTGCCGCGTGGCACCTGTGGAAGGCCCAGGAGACGAGGACGAACAGGGGTGCAGGTGAGCAGGGGTGTGGGGTACAGGTGAGGGGTGAGTGTGCAGGGTGAGTAGGGTGTAAGGTCAACAGGTCGGGGTGTGCCGGAGTAAGCAGGGATGGAGGGTGAGCAGAGGCCCGGGACAAAGGTCAGTGGTGCGTGGGGTCCAGGGCAGCAGCTCGGGCCCACCTCACGCATGTGGATCTGGGCCCGCTGCTTGAACACGGACGTGCTGGACACATCGAAGCGCTGCTGCAGCCCGTCGAGCCGCAGCGGCTCCATCTTCTCGTAGCAGCTCTGCATCTTGAGGGGGTGGAACGCCAGCTGGGACAGCTTCTCCATGTACTGCAGGGAGGAGGGGCGCGTACTGAGCTCCGTGTACTGAGCTGGGGCGCCTGAGCGGGGAGCAGCCACCGGTGCTGGGAGAGGCGCTCCTGTCCCTCCTGGGGTGCTGGGTCCCCTCGAGCAGGCCCCTCATAGTTTTCACGATCCCTAAGGTCCTTTCAGGCTCTCAAACTCTATGACTGTGGTCTGTGAACTCCCCCGTGGGGGGTATGGAAGTGGAGGCTGAGATTTTAGGACCTGACAGCTGTGGGACTCCAGGCCCAGGGTCTGTGTGAGGATAGTCCACCCCAAAAATCAAACAACTGAGGACAAGTGAGAGAGGCTGTCCCCATTTGTGGGAGCATGAACTGGCACGTGTGCGTTTAATTCTGCCTTGATGATCACTCACACCCGTAGCCCGCCTGGCCCTGCTCCCCTGCCCTGCTCCCTCGGCTCTTCACTAGGCCTGCATCCCACCCCTCTGCTCTGACTGCTGCCCCCAGCAGCACAGCCAGCAGCTTCCGCCCCGTGCCCTTGGCCTCCAGCAGCCCCTCTGTTTAAAGGCTGGAGGGCGCAACAGCGAGGGCTGATGTGGGGGTGAGACCCGGCCCAGGCCCAGCCAGGACGCGGCCCTCCGGCCTCACCTCGCCCAGCTTGTCAATGCCGCCTTCGTTGATGACGTTCAGGTTCATGTCAGTGACCTCCTTGAAAAAGACGTCCCGCACCTCGGTGAAGCCCTGGCTGGTGGGCACCATCAGGGCCTCCAGGATGGACGGGATGTAGGGCTGGACGTGGTTCCGGACACACACCTCCGCCTTGGGGAGGATGAAGGCTGTGCCCACAGGGAGCTGGTTAGCACGTGGCACCCAGGGGAGGCCCCCAGTCACCCCAGAAACCCGCTGAGAGGCGCGCTGCCGCGTCAGTTCTTAAAGCAAACCACTGGTGGCAACGTCAGCAAACCGAGTGATTCTAGAGAAACAGTCAATAAGGGAAGATATCTGCACAGCAAAAATAACAGGGCATTCCAAGACTAGACCCCAATATTTCTGAAACTGTGATGGCAAGAAATTAGGAAAACTACTCGTCCAAAGGCTTAAAACAGAAAAAACACAAGAATTACTTGAGTAGAATCGGGAGGCCTGGGTTTCACAAGCACCGCCCCGGCTCCTGCCTGATGGCGTGGCTGGGTCAGCGCGCCTGCCCTGCAGCGGGCAGACACTGCCTGGACATGCCGGCCAGGCGTTCCACCCAGGGGGTTCGATGTCCCTCCCTCTGCTGTTTGCTCCACAAAATAAATGCCCGCTGTCTCGCATCCAAGACAGTTGGAATCCAGCTGGTAGGGAAGAACCCTCGGGTGCCGACGCCTCTGAAAAGGGCACTCGGCCAGCGTGTGAGGAGTGACGGCCAGCCGAGGGCTCCCATCGGGCTGGGCACAGAAGGGAGCACAGACGACCCAGGAGGTCAGACTTGCTGGAAAGGAATCGTCAGTGACAAGGACCCTGGGAAAACCCGTGAGCAGAGGCGGGCGCCTGCCGGACATGAGAGTTGCGAGAGCTGGGCTGGCAGAAAGAACAGCCACAACACAGCCCGCAGGGGCTGGAAGAACAATGGCTCAGAGACGATCGCCATGTTTTAAAATGATCAGTGGGTCCAGTTGCAGCTGTGAAATGGATCCATAAAACGCACAGGTGCAGTGACGAGAGCCGGGGCAGCCTGCCTACCTCGGATCTTGCTGGCCAGGTGCTCCTTGGAGGTGATGATCTGGTCCATGTCGGTGCGGATGACCGCCTCCATGGCTGGCCGGGCCACCTGCAGCTTGGACAGCATCCTGTCGAAGCTCTCCTTGGCCTGCTCATACACCATGCGGTACACGGCGTCGGAGATCTGCGGGCAGAGCCGTGGTGTCAGTGCCAGGCTGCGGGTCCCCCACAGCTGCGGCCCCCAGGCCCTACTCCCCAGCACAGGTCTGCCCACCTGGATCCACTGCCGCTGCCGCTCCTGCGGTTTCCCCTTCAGCCGCGGGGCAAGCTCCGCCTTCAGCTCGGGGCCCAGCTCCTCCATCACCAGGTTGCACAGGATCTAGGCACAAGCCAGTGCAGGGAGCATGTCCAGCTGCCACGTCCCTCTCTGCATTCCAAATGCCCCCCCCCACTGTCCCCACAGGTCCCAGCTGATCTGCTTGGTGACCTTTAGGATCCTCAGGCTCAAGAGTCCCACCTCAGGGCCTTTGCACATGCTGCCTCCCTGTCTAGAACACCACGCCACTGCCTTCTTGCACAAGCAAGTGTGTGTCTATTTGTCACACATCTGTTTCTGCTCCCTGAGTCCAGGGCTGCCTGCCTCTTGCTCAGCGCAGCAGCCCAGCACCTGGTCAGTAAGTGACTGAACAAAATAGCAACTGTCTCCACCTACGTGACCCGCCCAGCCTCCATATCTGAGCTGCTTATCCCCTTCCAAACTTGTAGCGCCCAGAGCCCCATCCCTTGGCCCAGCCCCTTCCCGGGTGACTTCCGGTCCCCCTGCTGGCCCTTGAGCCTCACCTGCACCTCGTTCCCACACAGCATCTCCCAGGTGCCATACAGCTCCTTGGACTGGCGGTACATGCGCACGGCATCCGTGAAAGCGGGGCCCTCCACCTTGGAGTCCTCGGGAATCCCTGCCAGAGAGGGAGGGTGCAAGGAGGTCAGCAGGGAGGCCCAGGGGCCTCCTCGAAGACCAACTGCCCAACACCCCCTCCCACGTGTGCACCCCCCCCCACCTACACCCCTCCCCCACGTCATTGTGGCAGACGCAGCTCTGATGACAGGAGAGATGATCACCCATGGAAGAAACTTGGGGTCCTCAGCCTCCTTTGACTTCTGCCAACCTTTACCTGCCCACAGGTAAGCTGGGCCTCGCACCTGTAATCTGTGCTCGCTGACACCAGGCAGAGAAGCCAGCAGGGCATGCGCACGTGCAAATGAGGGATGAAAGGGGAGCGTCTAGGGCTGGAGTTCATTTGCTGCCTCCCTGCCTGCTGGTCGGCCTCGGCCCAGGCCCGAGTCAGCGTTCAAGGCATGTTAGAGACACTGAAGGCTCCAAATTCTCTTTTCTTCTGCCCAAATCAACGAGCCTGCCTGGTCTGAGAAGCTCGCACAAGCCAGTGCGGTGGCAGCAAGGCGGGCCTCGCGTGGGCCTGCAGGCCAGCGCCGGGGTGGGCAGGGGAGAAGCAGCAGAAGCTGTGAAACCCAACTTGTGGAAGAGGGTGGTTAAACACCAGAGCCCGGCGGCGGCCTCCGACCGCATCTCCAGAGCCAAGAGAAGGGGAACCAGGAACCAGCCGCCAGCGCCTCAGAAACCCTGGCTCCCGCTGTGATGACTACCGGCTGAGTCACCCCCACAGAGAAAAAGCCCCACTCTGGTGGGGAAGAACCCTGCCCGCCCACATCCAGCCGACCGCAGGAACCGCTGCCAGAGCTGGCAGGAGCGCAGCGGTGGGGAAACTGAGGCCCAGAATCCACCCCTGCAGCCACAGCTGCCTGGAGTGGGATGGGGGCCTGAGGGGAGTGTCACCCTGAGTTTCAGGGACCTGAGACCAGGCAGGGGAGCCCGAGCAAAGCAGGGGTGTTCCAGCTGGGACACCAGGCAGCTCCCAGCGGGGAGGGTGGGGGGCTGCCCACCAACCCCAGCGGAGGAACCTCTCCCCAGCGGGCACTGACATCCTTCGGACAGGTGAGGCCGAGGCCTGCGGCAGGAAGGCGAGTGTGGGGGAGGGGTGGTTTGTTTTCTTTTTGAGTCTGCACACCAAGCTGCAGTTTGACAAAAGTGGGGCTCATCCCGCCTGAGCTGCCCCCATGCACCCAGCTGTCCAGGCTGAACTGTGTCTCCCCAGATGCATTTGTTGAAGCCCTAACTCCCAGTTCCTTAAGATGTGACTATTTGGACTGGGGCACTTAAGGAGAAGATTGAGTTAAAATGACTGATTTCCTTACAAGAAGGGGAAATTTGGACCCAGAAAATGTGAGCGTAGAGAGAGGACCACGTGAAGACATGGAAAGGGGGAAAGGCCTAGGGTTGAGTCTCAGCGCTACCACGGCGAAGGCCTGAGTTCGATCCCCGGCCAGGTTGCTGCCCACATGGCGCAGCAGACCTCTCCTGTCTCGCCCGCCGCTCCCCTCAGCAGTGGATTTCCATAAAATTTGCTTGCTTGGCTCCCCACTCTGTCTCTGCTGACTCCTCTCACCCACCCCCACCTCTGGCTACACCTCAGTTCTAAGCAAAAAAAGAAAAAAAGAAAACATGGAAAGGCAGCCATCTGCAGGTCAAGGAGAGACCTCAGAGGAAAACCAATCTGCTCACACCTTGATCTTGGACACGCAGCCTCCAGAATCAGGAGACACTAACCCCCCAGTTTGGGTCCTGACTAAGACACCAGCCCTGGGCTGAGATCTCCCACTTTCCCTCCCAGGTCAGGCTAAGAAAGGAAACTGCATTCCTCAGTCCTGGTGGCAGGCAGAGGGGGACTAGTCCAACAGGAAAAGGCCTTGCCCTCTGTACCCCAGGCCTGCCGTGCCCTTGGTCCCCTCTGCTACCCCCAGCTGCTCCAGGAATGCCGGATGTGAAGGGGGCCCTGCACCAGCTGGTGTCCACCCAGTGTGGCCTCCCCCACTTCCTGGCAGCCCCTGGAGTGAGCAATTCCAAGCTCCACACATTCCAGGCCAGCCTCTGAGCTAGAGGAAGGGAGAACTTTCCCACAGTGCTCAGGGTGGAGGAAAGGCACATCTAAAACCAGCCTGGAAGGCCTGGAACCTTCCTGTCACAGGATGCACCCCCTCCGCCCCCAGCAGCTCTCCCAGGCCTCCCCTCTTGCCCAAAACACCCACAGCCGAAGGACTCCCCTCCCCTCCCGAGATGAGCGCTGCTATGTGCCAGGCGCAGGCCAGAGCCCCGCCCCAACCAGCTCACTCACTTTCCCAGGAATCCCACAGAGCTCAGATACCAACAACACGGCCAAAGTGCGCAGGGCTCCCGCCCTCCCCCATACCCCACCTGGCCTGAGGTCACCTGCCAGGTCAGCCTGGAAAGGGTGAACTAGGCCTGGGTGGGGGGAGGGAGGAAGAAGGGGCAGGGAGGATGCCACAGGTCGGCAGCCAGAGCCCAGATGGCCTCCACCCAGTCCCGGCCTGGCAGCCCCCAGGGACCTGGTAACAGGAGGCCCTTTGTGGGCGGCAGGGCCCGGCCCAGGTGGCAGGACTTGGCCTGACTAAAGACCTGGTCCCTCCCTCCTGGCAGATTCCATGCAGGCAGAGATGCCTCCGGGGAGTCAAGGGGAGGGGTGGGGTGAGCCGAGTCCCCGCAAGTGGTCAGCTTCCAGGTGTCAGTGCCCACACCAGCCATCCTGCCACGTGGAGTTGTGCCCAAGGCCTGCCAGCCTGGAGGGGGTTGTGGGCAGGGACGGCAGAGCAGCTGCCCCCTCGGCCTCCTGAGACCAGGTACAGGGAAGGAAGTTCAGGGTCCAGGACCAGGTTGTTCCTTCCCCAAGGGCACAAAGCCCCTTAACGCCCAGCCCGACCCCCACCCACCCCGAAGAATCAGCAGCCTCTTGATCTCATGCTCTAGAGCCCACATACCGCCTCCAGGCCTGCCCCAGCCCCTCCAGCCCCAGGCCAGGGTCCCCTCCCCACTTCAGGGCTTCTCAGTTGCTCTTCCAAACTGCTGGGTCTCGGCCTCCCTCCATGCCAGCTGCCAACCCTTTCTGAGCCCTCCTCTGTCTAGGACTCTTCATCCCTCAGGTCCCAGTGGCATCCATGGGATCAGCACCCTCCCCAGTACAGACCCAGCCCAAGCCCCCGGGTGATTCCTGTCCAGCACCCAGCCCAGCTGTGACTCATCACACCCTAGTCCTCATCTGTTTAACATCTGTCTCCACCAGACTGCCGGCAGCACAAAGGCAGAGACAATGCCTTGCTGTCTTGAAGCATCGTCAGCACTCAGATATTAAACATGTTTGTTGAATGAATAAGTGAGCTGGAAGAGATACCATAAACTTGCATATACGGCCAGTGAGAGCCTGAGGAATTTCCAGACGACTCTATAGGTCAGCTGTAAGGATGAAGCTTTGTAACAACAAATCTTTACCCGGCATTGCGTGTCACAAAACCCCTAAGACACAGGAGGAGTTACCCCATTTAACAGAGGCTCCGAAAGCTCTGATTCCTGAGGTCATGTTGCTAGAAAGTGGCAGAACCAGGAATGTGGTTCTGTGACCCAGGGTCCAAAGGCTCAGCAACAATATCCCTCTGAGAACAATTTTCTGATTTTTTCCTGTGCAACACAGAACAGTTTTCATCAAGGAAGAAGGTTAAGGGCAGCATTACAATGGTCTCTCACAACGGCAGAAATGGGAACAGCACATAGAGCAGGGTTGCCGCACCGAACTCGGCCACTGGGTGTCAGCGTCCAGCTCCTACTCCAGGCCACGCGGCCACCAGGGCTGCTCACCGTTATTGCAGTGCCGGATGCAGTCCTGCAGCACAGCCTGCCACTTGTCCTGCTCCGCTTCTGTCATCATGCAGAAGTAGTAGTGGCGCGCAGAAGGATGCCAGAGGATGAGTGGGAACTGGGTGGGGCACTTGAGGATGGGCGTGGTGCTCGATTTGGACGTGATCCCTGCAGAGACAGAGCCCACTGACTTGCTGCCCTCTGTGCTCGCCGTCGGCCAGAGGTCAACAGGCAGCTGGTTCCGTGGCTGCTCTGAGGGGCAGGGCAGGCCCAGAGACGGCTGGCCTGTCCTGGGGGGCCGGTGGGTCCACAGAGAGCTGCCTCCCCTTTCCTGCTCTGTCCTCCACAGCCTGGCTAAGGAAACTGGGGACCCCCGGCATCCATTTAGACCCATTTCTTAGAACTAATGAGTTGGTATCCACACCCCTCTGGGTCAAGTTCTAAGCTCCAGAGCGAGTTAGTGCGTGAGACGCAAGTGACGCAGGGGCCAGGCTCAGGTCAGAGACCGGGCATTTCCTTCTTGGGTTTCCCTCCAAGTTCCAGCTGTGGAGGCCAAAGTGTGGTTTAAACATCCAGGTGGGGGAGGAGGGAGGTAGGGGGGGGCCGAGGCGCACAAACTAACCAAAGGGATTTTTCTCTTGCTCTGTTTTGCCCACATGGATATTTGAGATCCAGCGAGATAAGTGGTCCCGGGCGGTGACCTTGCCACGGCTGTGAATGTGACAATGACAGTCCTGCTCTGCGCCCTGGCTCTGTGGGGTGCAGGCAGCCACTCGAGGAGTCTACACAACACCCCAAGGTCAGTCCTCTTAGTGCCCTGCTTCATAATCCTAAAGAGCTGGGTGGAGGATGTGGGCTCCAGTGAGCCTTCCACCTCGGGTCCCCTTGGGGGAATCCCGCTGTGCCCCTGCAGGGTTCTGGGAGTCTCTGGAAGGGCAGAGGAAAACAGGATGCCCAAAATAACTCTTCCCCCGTGTGATATTCACTCAACGGTGTAAAGTGGGTCACTGCGATTTCTCTTAGGGTCTTGAGGACCCAGGGCGGTGGGAAGGACAGAGAGAGTCCATTGCAGGCTGGTATTCAGAGGGCTCAGGAAGCAGGTGGGGGACTTAGGTGGGGTCCACGCTGGCCCAGCCTCCGCCATGCCAGGCGGCCTGGGTGGGGCAAACCCCTCTCAGACCTTCCTAGGGGGCTGCTTGGAGTCAGTTCAGGTCCAGCCGGTCTCTCTGCAAACGTGTCGCCTGAGCTCTGGGATCAGGGCGCTCTCTCCCCTGGCCAAATCCTCCGGCCCACGCAGGGCACCTCAGCCTGGGATGGGTGATCTTTTACCTGGTAAGGAGTTGCCAACGAGCTCCAGGTACTGGTCCACGGAGGTGAGGATTTTGTAGCCTGCAGTGTTGATGACAGCACGAGGGGGCACCTGCCGCTCATAGGCCTGAGGGGAGGGCAAGAGAGACGGTCCCTGGGGGTAAAAGGTAGGCCCAGCCCAGATCCTGCCCCCAACCTGGCTCCAGGGCCCTGCTCCGTGATGCCTGCCCCAGGTGGGGAGGACAGAAGGGGAGGAGGGAGATGAGAAAGGACTTTGAGCGTCAGAGTGACCTGGACCCAGGCTCCAGGCTCAGTTCCTGCGCCATTGGGTACTGGTGAGAATGAGGTTCCTGGCCTCCTAGGCTTCAGCTTCCTCATCTAAAAAACCAGGGTGATAGGACCTCCCCTGGTGGCGCAGTGGTTGAGCACTGGGCTGCGAAACTGCCCGCAGCCTCTGCAGCGCCGGTTCAATCCCCAGCCGCCAGCGAGGGTCCCACATGGCGCGCAGACCTCTCCTGCCGCCCGCTGCTCCCCTCAGCAGTGTCCTTCGGTCCTTCTGCCTGCTCTGCTCCCCGCTCTGGCTCTGGTGAATTCTCTCACCCTCCCGCGCTTCTGACTGTACCCAGTGCTTGTGTAAATTAATTAATTTTTAAAAATCTTAAAAAAAAAACCCAGGGTGATAACAGCTCTACTCACAGCCTGTGCGAGGACTGAGAGAGTCACATAAAGTGACCAGCACAGTGCCCAGCACAGTAAGCACCGCCGGGGCTTTGAATACCACTGTTATTGCCTCTGTTATCTGCAATTACCCTAGTACCGTGTTTATTACACACCGGGCTCTGTTCAAAGGGCGCTGCACGTTTCCTTCCATCAAATTCTCACAGTCCATTGCCAATCACAAGGTCATAATGCTGGGACGGAGCCAACCTAGGGCATGAACTTGGCCTTTCTTTTTTTTTTTTTTTTAAAGATTTATTTTATTTATGCACACAAGAACTGGGGTGTAGGCCAGAGGTGTGGGGGGTGAGAGGGTTCACCAGAGACAGAGTGGGGAACAGAACAGGCAGACTGACTGAAATACACTGCTGAGGGGAGCAGCGGGGAGACAGGAGAGGTCTGCTGCGCCATGTGGGTTAGTTCCCTGGCCGGGGATCGAACTCATGCTGCAGTGGCTGCCGATAGCTTCATAGTGCTGAGACTTAACCCCTTGCACCACCAGGGAGGCCCTAAACCTGGCCTTTCAGCCTCCTGAACCCAGGGTCTTTGATCATTAACTGGAGCTGCCCAGCAGCCTCTTAGCTGAGGAGCACCACACAGCCGCCTCTGGAGGGGAGCTGGGTCTGGCGGTTGCTTGCTGGGAAACAGCGGCTGTAGTGGTTCATACAGCAGGGCCGCCATGCCGCGCCTTGCCACTAGGTGTCACTCGCCACCAGTTTCTTCAGAGTGGCTCAGCACCTCCAAGGCCGTGATTGGCAAAGGTGGTCCCTGATCACCATCCTCATCCTCACTGTGAATTGTTGGATGGAAACTGCAAACCCCCGACCCAAACCGGGGTTAGGCCCAGCCACCTGTTTTTAACAAGTCCTCCAGGCAATTCTGACACAAGCTATTTTGAGAACCGCTGCCCTGGAGCGTCAGGTTGCTCCCGGTTTCGTTTCTCCAACAATAATTTGCCTTGAAACAGTTTGGGCTGCTCTGGAGGATGCTGGGCACTGACCCTGGGTCTGTGGTTCCACCAAGCACAGCTTCCCCAAAGGCCCAAAGCAAAGATTAAGGAACAAGTCACCCCCTGCAGGCAGGGAGGTACAGTGGGGGAGTCGGAGGAAAAGGGCGGCCCTGCTCCCCAGGGGCAAGCTGGGGCTCCAGGAGCAGTGGGAAACCCAGCTGCAGTGCACGGGCTGGGGCCAGGGCCTTGGACATGGAGGGCTCAGGCAGGGGGGACGGGAGCTAGTGACCAACTAGGTGGTTTTGAAGCGATGGGCAAAGTGCAAGGTGACCCCGGAAGAGCTGGTGCCCGGCGGGTGAAGTGCCATCTAGAGAGGACACGAGGTTTGGGACGGTTGGGGAGATTCTGGTTCGGCTTAGGGAGATGCCATGTTGGGGCTGAGGGTGGGGTCTGGAGTCTGGGGTTCAGGAGTGGGGGGCACCGGTGGGAACTAGCACAGAAGCAGGGGGCTGTGGAGAGGGTCGGGGGCCCGGGAGGAGGGGGGCCTCACCACTTTGTTCTCGTACAGCACCAGCCCGTAGTTGTGGGGCACGAGGCTGAAGCGGTTCCTCCACTTCTTGTTGTCCTCCTGGTACTGGAAGAGGTTCCCCGAGAAGATGATGCGTTCCTCCAGCGGCACCTGCGGGGGGGCCGGGCGGGGTGAGGGGTGGCCCTTGCTGCCCTGTCGGCGACAGCCCGGCCTGAGCGCCCCTGGAGCACATGCTCCGGCCCCATGTCCTGAGGGCCTTCCAGGCAGTGCCACACCCACCTGGCATCGAGGAAAGGGAGGCTCTGGGCAGTGAAGGGCCTTCCCCGGGCTCCTGGGCTGGGGGGACGGCGGTGATGTCAGGGCTTGAGCCCAGGCAGGTACCACAATTCAGGGCCAGCAGGTGAGAGCCTTCCTCTCCAGCCGGCTCCAGGCTGGCCTGACCTGGGGGTAGGAGGGGGCAGCCATCCCCAGGGCGCTTCCTGAGTGGACAAGCATCGGGAAGCCTCAGGAAGGGACACTCAAGAGGTTGCAAGGGAACAGGCCTGCTCCATCTGCAAGGAGTCGGGGAGTCTAGTGTTCAGCTTCTAGAAGGTTCCATCTGTTCTATGATAAATGCGGTGTCTTTTGCAAAAGGAAACGCGTATCAAATGTGGTGAGAGCAGAAAGGATCATTCCAGGGGGCCAGGCCCTTCTGGCGGCCCTGCCGTGCTCTGGGTCTGCCTCTGCAGCTAGGGTCCGTGCGAGGAGCCCCTCCTAAGCTGCCCCCCAGGTCCTTCCGAGGGAGCCCCTTTCCCAGCAACCCCCTGCTACTCTTCAGGGGAAATGCCAAACACTCTTGGAAAAAGAGGGCCCATTGTACTGAAACAATAGGACCCGCAGACTGCTTCCGACCAGGGACAAAAATATTTACAGGAAAAGAAAATGGCTCCCCCAGCCCCCCCAGAGGGCAAAGCTGCTGCCCCTGGTGGTCTATATTTAGAGCGGAGCCTACTCTCAACCCAGCTCCCAAATCCCCGTCTTTTCCAGAAAGGAGCAGACGGAGCTCTTGACACCCTGGGCAGCCCCTCGTTTGCTGCCTCCACCCCGTGTGGGACAGGACCCCCAGGCCAGTCTTCACAGCACCGGCCCCCGCACCCCCAGAGCCTGGGCAGCGTAGCGGGTGGTTGGCTGCGAGTCAGTTTTTATTTTTAAGACAAACCGTGTCGTGATTCCCTCTGAAAGGCCCTCGGGAAATGAAAGGGAACCCGCCAGCCCAGCCGGCAGAGTTTGCAGCCGGAAAGCCCTGGGACCGGCGCTGGGAAACTCTGGGGGTGGTGAGGGGTTGGGGGCAGAGGCCCAGTTCCCACAGTCAAGTCTTCTTTGCGGCCTCTTCTCCTGCACCCCAGGAGGGAGTGCACCCTCGCAGCCTCCCTCCCAGCGTCTGGGGGTGATGCGGCCAGAATGGAGGCCCCCCCCCGCCCCCCCACCCCGGGCCCTGCCGGCGCTGATCTCCCACCACAGGGCGGCATCCTCGCGCCTTAGTATCAGACTCCGTTTCCTGGGTGGTACATCAGGCCAGGGCTCCCCGCTTTTCAGGGATGCGGGGTGATCTGACTCTCACACGCGACTTCACTCCGCGAGCACGACGGTGGCTCATGCCGGAGGAAGGCCCAGGTCCCTCACCAGCCTCCGTCTAGGGCCGTCCCGGCAGCTGCCGGTGACATGTCTTGCTAGAGAGGGACGTAGCCTTAGCTCTGCCCCCCGATGCCGCGAGCCGGGGCGGCCCCAGCTCCTGTCCAACCTCACTGGCGCGCGCCTGCCGGGCCCGGCCCCGTCTCCGGGCACCACCGCCCCTGTTGTCACGGGGTCAGGGTTAGGGCTGGGCTAGGGGTCCCCAATCAAAAGGGTGTGTGGTCTTGGGGAGGCTCAGACACACACCTGACTCCCCTGCACCCCACACAGGATCGGGGGGGAGGTGGGAAGAGCCCTGAGCGGGGCACCTGGCTGGAGAGCTGGTGCCACTGGCCCTGCCACGTCCTGCACGGGCTCAGCCCCCGCGGGCTGCTGGCCCCTCTCCCACCAGGTCCCTGTGGGTCCCTGTCTGCCTTCACCCCGCCGGGGCCTTCACAGCGCCCCCTGTATGGTGTGAATGATTCCCCAGCAGCTCCCAGGCCCCACGTCAGGACCTGACAGTCGGCGTGACCCCGACGACGACGGGCCTGCCTCCCTCTCGGGCGCACGGGTGGGAAAGATTCCTCTCCAGTAAGACTGGGGGGCCCCACCCAGCCGGCAAGCAGCTCCCCCAGCCCCGGCCCACTCCCGCCGCTGAGAAGATGCCAGAGGGTGACAAACCAGCTCTGGGGGTGTCACTCCAACCCCCGCCCTTGGTCTCCTGGTCACCCCCACACTTTCAGTCACTTGATTTGGGGTAAGGGTGGGGAGACCTTGGAAGCACCCCAGCCCTCCCAGCCTGTGGTTTCTCAGGGTCTTCTCTGGTGCCGCCGCCTCCCCTGGGTCTGCTATGCCCACACCACCCCTTCCCAGAGTCCTGCCAGGACCTGATCCCCGTCCGGCCTTCGGGAGCCCAGGGCGCCCCCACCCTGCTTTCTTGGCCCGGGGTAACTCCTCTCTCTGGAGGCCACTTCACAGAGAAACAGGCTCAGTGAGGAAAACCCGCATGCCAGAGGTCACCCCGCAAGTCGGGGTTCACATCCTCCCCGACCCAGGCCCCAGGCCCGTGCCTGAGGCCTCACCACGCCCTGCCCGGGGGGCCCCACTAGTCAGCTGAGGAGACTGAGGCCTGACGTCTGCATCAGCTGCTCCGGCTAAATGGAGGGTCAGCCAGAACTTCCCGCCTCTGCCCCGCTGCCGCAGCGCCCCACATGCTGGCGAGGGGGCCCGGAGAGAGCCAGCAGCCGGCGGGCAGTGACGGGGGGGGGGGGGGGGGGGGGGGGGCGGGGGGGGGGCAGCACGGAGTCTGGCCTGAGCGGAGTCTGGCCTGAGCGCCGGCGGGGGGGGGGGGGGGGGGGGGCCGACCAACCTGGTCCAGACCCACTTCCCAAGAGCTTGGCCTGAGGGGTTCCCCAGAGGGGAGCTGCTGGGCCCGCTGCGCTGGGGCTCCAGTCAGGAGAAAGTAGCTCCAGGCTGCCCTCGGCCCTCCAGGGCCCGCTCCCTTCCTCAACCCCCTCCCCTCTGCCACCCCATCCAGGCAGCAGGGGGTGACAGTCCCTGAAATGGAAAGACCAGCGCTGGGTCCACTGGGGCTCCCGCTGCACCCCCAGAGGGCGAGGACCGCCTCTCACACCCTGAGTGCCCAGGCCGAGGCCCTGCGCCTTCCACCTGGGCCCCTGACTTCCTCACCCCTCCCTGCCTCCCTACCAGGCCAAGCTCTCCTCCCTGGAGGCTTCCCTCTCCCCCTCTGGCCTGTGCTGACACCCCCTGCCCCCCCACCCCGCTGCAGCCAGGCCGCTCAGCAAATATTTACAGGCAAACCCCATCCTGCCCCTGATAATGGGATGGCGACAGGTGGTGGTGCTGCGGAGGTGTCAGCTGGCTCCCCAAGCACCCCGCAGACTGCCCCCCACCCCCACATCCCTGAGGTGCGCAGGTCCCAAGTCCCAGGTGGGCCGGCTGGCGTCCCCAAAGCCCGCAGCCAGTGAGGCCTCCAGGGTGATCCAGAGCCCGTGGAGGGTCTGAGCTGGGGGAGGGAGCCCCCACCGTGAGCGCAGGCCCCAATATCACCCCCGGGCTGGCCTCCCGCTCAGGAGCTGGGAGGGGGGCGCCAGGCCAGCAAGGGGAAACTGAGGCTGAGAGAAGGGCCGTTCTTCAGGCCGGGCCGCGTGGCGTGCGGGGCCCAGAGCCCACCCCGACCCCACCCTCGCTCTCACCTTGCGCCAGAGCAGCTGGGCCTGCGGCCCCCCGGTGCCCTCGATCTCGTGCCGCATGCTGTTGAAGAGGGCGACGCCATACTGGTCCTCATAGAAGCGGAGGAACTCCTTCAGGATCTTCCCGGTTCTCTCTGACAGGTCAGGACAAACGGGACGTGAGCGTGAGGCTGCCCACCTCAGCCACGGCCCGCGAAGCCCCGCTCCCCGCCTGCAGAGCTGCGCACCTGCTCCCCCCATCGCGGCAGCAGCGCGGCCAGAGCAGGCTCCTCCTGGGCGCACCCGGGGACCCCAGGCAGGACACGCAGGAGCACCCGGGGTGGGGCGGGGCAGGCCCCCGGGGCCGTGCTAGGGCTAGGAGTGGGGCCGCCTTTCTGGAGGGAGCTGGCAGCTGGCCCTTGGGGCACAGTGCTCTGTCTGTGGGGGCACCGGGGCCAGGTCAGGCCTGGCAGAGCCATGCCGAAGCCTGCCCGTCCTGACCCGAACGAGTGCCCACGGGTGCCCACGTTCTGCTTGGAGCAGAGCCCCAGACTGAGGCCACGTGGGCTGGTGACTGGGAACCTGCGAGGCCGTAGGGGTGTTGGCCGTAGGGGTGTTGGCACGCGCCCCGCTGTGGCCCTCACGCCGCAAGCAGCTCACACGAGAGCCACGGACACAAAGGCCCGGAGGACACCCCCAGGTACCGTCCATGTGTGTGCGGGCCGGGACAACCCCCTTCCAGCTCACGGCACCAGGAGGATGGTGGGATGGACGGGTACAGGCCCCCCCGGGGACGGTGCACCCCGCTATGCTAAACCCCAAAGAAAACCGGGTTCCAGACTTGCACGCTGAATCTCACCCCCCAGGGACTCCCATGTGTGCGCACGCATGATGTGTGCGCGGAAACCACGCGGGAAAGGGCTGGCCCGGAGCACCCCCAGCCGGCCGGAGCACCCCAGAACATGAAGGGTGGGCCCTCTGGGCATAGTGCGTTTCATTTTCTGCATTATTCACGTTTAGAGCATTTGAATGATCTCACGAGCATGCGTCTCTTCACCGTAAAAAAATAAACATTCTAAAATTAACTCGCCCGCCAGGGTGAGGACGCTCAGCTCTCACCAGCTGTTTGCGCCTCTGCAAAGGCGGTTTCTGAGCAGAGGTGAGGGCTCGGCTCCCTCAGGCCAGCACAGCACAGACACCCGGCATCACACCAGTGACAGACGGAGAAACTGAGGCCCGGAGAGGGTCCTGACCCACGACGAGGGGCCGCTCCTCGGGAGAGACTTCCTGGCCCCAGGAAGCCCCGTTTGCTCTGGCCCGCAGCTGCTCCCTCTCTGGGCCTCAGTTTCCCTGCACGCTGAGAGGACGGAGCTCAGCGATGGACAGGCCCTGCCAGCTCTGACAGTCTTGGACTCCAGTTTCCAAAGCCCTGGACCGTTGTCAAAGGAGAAGGGGCAGATGGGGCGCTGTCCCCGCCCTCCCACGCCCCCCAAGGGTGGTCTCTGCACACGGAGGGCACCCAGCGCGCACAGCATTTCACTTAATCTTCTGATAGTTCCGTGAAGAAGGGCTGCACGATCCCCCTTTTACACCAGAGGAAAATGACAGCCAGAGAGGTTCAGTCATGGCGCGAGGTCACACAGCAGCAGGCGGCGGAGCTGGGGCGCAGCCAGGAGGTGGCAGCCGGGAGAAGGGCTGAAGCCGTCAGCTGCACGGCACGCTAGGCCCGGGCCCGCCACTCCCTCCACGGCCCCGGGCGGTTCAGCCCCTGGGCCCCTCTGCGCAGACCCTGCCTGTGCTGCTCCCCTTCCCAGGAGTGAGGTCATGTCTGTCCAGATTCCTATTTGGGGGGAGTAAGGGGGGAACAAATGAGGAATTTGCTTTGAATGCCTATTTAAAAAAAAAAAAAAACAACTATACACAACCAGAAATCTCTCAAAGACCACGGGGATCCTTTTGGAAAATGAGGAGGCAGGACGGGGTGCGTCAGGAGAGATGGGGGGTGAGCTGGGGCCAAATAACGAAAACAGGGTGATAGAGGACACCATGGATGGCTCTGTGGCCACCATAGTAACCGCCTCTACGCACCGAGGGCCGGCCCCAGCCCGCGCCGGGCAAGTCTCCAATGCACGAGCCCAAAAAACCTTTGTGAAAACCCTCGGGACCCAGCACTGTGGTTTTCCCCATCTTAGGGAGGAGGCTCGTGGCCCAGGGCTGGGGAGCCAGGTTCCCAGTCACCAGCCCACGCGGCCTCAGTCTGGGGTTCTGCTCCAAGCAGAACGTGGGCACCCATGGGCACTCGTTCGGGTGCAGGACGGGCAGGCTTCGGCATGGCTCTGCCCCGCTCAGACAGAGCACTGTGCCCCAAGGGCCAGAATCTGCTGCCCTGGCCCTCGGGAGCCAGGCCAGGAGGAAGCTGCCATCCTGTGCGAGCACTTGCACCTGGGCCTGCCTGCCCCGCAGCCTGCTCTCGGCCGCCCGGTCAGCGAAGTCCACACCCGGTGTCCAGGCAGGGAGCAGAGCATCCTCGGGAGTGGGCGCGGGGGAGGAGGAAGCCTGGGCGAGGCCCGAGGCCCGGCAGGAGAGGGCCCCTGGCACCGTCCCATCGGGGCTATGAGGCCAAAGTCTGGCTGAGCTGCGGGTCCAAGAGGAAGTTAGGGGAGGCTGAAGGCGTGAGAACCCCGGCAAGGTGACCCAGTCGGAAGCAGAAGATGAGGAGGAGGCTGACGGGCCTGAATGAGGCATGAGGGCAAAGGCTCGGCGCAGGCGGGGCCGGGATGAAAGCCGTTCTGGCCCTCTCACGTTGGGGTGCAGACCAGGGTCCAGGAGCCGAGGCACGAAGGACTGGGGGTGCAGTAACCCAGCAGAGCAGCAGGTGCAGGCAGGAACCTGGGGAGCACCTCGCTGAATGGAGTAGGAAAAGACCAGGTAGCCCCATTTGCCTGGCACCCTGAAACTAGACTCCCGCACCCCAGTTGCAATTACAGGTGAGCCTTGCCACGCAGACTAAGGGCTGCAGAGACCTGGGCCCGTCTTTCGGCAAACGCTCTGCCGGCTAAAATTCCAGAACAGAACGAGTCAGGCAGCGTGGGGTCTCCCTCTGGCCGGCCTCGCTCTCCCAGCTCGGGGGCCACCGGTTGGGAGGGGAGGGATGCTGGCGTCTGGGCTGGCTGCAGCCCCAAGTGGGCAGCCGCCTCGCTTTGCTCACCACGTGGCGCGGCTCCCGAGCGCCCGCTCTGCAGAGGCCCCCAGGAGGGGGACGCTCCAGCCCGGGCGTGGGGGTGGCACCTCCAGGGGTTCGGAATTAAGAGGAGGGTCCCGGGCAGCACCCAGAACTGGTTATGCTCAGCCTAATCTTGGCAGCAGAGGCAGAGCTGGCAGAGGGAACAGGCCACGGATGGCCTCTTGGCAGAGGTCGGCCCGAGCACATTCTTGAGTGATGTCCTAAGACAGCCTGGGAGGGACGCCACGTGCTTGGCACGCAGGAAGCGGCACTGGCGGGCAGAGGGTGGGGAACGGAAAGGAGCCTAGGTGTGGGGGCTCCGGAGAGGCGGGCAGGGAGGGGGTCCCCAAAGGGCTCACAGGGAGAAGCCCTGTTCAGGGAGACCCGGCGGCCTCTGGCCAATCGCGTCTGGAGCACCCAGGCAGGCCCTCAGGCTGGCAAAGGCTGGACCGGGCCTCCATGGCCCCCCCCAGACCTCCTCGTGCTCAGCCCCCTCGCCTCGGCCCCCCACAGCCCCCTCCCTGCAGGCACTGCTCAGCACCCCTTGCCCTTCTTGCCACCCGGCCGAGGCTATCTCCCCGCAGCTGCCAGAGATTTTCCAACTGAAATTCCTGTGCCCCCCCAACCTGGTGTCTGTGGGTGGTCCTGGGGCTCTCTAGTCTGCACCTGCCCCCCAGCTCCTCCTGCCTCCTCACCCGCCTCTGAGACATCACACCACCAAGGGACTCTGAGCCACAGAGTATGAGGGTTCTCCTGGGGTCACACAGCCGGTGGGGGGACGTCAGTCTGACCCCTGCTGACCCTGGCTCTGCCCCTGGGCCTCCCTCCCTCCAGAGGGTGGGGAAGTGGGGGTGCGGCCCCAGGGGCTCGAACATGGGCTGCCGGGCCTGGGGGAGCTCCCACCCGGGCGCAGCCCCAGCCCGCAAGCTGCTCAGAGCTCGGCTCCTCCTCTGCCGAAAGGGCCCAACAGGAGCCGCGGCTGCGCTAGGCCAGGCAGCGGCAGGCGCGGGCTCAGGAGCCCCCGGCCACGGTGGCGCTCAGCTCGCGGCGACGCTTAGGAACGTGGCGCTCCCGTGGGCAGCTGTAACACCCATAGTTTGGGAAAAAAATCCAATAACAACTTAAAAAAAACCAAAGGAGCAGGGTAAGAATCACAGGATGACAGGCCGATCGGGGAGGCCTCCCGCAGCGAGGCCGA
Organism: Talpa europaea; assembly: GCF_964194135.1. Lineage (NCBI taxonomy): Eukaryota > Metazoa > Chordata > Mammalia > Eulipotyphla > Talpidae > Talpa > Talpa europaea. Next base: position 5,322,719 of record NC_140074.1, on the reverse strand, counting down.
GGCCAGGGGAGGGGGTCGGAGGTGGGGCCGCAGCACCAGGGACGGCCCCGGCCTCCGCGGGCCTCCCTCGGGCACGTCTTGGCCTCTGCGGGTACCCAGAGCCAGCCTCCGCCCTTGGCGCCCCTCCGCCGCTGGCATCCGCAGGGTTGGGGGCTGGACCCTGCGCTGCACCGCCACGCTCCGGGGCCTGCAGACAGCCCCGAGGGAAGGCAGGTGAGGAAACCCTTTCCAGACAAGCAAGGCGGGACCAGCAAGACCACAGGCTCTTGGGGTCACTTCCCTCATCAGCCAGCAAAACCTACTGAATACCTACATGGGGGTGTCGCAGGAAGGGGGGGTCCCCCCATTCCCCTCTTAGCCGGAGAGGGCCACCGAGAGTGCTGGGGGTGGAGCTGCGTGACCCAATCGTGACCCCAGGGACCCAGGTGGGGCCTCTACCTCCAGGCAGTGAGGATGCTGGGCTCCCCGCGGCCCTGAGGAGGGCACCTCCCCACGAATGGGCACACACGCTTGCACATGAGTGTGCACACACACACGTGTGCACACAGTCCTGGGTTTGCCTTCGAGCCAAAGTAGGGGTCTTGTGTCTCTGTCTCTGGATCTTGGAGAGGTTCTGCCCCCTGACGGCTGGGGCCTTGTCTCTACGGGCCGCCTCCTCGGGACTGACAGAGGTGACCCAGACGTCCCCCCACCCTCCAGTCCTTCTAACTGCACCCAGAACTCCCAGTGTTTATCCCTGTGTCTGTCCACTGAACCCCATCGCTCATTCAGACCCAAGAGCTACTGGGTTTACCCCAATTACACATAAGGAAACTGAGGCTAAGGGGAGGCCCAGGACCCGTTCAGAGACACAGCTGCAAAGGAAAAGTGCCTTCACACCTGGCTGCTCCCACGGCCACAGAAGCTTCTGCTCCGTGACACTGCACCCCACGCTGTATCCCCTCGGCCTCTCACGCTGCACACAGCAGTTTCCAAAGCCCTGCCTCACCCACCGCCCCTGCTGGTCTTCGCCTGGCCCAGGAGGCCGCCCAAGCCGGCTTCACTATCCCCATTTACAGCTGAGGCTCAGCAAGGTGTCGTGACAGCCCTGAGGTCACAGGATTGGGACAGTCAGAGCCAGGGTGAAGGGTCTTCAGCCTCTCACCCCCTTCCAGTCGGAGCTGCCAGGGACCCGCCACACCCACCGGACCTTACTCACCCCCCTTCTCTGAGCCTCAATTTTCCTACCTGGGAAATGGGTGGGTGGGTCCCTGTCGGCTCAGCAGATCTAAAATCTCAAACGATGATCTAAGCAGGGCTGCCCGGGCCCCGGAGCTGACCGGATGCTGGGCTCGGCCCCTCCCCTGAGCCACTGGTGAGTCAGCTCCGGGGCTGAGCGGACCCCCTGGGGCTGGACAGAGGGATGGGGCAGGCAGCACCACCCCCACCCCCACCAGGCACACGGGCTCTGGGGTCAAGTGCCAGCTCTGCCACCCACCAGGTGTGGCCTTGGCCAAGGCACTTCCCCTCTCTGAGTCTCAATTTCCTCTCCAGCCAGAGCACAGCAGTTTCTGCCCGACTGGATTACAAGAAGATCAATGAGCTAGAGCGTCAAGCACTGGCAAGGAGAAGGCCCAGCACTATCGGGCATCTCCATGGCTCCTCCAACCCAAGGAAAGGGCCTTCAAACAGAGGCCCAGCACCCCCGGGACTTGCGAGCCCAGCGGCCAAGACAGCCGGAAGGACACTGGTCTCTGATTTTCCAGACCGTTAAGTATCACGCTACTTCCTGCACTGGCATCCCCTCCCCCTGCACCCCTTCCACTCAAGTTCAGACAGCAGGGGCTGAAGGACAGGGTGGCCCCCACGGTGACCTGAAGTCCCCTGGAGACTCTGGGGGGCTGGAAGCCTGGGCCCATTGTGCAGATGGGGAAACTGAGGCTCTGCGAGGAGAAGGGCCTTGCTGAGCTGAGGATGGGAGGAAGGTGTGCAGGGGTTCTCAGATAATGGATCTGGAAAGGGAGACCCCAGAGGGCCTCAAATACTGGGTTAAAGAGCTTCCTGGCCCTCCCCAACCCAGCACAGCCACACCCGGATCATGCGGCCCGCCTCGCGCCCCCCCTCCCCCAGTCCTAGGCTCACCCCTGGGGCAGGCAGGTGGCTTAGGTGTGGGCAGAATGTTTCAGATGAAGAAACTAAGACCCAGAGAGCTGAGGCCCCCTGGCAAGCCCATCCACAAAGGAGCAGCTGAGACAAGACTGGAGCCCAAGTCTGGAACCCCCCCACCATGCCCATGGGGGGGACACCCCATCAGGGGTGGGCCCCAGCCTCATGTCAGCCTTGGGGGCTTCATGCTGGGTCCAGCCTGGTTAGGCAGGTGCTGAGGGCACCGTGCCAGGCCAGCTCCCAGCTTGTCCGGTCCCTCCAGTGGGCTCCAGGGACACGCCCCTCTCACGAGGCCCCGCCGGGTTTCAGGGCTGAGAGATTTGCAGACTGAAACCAAGTAGGCAGCACCCTGTAGGGTGGGGCAGGCCCGGAACCTGCCTGCCCAGTTCCCGAGCAGTGGAGGAGCAGACCCGGGTGGGGAGGTGGGGGGGGGAGGCAGCCGGGACACCAACCCCACCCAGCCCAGAGCCAAAGAACAGCAGAGGCAATGAGGCAGGACTCAGTTGCCCTTGTCTGGTGGAGCCGTCAAAGGACCCCCATCTCCATCATGTGCCTGGGAGAGCAGAGAAAGTTTGAGGTCCAGAGAGGTGGTGACACCACTGTAGGGTCACACAGCACGTCCGCATGGACAGAACTGGCTTGGCCTGCCGGGCCCCCAGGGCCTCCCTAGCTCGCTCAGGGCCTGTCGGCTTTCCCACCCCGTATCACTATTAACAAAATGGCAACAGCTCAGTGTCCCGGGATGGGGCTACATGTGTGCATGCATTATGTCCTGCACGGTCCCCACTTTACAGAGGGAGACACCAAGATTCGGAGAGGTTAAGTGATGCTCTGGGGACTCACAGCTGGTCAAGGAAGCAGACCCAAGACAGTCTGACTCTAACCAAGAACCAGATTTTGGGCAAATCCTTCACAGCACCTTCCCACGGCCAGGCTTTGGGACAGTCAAGCAGCATAGCCCCGTGGGTGGCCGCCATCGGAAAAGCTGACACGGATCCCACTTGGGACCTGTAATCAGGGGGGGAGCTGGGAGGGGGGTAATGATAGGCTCCCACCAGCGGGGAAGGGGACTGGCAGCCCGCCCCGAGAGCCTGAGAGAACAGCAGGCATCCTGCGGAGTCGAACCTGGAGGGCTGGGGCAGCTGAGTGCCCCTCTGGCCAGCCTCTATCCAGACAGGGGGACACAGGGCAAGGACTGACCCAGGGTCACCCCACGAGCACCCCTTGCTCAGAGCACAGGTCTGGCAATGGCAGGTCCCGGGACCCCACCCCTGGCCGCAGAGGCAGCCCGCCTGGCAGTGCCCTTCCCTCTGGGCAAGGCCATCGGGATGAGCTGGGCAGCCGAGCTGATCAGGGGCTAGCACGGTTCAGCTCAGACGAGCCCTCTGGATGCCTGCCTCAGTCGCCCAATTTCTACCACTCTGCTCCGGGCTCCCTCTGGGTCTTCCCACGCACAGTCTCCACAGGCATCTTTTTGTTACAAACTCTCAGCCCGAACCTCCCAGCTCAAAATCCTTCGGGTGCCCACTCTCTTTGGGGAAAAGACGGAGGCCCCCAGAGTGCCCCAGGTCCCTGGGGCGCCTCCCCACCCCGGGGTACAGCACGCTGAGCCTGCCTCCGCAGCACATCCCCCCACCCAGGCAGTGCTCGGGCTGGGAGGTGCCCCCCTCACTCCCACAGGCCCCTGATCGCACCACCAATAAAGGCTGTTCCTGTCTGACGCCCCCAAACACCACCCACTACATCAGGGACGGGGACAGGCATGTAGAAGGAAGGGGAAGGAAACCCAGGCCAGAGGCCAGAGGCGGTGATCCCGGCAGGGCCGCCCCAGCAGGGAGCCCCACTCCCACTGAACAATAAACCCACACACACCCCAGAGATTTCTCACCACAGAAAGGGAGACTGCCCCTCCCAGGGCCGGGCCAGGTCCCGGGATGAGAACGTGTCTCCTTCTTCCTGGGGAAGGTGGATGCCACCCACAGGGCTCCCTCCCTGCTAACCTCAGGTGCCCCCAGGACCTTTGGCTGGGCCGCTTGCTCCCTGGGGCCAGTTATTAATAAGGAAACTTCTCCCCACAAATGCAGCAGCCACAGCATGTCAGGCCCGATAATGACAGCCACCTGACCCTGTGTCCAGCTCTGTGCCAGGGCCTTTATGTGGGCGATCAAAACAGCCCCCCCAGGACAACCCGCCATTACCCCGTGACAGAGGAGGACTCAAAGTGTGGGGGTGACGACCTGCCAGCGTCACACAGCTGCTCAGGCACCCTGCTGACTGGTGAGCCCAGCGCTGACCACCGTGCAGGAAGGGGGGCGCGGGCATCACCGCGTCCAAGGTCAGCAGCGGTAGAGTGCAAGAGCCAGGAGCCAAGCTGGGCCTTGAACCAGACTCCCGGGGCTGTGGGCTCACCCACCACCCGATCTCAGCCTCCACTGGGGTTCTGGGGCCTGCAGACCCACCCTGGCCCCTTCCCACCAGCTCAGGCACCTCCACCCCTCACCCAGGCTGTGCCCTGGGGCCGGAGTTGGAAATCTTAACCAGACTTCCAGGCCCTATTCAAGCATCTAGTCCATCAGGACACTTTACAGTTGTCCATTTGCATATAATTATCATAATAATCGGGGCATGAGTCAATGCTTGTAACACTTAGCACCCCGCCAGGCCGCTCCTAGAGTGTTAGCAATTATCATCAACATTCTTTCCTTTACCCCTCCCAGATTCATTGTTAAACCCCTCCGGTGGCTGAGGAGCCGAGCTCGGAGAGGCCAAGTGGCCCGCCCAGCTTCACCCAGGTAAGAGCAAAGCCAGGGTGTGAGCCCCCGGGGGGCCTCCATCACGCCCTACCCCAGCACCTAGAACTGTGGACATTCCCCACCCAGCCGGCAGAGCAGCGGGGCAGAGCCACCTCTTGTTCACGTCTGCATCCCGGGCGGCCAGCACAGAGAGGAGAGGGCGGCCCAGAGGCAGCCTGAAACCAGAACAGACCCTGGGCTAGAACCGCCGGCCGGGCCTCCGTTTCCTCGTCTGTAAAATGGACGGACTATCGTGGTCCTCCCCACCTAACTCTGGCGCCCGAGGGTCCTGGGGAAATGTTGGCTTTTGTTGTCAGTGGGGAGGGGTGTACAGGGGTGTACAGGGGTATGTGTCTGCTACCTTAACCTTTGGTGCCGGCAGCACCCCAGCCCTGAGGGACCCTCATTAATGGGTGGGCCACGTACTCTGGCACCAGGCTGCGGGCTGGGAAGGGTGCAGAGATCAAGGCCTCGCTCTCCATTAGGCAGATGGAGGAATGGGCCTGGGGGCGGGAGAGCAGCTGGGGCCCATGGTCGTCAGAGGCCCAGCCCCTCGTGAGCCCAGCTTGCAGAAAAAGGAGTCAGAGGACTTCAGGACCCTGACGGGCAAGCTGGCTCGGGTCTTGGGGTGTCTTGGGGTCTCCCAGCGCCAGCCCTTGGCCTGGCCATCGCCCCTCCTGCTCCCCTCCTCTTCCTCAGGGGGCCGCCTGCTCAGGGCCCCCACCCACACCAGAGTCAGAGCCAGCAGCCTCCACCACACAGCTCACATCTCCCGGGAACCCCCTCAATCACTGCAGCCTGGGAAGGGTCGCCCACCAGCCCCCACAGACAGGCACCCCACTCCTGCCTGACCCGGATGGGTGCTCCACAAGCAGGCGCCACGGGAACCACCCAGGGGGAGGGGTCATCCAGGCTCGGAGGCCCAGATGGCCCAGGAGGCCGCCAGGGGCCTGGGAAGGATGCCGAGGAGGGCAGAGGCTGCCTGGGTCTCCCCATTGCCAAGGCGGATTTGGGGCCAGGAGGAGCCCCCCCCCCCCCCCGGAGTTCTCACAAAGCTGCCTCTAAAACTCTTCTCAGTTAGCAAATATTTAACCAAGGCCCAGCGACCCAGGTCTGGTGGGGGAGAGTGTGCTTTGAGGCGGGAGGGCCTGAGAGGGAGGGAAGGAAGGAGGTGGCTCAGTGGACGCCAGAGAAATGCCCCCACACCTGCCCCCCCACACCAAAAAAAGGCAGGCCAGAGGGCGGTTCAACCCGGGAATGCCCTTTCCTTTACACCTCCAGGCTGCTGCGTGGGAGGAGGTCCATTCCCATCTTGATACAAACAGAAGGAAACAAAAGCCCTCTCAGCCCCTCCGGCCCCTCCCTGCCTGCCTGGCAGCGGCCCGGTGCCCACAGCCTGCACTGGCGCTTGTCTGGGAGCCCAGAACCCAGGTGCCCCTGCTCCCTGGGAACACAGACCCAGGCTGGTGAGGGTGAAGGGTGCCAGGAAGGGTGAAGGAGTGCCCAGGGCAGCAGCCATCTCCCCAGAGCTACCCGGGGCCCACCTGGGGGCCTGCCCTGGAGGGCTGCACCTCCACTCCAGGGGGCACATCTGAGGTCCCATACCATGCCCCGCCAGGGCCAAGGCCAACCCCACGGAGGAAGACCCAGAGGAGGGTCAAGTTGGCCAGAGGACCCCCCGAGCTGCAAGGTGCCCCAAGAGGACCAGCTGCCTGAGCACACCCCTGCTCAGGCCCGCGCCCCTCAGCCCCGCAGGAGCCCTGGCTTGGGAGCCAGACAGGCGAGGCCTCTGCTCTGCCCCTGGTCAGCAGCCTTGCCTCTGAGCCTCGGTCTTCTCCTCCGTGCACGGGCTAAGTAGCTTCTCCCTCCTCAGCAGCCTGATAGCCAGCACCACCGCCAGCCTCCATGAGGCAGCCCCAAATCCACGTGCCCCGTCAGCCAGCTCAGGGCCAACCAAGGCAGTGGCTGGGGGCAGAGCCAAGGCCAGACGAGAGTCTCAGGGGCTTAATCATGTTGGCCAAGGGCTCGTGCTGACCTCAGTCACTCAGCAAACTGCGGGCGCTGGGTCTCCAGACTAGTTAGGGAGACAGGCTGTCATAAACCTACGCTCCCCGGCGTGGAGAGTCATGGGGAGTCATGGGAACCCGGGGGAGGGGCAGCTAGCCCGGCCTGCAGGGGCAGGGAAGGAAGACTTCCCGAAGGAGGTGGCTCCTGGGACATGAGGAGGAGCCAGCTGGGGAGGGAGGAGGGGGCAGGGAGAGCGCCAAGCAGAAGACCTGGGAAAAGCACAAACTCCCATGTGCCACGCCGGCTCCTAGGTAGCGTAGGTGTGCTTCCACGGACAGAGCCGTCCAGGCTCCAGACCAAAGCTCGGCTCGCTGGCGGCAGGCCTGGGGCCTCCCTCCCTCTGAAGCTCAGTTGTCCTGGCCGCACACCACCCTGCTGGGCTGTCAAAGGATTCAGAGACGTGATGGGCCCCAGAGCCTGAGCCGCTGGGGGCTGTGCCGTCACAGGTGGTGTCTGAAGAGCGGCGGGAGCGCCACCTGCCTGAGGGCCAGTGGCGGGTGGGGGGTCTCTCCCAAGCTCAAGGGCCCCACAGCGCGTCCACCTAAGCTGATGGTCACTTTCTGCGATGTTTATGCCACGAAATGGGGGCCAGCAAAGGCACCCAGCCCTCAGCAGGTCACCCAGGATGGGGAAGAGGACACACTTGGGGTCCGTTTCTTCTGGACCCTGATCTGAGGCTAACTCATCAGAAAGGAGAAACACCGGCGAGGATTCTAAGAGCAAACACCCCATAGACCGCACACCCACAGCCGTGCCCCGGGCCCGAGCTCCGGGCGGTGGACCGAGCGTGTCCTGCGCCCGCTGTCTCCTTGCCGCGCTGACGACGTGTCCAGATCCACTCTGATGAAAATTCCTCTTGGGCTTAACATCAGTTTCCTCAGTTTGCTCAGTGTGTGGTGAATGAAGCTGTGAGGGGCCGAGCAGGGCTGCTAAGGGGGAGAAGGCAGGACGTCGCCACTCTCCTCAAACAAGAGTTGGATCATTTCCTGGGAAGGCAGGCGCCTGAGCGCCCCCGGCCGGGGCCCTGCCCAAACTGGAGTCTCTTCTCAAGGGACCCGCCAAGGACTCAGCGTGAGCGCTTGACCTTGGACTGGTGACCCTCCGAGGGGAGCCGCCATCACTGGGGGGTGTGCAGGCAGAGCCTGGACGGCCGTCAGCAAAGCACTACAAGAAGCTTCTGTCCCAGGAGAAGACACGAGCTTTGGGACCAGACAGACCCGAGTCTGCTACGAATCGTAACCTCCGAGCCTCGGCTTCTTCAACCATAAAACGGGCGTAAAAATATTGCTAGTAGGAACCTCCGAGTTGTGAGGGCTGGATAAGACAAGGCGTGAGAGGCGTCTGGCCTGTCTGAGAGCTGCAGCGAGCCGGGTGACTGTCCGCCACTGTTTGGTTAGAGCCGCTCACCAGCGCCAGTTCCTGGGGCCCAAACCCAACAGAAGTGGGTGTAACACGGAGACACCCCAGCCTCTCGTTAGCCGAGCGCTCTGACATCAGCACCCTGTTCAGGGTCTGGGGACCCCAACGCCCGGCGCCCATCCATCTCCCTCACACAGCACACGCTCACGCACACCCTCACACTCTCACATGCACACTCGTACATGGACGTGCCTACATTCACGCTCGCGTGCGTGCACACACTCTCTGCTGCCCGATCCTCTGGCTCTCTGGGTCTTCACAGCAAGTGAGATGGAGGCCCGGGAGGCTCCCGCTTCCCCAAACTGGGGGACGGGCGGGGCAGGGAGAGAGGATGAGCCCGTATGAAAATCCACTCCTGCTTGCTGCTGGGCCAGAAGGAAACCCAACCCAGGGCCGGGATGCAGAGGCTCTATGCAAATAGAAGTTGGAAAGTTTATTCGAATAACAAGACTCCCTGGGCCTGCTCCTCCCAGCACTGCCCGACCTTGGGTCAGAGCTGCAGGTCTCCTCCAGCTCCAGCAGGGACCAGCAGGGAAAGGACTAGAACAAATCAGAGGCCCTGCCAGACCCCATTCCTTGTCCCAGGTGCCTGCATGACCCCCACCGTGACTTCACGGGAAACTCTGCCCTCAGCCAACAGACCCACGTGGTCTCTGCTGCCCCAGGGTGCCCAGAGCAGGGGTTCACCATCTCCCCAGCGCTGGCTGGTGATGTGGGTTGAGTCCTGGGCCCTGAGTTCAAGCGCCAGAGGGCACTGGTGACCTGCGGCAAGTCCCTCACCCTTCCGGCCCCGCTGTCTACTGGGCTCCTTTGTCCAGTGGCTCCAGTGCTGGGCCCTCAAGGCCCTGATATGCTGTGGTGATCAATCCAGGCATGTTCCCTGTCCACGCAGCACCACGTGGGTGGCCCAGTTTGGGATCAGATCCCCTGTCAGCCTGACGTCACTCCCCCATTCAAGCCAGAAGCCCATTAGTCATTAGCACACTTTGCTCTAATAAGGCACTGTTTGGTGTGGTTTTCCCCGCAAGGGCAGGGACTCTGTCCGTCTCATTCATGACAGAGCCGGCGCCTGGCCTGGCAGCCAGCACGTAAATGTTTGTTTACTGATTGTGTGAGATTACACCAGCGCCCCCCAAAGCAGTCTCCCAGGCCTCTGAAGAGACAGGAAGAGGATGGCGTTTTCTGGGCAGGGCCCACGAGGTCTGGGACGGACGCTTCCCAGCCCCGGGCATCACCAGTCAGCGGCTCTCCAGCCCTGTGCAGCTGGGGCCCAGTCTGGAGCTGGCCAGGCCACCCCAAGGTCACATGCCAACACGCCAGCAGCAGCAAAGGTCGCCACCCAGTCACGCAAACTGAGCTGTCACCTAAGCTGGCATCCTCAGTTTCCTCTTCCAGCAGATTCTGTCAATCGATACAGCACCTGCAGAGGGCCTGGGAAACAGGAGCTGGGCAGGCCCTGCCCCCTCTAGGCTGGCGCTGGGACGGGGACCACACTGAGAGGCAGGCACTGCCTGGTCTACCAGCCTCCCCTCCCCTCCTGGGGCAGGCACATTCCCCTGCTTCTGCTCCCCCACTAAGAAAATGCAGCCCACAAAGAAAGGGACGGAGGTACCAGCAGCTTGTACACGTGGAGGAGCAGCCAGCAGAGCCAGAGAACCTCAGCAAAACCACCGGCTTCTGGGGCATTCCGGGGTCCCCCTGGACCTGTGCTCTCCCAGCTTTGGGCCTTTGCAGTGCTGCCCCCTGCCTGTCCCCTTCCCCCCTTCACTCCCTCAGCCGGCTTAGTCTGATGTCTGGGGCGGAGCTGCTCCCCGGCTCCCAGCTCCACTGGGCTTCCTTGGGGGCCTGTCCTCCCAGAAGGGGTCGTTGGGAGGGTGAAGACCACCTCCCCACCCGGCACCCCGGGGCCCTGGACTCAAACTTCGGGGGTGGGGGGGGAATGGGTGGGTCTGTCCCAAGGAAATGACCAAGGTTTCCACCACAGCCCTGTTTCCAGCGGCGAAAGCTCACAACTCAGTGCCCAGCAAAAGGGCTGAGCAGGTTAAGGTGCAGGTTAAGGTGGAACATTCTGTAGTCAGCGGCTGCAGGGGAGGCGCGTAGGCCCACCATCCACGGTGATTATGTATCAGGAAAATGCCTGAAAGCCACTGTCTCTGGGTGGTAGGATTATTGGCGATTTTCATTTTTCACCATGACGAATGTTGACTTTCTCATTTTTCCTTCATCATTAGCTATTGCTCGTGTAGCAACGGCAGCGAGAGGGGCGCGCCAGGACGCCCCCGTGGCAAGGCCAAGCAACTGTCGGGAGAGAGACCGCGTTTCCAGCCCCGCCTGGCCAGGGCGGCGCCGAGCGGCCAAGGTGAGCTGCGCCACCGACGGCAGGCGGGCTCGGGCGAGCCCCGGAGGAGGCTTCGCGCGTGTACCGGGGACTCGGGGAGCGTGGAGCAGGCCCGGGGACGAGAGACATGTAGAGGCTCCTGGAGGAGACCTGTGGGTCAGGGGCCCGCGGGGAGGCTGGCGGTGGCGGCAGCTACCTTGATTTGTACTTTCGCCCCAGATTTGCCTGCTCCCTTCCGCCTCTTCCCTCTGGTCCCCCACCAGGAGCGCCTTCCCTGTGGCAGGCAAGCTTTCAGGCCCCGGACACCCGCTTGAGGCCAATCCCGTCAGACTGGGCCATTTAGCCACAAGGGGACGGGTAAGCGGGTGTTCTACCGGTAAGCGGGTATTCTATGGGGGAGTTGTAATCCTTTCCTCTCTCCTCTCTCCCCAATTCTATTCAAGTTCCTTTACACAGAGTACTCTTGTGCACATGGATGGCCAGACTCAACTCTGTGGTTGCAAATTTGGGGGTGCTGGGGTGCCCCTTGGCCACCTGCTAACACATTCGGGGCTGTGAGGACAGCACCCTTGGCAGGTGCCAGGAGGTAGGAGCTGCTACAGGACTGAGCCGGAGGGCAGAGCTCACCACTGAGCTGTCACTCGAGTCCAGTCTGCCAGGCCTCGTCCAGGACGGAAGCCCTCACCTTGGTGGGGACAATGGCACCTTCCCTCAAGGGCAGAAACTCTCCTCTGGGTGTTTGCCGTGCGCCAGGCACCAGGCATCCCTTATAAGGCCCACAAGACTCCCGAAGGAAGTTACAGCTGCCCCCACTTTACAGATGGGGAAACAGAGGCACGGAGCACTGAGGTGGCCAAGACAGGCGGAAGGAGAAGCCTCGAGCCTGCGGAGGGGCCCACGAGCCCAGCCTCTCCCCACACTCCTTCAGCAGCACGGCTATCACCGGGGGCCCGGGGCCCCTAAGGCTGGAGGCTGGGGGTCAAAGACTCTCCCAGTTAGATGAGAACCCACCAGTCTCTCCACCCCACTGCCCCCACCCACACCTGACCTTCATTGGGAGACTCCATGTTGTGGAATCAATCCACATCTCAGCCTCACCCATGCGAGGCCAGCGGCGCCTCCCAGGCCAGGCTCAAGGTGCCCAGTAAATGTTCACTGTCATTCCTGACCATAGCAGCAGAGATGAAATCCTCCTTCTGAAGCCCAGCCAGCAAGTGCTGATGAGACGGGGCCCCACCCCAAGTTCCTTTGCCTGGCCCTCAGGCTGTACCCCCGGGGCTCTGCCCCCACCCCGCCACCCCCACCGCAGATAGGCAGCAATGTCAGGCCACTCCTTCCACCTGCCTGCACCCCGACTAAGGTAGCCCCGACCCACCCAGCTCCAACAACCCCCTTCCAGAATCTTCCCTGCTCTCTCCCTCTCTCCCAGGTGCACTCAGCACTTTGCGACCCCCTTGGTGCTCTCGTTGGGGCAGGGTAGCTCAGATTTCTGGAGTCAGACAAGAAGAATCAAATTTTTTTCCCAAAATATAGTCAGTGGAGCTCTTCCTCCTGACTTAAGACACCACCATGAAAAAGAAAGAATGAAGATAAAAATGTAAACACTCCATTATCCCACCATCCCCCCAAAACCCCTACTAACATCTCGCTGACTCCTTCCACCCTCTGTTCCACGAATACCCCTGCAGACACAGCGATGCGGCCGCTTTCCCGGGCTGCGTACGCGCCACTGACCACGCCCGCGGCGCCGGCTCTCCCCTCCTCCCGGGCACCCAGGCTGCCTCCCGCCGGGAAAGGTGGTGGGTTCCCCAAGAGGCTCCGGGCCACTTGTCTGCCGCTGCGCCCACTGTGGGGTAGGGATGGTGAGGACCCCCTTCCCGGCAGCCCCTGCCCCCCTAGCTTTTAGAGACCCAGCGTCTGAGGGGCCTGAGCGCCCGTCTTTCTGCCGAGGGTCGCAGAGAAAGGACTGCGGCTCGGCCCCGCCGTCACGCCGGCCCCAGGCTGGTGTCCCCCGGGCTCAGCCCTGTGTGGCTGTCAAGACACCCGCCACCCCAGACGGTCCGTTTTCCTGACAAGGAACCAGGGTCACGAGGGAGGGGACCAGAGCGGCCTCTCCCACCCACTCCGCTCACAGGGCGAGCCCCCAGGCCTGCGGAGCCTGTTCCCTCATTGTGACAGGAGAGCAAACAAGAGCATGGCGGGGACAGGCCGAGGGCGCCCTGCCCACAGCCCGCGCAGGGCCACACGGGCTGGCTCTCAGAGCTGGGCACCCCACCATTTGCCCTCTGCCAGTTGCTGAATAATGACTGACTGTAGCCGCTGGACGCCCCTCTCCTGCCGAGCCAGGAGCTCTCCGCGGGCTGGGCCGGGTTGGGTGCCAAGCACGTATGAGGGCTCCGTGAGCAAGTGTCCCGGTGCCTGACGCCCGGGGAGTCTGTGGGGACACCAGGACCGGGGCTCCGGTCCTGTCACGCTTCGGGCTCAGGCCTGGAGGCCCAGCACCCCAGAGCTGCAGAGGGTCAGGAGCCGGGGGGAGGGTCAGCCCATCGGGGAGCGAATCCCCAGGCTCTGGCCTCACCCTTGAAGCCCAAGGGCGAGAACAAAGGGCTCAAGGCCGGTGAGTCAGACAGAGGACTGCGCTGGAGGAAGGAAGCCAGCGCGGCTGCACGCGCTCCGGCCTGCGGGCTGAGACGTGGCCTGGCCCGAGCCGCTCCTTCCAGAGAGGCAGAGGGGAAGTCTGACCGCCTGGCGGGGGCCTGAACCCCACCACGGGAGCCCCACCCTCCGACCGCCCCACTGCCCACGCTGCCCACCAGGCCCTTCGTCCACGGAGCTTCGGGCCTGACGAGCCCTGCAGAGACGTCCGCTCACTCACTGCTCGCAGGGCGTTGAAGCAACTTAAGCTGACAGACGCCAAGTCTGGCTACTGGTTATCGAGCATTTACTGTGCCCGGCACCGTGTTAATTACACAGAAATGAAATTTATAAACCCACAAGATGTGACTTAAACCTCACAACCCAGTGACGGGTTATCTTCATTCCCATTTTACAGCTGATGAAACTGAGGCCTACAGACCCAAAGGGACTGTCCAGGGGCACTTGGCTAGTGGCTGACAGAGGGGCCCTGGCCCCAGAGAACACAGTGTCCACCCCAGGGAGCCACAGCGACCAACGCAGCCCTCGTGTGCTCACCAAGGACGAGAATCCCAGCCACAACCACCCGAGAAGTCTGCAGGGGCTGTGACCTACCTGCCACAGGTGGGCCCAGTGAGTGTCCTGGCTGTAGCAGCCAGTCCTATGGGGCCTGGAACCTGACCCAGAGGCCTTGCAGAGGCTCTCTCTGGCCCTTTCATTGGGGAAACTGAGGCCCAGAGCGAGGCTAGACTTTGCTCCCACCACAGAGCTGGACTCTCAGAAGCAGAAAGAGGGGAGGGGAGCCGAGGGGCTCTGCCCCTAATCGTCCAGGAAGTCTCTGGGCCCCACCCTGGGGGGCTCCAGGTCACACAGCAGCCCAGCACCCCCGCCCCTCCCCACGACGCCTGCCAGGCAGGCCCCAGAGGCAGCTCCTCTCAGATTCTGCCACAATCTCAACAGGAAACCAGGAAAGCTGAGCTGGGCGGCCTGCTACGACTAGCTGGGATTGGAGGTTTGGACTCTCGGGTCACAGAGAAAGTAACCCTTCGGCTCAGAGAGGCCCCGCCTGAGGCCACAAAGAAAGGAAAAATTTCTGAGATCCCAGCTGGCCTCCGGTCAGGGTGAGGGAGAGGCTCAGGGCATTCAACCACTTGGCTCCGCCACCCCTACCCGAGCCACCCCCGGGAGCCATGGGGTCACCCCCACCTTAGAGACGGAACTGAGGCCGAGAGGGGCTGCCCCCCAACCGAAGCCACCGCGAGCTGTGACAGAGCAGCTGTGACAGAGCAGAGCGAGAGCAGGCTGCCCCTGCCAGGCTGGGCAGGGTGGCCCCGGAGCCCGCCCGCCCCCTTCCCCACAGTCTTAAATACGCAAGTGGGGGGTGGGGGGGAGAGGACGGTGGGCTCCTCTGAATAGCCACACCTCGCTGTCCTGTGGACAGGTCGGGCTGTCTCCCCAGACACAGGCCTATCTGTGCAGCCGGCACAGGGCCCGCTTCTCTCGCCCGAAGGGTTTGTTTACTCGGTTTTCAAAATTATAACCTCCACAGCCCCACCCAGGCCAATCACGCCGTCCCTGGCCAGCCTTGCTGTCTGGGGTCGTCCTGGGCTGGTTGCCAGGGGAGGAAGGAGAGGAAAGAATCGGGCCTGGGTTCTGCAGCCACGGAGGCCCAGGCTGAGTCCTCTCCACTCTCTGGGCCTCAGTTTACTCAGTAAGGAAATGGCGGAGGATATTGATGAGACGGCCGCAAATGGGAAGAGGGTCTGGGCCCGAGTAAGAAAAGCAGCCACTGCCCATCAGCAAGCACCAAGCTCGGGTTGAGGGGAGATGTCGCCCCAGCAGGCCGCAGGCATGCCATGCCTTCTGTGGGTGCCCTGGAGCCCACAGTGCACCAGGCCCGGTGCAGGATATGTTCTCTTCTCCCCGACCCACTTTCACCATGACCCCCAAGCCACAAAAAAGGCAAAGACAAAAGGTAGGACAAGTGCAACTCTGTGCTCACTCCCCCTCTGGTGTCCAGAAGGCCCTGGCAGGCCCAGGCAAGTGACACAGCTCCCCCCAAACTCAGCTAAAATGGATCTGCCAACTCCTGAGCACCTTCCGGGGCCAGGTAGACCATGGTACCACCTCCCTGAATCTTCACACACCCAGAGCCGAGGCCGGCTGCCCCCCCCCCACCAAGCCAAACACGCTGCCCTTGGAGTGGGGCTAACCAGGATGAGCGAGCCAGCTCATGCTCTGGATGACACAGAGATCCGCTGCCTTTGTCACACCACCCACTGCATCCAGCCCGCAGCACGGGGCCTTCCCAGGAGGTCAGGGCTCACAGCCCCAGGTTGGGCAAAGACAACACTCAGAGTGAGCTCCTCCTGCCACAGCAAGGTGGCTTCACGCATGAGGACTTCCTGGGCCCCGATCTGTACCTTCAATGCAGTCCATGGGCTATTGGCTCCCAAGAGGTCAGAGCTGGAAGGGCTCAGAGGCTGTTCTAGCACCCGAGGAGGGCACAGGCTTCCTAAGGTCGCCAGCCCTGGGCTCTGCACCCACAAAGGCTCCTGGCAGGTGGGGTGGTTAAAGGTGGGTGGAGCACAAGACGTGAGCAGTTTCCTACACAAGGGCCTCCTCTTCTGGAAGATGCTGTCTTAACAAAGTGGGTTGGACACAAGCCAGCTCTGTTCTGCGTGGGGCATGGGGAGGATGGACACAGCTGCAGTTGGCGTGGCCAGAGGCAGAGGTATGGGTGGGAAAGTGGGGTTCACACTTTGCAAACCAAAATTCTTTCTTCCTGTGCCCTGGACGCGAGGTTTCCCACTGGAGCTCGCAGCCCTGCGCATGAAGCCCATGCCCAGCACCCTGGCCCCTCTCACAAGCACTTGGGGTCTCCCGAGAAGGGACACCTTGGCATGTACTGCCACGGGTGATGCACACCAGGAGTCACCTTGTCTCATTAGCCCCCGCCCGCATAATGAGTCTGGGATACCCACTTCACAGATGAGGCGCCCAAGGCCCAGAGAATGGGAGGCAGCTGCCAAGTGACAGGGCATCTGCTACAGGATCTCAGAACGCAGGTCTGGCCCTCCCTCCACGCCGTTCTTGGAAGGGGGACAAAGGTTCTCAGCTGGGACCTGCCTAAGGGCCTCCCATGGCCAGAGGGAGGGAAACAGAGACTGCAGGCCTGGGGGTGTCGCCCCTACAGGCCAAGGACAGACCCACATCTCTAACCCCAGTGGGCATCACAGAGGCCTGGCAGCTCTGTCCCCGCCACCCCACCAGCCTGGCCCAGGCCCATCCTCCTTCAGCACAGCTGACCAAAGACACCTGAGGCCTCCCCAGGGCCCTCAGGACAACGTCGCCCCCTTCTCCAGGGCCATCCCGGCGGCTCCTTCCACTTCACCTCCCGCCCCCTCACCCATGAGGCCAGACCCCCCGCTCACATTTTGCCTCAGAAGGTTTGCCCCCCGAGAACGTGCCTTGCCCTGAGGGGGGCTGGCCAGCCGGAAGGCAGCAGGCAGGCAAGACCATGCAGGGGTCTGCACAGCAGCGTGTTCCTGGTGCTGACGCGGTGCCTGACACACAGCAGGTGCATGTAATGATGATGGACTGCATGTAAGAAGGACTAAGTGGGGCCTTCCCTGGTGGCGCAGCGGTGGTTGAGCGCTGGGCTGCGAGGCTGTACGCAGCCTCTGCAGCACCGGTTCGTTCCCGGGCCGCCGGCGAGGGTCCCACAAAAAAAAAAAAAAAAAAAAAAAAAAAAAAAAAGGAAGGACTAAGTGTGCCCGGGGTCAGAGCCCATCCCAGCCCTGCACACCCCCTCACACAAACAGGGACCTGCCCGCTCAGCTTCTAACACCCAAACCTACCCCGCCTTTGGGAGGCACCTTGAGACCCCCAGGGAGGGGGTCTCCTAGAGACAGAGAATTCCCACGAGTAGAGTCTGGCCTTGGGGTCATGGATGGGGAGAGAAGGCACAGGGAGGCACCGCCATTGGTCCAGAGCCACAAAGCAAAGGGCAACCAGGGGCCAGGATTGAGCCCCACAAATCTAGTTCCAGACACGTGACCATGCAAGGCAGGGGGCTTGTTCCGTCTATCCCCCGTGCCTGGCACAGAAAGGACGCTGTGTTGAATGACTGACTGCTGTGGGGCTCTGTCTCGCTGCCCTCCAGGTGCCTCTGACCGCCGAGGTGTCCAGGGCCACAGGCTGGGGCGCCCCACGCTGGAGCAAGCCGGCTTCAGGGGCACATGACCAGGGGCTGGGGAGGGGCCTGAGGCGGTGTGTTCTCACCACCCACTAGCCTCGTGCTGCCCCCCAGGGGCCGCACCCCCTGAGAAGCCTCTTCTACAGAGGACGCTGAGACACAAGCACCATGCTGTCCAGTGGCCTCGAGCCCAAGGGTCTGCCCGGAGAGCTGGCCCTGGGCCTCTGACTCCCTGCGTCCTCCAGCTTACCAGCCTCTGTGTCCCCGGGCGGGGCCCTGCAGCTCGAAGGGCCAGAAGCAGCGCATCTCCCATCTGGGCTGGTTCCCAGGGTGTGGAACTGGGTGCCTCGGGAGATGGGCACTTCCTGTTCTTCCAGTTTTAAAATCCACACCATCAAAAGTGCGGCCTCTGTGACTCAGGCCGCAGGATTCTACCAAGAGCGGGCACAGCTCTGCTCCACCCCGAGGGCTTTAAACCCAGGCTTCTGCTTCATCTTCCCTTTAAACTGTGCCCAGCCTGGCTCCAGAAAACCCTTCTTCCCGGGCAGGGAAGTGGATGGGAGGAGGAGCAGGGGGCAGGAAAAAGCAGCTCAGGAATGTCTGCAACCGCAGATGATGTTGCAGGAGACCCGGGGTGAAATGAGTCACGGGCTCTGGCTGCAGGGGGGGCGGCGGGACCAGCAGGAGCACAGAACTGGTCGAAGAGAGTCTTGAGTGGCAGAGCCGACTGAGTAATGGCGGGAGGGACACATTTGTGCAACCTCCAGGAAGGAGGCAGGGACGCAAGCCACCCTCTTCCTACTCGGCGCCTCCTGCCCCAGCGCCTTCCCCACAGCCTGCTTCTCTTTGGCGCCTCTTCCACGATGCCCCCGGCCCGATCTGGGCACCAGGGACGGTAGAGCCACAGTGTGGCCTGGTTTTAACAGCAAGCCTGGCCCTCCGGTCTGGGCCTGCCATCAGCCCGCTCTCCCCCACCTGTAGGACGCCGGGAGGGGAGGGTGAGCCTTCCGTGAGAGGATAGAGGCAAAGGGAGGCCTCACGCAGGGAGTGCTCGCGAGACCCCATGTTACAGCAGAGTAAGGGCCTGAATGAGCTCGAGTCCTTCCACCGTGCTCAGGCAAGAGACGGTGTGGTTCTGTGGCCAGGGCCGCAGGGGAAGTGGGCACGTGGTCACACACCAGAGGTGAGATCCTCAGGCCACGTTCGCAGCTCACGGGCGGCCCCTTGGTGCCCACTCCCATTGGGATGATGCTCAGAGGTGCCAGGGGCTCCCGGGAAAGTCTCCCTCAAAATGCCCAGGTTCCAGGAAGCAGGTCGGGCAAGAGGATGAATGTGTCTTCTGCAGGGAAGCCGAGCAGACGGGGAAGGGCAGACTCAGACTCGGCCTGTCCTGAACCAGCCTCCGTGTCAGCAGTTACCCAACAGCCAGCACTTGGGAAAAGGCTAAGAAAGCACCCGCATGCGCGGCGTCGAGGGAGCAAGAAGCAGCCCCAGGAATGCTTCCAGGGAGGTTGGAGTGACCTGGGAGAGCTGTTTATCAGGCATCGTCCAGTGGCAGAAGCAAGACACCGGGCCTTGAGTCATCCCAGCGAAGTGTAACGTCAACACGGGAGGGAGCTACGTGGAGAGGGGGCGGCCGGCTAGTGGTGAGTCCCGTTCTCAGCGTAAGCTTCATTCCTCAGGGGCAGGGAGGGAGCGCCGCTGCCCAGTGGGGGTTTAGAAAGGTCCCTTTGGCAGTGTGTGTGGGAAGGGCGGAGGGGCCAGGCAGGGATCCCAGGCCTCCGGGCGGGAGAGGCACCGGTGGCGTGGAGGCTGGAGGGAGGGGGCAGCAGGGTCAGCACCAACAAAAGGACATTATGTAAGAGGACACAAGAGTGGAGCTGAATCCCCAGACGCTTCACCCCCGGGGGCTGACCCAGACCTCGGCAAAGGGCCGTGGCCCAGGCGGGGCGGTCGCCGCTTCCGGCCAGGCTGGTCTGGCGGCAAAGCCTAGGGCCACGCTTCCATCAAAGTGTCCAAACCACCCCCCTTCACTCCAGGACCTCTGGCCACTTCCCAATAGAGGGAAGTTTGTCACATCCACTTGAGAAAAGATTCTCAAGAAAGGAGCTGTCCTGTCTCACATCTGCCTGTCCCGGGGCTCTGCCGCTCAGGGCCGAGGCCGGGAGTACTGCCCACACTCAGCACAGGCAGGGGCGAGGTCAGAGGTCAGGGCCTCCCCAGAGGCCTCGGTGCATCGCAAGGTGAGCTGGGAGTCGGGTGCTGACCCTGGAACCCGGCCGGGTGGGTAAGGCGCTGGGCGGTTGGTGAGGACCAGCCAAGCACTGGCAGCGACCCACACGCCACTCAAGGACTAGGCTGAGGGACACAGAGAGGGAAGCCCCCCATAAAGATGGGGTGTACTCATGTGCCCTGGCGCAGGGTTGGGGGAGATCACGACAGCGGAGTGAAAGTCCCAGCACAGGTGCGACTCAACGCCCTCGTATGGACAAGGTGGACGTGGGGGACAGGGGAGGTCTGGAGGGGCCAGGCCACACTCGAGGGGTTTCTTCTGGGGCGTGGGGTAGCAGGGAGGGAAGATGGAGGGAGGTTTGTTTTTTGCTTTTCACTCTTGGATGGTGCAAGCCGTACTCTGTGACTAGACAAGCTTTAAGGGGCTGAATCCTCCGGCAGGGGAATTAGGTTTCAAGAAAGCTGGTATTTTAAAGAAGAATTAGCCAGGGGGAAGGTGAACCCCGCAGAGGGAGGGGCACAGGTAGGGTCAGCCCCTCGCCAGCCCTCACTGGGAATAACCGTGATGGCGGCTGGGGGAGAGCATGTCCATGCCCCCAGAATTTCATCCTGGCAAATAGAATTTCCAGCAGAACTACTGGGAGCGTCAAGGCTGTCCTAGAAGCAGATGCCGGTCCGATGCAGGTCCCCGGCCAAGGGTGCAGACCCCAGGTCCTACTTGCAGCGCCGAGCTCATTCCCTCACCTGCCCTCCTCGCTTCGCACCGCTCTGGCCATAGATAGAAACGCTCCCCGCGGCCCTGACCCACCCCCTGTGTGAGTCCCGTCCTCTGGGTCAGGTGGAAGGTGTGGGTGGACCTAAGCTCCTCCTAGTTCCTTCTGCCACCAGTCACATGGGCCCCCCTCACCGCCCTCTGGAGCCGCGCCAGGTCACCCACACCCAGCTCACGCATGTGCCGACACAGGAGGCCCACGCAGGAGGCCCACGCGGTGAAGGGCTTGAAAATCCCAGGAGGGATTTTGCATCCACCCTGACCCCAAGGGCTGGGAAAACCTCAGAGGCGACAGCTACAACCCTCAAACACCAAACATCTGCCTGCACCCCCGTCCACCAGGGAATCAATAACAGAGTAAATGACAGTTTGCGGCAACAGTAGTGAATGCGCAGAGCACGCGCTAAGCCTCCAGCACGGAATATCAGCTCATTACGTCCTTGCCACGGTGCCGAGCAGGAAGGCACTATTCCCATTTTACAGGGCAGGCAGCTGGTGAAGAGGCTACCCACGGTCACGGTAGCCAACACACTGTGGCATCAATGTGGGGACCCGAGTTGGCTCAAGTCTGGAGCAGAGTGGGATCTACTCAGCCCCTGGAGCAGGAAGGGACTTCAGCCATCAGGAGACACCCACTTCCGTTCACAACTAGGGAAACTGAGGCCCGCCCCTGTCACACAGGTGTCCTGGCTCCCAGGCCAGGGCTCTTTCCTCCACGCAAACTCCCTCACAAAAGTAGGTGGGAGCTATCTTGCACCCGCTCCACAGAGCCACTGGTGTGGGAACAAGTCCCTGCTTGCCAGAGGCCTTGAATCCCAGGATGAAAGGTACTGTGGCAGCAGAACAGCACCGTGGGCAGAAGCGTGCCTGACCTCTGCCAGGACTTGCAGGCTGGCATTCATTCACCTGCTCACCTGCTCCAGGCGGGCACTAAGCTGCGGGAGCCGCTGGCCAAGCCACAAACCTCGCAGGCCTTGGCGCTCACGGCCTGGAGGGAAGGGGTGTTCCAGAGCTGACGTTTCTACAGGGGCGGCCCGGTCCTGGTCCTCGGGGTGGAGGAGCAGGCCCAGGTAGGGAGGGCTCTGGAATTTTAATTGTCTGGTATGAGAGTGTTCTGCTCCTGGGGTGGGGTGAGCAGGGCGCCCGGATTACCAGAGGTGGCTGGGGCTCGCCCTCACTCCCCTGAACTGGAGATTTCCAGGGCAGTTTGCTGCTGTGGAGGGGGATAGAGGTTCCCCCAACCTCCTGCCGTGCCACACTTCAGGAGCCCCCCAGGTGAGCCTGGACCAGGAATGTGAGGCATTTGAAGAGGGTTATTAATAGCACTGAAGTGTTGAGAAGAGAGAGGCCGGCAGGCTCTGATTGCACAGCCCTCTTCACCCAGCCCCGCGTCCATAAAACAAACCTAACCCTGTCCGGGAGAGGACACTTCACCTTTTGTGGGCTCAGTCTCCTCCCTGTGAAATGGCCAGGAGAGGGGGAAGCAGCTGGCAGTTGTGAGCTCAGGAGGTGGGAAGTACAGAGGTACAGTCAGAGCTGGGGGTGGAAGAAGGAAAAACCCCATCGAATACCCCACCCAGACCGGAGAGGGGCCGCCACAGGAGGTGGTGAATGGAGAGACTGTTACAGAGCCCCAGGAGGCTGCCACCAACAGGGAGGGGACAGGAAGACTCCGCCCCGCCTACCTCCTCCCAGAGTCCAGGGCTGCCCTACAAGGAGGCAGCTGGGAACTTAACCCCCTGCTGGTCCGTCTTTGGTCTGACTCATTTCTACATTACCCTCCCCCCTGGCCTGGCCCCAGGCCCGGCACAAGAGGGAGAGGGGTCTCGGGACACAGGCCCTGGATCACAGACAGTGGGCGAGCTTTCCCGGCACCTCCTTTGTGCTCAGCAGGGTGGGGACACAGAGCTAAGGGCACCTGGTCCCTGATCTCACGGGGTATGAGCGGGCAGGACACAACTGAAAAGCTACAGGACTGCAGGACACATCAAATAAGTGTAGGTGGACACAGAGCTCTGGGGCCGCTGGACAGGGAGAGGCAACTTCAGCCAAGAGAAGCTGGCTCCTGTCTCCATCGGCTGCCCCGGCCCTCCCCTAACAGGCACCCTGCCTACCGGTGCCTCCTCTGCGCCAGGCCTGTGCTAAGCAAGCTCGTGAATCAGGTCACTTAAGACTCAACAACTCACAAGGGAAGAAGTCGTTCGACCCACTAAAAAGAAGAGAAAACCAAGGTGCCCCGACTTTGAGAGGCTTGTCCAGGATCTCACGCCCAGGAAACATGCTGGGATTCCACCCCAGCCGGGCCAGGCAGGTGAGCAGGGCAGGCAGGTGAGCCCCCGCAGGGAGTGTCCCAGATGGTCTGAGATTCTCACCCCACCTCTCCCTTCTCCAGGGTTGGTGGGAGAGGAGCCCAGCACCCTCTGGTGCTCCGGGGCGGGGAGCCCAGTGGGCAGCTGCCCTGGCGAGAAAGTGGTGGCCGTTCAGTGACAGGCTGGGGGCAGGGCTGGCTGAAGGGATTTGAGGAGGCTGGGCTTGGGGTTTGACCAGCCCCTGGATTTGGCTGCCAGCAGGAGCTCGGCTGAGCCCGTGCCAGACGCTGAGCTCTGCCGCCCCCTTCCCCCAGCGTTCCCCAGCTATCCCGGCCCCGGCCCGCAGTCCGGGCCGCGCCGGGCTGGCCCCCTGAAGCCTCGGCCACGTGTCCTGCGGCGGGGGCCAGGCCAGCGGGGGGCCGGGACGGCTGGGGACAGGTCGGGGCGCCCTCGGCGGCGCAGGGGGCCTGGACTGCCGCCAGGCCGGGGTACCCGAGGCGGGGGCGGGGGCTGGGGACAGTGTTGGAGACCCGGGAGACCAGCTCGCAGGGCTTTCCGGCGGAGGAGACGGGCCGGGGTGGCCTCGGAACCCCGCGAAGGGAGGAAGGACGCGCGCACAAAGGGGCGGGAAGGGGCCCCGCCGCGGAGGGGCCGGGGACGCGCGGACGGGCTGGTGGCGCCGCCGCCGCCGGCCCGGGCCCGACCCTCAGAGACCCCGCGCCCCGCGAGCACGGCGGGCCGGGGTGGGGGTGCGGCCGGGGGCCTCCGCCGACCCCGCTGCGAGTCCTGCCGCCCGGGACCCACCTGCGATGTGCTGGCGCCGCGCGTCGTCCAGGTGCGTGGACAGCACGTCCCCCATGGCGAGGAAGGGCCGCCGGCCGCCCCCGCTGCCCGCGCCGCTCAGGCGGACGCCGCTGGCGCCATGATCCCGGCGCGCCCGGACCCCGCCGCCTCCCGTGGCCTCCGCTCCGGCTGGCGCTGCTGCTCCGGCCGCGAAGCTCCCGGGGCCGCCTGCGCCGCGCGCCAGAGCCGGGGCCCAGCCGCCCCGCGCGCCCCGCCCCGCCCCGCCCCGCCCACCCCGGGAGAGCCCCGCCCACGCGGAAGCCCCGCCCCTTTGGGAGCCCCGCCCCCGGCCGCTAGTGGGCGGGGCGGGGCCGGGGGCCGGGGCGCCCGAGACAAAGGGAAGGGCCGAGGCCGCGGGAGGCGCGCGGAGAGCCGCACCCCGCCCCGGGTCGCAACGAAGGCGGGTGGGGGCGTCTGCAGGACGGGGTGTCTCCCCCTCCCCGACAGGCGCCAGAAGAGCCGCTCGGAGGAAGACGGGGGGAGTGGGGACGCCTGGGCTGAAGAAGTGCGGGGAGCGGCGTGGCGCCCTCTGCCCCCTGCACCCTGCCCCCTGCCCCTGCACCCCTCTGCCCCCAGCCCTCCCGCCGCTGCCCTTTCTCAAGAAGTTCCCCGCCCTTGATCGGACACGCCCCCGAGGTGTGCCGGCCCGTCTTGCACAATCTGCAGGGTTAGGGGCGTGTTCGTGGAGGACTTGCACCCAAAGCACCCCACACCCGTCCGAGTGCCAGGCGGGCCTTCCTCTGGCTCAGCAGATGGCCATTGCCTTTGGGGGCTGCTTGTGGGACAGGGCGAGTCAGGAATGGGGGAACCCCACTTTGCAGTTTATGGAAGACTCAGATTAAAAACAGTGGCACGGACTTTGGGTACCCGAGTCTGCAGGGCTGGGCGTGGGTCTGCGTTCCAACCCCCCATGCCTCCCAAGTCGGTAGGGGAGAGAGTCAGGTTCACAGCTGGGGTTCCCAAATCATGGACGGGGTGGCAGAGGCCTTTCTGGGCTGCTGATTCTGCTCCTTACCCCGCCGGTGGCTGAGCACTCACCACCTGCCTGTGCATCCTGCCCTGTGATTGGGCAGCTCTCACTGCAGCTGTGACAGGCAAAAATGATGACAATAAAAGCTAACGTTATCCAGCCCCGGCACTTCCACCCTGTCAACACCACAAAAGGAAGCTTTGAAGTTGATTCACGGGATATCGGCACTTGGCACTCTTTCATGCTTTCAGTAACTTACCAGTCATTCAGCAAACAGGTGATCCACACCTGCCAGCCAGGCCTTCTGCAAGATGCTGGGAGCAAAGGCACGAGAAAGCCCAGGCTGCCCTACCAGCTCTGTGGCCCTGGACAATTTGGCCTTCCATTGAACCTTAGCCTCCCTGTCAAGTAAGGCTGAAACAAGTTACCCTGGATAAGTTGGCCTTGCGCTGAACCTCAGCCTCCCCACCTGTCAGAGTGATGCTTTGTTGTGAGGATTAGCTGAGATGCAGAGTCCTGCATAGGGTCAGTCACCCCTCACAACATACCACCCACCGTCCTATTCATCTGGGTCCCTGGCCCCAGGAAGCTTGCACACTCTGTTATGAGGAAGATCACAGAGGGAGGGAACCAGAGCTGAAAAAACAGAATTTTGACAGTAGATACTGGGGAACAACATTCCAGGGAGTGGGGACAGCAGTGAGAGGGATCGGGCCGCAGAAGACATGGTGCCTTCCTGCAACAGTGTCATCAGGTGGAGCTGAAGCAAACCGCAGCGATTACTAGCTTCCTTTTCCAGAGACGGACACTGAGGCCCAGAAAAGGAAAGTGACTTGCCAAAGTCACACAGCAAGGTGGAGGCAGAACCCAGCCAGAGGCCAGGTCTCCCAACACCCAAGATCCAGTTGTCTCTGAGCAGCAGAAGCCAGGGATGCTGCTAATCTCGTTTCATTTTTCCCACCGCCAAACTCTCAGGGCTGGAAAGGCCTGCTCTGCGCCGGCAGGGGATAGCCGGAGCCAGCTGGCATCTGGACATCCCGGGGCGTCTCCTCGGCTGGGCTGAAGGCCTGGGCCAGTTGGGGGAGAGGTGGGGCCGCAGACTGCTTTTCACCAGCTTTCATGGTATCCCCAGGTCTATGAGCCTGGAGCACCCACAAACCAACCTGGCGGCCCTCCCTCTTGGCTTTGGACTCTGTCATGTGTCAGCTAGCCCCTCTGTTCGCCCATGGTCTCGCATGTGTAAGGCAAATGAGTTCGTGCAGTAGAAGGGCATTGCAAACTGTGGGGTGCTGTGCCCACATGTGACCAGCTCCCCACTGACCTTGGGGCCAGTCCCTTCCATTTCATGATTCATTCAATTCACAAACACAAAATGGCTTTGTCTAGAGAGAGGTGGGCGGGGGGACTGCAAAAAAGTCAGGAGAGAACTTTTGGGTGATGGGAATGGTTTATGCTGGGGTGATGGTTACACAGGAGTACGTATTTGTCAAACCATCAGACTTCACCACTGAAAACAGATGCATTTGAGTGTGTAAATCAATTCGGTAACTTTATTTTTTTTTTTAAAGATTTATTTATTTATTTATACAAGTACTAAGTACAGTCAGCAGCACGGGAGGGTGAGAGAATTCACCAGAGCCAGAGCGGGGAGCAGAGCAGGCAGAAGGACCGAAGTACACTGCTGAGGGGAGCAGCGGGCGGCAGGAGAGGTCTGCGTGCCATGTGGGACCCTCCTCTGGTGGGTGGCCGGGGAGCAGCCCGGGATGGAACTGGCGCCGCAGAGGCCGCGGGCAGCTTCGCAACCCAGCGCTCAACCGCTGCGCCACTGGGGAGGCCCTCAATTCAGTAACTTTAAATCAATAAAGGTTGATTTAAAGATGAAAAATGAAAAGAACAGCTGCCGAGTGCCAGGTACTATTCTAAGTCTGGAGGGCACACCCTGTGAGATAGTCAAGGTGCCTGCCCTTCCCAAAGTTGTGTTCTCACGCTGGAAGAAGAAAGACAATAAATAATTAAGATGGCTTTAGAGAGTGATGAACATTAATAAAACAAAGCAAGAGTCAGACCTAAGGTGACAGATATAGGGATGTCCCCTAGGAAGTTAGTCTAAGAAGGCTTCTCTGAGGTGGTGACTTTGAGTCTGACTGGCAAGAAGAAGCCAGCTCCTTGGAGATCCAGGTGGCACACACCAGCTATCATGCCCAAGGCTTCCATCTCATCCAGTTCTCACAACTGCTTTGTTGGTGGATGTGAGGGTCTTTAAAAGATAATATTCCATTCTACCCATATAGCTATCCCCATTCAAACGCTGGCTGAGCAGGCCTGCCAAGGGCGAGAGTGAGCCAGTGAAGGTGTCAGGGTGAGTAAAGGCAAGGCGGAGGCTGCCTTCTGGGCCCTGGGGCCTGCCGGCTATTTCTAGACTCCAGCAGGAAAGAGGAGAACCACCCCCCCCCCCATCAATTCAGGTGGGAGCTTGAAAGTCCAGAACAAAGGGGTTTTATTTTATTCTGGGAAGGTTGTAAAGTTTTCTGAAAGGTCTCAGCACTCCACTACTTTATGTTAATAAATCAAGCCAGTTATGATCTTTGGGTGGAGGAAAAATAACATTTTTTTAAGGAAAGGAAAATGAATATAGGCATCAGCAGTCTATGAGGCAGACAGAAAGATCCAGGAAGCTAGAGCTCAGGAAAATGTCTTCATTCCAAAATTTGGGGGACCCCTGCCCCTATTCTGGAGACTGCTTCATGTTCAGTTTTTTGTTTTGAGTAAATTAGGGCACCTTTTCATACATTTATTGACTATTTGTGGGTTGTTATTTTTGTTACTTGTTTTCTTCAAATTGATGTGTTCTGCCTGCTTTTCTACTGGAATATTTAGCTTTTTTCTTACTGATTTTTTTTAAGATTTATTTTTATGTATGCATACAAGAGCTGGAGTGTAGGCCAGAGGTGTGGGAGGTCAGAGGATTCACCAGAGACAGAGAGGGAAACAGAACAGGCAGACTGACTGAAATACCCTGCTGAGGGGAGCAGCGGGGAGAGAGGAGAGGTCTGCTGCTCTGTGTGGGTCAGCACCCTGGCCAGCTGGTGATCCAACTCCTGCTGTAGTGGCTGTGGATAGCTTGACAGTGCTGAGACTTAACCCCTTGTGCCACCAGGGAGGCCCTCATTGATTTTTAAGAGCTTTTTCTTTCTTTTTTTTCTTGAAGACTTATTTTATTTATGCATACAAGAGCTGGGGTGTAGGCCAGAGCTTTTTCTATAGAAAGAATATCTGGACTCTGTGAGGCAGGGGGAGGTCTCTACTCTTTTTCTAGGGCTCAGGTGACCTCTCTTTCCATTGGTACTCCCACACCCTTTCCTTGGCTGGGCTCAGAGCCTGGCAAAAGATAACAGGCATGTGGACAAAGAATAGGTGTGATCCAGATCTGGAGCAGGGAGTGGAGGTTCCCTCTGCCCACCTGCTGGGCCTGCCCCCTCAGGGCAGAGGATGCCACCTACAGCCCCTGATTCACCAGTTCTTTGTTAGGAAGTGGCTTCTGCCACATTGCCATCCTGCAGAGCTGCCCCACCCTGCCCCTCCCTAAAGCACTTCTGGAACCAAGGACAAAAAGCTAAAGAATAGCAATATTTGACTTTGAAAGAGAGGAGAGGGTCCAGAAGGTCAGAGCCAGAGCTTGGATGAGGCCTGGAGAAGGGAAGAGGTTGGTGTAGTCTCCAGACGATAGAGAAGGGGCCCAGGCCGGTACCCCTCCTGGTCTTGCAGGAAGAGGGAGTGGCCCTTCCTAGCCCCACTGGTCCCTTGCCCTCCCCTTGGCTCTGAGCCCCAGCTCTGCTCTCCCCACAAACCTGTCAGACCTGAAATAGCCCGGGAGAAAAAAAAACAAACACCTCAGGTAAACAACAGGGAATGTGAATGAATCAGGATTTTGTTTTTAAGGAATATCATGTGTCCACTGCTGTTTACCCAGTTGGCCTGGCCCGTTGTGCGGAAGGGACCCTGGCACCCCGCCCGGACCTCCCCTCTTCATTAACTGTTGGGTGGTGGAAGGAGACTCAGCTCACAGCCTTTTCCATCTGTCACCTGGCCTCTGGCTGCTCAACTCCCTACTTGCTCCTGCAGCAGCCAGGTCCCTGCCACACCCAAGTCCAGGCCATGGCCGCCATCTTGGTTGACTGCCCAATGTTTTACTGGCCTCCTGGCTTCCAGCCTCCTATTACTCCCTCACTGGGTAACGAGCTGGATTGTTCTAAAATACACATCTGACGCTGTCAGCCCATTTCAGATCTGTGGTTCCCACTGTCCTCAAAATGTTACAGGGCAAACCCCAATATAAAAATACTGTTAACTCCTCAGCATGGCACTAGGGTTCTGGCAGCCTCTCCTTTTCTCCTTGTCATTCTCTCAACTTTCACATCCTCAAACCAGCCATGCTCCATCTCACGTCAGGGCTCATACACATGCTGACTCCCCTTCCTCATTTTGCCTACCATCCTTCAGACCTGAGCGGAAAACACTTTCCTTCAGAGAGCCCCCTCCAGCTCCCACCCCCCGCCCCTGGACGTGCCCTATGCACTTTCATAACAACCCGGCGTTCACCACTATTTTATTTTGTGAACCACTGCGGGGGCCTTGTTTTACAGGTCTTCCCCTGTGAGGACCAGGACTGTCCTCCATCCCAGAACATTCCTAGTGTCAGATGACCTGGGCGCTTGGGTGAGCTCCTGCAATGCAGGGAACCCCATCCCGGCCAACTGGCCCTCGCATTTAGGAGGTGTTTCTGGACCCCCATGTGCTCTTGCCTGCTGTGGCCACATCCAGTCTCTCCCACTTTGATGTCCAAATCCACTCTACAGAGTCTCTGTCATACCAAGCCTCTGCTTAACTACCTCCCGGAAGGGGGTGCCCTCTACCTTCCCACACCATATCCGGTCCAACAGCACCAAAGTTGGGGGGGGGGTGTGGGGGGTGGGTTTGAAGTACTGGCAAACAGGCAGGGGGGTGAGAAAGCCTAATAGGGGTGACGAAGCCCACCACCACTCCCACTCACTGCAGGCTTACACCCCTGCTCTCGAAGGAGGTCCTTATGGGGGTACTCATAGGAGAAAGAACTGAGGCTCGTGAAGTTCTTGGCAAGGTCACAAAGCAAGAGGTGAAGTTACGACGCGCAGGCAGCTCTGCCTGCTTCAGGGCAACAATATAGCACCCTCTGCGCCACTATCCTCCCCAGACCCAATCCCATGTCTTCCCCTAGTCCTCGAACACAAAACCGGGCTCTCTGCTGTGCTCTCTACTTATTCACCCGCTTTTCTTTCCCTCTTAGCAATATCACAGGAACGTCTTTCCATGCTAATGAATGGATAAGCCTACCGGTTTTTGATGACTGCCTATTATTCTGATGTACAGCTCCTTTAAGCCAGTCTGTTATGATCAGGCGTTCATTTTCTTAATTATTTTCTGAGGATAAATTTCTAAAAGAGGAATAGCTAGTATAAAACTTCCTTTTGAGGCTTTTGACACATGGTGATAAATTGCCTTGATGAAAAGATTGTAGCAGCCAGCAGTTTCCCCTGGCACTTGCCCTGTGCCTGTCACATGTCCCTTGTCAGGAATCCCTTGTGTGTGGTGACTTGTGCACAAGTCTTAGCTCCCATCTCAGCCCACCCTCCTGCGTGAGAGCCCCTAAGAGCTCAGACCCTGAGCAAGGCCCCACTCCTGGCAGGTCCTGGAGAGATGTTTCCTGCTGAGCCGGTGTTAACAGTCACTCCCAGTTCCTCCAGAGCCAGCCAAAAGGGGTTCAGGCCCCACCAACCCCTGCCCCCCCTTCCATGGCAGTCTTGATTTCCTGCTGGGCCATAGCTGCCCCTTACTAGCTGATGACTCAGCCTGGCCCGGGGGTGCAGAGCTGACTGCCTACCCACCCCTTAGAGTGACTAAGCTGTGGTGAGGCTGGGTAGGCCTCTGGGGTGGGGCACTGCCCTCCCAGCCTGGCCCTCCTTCCTCCCTCCCTTAAGTCTTGCTGACTTCTGTCCTCCGGGCTTTCCGGGTGAAATGAGAATAACCCTGGGTTCTGGTGCCTACAAGTGCGAGTGGCTGAGTCGTGTTTCTGCCCTCCAGGGGCCACAGCCTTGAGGACAGAAGCCTTTGCATAGGGAGGAACAGAGAGAAGTTTCCAGGAGAAGGTGGGGGTGTTATAGGAAGAGCCCAGGGCTCAGCTTTGGGGTGCTGGGTAAATAAGGACCCATCAGAGACCCTAGAGCAGGGAGCTCAGTGGCCTGGGCCGTCTGCCCGATACTGCGACTCAGGAGAATTAAGCCAAACTGGTGACAACAGGATGCAATCTCTCCCCAAGGCTGCAGCTGGCTTGACAAGGGTGGCTGTGGGGGCAGCCCCTGCCTGCCCCCAGGCCACCGGGCACTTTCGCAGAGGGTTTCACCTACACACGTTTGCCTGGCTCTTGGGACCAGCAGGCAGTTTCAGGTGTGGCACCTGCTCCAGGGGTGGTGGAGTATGTAAATGTGTGTGTGTGTGGGGGGGTGTTAGTTACCACTAGATCTGGTATGTGTGTAGGGGTGTACACTGGCATTTAGTGCTGAAAGGTCAGGAATGCCGCTCAATTTTCCGCGGAGATGACCAATCCAGGGCTGAGGGACAATTACGTTGTGGAGGGGATAGTTCCACGGCTGGGAGTGGTCGGAGCAGTCTTAAGCCTTGTTGTCTCACTAGGCTCGAACCCTCTCTGGCCAGGGACCAGTAAAGACGTGGACTTGGCCTGAGGCCCCCGAGGGCTGGGCACGGGCCAGGCCTGTGGATGTTATCTGCAGGAAGGACTCACAGGGCCACACTATTATTATCCCCAAAGTCGATCATACGGTGGGGAAGCCAATTCTCCAGCCTGTGGCTACTTCACTCCAAAGCCCCTCTCCCTGCTGACAGGTCAAATCTCCATGTGACAGATGGACACACATTCATTTCCACTGCTCCCCAATCAGCCACTGGCAAAAACTAGAAGAACTGGGGTGTCAGAGCTCAGTGATCAGGAGTCTCCCCTTGACCGCAGGGCCAAGGGCCGCATCTGCAAATTGTGAAACAGTTTAGCAAAGAGAATTTTTTAAAAACCCAGGAAAGGCCTTCCTTTCCACCCGTGCTGCCTACTTCCTGTTCTGGAAGACGGCAAGGCCATCCTTTTAGCTAAAGCCACGAGCCTTTCCTCCCGCAAGACAGCCAAGGAGGCCCAGCCCCTCTCTGCCCACTGGGGAAGTTGCCACCCCTCCCAGTGAGCAGAAGAGGCGTCTGAGTGCTCTTCCACCTTCCCAGGCTTTGGCGACTGGCTCTGACCAGTTCTAACCCTCCTGGGCCTCGGTTTTTGTAAAATGGAGCAAAAATATCCCTGCCATCCGGTGGTTGTAGAGAGGCCAGAAAATCACCAGCACAGAGCTCAGCCCCTCACCAAAGGGCATTGGCGCAGCGGTTGAGCGCTGGGTTGCGAGGCTGCCCACAGCCTCTGCAGCGCCGGTTCGATCCCCGGCCGCTCCCCGGCCACCGGAGGAGGGTCCCACATGGCACGCAGACCTCTCCTGCCGCCCGCTGCTCCCCTCAGCAGTGTACTTCGGTCCTTCTGCCTGCTCTGCTCCCCGCTCTGGCTCTGGTGAATTCTCTCACCCTCCCGCGCTTCTGACTGTACCCAGTGCTTGTATAAATAATAAATAAATAAATAAATAAATAAATCTTTAAAAAAAAAAAAAAAAAAAAGAAAGTGACCAGCAGCACCCAGCGTGGAAGCCAGGCGCCAGGGCTGCGCTGGATTCTAATTCTGACAACACAAGGCAGCAGTGGCAGGTGCCATGATAGAGGTGTGCCCTGAGCGCCAGGGTGTGGCATGGGGCTGCACAACTTCCTGCCGGAGGAGGCAGGGCTTCGGCTGGGCCATCAGGGAAAGAGAGGATTTGTGAGAAGAAGCCACATGTCCCAGGTGCACCAGCTGAGCTGCTGAGCTCTGATTTGTAGAAATTCTGGGGGAAGAAGACAAGGGGGAGGCGTGCTGGGAGTGCTCTGGGGAGAAGAAAGGATCCCCCGGGGCCAGAACAGGGATAGAAGCGCCAATCTGGGATCAGAGTCAAGTGTACAGTTTCTTTCTTTCTGTTCTCCTCTATTTGTTGGAGTCAACTTTGCATACGTCGAATGCACAATTCTCAATGAGGATTTTTTTAATGTGTTTACATAATGGTTTTATTAAAGTGTAATTGACCTATAATAAACCACATATATTTAAAGCAGACAATTTGGTTATCTGGGCCGTGTGTATACATCCTTAGAACCAACATAGTAAAGATAAAAAACATACCCATTAGCCCCAGAAGTTCCCCAGGTCCTTTGTAATTCCTCCCTCTCTTTTTCTACACATCCCAAGGCAACCACTGAGCTGATTTCCATCCATATTTTGCTTTATTTTTTAAGTTGCATCTGATTCATACAATACTACTCTTTTTTTTAACTCAGTATCTTTTTTTTTTTTTTTAAGATTTATTTGTTTATGCATACAAGAGCTGCGGTAAAGGCCAGAGATGCGGGGGGTGAGAGGACTCACCAGAGACAGAATGGGGAGCAGAACAGGCAGACTGACTGAAATACACTGCTGAGGGGAGCAGCAGACGAGACAGGCGAGGTCAGCTGTGCCATGTGGGTTTTTCTCTGGCCAGCTGGGGATTAAACTCTCATAGTGCAGTGCTTAACCCCTTGC
This sequence comes from Talpa europaea, assembly GCF_964194135.1. Lineage (NCBI taxonomy): Eukaryota > Metazoa > Chordata > Mammalia > Eulipotyphla > Talpidae > Talpa > Talpa europaea. The sequence continues at coordinate 5,289,260 of NC_140074.1, read as the reverse complement.
ACCACCAGGGAGGCCCTAACTCAGTATCTTTATTTTGAGATTCATCCATGGTGCTGTGTGTATGAATAGTTCTTTCCTGTGTATGATTCCCACTGCCTCGATGGACCAAATTTGTGGGTCCACATGCCTGTTGATGCCATTTGAGTTATTTCCAGTTTTGAGCCATTACAAATAAAGCTTCTCTGAATTACTGTGCACAGCTTGATGGGTTTTTATCAATGTGCACGTGTGTGTGTGATGATCCCCAGATCAAGACATGAAACAGTGCCAGGACCCCAGAATGTGTCTAGTGCCAGGACACATTCCCCTAAAGGTCACCACTATTTTCACTTTTATCACAAGACATCAATTTGTCCTAGAACATCACAGAAATGGAATTTAACAAAAATGTGATACATTTTCTTTTGTGTCTGGCTTTTTTTGCTCAATGTTATGTTTCTAAGATTAATCCACATTATCAAATACGTCAGTAATATGTACCCCCTTCTTCTTTTTTTTTTTTTTTTTTTTGCTGTAGCTTTCTAAGCTTTGCCCAAGTTGTTTTCAGTTTGGGGCTATTATCAATAAAGTTGCTTTGAAATCTGAAATCTACAAGTCTTTTCATGGACACATATTTTCCTTTCTCCTGGGTAAACAGCTAGGAGTGGAATTTCTGGTTCATAGGGGAAGTGTGTCTACTGGACTATCAAATATTTCTCAGAATGACGTCACCAGCTTGTAGCCCCACCAACAACGTATGAGAGTTCCAGTTGCTCCGCATTCTTGTTAACATTTGGTATTGTCAGTCCTTTTCATTTTAGCCTTTCGGGTTTGTGAACAGGCTGGTTGCATTTTTATGACTAATGATGTTGCACATTCTTTCATAAGCTTAGTGGATTTTATTTCTCATTTAAATTTTGTGTTATTTATTACAAAAGTGAAGTGTGTGCAGTTTATAAGCTAAGGGTCTGATATGCACCATATCACTGAATTTGTACAATGACTGTGATAATTGAATGAGGAGATGGGGCCCAGAGAGGTTGAGACAGTTGCCAAGGTCACACAGCTCTTAAGTGGCAGCACTCATACTTGAACCAAGGACTCAGACTTCAAAATCCCAGGGGGATCAACTGACATTCTATACCCTTACAAACTTAGACTCACTCACTCATTCATTTGTTCTTTCATTCATTCAACAAATATTCTTGATCCCATGCCAGGTCCTGCCCTGCCTTTCAGAGCTACAGATGAGCTGGGGAGTCACCAAGGTAGAGTGACTAATAAAATTTAGGGAGAGGGGCCTCCCTGGTGGTCTGTGCTATCACGTTATCACAGCTGCAGCCTGAGTTTGATACCCAGCCAGGGAGCTGACCCACATAGCGCAGCAGACTCTCGCAGACCTCTCCTGTCTCCCTGCGCCTCCCCTCAGCAGTGTATTTCAGTAGATACACCAGTTCTGCTCCCCACTCTGTCTCTGGTGAATCCTCTCACACTCCCCCCGCCGCCCCACACCTCTGGCCTACACCCCAGTTCTTCTATGCATAAATAAATCTTTTTTTTTTAATTTAGGGAAAAAGATATGATGGGAGAAGAAGGGACAGCCTGACCCAGATTTTGGGTCAAGAAAGGTCCTGGAGGAAGGGGTGCTGCAGGGAAGGGAGTATGGGATGCACAGAGGAGAGAAGGCCAGACTGTGGAGAGAGCAAGTGTGTGAGAGGGCGGGCTTGCACGCGCCCGTCTCCTCCCGGGGGTATGGGGCTCAAGTGGAGGTAGGAGCCCAGGCGGATGACCTCCTTAAGGAGGCTGGCTCCCTTCTGATCATCAAGGGAAACCCTGGCAAGGCTGGCGTCACACTTTTCAGTTTCCAGGGTTTTAGGATTTAATAGCATTTCACAAGATTGCTGTGCAAGGAACACAGTGTCCTCGAGGCTGGGAGGCCACCAGGTATCAAACTCCACAGTAGCCCCAAGGGCAGATGCTGGTGCTGGACAGGCAGACCCGCTCCGAGTCAGGAAGGGAGCTACTGCCCCCTGGTGGTTGACACGGCAGTTGCGGGCTCTCTCATAGGGCCCCCCCAGGCAATGGAGGGGAGGCCAGACTAGAAGTCGTGCTCCTGCCCCAGACCTCCACCTGGTCACAGCACTGCCCCCTACCCCGTTCAACCAGGCTGACCCTGGGGCCCCTCTCTTCTCATTTCATTTCTCTCCCTCTGCTCACAACCGGCCCCTCCAGGCTGATCCACCCCCTTCACCCCATCTTTCCCACAGCCTGCCAAGGCACTGCTCTGCGGTCTGTCTGGGTGGCTCCTCTGGTCTCTACAAAGACGCTGGGCTGAGCTCTTTGATTATTTATTTAAGTTATACTCAGTGAATCACACACATCTTAAGTGTGCGGCTTGATGTATTTGCATACATGTAATCACCCGAGCCACACCCACCCAGATCAAGATACAACCCCAGAAACCCCCAGCTCGCCCATCCCCCAAAGCTAAGCGCACTCTCGTTTCTAGCCCCACAGATGAGTCTGGGCTGGCATTAAATGACAAGAAAAGGGGTTTATAAAACGTGCTGTTCTGGGTCTCGTTCATCCCTGTCAGCGTGTGTGGTTGCCTTGTATTCACCATGTGCTCACGTCCTGTCCTTTTTACTGCTGGCAGTGTCCACAGCTCATGCACCCATCTTCCTGCTGTTGACATTTGAGTTGCTTCCAGTCTGTGGCTATTAAGAAGAAAGGGCTAAGCGCCTGCCGCCTAGGTCTTTCTGTGGACTCGAACCCTCAACCCTCGTTGTTCCTATGCACATACCCAGAAGGGGAGCGGCTCCAGGCAGATGTTTAGTTTCAGCAGGCACCGCCTGGGAGTCTCCCAAAGGGCACACGCCTTAGTCTGAGATGTATGAGAGTGGAGGGATACAATTTTTTCATTTGGTTGGTTTTTGTTTTGTTTTTTTTTGAAATTCTTAACTTCATCCCCTCCCTACCCCAGGATAATCACTTTTCTATTTTCAGCAGAATGGATAGGCGGAGGGATGTGTGGGTGGGTGGTAAGGGGAGAAGGGCAGGAGGAAGGGCAGGAGGAAGGAAGATATTGAATAAATAACAAATGAAAAGCATTTCCCAGCCAATTGTCAGCACTTCTAAGAATGAGGTGTCCTTTCCTTTTTTTTTTTTTTTGAAGATTTATTTATTTATTTATTTATACAAGCACTGGGTACAGTCAGAAGCACAGGAGGGTGAGAGAATTCACCAGAGCCAGAGGGGAGAGCAGAGCAGGCAGACTGACGAAGTACACTGCTGAGGGGAGCAGCGGGCGTGGCAGGAGAGGTCTGTGTGCCATGTGGGACCCTTGCCCAGCGGCTGGGGATTGAACCGGTGCTGCAGAGGCTGCAGGCAGTTTCTCAGCCTAGCGTTCAACCGCTGCGCCACCGGGGAGCCCCCCCCCCTTTTTTTAAAGATATATTTATTCATGCATACAAGAGCTGGAGCACAGGCCAGAGATGCCATCCCACCAGGCCAGGGAGGGCATCGATCTTTCTTGCCACATGGTGCTACCCTCCTGTGTGCACACAGCCAAAGGCTCAGGAGATACTATTTCCAGTTGGAACCGATTCAAGTCAGTTCCGGATATTTCCAGTTCTGACTGGATCTGGTTCTGGCTGGCTTGAACCTGTTACACTTGGAGGCAAAGCCCAATTGGCCCAACTGGCCCCATGACTAATCCCTGAGCCCAAGCCAAGCACCTGGTCAACCTTAAGAGCCTCTACAGTGAGTCCAAGTCCAGGTCCGGCCAACTGGTCAACCTAGGACTTGGCGCTGAGGGGGCCAGGGCCAGGTCCTGGGTCCAGCCAGCTGTTCAATAACTGGTCAGCCTTGAACTTGGAGCCCTGAGCCCCGAGGCCCAGTTTTCAGGTCTGGCCTCTGGTAGACCTTGGACTGGGAGCCGTGAGGCATGAGGCCTGAGTCTGGTTCTCAGGTCCTGAGTCAGGGCGAATGTTTTGCCTCAGAATTGAAGCCTCAAGGCCCAAGTCCCAAACCCACTGGATGACTGCTTACCTCGGGCTCTCTCAAACCTGCATGCGATAACTGCTGGCTGATCAACCTCAGACCCGGGCCTGTGAAACCCAAAACCCACTAGGTGACTGCTTGCCCATAGATCCCCTGAAACTGCAGGCCGGCTTTAGCTGGCTGGTTGGCCTCAAACCTGGAGCTGTGAGCCCCCACCCCCATCCTGAATCCCTAATCCTGCTGGCTGACTTCTTGCCCCTGGCCCCAAGAAGATTTCAGGCCTGGTCCAGCCTGCTGGTCAACCTTAGACCCTGAGCTGTGAGGCCCAAGGTCTGAAGCCCTTGGCTGACTGCTTGCCACTGCCCCCCAGAGCCTGCAGGCTGTGTCGGGTCAGCTGGTCGATCTTGGACCACTGGCTGGGTGCTTGCTGTTGGCTTCCGCTATCCTGCATGGCAGGTCTGGCCAGCTGGTCACCTTGGACTTGGGGCCATGAGGCACAAGGCCTGGGTCCTGGGTCCTGGTCTGACAACCTGTTTGACCTTGGTTTGGAAATGTGAGGCATATGGCCTATGTTCAGTTCCTGGGTTCCAGGTCTGGCCAATTGGTTGACCTTGGACTTGGAGCCAAGAGGCCCAGCTCCTGAGGCCTGAGTCCCACGGCAGACAGCATACCACTGGCACCCATGAGCCTGCAGGCCAGGTCTTGCTGGCTGGTTGACCACAGACAGGAACTTCAAGGGCTGAGGCCCGCATTCTGCTGGCTGCCTGCTTGCCCCTGGCGCTTGCACGCCTGCAGGCTGTATCCAAGTTCAGGTCAAGTCCAGGTCCTGGCCTCGATCCAGCCAGCTCATCAATCAGACTGGTAACATCTTTAAACTTCTTATTTGGAAATAATGTCAAACTTATCCAAAACTGCAAGAATAAAATTAGTACAAAGAGCACATTTATCTCCTCTTTACTCAAATTAAATCATTATTTTATATCATGGGCATTTAGAGATACAGGTCAGAGGTGTGTGTGTGGGGGGGGTGAGAAGTTTCACCAGAGATAGAGTGGGGAACAGAACAGGCAGGCTGAGTGAAATACACTGCTGAGGGGAGCAGCGGGTGAGTCAGGAGAGATCTGCTGCATCATGTGGATCAGCAACCTGGCCAGGGATCGAACTCATGCTGCAGTGGCTATGGACAGCTTCAAGTGCTGTGCTTAACACTTTGCACCACCAGGGAGGCCCTGCTTCGGTAGAATTAATGATGCAATGCTTGAATTTCATCTACCATTCACATTCTTATTTTATGAATTGACCTGACAGCACATTGCATTACATTCTTCCCACTGCAGGATGGGATCGTGTCCAAGATCAGCTACTGCACAGTGGCCCAGGGGACACTTGACCGTGTCTGGAGAAGTGTGTCACAGCTGGGAGCTGCAACTGGCTGCTAGTGGGCAGGAGTCAGGAAAGTGATAAACAGCTTATAATGCACAGGTCAGTGTCCTCCCCTAACAAAGAATTTTTTGGCCCCATGTGTCAAGAGTACAAAGGTGGAGGGCCTCCCTGGTGTCGCAAGGGGAGGTGTCTCGCCCGCTGCTCCCCTCAGCAGTGTATTTCAGTAGATCTGCCTGTTCTGCTGCCCACTCTGTCTCTGGTGAATCATCTCACCCCTGTACCTCTGGCCTGTACCCCAGCTCTTGTATGCATAATCTTTTTTTTTTTTTTAAAGAGTACAAAGGTGGAGAAATCATAGCCAAGACCAGCTTTTTAAAATGTGAGTTACAATGACAACGCATCCCCTTCCTGCTTAAATTCCTCTGGTGACTTTCTACGGCTATTGAAATAAAATCCAAGCTCCTAATTAAGCCTAAGCCCCGCGTGACCTGTCCTCAGAACTTCCCTCATCCTGCTCACTGTGCCCCGCGCTGCCACTCTGTCTCTTCACGCAAGTGCCCGACTCCTCCTGCCCCAGGCCTTGGACCCCTGCTCTTCCTGGAGCGGTTATCTCCCCATATCCATCGGCTTGGTAGATTCCTGGGTATTCTCGTATTAAATGTCCCCCTTCCGAGAGGCTTCCTGACAACCGAGCGTCAGTCTCCCATTACCCTGCTTTCCTTTTTTCATGACGTTTTTATCATCTGGAATTATCTTGTATGTGTTTAATTACATGCTTATCCCGGCCCTCCCTCACCACGCTGAACTCTGTATGTGAGGAGGAATTTTTAACCGTATTCTTCACTGCTGTATCCCTGGTCCTGAAAACAGGTCCTGCTACCTAGTAGGCAAACAAACTCTCTGTTGAGTCTATAAATAAGCCTAATGATGACAAGATTGGGCTTTGAGCTTGAAACCTTGCTCTGCACTTGCCAGCAGTGGAATTTTGAGTAACTGATTTTATGACTCTCAGCCTCATTTGCACATGAAGGTAAAAGTGGGGGGCTCTGCCACAGGTGTCCCCTGACCTGAGTACATGGTACATGCTTGGTAACTGACAATGTGTGGTTCAGTCACAAAAGAGGCAACAGGTGTGAATGGAAATGGCACAGGATCTCTGTTCTCCTAGGAATCCAGACAAAATCCTTCTGTGGATGAGTTAAAGCTCTTGTAATGCTTTATTGCACTTTCTGGATGCTTCTTTACTTGACAACCACTAGCCTACTTGGCACAGAGGAACTGGGGTGGATGGAAGGGAGAGAGGGAGGAAAGGATGCAGGAGAGCTTCTTACTTGTGGTCTTACAGAAGCACGCTCCTGTGATAAGATGAAACTGGGTGTAGGGTAAGGAAAAATGTCAGGCTTTTCTGCCCTCCCGCCATCAGGATAGATGACGGAACCCTGCAGTCCTGAATGCATGCCTGATGGCGGCACCTGGAGTAGGGTGTGGGCATAGGTAGATGGGATTCACCTGGGCTGAGACTGTGCTTTTTAAGGGCGGCGTCACAGGGACGCCAGTAGAAGCCGAGCAGAAGCTGAAAGAGAAGCCAAGAAAGAAGTAGCAGAAGCCGAGAGAGAAGTAGAGAAGGCCGGAGAGCCCAGAAAGAGTGAAGACTTGCTGGGGGCCGGGAGGCCCCAGCACCTCTGCCTGCTATGTGCCTGGTAAACCCCAATAAAAGACCTGCAAAAGCCACTGAGGACTCTGACTCCTCCTTTACCCAGTCTGCATGGGATCAGAAAACTTGCTCTGTGGTCCATTCCTGACCTTACACTGGGGTACAGGCCAGAGGTGTGGGGGGTGAGAGGACCCACCAGAGACAGAGCAGGGAGCAGAACAGGCAGATCCACTGAAATACACTGCTGAGGGGAGCAGCCAGGAGACAGGAGAGGTCTGCTGCGTCATGTGGGTTGCTCCCTGGCCGGGGATAGAACTCGTCCTGCAGTAGCTGCAGATCACCTCACAGTGCTGACGCTTAACCCCTTGCGCCACCAGGGAGGCCCCCCATGCAATACTTTTAATAAAAATCAATGCCCCCAAGCACCTGATGAAAAAGTATCACCTTTGTTTTATAAATCAGGATTCTTAACAGTGCTGTGCCAAGTTGGCGCCTGGGGCAAAGGGCGCATCTGCCGGCCCTCAGCGTCCTGCTGTCCCCCCGTCCACCAGCAGGGGGCGAGGTCAGCCTGGTTTTGGAAGATGGTTTACCCTCAGCCTTTGCGTTCCAGGCGGTGGCATGACAGTGGGCGCTGACCTGGCCGGGAAGGGCCTTCTGGGATCCTGGGCAAGTCCCTGCCCCCCAGGTCTCACTGAGACAGAAGAGGCAGAGGGTGTGAGTGGACACGGCCCAGGGGAGACTGGGAGCTCCCGGTTCACTTCTTGCTCTGAGCTCCCCCGCCCCCTCCACATCACACCATTTGTAATGGAGCTGATTTCAAATCAGCACCTAGTTTTGGGCTCTGAGACTATCCTCTGAGCCGCTGAACACAGTGACAAGGAATCTGTGTTTCTGGAGGCAGAGGCTCTGCAGCGCCAGCGTGATCGTGGTCCCTTGTGGACAGCAGCCTCAGGCTCCTTCCTGATTAGTCAGTTTTGTTGTTGTTGTTGCTGTTGTTGTTGTTTTCCTGGTTAACAAGTTGCTCAGTGCTGGCCTCGGCAGCTCCCACGCTGGAACTGGAATGATACAGAGGAGGGCGCGTGACCCCTGCCAGGAGGACTCTCAAACGGTGAAGTGGGCCATGTTTTTATCAACCAAAAAACCGTGTTTGTGTGTTTCGGGTAACCTGCCTGTGTAATGACGTGCGTGTGCTCCCGGCGCTGAAAGCTCTTATTTCTGAAGGTGAGGGCGGGGACCCAAACGTGAAAATGGTCACAGTTTCCCTTAGAAATGGTGTTTTGCAACTAAGTTAATGTTAGTTAAATGGATTGGGAATTTTTTAGATTTTCCTACAGCCTAGAATAGTTTGCATAGCACAGGGATAAACTGATCCTGAAGGCTGGTAGACTCAGCTGTAAAACTGTTTGGACCTGGCGCCTATTCCTGTCTCCAATATGCATTAAAAATTTCAAACCTGGGCCTCCTGGTGGCGCAGGCGGTTGAGCGCAGCACTGTGAAGCTGTCTGCAGCCTCTGCAGCGCGGGTTCCATCCCAGCCAGCCAGGGAGCTACCCACATGGCGCTGCAGACCTCTCCTGCCTCGCCTGCTGCTCCCCTCAGCAGTGTCTTCGGTCTGTCTGCCCGTTCTGTTCCCCGCTCTGTCTCTGGTGAATCCTCTTACTCTCCCACACATCTGGCCTGTACCCTGGTTCTTGTATGCATGAATAAATAAATCTTAAAAAAAATCAAACCTACAGAAATGTGGAACATGCTTGACTCGGTGGTTCATTGTCAATATTTTCTCACATCTGCACACCCTCTTACCTCTGTCTCTGTCTCTGTTTCTGTCTCTCTCTCTCTCACACACACACACACACACTTATGCTCAACTGTGTACTGTTCAACTTAGCTTCGCTGGAACCAAGTTTCCCTGAGTGCTTCTGAGCTGGGTTGACTACAAAATAAACCTGCTCCAGATCCTGCAGGGGCGGCCCTGTCGCTGCTCTGCAGGCCACAGGCCCTGCTTGTTGCAGCGTGATTGTTACTGACCTACTAACTAGCCTTCCGGGTTGGGGGCAGCACCTGGGCGAGGAACTTCTCTAGCTCCCGCCACGTCTCCTGCTGTAGCTTCTCAGCAGCTGGGGCCAGGGGCAGCCCGGTGACAAAGGACAGCCGCTCTCCTGCGGTCACCAGCATCGCCGAGGCTGGAGAGGGGAAGGCAGAGTCAGGCCCCTGTTTGTCTTGCTCTCCCCCACCTCATGGCTACCTCTCCTTTCCTTCTGCCCGGCAGCTCCTGCCAGTACCCGCGGCCACGAGGTCCGCCAGCCCCTTATTCTGCTACCAGTCCCTCTCTGCCACCACAGCTGCCTGTTTCTCTGCATCAAACACGTGCACACATTTGAAAATCTTTTGACCAATGATTTTGACAGGTGAAATGCAAACATCACACTTCATTCCTAACTACAGGTTCTAAAAGTGTATCTCCTAAGATTCTGGACAGTCTTCTGTTAGGGGAAAGGATGTCCTGAGCAAAGTCCATGCAGGCTTTGTGGACTCCACCCCCACTCCATCAAGACACTGGGAACTACAACTCCCATGATCACCAAAGGGAGACTTGCAAGGACCTGAGGGCGGAGTTAAGCAGCTGTGTTCTCTGTTTGAGTATTTAACTGGCCATATGGTGGGGTCTCTCTCCTGGCCATGCAGCGTGCTCGGTTTTTCGCCAGCTCGGCGGGTCATCGGGATTCCAGATCAGCGGACCTGGTAGGATGCATTTGCGCACTTATGTCCCTCTTTTCTCCCTGAGTTATTCATTTCCCCATTCACCCTTCCCTTGTAAATAAACCCTTTATGCACCTTTTGTGTGCGTCTGCAGTTTAGCATTAACAAGTCCCCTTTAAGCACACAGGTGAGGACCCACAGTCAGGCAACCCATTTTGTATCGGTATCGGGGTTGCTCTGTAACTCTCCTACAAAACCAAAAGTCTGTTACCCCAACCAGGAAAATTTCCTCTTCCACCCAACAGGAATAGATACAATGTGATCTATATTCAGCCCCTTCTATATTCAGATCTCTCTAGCCGCCCCAGAGTAACCTTCTTGAGCATTAGATTCATGATCTAATCAAGAATCCTCTTGTGCCTTTGTGGTTATGGCTCCCTAATCTTTTCTTCTAGAACAGTTCAGCATCAGCACCCCATCCCCATTTACTTTCTGGGTTTTGGGTTTTATTTATTTATTTATTTATTTATTAATTATTTTTTTAATAGAGGCATGCTTATTTGTTTGTTTGTTTTTGTTTATACATGCTGTTTTTGTTTATACATGCACTGGGTACAGTCAGAAGCGCGGGAGGGTGAGAGAATTCACCAGAGCCAGAGCGGGGAGCAGAGCAGGCAGAAGGACCGAAGTACACTGCTGAGGGGAGCAGCGGGCGGCAGGAGAGGTCTGCGCGCCATGTGGGACCCTCCTCCTGTGGCCGGGGAGCAGCCGGGGATCAAACCGGCACTGCAGAGGCTGCGGGCAGCTTCGCAACCCAGCACTCAACCGCTGCGCCACCGGGGAGGCCCGGTTTTGGGTTTTTTAAAAAGAGTTATTTATGTATACAAGAGCTAGGGTACAGGCTAGATGTGTCGGGGGGTGAGAAGATTCACCAGAGACAGAGTGGGGAGCAGAACAGGCAGATCCACTGAAATCCAATGCTGAGGGGAGCAGCAGATGAGTCAGGAGAGGTCTGCTGAGCCATGTGGGTAGCTCCCTGGCCAACCGGGGAATTGAAGCCATACTGCAGTGGCTGGCGACAGCTTGATAGCATTGTCTTTAATCCCTGTGCCACCAGGGAGGCCCCCAGGAAGGTTTATCAGAAGAAAGAAAGAGAGGTACCTGCCTCATCACAGGTGGGCAGAGGGCTGAGCATTATGGAGTTTTCAAACACTTGGGTGGGCAGGAGGTAGTGGGGTGGCGTGCTCCAAATCACACGGCAGGTGATTTGTCTTCAGGGTAAAGGAGGTCTTTGTATATAAAAAGCAGTTGAAGAAACTACCAGCTGTACCCAGAATTTAGGCCTCAAAGCTGTCTTCTCCTCCGAGAGGCGTCAGTGGGAAGGCTGGGGGCGTGAGGGTGGCATGTAGCCTTCCCGTGAAACAGGGCAGAGCGCAGCTTATAAATACACTTGAACAGCTCCTGGGTAGCTGTGCTCTTGCCGCAGAAGGCGGCAGGCAAATTTAGGCCGCAGGGTGGGATGTGGCAAACAGATGGTTCCAGATTTTTGAGGCTCCATTCAACAAAATAACTATTTTTGTTTTGTCTATTAAACATCTGCGCCAACAGCTCCGCTGTGTACACAGGGCATGGCTGTGATGTGCCACCGGGGGGCTTGCCAGGAGTAGGGGGACAGGTCACAGCAGGGAAGGAAGGGGGTGCTTGGGGAGAGTGTCCCTGAAGAAGGGGAAGGAGGGCCGCATGGGACCCTACAGGGGGATGCCCCGAAGGTGGGCCTTGAGCTTGCGGGCAATCACACCCTGGACTCAAAGCCTCGGTCCCCAGGAGCAGCCTCCCCAGCTCCTCCAGGTGGGCGGGTCCTGAGGCCCCAGCCCCCAAGATGGACCCTCGTCTCCTGCGTCCTGACTTAGGAGGCAGCTGGGGGCATGTCGTGTAATTCAAGACCAAGCCCAGGCAAAGGTTATGGGAAAATGGGGACACGCATGTCAAGGGAGCGAGCCTGGGGTCACCAGAGAGGCCGGACCAGAGTCCCGCCCTGGACTCCAGGATCCCCCAAAGCTCAGAGTCACGCTTGTCCACACAGGGAGGGGAAGGCTGGGCCCTGAGCTTGGGGTATGGTGGGAAGGCGGCTGATGTCAGGGAGAGGGGAGAGAGGGGGGAGGCGGGGAGACAGGAGGCAAGAGGAGAGGGAGGAGGCGTGTTCAGGGGAGGAGGCTGGAGGGGCCAGAAAGACAGCCTGTGTTTACTGTGGAGTTGGGGGGGTGGCGTCCCCGCTGTGCTTAGATGGGTCCCCAGGTTTCGCCCATGCTGTCGCCTCTGTTCCACATGTGCCCGACACCCCTGGCCCTCCTCCCTGGCAGACCCGCCCAGCCTCGCGGTCTCAGATTCGCCTTTCCCGAGAGCCCTTTCCAGACCCTGACTGGACCGGGTGCCCCTCTGGCCGGCCTGGTTCCCTGTTCCTGGCTGGCAGACCGCTCGGCCCTGCCATGCTGGGATCCCCTGAGGGCAGCGACTGTGTGTCTGTGCTCACCCCTGTGCACTGGCAGAGTGCCCGGCGCAGGTGAGCACTTATGGACTATTAAGTGGATAAAGAAATAAATGTCACTCCCATGTTTGAATACCTTCTCGGGGAGAAGATATGGCTTCTCAGGGAGAGATAAATGATGTCCAAACCCCCAGCACTGCTTTCTCTAGTCCATCTTTACCCCACCTGCCAGGGTGTGGATCCTAGCCCCGTGTGACTGTGGGCAAACGGCTCCATGTTCTCATCTGTGCCACGGGGCTAATGAAGACGACTGCCCACAGGTGACTGTTAGGGTTAAATGAATTGACAGGTGCAAAGAGCTTGGCAATGGTGCTTGGCAGGTAGTGTACCCCAGATGTGCCTGCTGGGGATGTCCACCGTCGTGATCCTGTCACCACTCACCTGCTGTAAGGGGTAGTCACGTGGCTGTGCAGGCTCGGGGTGGGGGGGGAGTTGATGACCTGGGAGGGGCTCCTCACCCTTCACGCCCTCCCTCAGAAGCACCTGTACCTGCCACCCCTGGGCTTTCCCAAGGCTCTGCCACCAAGTTGTCTCGTCTTGTTCTGGAGATTCATTTCCATTCCGCCTCCCTGCTCTGTCATTTGCCCTCACCTAAGGGCTGTCATCGTCCAGGGTCTCCGCTGCGTCTCGTCTCCCAGCGCCTCCTTTTCGTGCTTTGTGTCCTCCTCAATTTAAACTTTGGCATTCTCCCTGCTAGTACTTGAGTGGGATTCAGGCGGAAGAGGAATCCACCTTATAAGACCAGATCCGCTTTGCTCCCCGCTCTGGCTCTGGTGAATTCTCTCACCCTCCCTCCCGCACTTCTGACTGTACCCAGTGCTTGTATAAACAAAAAACAAACAAAACAAAAACCAGCAAACAAATAAATAAAAGCATGCCTCTATAAAAAAAAAAAAAAGACCAGATCCATTTTCCTTTTCTTGCTCTCTTTCAAAGCACAAAGCATTTTACTACTATGAACACAAGTGCAGTCAAATTAGGATAAAAAACAGAACTGTAAATTACACACAACTTAATGGCTAGTGTTTCATTTCATTTCATTTCATTTCATTTATTTATTTATTTATTTATTTATTTATTTATTTATTTATTTTGTGGGACCCTCGCCAGTGGCCGGGGATCGAACTGGAGCTACAGAGGCTGTGGGCATCCTCACAACCCAGTGCTCAACTGCTGCACCACCAGGGAGGGCCTCATTTTATTTTATTTTTTAAAGATTTATTTATTTATGCATACAAGAGCTGGGGTACAGGCCAGAGGTGTGGGGGGTGAGTAGATTCACTAGAGACAGAGTGGGGAACAGAACAGGCAGATCAACTGAAATACACTGCTGAGGGGAGCAGCGCGCGAGGCAGGAGAGGTCTGCCCCGTCGTGTGGGCAGCTCCTTGGCCGGCCGGGGATCGATCTCGTGCTGCAGACGCTGAGGACGGACGCTGAGGACAGCTTCACAGTGCTGTGCTTAACCCCTTGCTCCACCAAGGAGGCCCAGTCCATTCTTTCAAAGGGAAGTTTGGAATATGGTGGCCTCTCACCTTTCAGTCAGCCCTCACCTGTCCACTCCTGGGTCACCAGTGGCCACTGCCATATCACTGTTGCTTTCTCAATCCTCAGAGCCCCGGGCAGAGCGGAGGGGCTAGTCACCTGTCTGTTGCCCTCCTGGCTCTGCTCCTCCTGTGCCTCTCTGGCCATTTCCCTCCTGCCTTCTTATATTTGCTCCCTTTGCTCAGACGCCACCAGGGTGTTCCCCAGTGTCCTACACGTGACCACTCCCTAACCCTGAGTCATCCAGCCTGTCATCACCCACCAGCTGTGTGCTGGCCCCAAGGCCCAGATCTGACTCCTGACTTTGAACTCACAGCCCGTGACTTCTTGCTTTTAACATGCAAAACTAGCAGCGCTCAGCCAGCCCGTGTCTAGACAGGCGCCTTCTTCTCCTTTCTCTTTTCCTAATAAACCTGCCCTTGTGAATACAAAAATTAAATTAAATTAAATGCAAACTATCTGATGCCCCTCCCCAGCCACCCCATCACCTACTACATTTTTATCATAAGACTTATCACCTAACACGCTATGTAATTTATTATTTCCAGCAAGCCCCAAAACTTGATAAGAAATAAATAATTTATCCTGACCAGGGCCATTATCTGCATGGAGGTGGAATGTGCCCCAAGTCTGTGTGGGTTTTCCCTGGGGTGTCTGTTTTCTCCCACAGTCTGAAGACGAGCACCTCGGGCTCATTGCTGTGACTCAGTCATTCCTGGCTTAGTGGGGGGGGGGGTGAGTTCGACCTGTCATGGAAGGCTGTCCTGTCCAGGCCTGGGGTCCTGCCTGGTAGCCTGAGCTGCTGGCTACAAGGCCAGCCACCCCAAACTGGAACTGGAATAGGATTTGGAAAATGAATGTAAACAAGTGGTTGTTTAATATCAGAAGGGTTTGTGCTCTTTATCTAGACGTTAGGTAATGTTCCTATGGCCAGGAAGATGCCCTAGGAAGTGAACTCTGATGTATAGCAATTAAGCCTCTGGTAAAACTGTTTCATGATACTCATTTCACTTCAAGTTGTGGTTTCCAAGAATTATCAACAATGTTAAGTGAGGACTGAATTGTACTTATTTCTTGTGTTTTCCCTTCTAGAATATCAGTTTCATATCCTCCGGGAATTTTCTCTTTTTTTCATTGCTGTATCTCCAGTGTCTGACCCTAGTAGCACGATAAATATTGCTAAATTAATGAGCACCATGACAGTCTGCCTGCATCAGGCTCCGCAACACGGCAGCCTCAGCAACTTTCTCACTGTGTTCTAGACCAAAGGGTCTATGAAACATCTCTGTTTATTAAGCAGTTGTGCCAAAGCAATGTATGTGATAGCCTAGCAATTCAGTAGCCACTTGAAAAAAGAATAACCACCTATCGAAACATATATATATTTTAAAGATTTATTTATTTATACAAGAACTAGGGTACAGGCCAGATGTGTGAGAGGATTCACCAGAGACAGAGAGGACAACACAACAGGCAGACTGATGAAATACACTGCTGAGGGGAGCAGCGGGAGAGGCAGGAGAAGTCTGCTTCGCCATGTGGGATTCTCGCCGGTTGGCCAGGATCGAACCCACGCTGCAGAAGCTGTGGACAGCTTCACAGTGCAGCACTCCACCACCTGCGCCACCAGGGAGGCCCTATCAAAACATATTTTAGGGCCTCCCAGGTGGCGCAGCGGTTGAGCGCTGGGTTGCGAGGCTGCCCGCAGCCTCCGCGACGCCGGTTCGATCCCCGGCTGCTCCCCGGCCACCGGAGGAGGGTCCCACATGGTGTGCAGACCTCTCCTGCCGCCCGCTGCTCCCTTCAGCAGTGTACTTCGGTCCTTCTGCCTGTTCTGCTCCCTGCTCTGGCTCTGGTGAATTCTCTCACCCTCCCGGCTTCTGACTGTACCCAGTGCATGTACAGACCAAACAAACAAACAAACAAATAGATAAATAAATAAGACATGCCTCTAGAAAATTAAAAAAAAAACAAAAAAACAGATTTTAACACTATTACCACTCTTACTTACTATGGGATATTGTAGTTTCTTTTCACATCCCATGCCAACACTCATTTCCTGCTGATGGGTTGTTATGACACCAATAACCAAAAATTCAACTTTACAAAAAAAAATGAAATGTCATAAAAAGGAATATAGTAGAATCAAATGTGAAACCATGAACTATTTCCAGATGGTGGTTTTTGGTGTCCAACAGATGATAAACAGCCTTTAAATTATTCTGCTGTGCTTGTCTTTACTGGGGGATGGGGGTCAGGATGCCTTGGCACACAGTTTGGGAACCATGTGCTCATATCCCCTTTTTGGTTGGATTTAATCTTCTCTCTCTCTCCTGTCTCTGGTGTCAGCTTAAATGCCACCCGTTACATGAAGTTTTCTGGTCAAACCAGCCAGAAAACGAACATACCTAAACAAAATGGTTTCCCTAGTTGGAGTGAAAACTCCTTCTGGGATCCCACAGCAACTTCATGTGTAAAAGGCATGACTTGGTCTCTGATGCCCAAGATGTAAAAAAATACCATATGTCTTTATTTTTCTAAATCATATAGAATCAGCTTTTAGCCCTCACTGTCTGCCTCACTGGCATTTTTGGGTGGCTCTCCCCATTTTGCTAGCCATGTGCCAGGGCTGTGGGGCTTTCACAGTCCAGGCAAAACTGAGTTGTCCACATCAGTTGTTCTCAGAGCACTACAGAGCTTGCCGGTCCACTCAGAGGTGGCTGCCCCCATCCTGCTCACTCAGAGCCCCTGAGCAGAGGGCCTGACCCTTGGTGCCCAGACATTCAAGCCCTCACCGCCCCGTCCCACCCTGCCGACTAGAGGGCGCTGTGCGGGTGGGTAGGAGCCAGTGCCTCTCAACCTCTCCTTCTGGAAAGAGGTATTATTAGTTCCCCACTTACAGGTAGCCTGGCCCTCACATGTGCTGGTTTGGCCAATGTAGTTTATTTATTTATTTTTAAAGATTTATTTATTTATGCATTTATAAATTTATATATTTATTTATATGCAGGAGGGTGAGAGGTTTCACTGGAGACAGAGCAGGGAACAGAACAGGCAGACTGACTGAAATACACTGCTGAGGGGAGCAGCAGGTGAGACAGGAGAGGTCTGCTTCGCCATGTGGGTATCTCGCGCCTGGCCAGGATCAAACCTGCACTGCAGAGGCTGCGGACACCTTCACAGTGCAGCGCTCAACCGCCTGCGCCACCTGGGAGGCCCCGATGTGGTTTATTAACATTTTTTGAAAAATCTATTGCAACATTTAGGCAATGGAAAATGTCAGATGTAATTTTCACAATCAAGACCTAAGGTCACTGCTTGGAATACACTGGATGGAGCTGAGTAAGGGACACATGTTCGAGGCAGCTGGCCACATCTGGAGTGTCCCTCTACCTGCCCCTGCAGCCCTGGCTTAGGTTTTTGAGATTGAGACCCACGCTCAGGTTTTTGAAACAAAGCCTCTTGACACCACATACTGGCGCGCGCGCGCGCGCGCGCACACACACACACACACACACACACAGTTAATTCATCCCTGGTCTCAAGGATTTTACCGAAGTCCAGGCCCAGCTGCTGGAGGTTGGAGGGCTCGGGGTGCTGGGGATTTGGGGGAGTGCCTGCATTGGAGACAATTACTTTTTCATTCTCTGCCAATGAATCTACAGCAGCAAAAAAGGCAGGACACTGACTGAATTCTCCATACTATTTCTCACCGACTGATCCAGCTCCATGTTATGTCACGTTTTAACGCTATTAACGGCTAACATTTATTGGGGCCTTCCCGGGGAACCTTATAAACAGCGCCTCCATGAATTCCTTAGACAGACACTAATTCCACAAGAACGCAGCAGAATCTGGAGGCCCAGACACCAGAAAGAAGGGGTGGAGGCGAACACAGGGAAATGCAGCTGGTGACGCAGCTTCCATGCAGAAGGGAGGGAGGTGCAGCCCAGCCCGGGTTCTGGACCCGGGACTCCCGAGCCGCCGCTGGCGTGGTGGTCAGGGGCCAGGGCCCACGCCAGTGGCTCCTGGACAACCGCGGGTCTGGTGGAGGCAAGTGCACCCCGGAACTTCCCTGACACGCCCTATTCGGTGCCTCCACGCCTCTCCCTCTCTCCCCTGACCCCAGCCACACCCCGCTCCGCTCCGCATCTGTCTCCCCACCTGCCCCGCTCGCGGCGCAGAGGCCACTTGGCGAGCCGGCTCCCCGCCGCCACGTGACCCGCGCGGAAAGGCGCGACTCTCCCCACCCGGGCCGCGGGCTCGCCCCCCGCACTGCAGAGGCTGCGGGCCGCGCACGCGCAGTCGAGGGCGCACCTGCGCGCCGGGGCGGGGCTGCGGGGCGCCCCGCGCATCCGCCCGCGAGGGGCGCCGGCCGCTGCGCCCCCCCCCCCCCCAGTCCAGACGCCCACGGGCCTCAGGCTCTCCTTGCCGCTGCGCTCCCAGCAAGTGCCCACGCGGCCAAGCCTCTCCTTAGGTCAGGGCACCAAGGCTGCGCCCTGGGCGCTGCACGTTCTCCCCTGGGCATGGGGATGCCAGAGCCCAAGTCCCAGGTCTGCGCTAGCTAGGACACCTGCGACCTTGAGCAAATGACTTGACGTGCCCGTGCCCCAGGACAATGGAAAAATAATAGCTACCTACCTCCTGAGGCTGGAGTGAGAATTCATGAGGGTCCTTGGGTGGTGCCTGCCGTGTGGCAGACTCTCGGGCTATGCTAATACAGAACACAAAGCAAAGAGTTTCGAGATGGCTGAGGATTTTTCCATTTTGTGCAGGTCATCTCACTGGCTCCTCAGAGGAGCCTGGAATTTTTATTGTCCCTGTTTCGCAGATGGAGAAACCAAGGTCCCGGCATGTCAAGAGAACTCAAACCAGGTCTCCAGAGAGGCTCCAATCTGGCGCTCCAGAGTCAGCGATTCCTGAGTGAGTTCACAGTGTCAGCCGCTTGCCCTTGCAGCTATCCTATTTAAAACAACGCCCGTTCTGATTTTTACCCTTCCTAGTGCACATCTCAGGTACACATCCGCAGGAGACAATTTCTTTTTTTGTCCTTCCTTCAGAAAATAAGGAGCTGCTATATTTTATTTGCTGTGACCTTTGAGGAGGTCCCCATACAGATGTCAAGTCTCCAAATAGTCCTGGATCCCTGCGTCCAGACCTATCCTGGGCTCCCCCTACCTTGCACTCAGACTCTCTTCCCTCCCTGTTCCTGGAAAAGCCACACTCTTTGCTGGTGCTGGGTCTCTGTGCCTAGTGCTGTACGCCAAGGACACTCTCAAGTCCCCTCTGGCTACCTTGTCATCTCAGGAAGCCCGCCCTGACTGCATCTCACCCCATCTGCTCAGTCAGGTGCCCTGTGACTCACTCTCACTGTCCCTGTCCTGCTTCCGCACTTATTAGAACAGAAATCCAGTGCTGGTGTGACCCTTTGATGCCAGTCTGTCTCCTTGGCTAGGATACTGGATGCTCCATGGAGGACTGTCGCTGCTGGCAAGTGCCAGCTGGCCGAGGAGGGAGCAGGTGTCATCACAATTGCATCCCAGTTCCCCCACATGGGCAAACTATCTGTCCCTGCTCCAGAGGCACCCAGAGACTATCAACACCTTGTTGGCTACAGGCAGAGCAGAGACAAGGAGGCGACAGATAAATAGGAGGTCACATGAAAGTTCTATTGGGTAGATTGGGATGGGGATGAGAAAATGGTCAAATCTTCATGCATCAGGGCTGGTGTCTGAACAAGGACATGACCTCAACCTGGATGACCATTAGTCACCCCATGACCTTGGGAGGTCCTCCTCCAGCTTCCTTAGTGATTGCTCAGTATAGAATAATGATTTACAACTCAGAGCATAGAATTAGATCTTTCCTTTGTCACTGTAACATTTCATTTCTTTTTTCTTTTAATAAATTTAAAAAAGATTTTTATTTATTTATGCATACAAGAACTGGGGTACAGGCCAAAGGTGTGAGGGTGAGAGGATTCACCAGAGACAGAGTGGGGAATAGAACAGGCGGATTGATTGTCTAGCCCACTGCTGCAGGGAGCAGCCCAGGAGACAGGAGAGGTCGGCTGGGCCATCTGGGTCAGCTCCCTGGCCAGGGATCGAACTTGAGCTGCAGTGGCTGGTGATAGCTTGGTTGCGCTGAAACTATAACCCCTGCGCCACCAGGGAGGCCCATTTCATTTCTTTACGTGAAGAAAAGGACCTAGCTCTCAGAGGTGTTCCTGAAATTTAATGAGTATGCATTGATTATACTACTACTAGCCCTCCATCCTTTTTGATTTTTAATTGGCTTAACTCATTTGTTTCTCTTGGAAGTCAGAGGTGAGTCCCGTCTCATATTTCAAAAAGTAATCTCTCCTATCAACAAAGAAGGTCCAATAAAAACTGACCAGGGGCCAGTAAACATGGACTCAGGGAAGGAGATACTGAGAACCGGGTTGTCCCACAGCGCTTTCCTGATTTGGGACTTGGGACTTTCTAGGCTTTGCCCAGAGACAGAGATCCAGTGGGCCTCGCACATGGCTGTAGTTCCACCCCAGAAGAGTGGCTTACACACTGCAGTGGAAGCCCAATAAATATTTGCTATAAGTGATACACAGCCTGACAGCAAAACTAGTCCTCCGTATCTCTGAACCTCATTATTATCTCAGAATCTTTATTATTATTATCTGGAAATGGAATTTTAAACAATGGCCTAGTATTGTGAAGATTTAATGAGATGATGCATGTAGGACCCTTAGCCCCAGCCTGACACGCAAGAGCTCAGCGAGTGGTGGGTTCCGCGACGTCGGTACCCCCGAGACAGAGACGGTGCCGGTGCCGCACGCTGCGCTCCGGGGGGACGAGCGGGTACTGCCCGAGGAGGGCAGGTGTCCGGGGGGGCATGGAAGGCGCCCAGAAAGGCCCTTGGCCGGGTGTCGGGGAGACGGAGCCAGCCCGCAGCCTGCGGCCGGGATTCTGACGCGGAGGCGGCAAGGAGACTTGGGGCCCCAGCGCCCCGGGAGCGCGCGGGAGTCGGGGCGCGCGCGCCGAGGAGGAGGGCGCGGCTCCCGCCCCCGCCCCGGGCCGCCGCGCGCCCAGCCGCATCCCGGGGGGCGGGGCCGAGGCCCGGGCCGCCGTGCGATTGGCGGAGGCGTGCGGGGCCGCTGACGGCAGCGCGAGGCCCCGCCCCCGCGGCCCCGCCCCCGCGCGCGCCGGCGGGTCGGCAGCCTCGCTCTGGCCCGCGCCGCGCCCCGCGCCGGGTCCGCGCGTCAGTCGGTGCCGGCGGCGGCGGGCGGCGGGCGGCGGCGGGCGGAGCGCGGAGCGCGGAGGCGGCGGAGGCCGCGGGCGTCGCGGGAGCAGGCTCGGAGCCGGAGACACGCGCGGCGCGATGGCCCCCATCGGCCTCAAGGCCGTGGTCGGAGAGAGTAAGTGCGGCGGGTCCCCCGGCCGGGAGCCGCGCCCGCCCGCCCGCCCGGGAGCCCCGCGGCCCCGCGGCCCCGCGCCGCCGCCTCGCGCCCCCCGCGCCCCTCGCGCCCCCCGCGCCCCTCGCGCCCCCCGCCCCCCGCGCCCCTCGCGCCCCCCGCCCCTCCCCCCCGCCCCCCGCGCCGCAGCGCCCGCGCCGCGTCTCCGCCCCCGCCCCCCACCCTCACCCCCCACCCTCACCCCCCACCCTCACCCCCGCACCCCTCGCCTCCGCACCCCGTTGCTCTCCCCTCCCCGCCGCCTCTCCCGTGCGCTCGCCGCGCCTGCACCCGCCGCCCGGCTCCCGCGTCCGCGCGCCCCTCCCCGCGCCCTTCTCCCCGGAGACCCCGGTCCGCTCCCGCCCGCCCGCCCCTCCTCGCCCACCCTCCTCGCGAGTCGTGACGGGCGCGAGCCCGGCCGCGGCCCCCCCGTTCCCCGCCCCCGCCCCCACCCCCGCCCCCGCCCCCGCCCCCGCCCCCACCCCCGCCCCCGCTGGGCGGCCGCGGTCCCCGGAGCCCCCTGGGAGCCCCGCGCGGCCGGCGGGGAGAGGCGGCTCCCGGGGCGCGCTCTGCGGGCGGAGGCCGCCCCCCGCCCGTCGCGCCCCGGTCTTGACTTCCCGGGCGGGGTCGCGCCTGGTCCCCGGGCCCCCCCAGGTCCCCGGACCCCCCTAGGCCCCCGGAACCCCCAGGCCCCCGGACCCCCCACCCCAGGTCCCCGGACCCCTCAGGCCCCCGGAACCCCCAGGTCCCCGGGCCCCCTCAGGCCCCCGGACCCCCCACCCCAGGTCCCCGGACCCCCTCAGGCCCCCGGACCCCCCCAGGTCCCCGGACCCCCCCCCAGGTCCCCGGACCCCCTCAGGCCCCTGGACCCCCCCCAGGTCCCCGGACCCCCCCCAGGTCCCCGGACCCCCCCAGGCCCCTAGACCCCCCCAGGTCCCGGGAGGCGAGGAGCCCCAGCGTGCGGCGGGGGTGTGGGGGGCGGCCCGGCCCGCGGCCTCCCGGGGCCGCCCCAGCCGCTGCTGCGGGAGGAGAGGGTGTTTGCGGGCTTGGATGGGAGGCCCAGGCAAATGGACCTAAAAAGTGGATGGAGGTGCCCGAGCTGCGACGGAGCAGGGCCGGCCGGTGGCTCGTGATTTTGGGGAATGGCCCCCTGGGGCGAGATCAGACCCGGACGGTGCAGACAAAGGGTGCCTCTGGGGGTTGTGCTTGTTTCATGTACAAAAAATGGGTAAGCGTTGCTGTGGCCTCTGCTACCGCCTTTGCAGTTGAGAGGAAATTAAAACTGGGCTTTTCTCTGTAAAGAAAGGAAATAGAGTAAAAATGGTGGAACTGACAGTTTCCTTCCCAGTAATTCTCATCTATATTCATTCATTTTCCTCCCCCCCATGTTGTCGACAGCGTAGTGTTCCTTTTGAGCATCACAGCTGTTTTCATAGCTGTTTTTTCTTCCCTCCTCTTTTCATCGAGCCTTGGGAAATATTCTCACTTATTCATCCTTACCTGGCTTATTGCACCAGAAGGAAATTGTTTTAAAAACCGAACTCCAAATGAGTGAGTTTTTAAAAAGTGTCTAAGTGGCTTCCCCAAGCCTTGAGGCCCCTCCTATTTTCTAAGGATACTCGGAAGTTTAGGGTTGGAAGGTCCCACAAACACCCTCCAATGTTAACACCCTCATTTTACCCATGGGACAGAAATGGAGGCTCAGAGCAGATACATGACTTGCCAAAATCAGTATTAATTAATTTTTTAAAACCTCATTCTATTACCTTGTAACATTTGTCCAAAAATTTGAATAACTTCATTATTCTATCTGCTGTTTCATTTCTCCCAGTTTATAGTCTTTCAAGTGTTATATTTGCATGCTGTGCTTTTAAAATAAAATGCCTAAGTGTTTACAGCCTTTTGCCAGAACCCTTGTTCATACAGGTGACTCCTTACTCCTCCCCTACCCTCACTCACCTGCCTTTTTTTAGATACAAGCATAAAGGTTAAAAAAAAAAAATCAATATGTAATATGGCCAAATGCCACTGTTTACAAAAATAAAACCAAACCAACTTTATTTATTTTTTTTTCTTTTTTTTTTAATAATGAATTTTATTGTTATATTCCCCATACAATTGCAGCCCCCCCAAAACCAAACCAACTTTACATAACACTGGTGAATGTGGGGAACTGCATTCTATTCCCACAACAATTGAGTTATGTGTAAATTTGGGGGGAAAAACATTTGCAGTCCTTTGTCAGTGACACCCGTTAATTCTGGTGCCTCACTTTGGATGGGGTCTCTAACTTTGCCTCTTTTTCTCTAAAATTAAAGATTTTTTAACCAACATGCACCATTTGAAAGATCCTCTTCATAGCTTGTTCCTCCTAATCTGAATGACACCCCTGGGCACTCTTGACCATATTTCCTCATTCATTTTCTTTATAACACTTATAGTTATCTCAAATGATCTTGTTCCATTTTTGGTTTTGCTTTTTGTTATTTATGGATTTTTTTCTTTTTTCTTTTCTTTTGCCTATCTGCATATCTTCTGTGGTGATGTGTCCAAATCTTTTGCACATATTTTTACTGGGTTGTTTGTTTTCTTAGTATTGAGTTTTGAAAGATCTTTATATATTCTGGGTATAAGTCCTTTATCAAACATATGATTTACAAATATTACAAATATTCTAACCCCCCACACCTCTGGCCTGTACTCCAGTTCTCCTATGCATAAATAAAAATTTCTCAGTTTGTGGTTTGTCTTTGCATTCTATTTCATTCTTTGCCTACCCCAAGTTCACAAAGAATTTTAATGTTTTCTGTTTTCCCTGTTTTCTTCCAGAAGTTTTATAGTTCTAGGCTTTGCATTCAAATTTTGATACATTTTGAGTTAATTTTTGTGTATTATCTGAGTTATGGTCAAGGTTCAGTTTTTGTCCTTTCTCCCATTGAATTGTCTCTGTGAAGATCAGTTGGCCACCCATACAGGCAGGCCTGCTCAGGACCCCGTTTGGGCTCACTGATATATCTGTATGCTCTCAACAATAGACAATGTTGTCTCCGTGACTGTAGCTTTAAAGTCAGACTGGAAATCAGGTATTGTGAGGCCTCCAAACTTTCTTCTTTTTCAAGATCTTGGTTCATTTGCTTTTCCATGTAAATTTTAAAGATTTATTTATTTATGCATGTGAGAACTGCGGTACAGGCCAGAGGTGCGGGAGATGAGAAGATTCACCAGGAATGGGGAACAGAACAGGCAGATCAATGGAAATACACTGCTAAAGGAGGAGAGGTCTGCTGTGCCATGTGGTTTCTCCCTGGCAGGGGATCGAACTCGTGCTGCAGTGGTTGCGGCTAGCCTCATAGGTTGTGTCTTAACCTCTTGCGCCACCTGGGAGGCTCTCCATGTAAATTTTAGAATCAGCTTGTTCAGTTCTATTTCAACACTCTGGGATTTTGATTGGAATTGTGTTGAATCTGAAAATCAGTTTGTGAGAATGGACATTCCAGCAAATTTACTTTCAATATTTTAGGTTTTTTGTTGTATTGCAGTGTGAAACTCATAATTCTTATTGTCACAAATAAAGAAGCAACTCTATGACAAGGAGAATTTCACATAGTTTAGCCAGGTTGCAGGATCAAAGTCAGTTTATAAAAATCTATTGTGTTTCTGTATGGTAGCAATGAACAATTAAAAACTGAAATTTCAAATAGTTCCAATTGTAATACAGCAGCAACAACAAAATGAAACACTTTGGTATACATCTAACAGAATATGCTCCAGATTTGTATGCAGAAAGCTATAAAACACTGGTGAGAGAAATTAAAGATGACTTAAGTCAATGGAGAGGTCTAGCATGTTCATAGAGTGGAAGAATTTAATTTTTCCAACATGTATTTTTAGATCTCTTGGATAGATACCTAATTGAATTGCTAGATAGAATTGCTAGGTCCTATGATAATTCTACATTTATTTTTTTAGGAGTCACCAGTCTGTTTTTCAAAGTGGTTGCACCATTTTACCCACCAGCAATGTATGAAGGTTCCAACTTCATAACATTCTTAACCATATTTGTTATTATCTGTCTTCTTTACTACAGTCTTCCTAGTGGGTACGAAGTGATATCTCACCGTGGTTTTGATTTGCATTTTCCTAATGACTAATGATGATGAACACTTTTTCATCTGCTTTGGAGAAATGTCTATATGAACCTTTGCCCATTTTTAAATTATTCAATTTACGTTTTAATCTATATTATTTTCATTTCCCCATTTAAAAAAAAAATTTCAGATTTATTTTTATTTATACAAGAAATGGGGTGTAGGCCAGAGGTGCCAGAGGGCAAGAGGATTCACCAGAGACAGTGGGGAGCAGAACAGGCGGACGGATCCAAGACACTGCTGAGGAGATCAGTGGGCGAGGCAGGAGAGGTCTGCCTCGCCATGTGGGAATCTCCCTGGCTGGCTGGGAATCAAATCTGTGCCGCAGAGGCTGCGGACAGCCTCACAGCGCTGCGCTCAACCCCCTGCTCAACCATGGAGGCCCTTTATTATTTTCATTTGAAGTGTTTGTTTTTTTTTTTAAGATTTATTTATTTATGCATACAAGAACTGGGGTACAGGCCAGAGGTTCAGGGGTGAGAGGATTCACCAAAGACACAGTGGGGAGCAGAACAAGCAGATCTACTAAAATTCACTGCTAAGGGGAGCAGCGGGCGAGACAAGAAAGGTCTGCTGCGCCATGTGGGTCGAGAGCTCTGTGGCCAGGGATAGAACTCAGGTCACAGCAGTGATATCGAGACTTAACCCGTAGGCCACCAGGGAGGCCCTAAATAAGCTCCTTGAAGGCAGGGGCTATGTCGTGTTCCTTTGGGCATTCCCCAGGGTGCCTAAAATAGTCTCCAGAATCTTGCCTTTGTGTAACAGCAGCATCCACTTAGGTGGGATCGTACCTGTGCTAATTAGTTAAGCATTATAAATATCACCTTTTCTTATACCTCCTATATAGTTTCTAGGGGAATTGTTTCTCTAAAACCATATTTGGGGTGATTTTCTGAGATAAGTATGGTATTGCATTCCTAAATTTCCTTTAAACATTTATTTTGATGTGTGTGATAATATGGAGTTTGTAATCAGACAGACATGAATTTTAACTTGGGACTGGTCACTATCAATTTTGAATGAGTTAACTAAATTCATTCCTTTGTAAGATTATAATAATTTGGCAGGATTGCTGTAAACGTTAGAGACAGTGTATATAGATTGGTAGCATAGTAGCATCAATCTATAGTAGGTAATGATTGAAAATGGTGGCTATTATTATAATTTCTATATTCTTTTATTTGGGTTTTATGAATACACCATTTCTGTTACTATAGTAGCTGCACAAAGTTTTTTGACGTTCATGATTGCTTTCCTTAATTTATTTCCTAATTTATGTTTTTTAATATCCTGTTACTTTCTGTATTTCTTTTTTCTCTTAAATGTTAATACAACATACTATGACTTCACATGGGACAGACAGAGCTAAATTATTTTTTAATTCTTAGTCGCTTCTGATTTCAAACTTAAAAAGAAATGTATTTAATACTTGTTATTTCTCATCCTGTTTTTTTTTTTTTTAATAGAGGCATGCTTTATTTATTTGTTTGCTGGTTTGTTTGTTTGTTTTTGTTGTTTATACATGCACTGGGTACAGTCAGAAGTGCGGGAGGGTGAGAGAATTCACCAGAGCCAGAGCGGGGAGCAGAGCAGGCAGAAGGACCGAAGTACACTGCTGAGGGGAGCAGCGGGCGGCAGGAGAGGTCTGCGCGCCATGTGGGACCCTCCTCCGGTGGCCGGGGAGCAGCCGGGGATCGAACCGGCGCCGCAGAGGCCGCGCGCAGTTTCGCAACCCAGCGCTCAACCGCTGCGCCACCGGGGAGGCCCTTCTCATCCTGTTTTGAAAACATCTGTTGATTTTCATTTAACTTGTGTTAAATGAAAAATTAATTTCCCGGCTTGGGCCAGGCACTGGGCTGGGA
Source organism: Talpa europaea (assembly GCF_964194135.1). Classification (NCBI taxonomy): domain Eukaryota; kingdom Metazoa; phylum Chordata; class Mammalia; order Eulipotyphla; family Talpidae; genus Talpa; species Talpa europaea. The sequence goes on along the minus strand of NC_140074.1, from coordinate 5,261,998 downwards.
GCTGTGGGACCATGAAGACCCAGTCCCCATAATGACAGATACAGAAACCACCACAACACAAGTGCTTCCCCACAGCTGTGACAGAGCAGTTCTCATTTCTAGCCTGCTTTAAAAACGCATTCCTACTTTAAAAGGTAGGTTAGGTTTCAGTGTTTGTAATATGTAATGAAAACCCCATCCTGTCTTATTTTGAACTTAGATACCCCATTTTATGTGCCAAAGAGGTAGATACAAAACCTTAAAAAAAAAAAAAAGTCTAGATTAAAATTCCAGTAGGGTCTCTTTGGTGGCACAAGGGGTTAAGTCTCAGCACTATCAAACTATCGCCCGCCACTGCAGCAGGCCAGGGAGCTACTCACCTGATAATCTGATATCAGAATTAATGTAATTTTATTTTATATATTTTTAAAGATTTATTTTTATTTATGCATACAAGAACTGGGGTATTGGACAGAGGTGTGGGGGGTGAGAGGATTCACCAGAAACAGAGTGGGGAGCAGAACAGGCAAATTTACTGAAATACACTGCTGAGGAGAGGATAGATGATTTATTTCCCTAAACTTATGGCTGCATAAAGAAAGTGTGACCTGAACAGGTCACCCACATATCGGTATTTAATCGAAGTAAAACCAGCCTTCACACTTAAGTACTGTCCTCCCTGGAGACAGACTCTGCAATTAAATGTTGAGGTCCCTTTCTCAGAGTAAATGATTTAGACTGGTGAATGATTTGATGGGATGTATTGCTTTATGATACGTATTTTAAATGACATCCCAGGGCCTCCCCGGTGGCGCAGCGGTTGAGCGCTGGGTTGCGAAGCTGCCCGCGGTCTCTGCGGCGCCGGTTCGATCCCCGGCTGCTCCCCGGCCACTGGAGGAGGGTCCCACATGGCGCGCAGACCTCTCCTGCCGCCCACTGCTCCCCTCAGCAGTGTACTTCGGTCCTTCTGCCTGCTCTGCTCCCCGCTCTGGCTCTGGTGAATTCTCTCACCCTCCCGCACTTCTGACTGTAACCAGTGCATGTATAAACAAACAAACAAATAAATAAATAAATAAAAATAAACATGCCTCTAAAAAATAAATAAATAAATAAATGACATCCCAGGGAAAGCTCACTTGAACTTGTGTACTACCAGATGAACACCTTACTTTTATTTATTTATTTATCTATCTATTTATTTATTAATTTATTTATTTTTAAAGAAGGGTTTCTTTTTTTCTTTTTTTTAAGATTTATTTATTTATTTATTTATTTATTTATTTATTTATACAAATACTGGGTACAGTCAGAAGCGCGGGAGGGCGAGAGAATTCACCAGAGCCAGAGCGGGGAGCAGAGCAGGCAGAAGGACCGAAGTACACTGCTGAGGGGAGCAGCGGGTGGCAGAAGAGGTCTGCACGCTTTGTGGGACCCTCCTCCGGTGGCCGGGGAGCAGCCGAGGATTGAACTGGCGCTGCAGATGCCGATGGCAGCTTTGCAACCCAGTGCTCAACCGCTGCGCCACCGGGGAGGCCCTGAACAACTTGATTTTAAAGTTAGCTCTTTTTTAAAAATGTTTTAGAAATTTGTTATTCAGATATAATTCTCATAGCTAACATTTCATTCCTTAAAGGGCAAAATTCAGTCATTTGTAATATGTTCACACTGTTGCATGGCCCACTGTTTATGTCACACTTCGATCATCTCCAGCACCTCAACAAGAAACCCCTACCTGTTAGCGTTCCCACGTTCTGTCCTCCCGCCAGCGCCCGCCACCTCTCATCAACTTTCTGTCTCGACGGATTTGCCTGTTGTGAATGTTTCGTATTTGTGGGGTCATGCAACATGTGGCTTTTGTAGCTGGCTTCTTTCACTCAGCATCATCTTTAAAGGATCGCTGTTTGTCACATGCTTCCATCCTTCCTTCCCCGTCACTGCTGCGCAACAGCTGATGACATGAATGTGGCACGTTTCACTTATACCTTGGTGGGTAGCTGGACATTTGGCTTGTTTTCACTTTGGCGCTATCATGAGTAATGCTGCTAGGAGAGTTTGTGAAGAGTTTTTGTGTGGCTGTATGTTGTCATTTCTCTTGTATGTGTATCAGAAGTAGGACTACTGGGTCCTATGCTAATTCTCTTTTTAGCCTTTCAATCCACTGCCAAAGTAAAGCTACCTTTCTAAAAGTCAGATTTTGCCCTGGTTTAGGGTCCAGCAGGATTGCAGTATATTAAGTTCTTAGCTGGTAGGAAAGTGCAAGTTTTATTGGGTTTTGTTAGCAGAGCTTTAACTTAGGCACTGTCACCCACGAGTCAGGGGCAGAGTCAGGAATACAACCCAGAGGGCCTGCCTGTCTGCCATACGGACCCAGCAAAGTCTTGGAATAATGTTGGGGAAAACTTCCGTTATTATAAACCAAGGGACAGAGGTTAAAGGCTTATGAGCCAGACCTGAATCTGAGAACAGAGGGGTGCTTAATCTTAGTTAAGAAGCGACCCTAGCCAGAACCCAGGGTGAATCCTGCCTCTAACACTCATCATGGGTGGCACCCGGGGCCTGTTGCGCCCTCATCCCTGTGTGCTCACCTGTAATGTGCAGGTGATCATCTCTCTCTGACAGAGCGCCCAGCACCACGTGGCTCATGGTAGATACTCTATAGATGTTGTTAAACTCATTAAAACACCCAACTTGTAATTTTCCTAGACTATTTGGGCCTCAGCTTTCTCAACTTGTAAAATAAGGTGGATGATAGGAAGTGAAGAAAAGACACTTCCTTAGCTGCCAAACACCTGTTTGTCAGAAGCTCTGAGTTCCAAAATAAACCAGAAGGGAGAGTGTCTGGTGCACATCCGATAAGCCTTTTTGGATCTGGTGGCAAATAAATGTTCTTCCATTTGTGGGTAGCACTTGGTGACACCGGAGTCCCACACCACCTCTTCTGGAAGTTTAAATACTTATCACCCCATCATGAGACTATTGTCTGATTTAGAAAGCCCTCTGGTTGCTGAGTCGGGGTGGAGGGTTTGGTAAGGAGCCACCCTAGTGGTCCAGGCAGGAGAGGAGGGGGCGAGGATGGCAATCTCCCCCAGGCAGGGAGAGGCAGCAGTGGGTGGAGAGAAGCTGGTTCCCTCGAAGCATCTTGGAGGCACCAGTGTAGGTCCTGGTGAGGGATAGGCTATGGGGGAGTTGTGAAGTCTCATTTTCTCACCTGGGCAGCCAGTTGAAAGTCCTGCTAGCCTATGGGCTGTGAAAGAAGGAAGAGACAAAGGTCTTCTGGGGGAGATTTGCTCTTGAAGGCGTGGTGTCTTGGGTGCCTGTGGACTCTCAGGGGAGGTGGCTACTAGGCAGCGGGCAGATGTGATGAAGGTCTGGGCCGGAAATTCATGCTGGGGTATCACCAGGAGACTGAAGCTGTGGGAACTGGTCAGATCACACAAAATAGGGTGCGGGGTGAGGAGAGGGCCTGGGGTCAACACCCGAGGGATGCTGGCATTTACAGGCAGGGCACAGGAAGAGCAGCCAGCAGGCTTGAAGGTCAGAGACAGGAGGGCAGAGGAGCCAGGTAGGTCTGGGACCCGTGACTCCCTGGGCCCAACCTTCAATTGACTGAGAGCGAACTTGAGCCAGCAAGTAGGGGTCTTCGTTTAGGGATGAGCCTTCACTCTCTTGGCTGGGAGGCTTTTCTCTCTGTGGTGCTTCCCCTGTGTCTTACAGTCAGCCCTGGCCTGTGTGAATGTCATTGTTCGGGGTGCTGAGAAGGAAATGGTTGTAGTCAGTCAAAGTGCAAAAAAGAGGATTCAGTTTTGTGCTGTGTCAAGATGCCATCCGGTTGTCAAATCCCGGCTCGGGGGAGGGATGGTGGAAGCCTCTAGTCTAGACTCTCACCCAGAGTGGGAGGTCAGCCCTTGGGTAATCCCTTTGCAGTTTTTGTCCTTTCTATGAATGCTGGGGACAGACAGTTTCCCACGCCAGCGGAGACTCGCGATTACAAGTGCAACTTGCAGGGCTGTTCCAGAGGCAGCCAGTGTAGCGCTCAGATGTCGCTCAGGACCTTCAGTGGCACCTCATCCAGCTGCAGAGGATCCTCGAGAACCTCCTTGGATGGCAGTGGGGACAGAGCCACTTCTGCTTGGCAGCTGAGGGGAGAAGGAAGCCATTTAGGCTGAGATGGTTCTCACGGCCCCACATGGGAGTGACAGGGGCGCAAGCCCGTGGGTCATCCGTACTCATGGTGCTTCACCCTCTTCTGGGCACTTGGCGGCCGGGAGGGAGGAGAGAGGCCCTCCCACGGGTCTTGACGTGCCATATAGCTGGTGCTGGTTGCTTAGGGATTTGAGGGAAATAAAACGCTGAAGCTGAGCGAGCGCCTCCTCCAACTATAGATGTGTAGCGCGGCAGCCCCTTAAAATGGCTCAGTCTGTGAACCTCATCATGTTTGGGTAACAGACTGTGTCAGGATTTTCAGATGAGACCGTCGGGTCGGCTACTGAGAGTTTTCCGGTTTGCTTTCCCCCAGATAACCTTACATGGGTTGACCTGGACTTTACTGCCTGTGTGGTGGGGTCCCTCTCCTAGTTACTCTGTAAGGAACTTTGAAATTGAATTAGAGTAACACGCTCTTTCAGGCTTTCTCTGAGGCTGAAGGATCTGGTCGTCTCTCCTACAGTAGTAATGCTCCTTCTTTTCTGCCCCCAGGCTCTTATAAAGAAGAATTTCCAGGGCCTCCCCGGTGGTGCAGCGGTTGAGCGCTGGGTTGCGAAGCTGCCCGCAGCCTCTGTGGTGCCGGTTCAATCCCTGGCTGCTCCCCAGCCACCGGAGGAGGGTCCCACATGGCGTGCAGACCTCTCCTGCCACCCACTGCTCCCCTCAGCAGTGTACTTGGGTCCTTCTGCCTGCTCTGCTCCCCGATCTGGCTCTGGTGAATTCTCTCGCCCTCCCATGCTTCTGACCGTACCCAGTGCATGTATAAACAAAACAAACAAATAAATAAATAAAAAAAAACATGCCTCTATTAAAAAAAAAAAAAAAAGAAGAAGAATTTCCAGCGTAAGGATGATGCACCTTCCTTCTCCTAGATTTCACAATTGTTAACCTCCTGACATACTTGCTTTTGTCTCACTGTGCAAGGACTTTCTTCTAAAGGGTTAGGGGTTAGACATCGTGGGAGGAAACAACAGGTCCAAGAAGTTTAATGAACTCCAAGCTTAAGAAGGATGAAGGAATCTATTTCACGCCAGGTTACAACCTATTAGCTTAGAAGCCTGATAAAAAGAGAAAGGTAGTAATTAGCCAGAGTGAAAAGACACATTGTGAACAGGACAGGGATGACATTGTTTCTTTGGAAATGATGTGTTAGACCACAGTCCATCTCTGTCTTTGAAGGACTGAAAGATACAAAATATCAATCTAGAACTCTGTACCCAGAGACTACACTCTTCAGGAATAAAACAAAATAAACACCTCAGACATAAAAAAAAAAAAAAAAAAAGTTGAAAGAATTCATCCTGTACCACAGGAAATGACTCCACAGGGGAGGATCCACACAGCTCAGTGGAGCGCAGGGAGGGAGGGAGGCTCGTGTGTGAGCGAGGGAGCACCCCCAGACGCCTCTTCCCTACGGTGCAGTTCTCGGCTTCCATTTCCCAGCCTCCCTGGGCCCCGTCCACCACTCTTGTTTTGAGCCGTCCCTTCTCCTGGGATTCATGTCTTCTGTTCTCGCTGACTCTCTCCTGTTCTGGTGAAGTGCTGCTCTCAGAGCTTCTGGAAAGGGGAAGTCAATTTTTGGAGACCTTGCATGTTTGAAAATGTCTTTATTTGACCCACACTTGATTTCTGGTTTGGGGGGCACAGAATTCTGTGCTAGAAATGATTTTCCTTCAGAATTGTAGGCTTCGCTCCACTATCCTCTTGTTTTCACTGTTGCGTCTGAGAAGTTTGAAGCTACCTGATTCCTGACTATGGCCCGCGTCTTCCCCTCTGAGCTTCCCCTCTGTCCCAGGGTTCTGGACTGCCATGGTCATTGCGCTGCATTTGTTCTACCCGTTTGTTGTGCTGGAAGTTTGGGAAGCCGAGAAGTTTTGTGTGCATGTGGTCTGTGTTGCATCTTCTCCTCTTTTCCCTGCCCTCTTTTAAAAATGTAAAAGCTGGCCTCCCGGGTGGCGCAGCGGTTGAGCACTGGGCTGCGAAGCTGCGCGCAGCCTCTGCAGCGCCGGTTCTATCCCCGACTGCCGGTCGAGGGTCCCACATGGCGCGCAGACCTCTTCTGCCGCCCGCTGCTCCCCTCTGCAGTGTCTGCCTGCTCTGCTCCCCGCTCTGGCTCTGGTGAATTATCTCACCCTCCTGCATTTCTGGCTGTACCCAGTGCCTTGTATAAATAAATGAATAAATCTTTAAAAAAATAAAAATTTAAAAGCCTTTCTTAGCTTAAGGACTGCACCAAAGCAGGCGACAGGTTGAATTTGCCCCCCCCCCCCATAGCTTACTGAGCCTGGTGCTAGACGGTAAGTGGCCCTTCCAGTCTGGTAGCTTATTCCCTGTCCTCTGGGAAGTTTCATGATTTCATTCATGAGTTCCTCTCAGTTCCCCATTGATGGAACCCCTCCTATTCAGAAGTTGAACCTCTTGACTTGGTCCTCTAGTTTTCTTAATCTATTCAAGTATTTATCCCTTTGAGTTTTTGCTGTGCTTTGGGGGAGATTTCCTCAGCTTTTTCCTCTAGTACTTTTATTTCATTTAAAATACCCTTAGGTCTTTTAAATTTTCTTTCTAATCACTCCCCCATGCTGGTTTTATGGATGCGGTATCTTTCATGTCTCTTTTAAAAATATGTATTTTTAAATATCTATATTGTTTCTTTGGGTTTTGTTGTTATTGTGTTGACTGCTTTCCATGTTCTCTGAGGGAGTTTCCTCAGAGGTGCAGTGAACTGCGGCTGGCAGCTTGTGATGCGGAACCAGGAGCAGGTGCTGCTCTGAGCTGAGGCTGGTCCTGATCTGGGTGGGCTGTCCACTAGGGAATCCCCAGAATCAGTATCTTTAGATTTTTCTTCTTGGGCTTCAGTTCCCCAGAGAAGTCTTGTGCCTCCTGTCTGGGAGATAGAGGCTGGCTGCCAGAATTCTGGGAGCTGAGCGGATGAAGGTATCCTTTAGTCCCTTTGTTTCCAGCGTGAGCCTTAACCTTTCTTCTGAGTCTTGGGTTGCTCCCCCCACCCCCATTCATCTTGCCCTCCCCCCTATCTTGCTCCCTCTGAAGAAGAAACTTTGCCATCTCAACATGGCAGAACACCCAGTCACCCAGTGATAAGTGGTGAAAGGATCTGGCATATAACTACTTCTCAAAGGTCTGCTTCCCACGTGCCTTATGTCCCCCCTGCTCCCCCATAACTTGAAGTTCCAGAGGTCTCTGTGCTGCCACTTCCTGTAACTGCTGGAGCTTTGTCTATGAACATCCCTGCTGCCGGCTTAGGATTCCACCTCAGAGAGATTCTGCTCTAGTCAGTCAGCACACATCTGTTACAGCAAGTAAGTCCACAGACTCAGAATTCAAAAATAAGACTTTATCACTTACAAGAAGTGTGTCCCAGGAAGGAAGGAGGGGAGTGGTCAGAGGCCGGGGACCATCACACCCTAGTTTCCTAAGTGCAGAGTGACTGGCTCCTTGCTACTTTGCTACTTTTCCTTCTCTCTTGATGAGCGGGGAATGGAGGCATTCTCCTGGCGTTCTAGGATTAATTGCACAACAAAAACCTGACTAAATAAGACAGGAGGTTTAGCAAAATATTTCAGAAGTCCTAAATGCAGGAATTTCCTTCTGAATTAGCTAATTAACCCACTCTGAAGCTGGAAATCAAGTGAAGCCTAAGGTCTTTTCTTCGATACTGGATCTCCCCTGGAGGACCCCAGGATACATTCTCAGCCATGGTCTTTAGCATAGAATTTTAACTAAATTATACAGTTAGGAGGGCCTCCCCTGGTGGCGCAGCAGTTGAGCGCTGGGCTGCCCGCAGCCTCTGCAGCGCCGGTTCGGTCCCTGGCCTCTGGCGAGGGTCCCACCAAAAAAAAAAAAAAAAATTTATACAATTAGGAGTGACAGGATTTACCATCCAATTCTCTGCCGCCCACCCAGCCCCTCACTGAAGGCTGGGCAGAGAGCACTACCATCCACACATATTCATATTCCAGGGTGGTGCCCAAATGCTGCCTCCATCAACAGGGAGGGGCCAGAGACACTTTTTGATACAGATACCTGGCGCCCAGAATGGCCTCTGGCCTAGGCAATTTTAGCAGATAAGAAAAATGATCTTCATGGAAATTTTGTAAGTCTGATCAGGAAAAATGACAGAAGCATGACATAAAACCTTCGATAAAGAATCTATTCTGGAAGAAGACCGGTACAGAGAAAAGAATTTAAATCACTCAAATATAAACGTGATAAACCAAGAGCTGAATGTGAGGTGCTGCGAAATACCAGAAAGAAACAGAATGTGGGTGGCTGCGCAGGGGCACGGGGAAGAAGCAGCACCGCAGACCTGAGGACCCGCCTTAGCATGTGTGTGGGACCTTTTCCGCGGGACGTGGATGCCTGACAGAAAGCCAGCCGGTCTGCAGGTTCTGCGAAGTGAGCACGTTTGCATTTTCAATGTCTTCTCTCCTCAGCGCCCCACCTTCTTCCTGTGCTTGGTCTTGGACCCAAACACAACAGGATGTTCTCTTTCCTGGTACCTTAGAGCAAACAGTTCAGGGATTTGGGGAAGGGAAACCATCCTGAAAAGAGACCTGTGTGTGTGTGTGGGGGGGGGCGGTTCCCCTCCTTCTGGAAACTTCCCCGTGGCTTCTGTTTGATGTCAGTTTGATACGTCCAGAGTGACCATACTGAAGGTTCCAGAGGGGCTTGACTTTGTCATGTTGTGTGGGGACAAACATGTTTTAACATGCCATCACCGAAGTAGGTTCACATGTCACCCCTGAACAGATTGGGCTGGTCAGTCTTGAACTTGAAAATAAGAGGATCTCTATAGACGCTGTCATGGACAAGTCACATGATCTCCCTCAGCTTCAGTTTCCTTGAACAATGGACTAAGAGGGGCTGCTCACCCTCGTATTCTTGACACTCTGGGCCATGTGAGTCTGTCCTTTGTAGGGTGTGTAGCAACATTCCTGGTGTGTACCTGCTTGATGACCATCATGGCCACAAAGATGTCTCCAGACTTGGCTCAGTATCCCCTGGGTGTGGAGGGGAGTGCAGAATCACCCCTTTGAGAACCACTGTGTTCCCTGACTGCTCTGGGTTTCTGGGATTATAGGAAATATTATTCTTCCCCCTCTTTCCAAAGTTTATGTTCTCTAATCTGCTAGCCCTTAAGGGGACTGCCTAAGTTCACAAAAAATGTGATTAGTAGATATTAAATGCTGCATCTACCAATTTAAGATACCCGCCACCTCTTGGGTTCCCACCAAGATCAAGCTGAATAAGCTGAATGCTTATTCTGGGCCCTGCCCTTCAGGGAGGCATTACTGCAGTCACGGGAGTGCCGGCGTCCACTGAGAGGGTGAGCTGGCTGCAGAGAAGCAGGCTCAGACTGTGCACCAGTGGGCCTGCGTACCTGTGGCGGCTGCTGGTCTTGGCAAGGACGTGTCAGATTTGGCAGTGCAGATGAGATAGCCAGCTGCTTTTGGCCCTGGAAGATTCTTTGCCATTCTGCCTTTTTTTTTTCCTTTTTTTTTTTTTTTTTTGCCTGTACTTGGACTTCTTGTTTCAAAATATTAATATAGCTAAGTGGTATTTGCTGCTCTTGCTATTACAAAGATTTAAATTGGGGTTTCCATTTTCCTTATTGGTTTTCCCATTTGTGTATATTTGGTAACTTCCCAGCATCTTCCATCCAAGGAGCATCGTGCACTTCCTTGGGAAGTGAAGTGAGGTGAGGGTGCACCTTAAAGCACAACCAGGAGCTACTGTCTCTTTTTTCTTTGTCTCCTGTGAGATTCTTTCTACAAATCAAAGTTGCAAGGTCTGTAAAACTTTGCTTGAGAGACTCTAGTTCCTTAAGCTTTTGGCTCTCAGCCTTATAAAACAGTGGGGAAAATAGATTTTAAAATGAGGATTTCCTGTGAAAGAGAAAGTGGATTGTCATTTTTGTAACCCTACCCAGCACCTTTATGGGTCTGAGGTGAGGGTTTGGGTCATCTGATAGCAGGCTTTTATTTATCATCATGCCTCCTTGCAGATGCTGGCAGCAGCCCAAGTTTTGGGGTGTCATAATGTTGGACATTGAGTCTTATCGGCTTCAGGGTATGCTTACAAGGGCAATGTAATCAGCTCATTGTTCACCTATGGCTGCCCATTATAAAGCTTTTGAACACCTCAAAACACCTCTGTCCTCCTTTCTCTCCCACACCCCATCACCCCAAACCAACTGTAAATAGAAACGTTCTCAAATTATACCTGGGCTAAGCAATTGTCTTTCAGCAGTCACAGGGTGCACCTGTTCTTGCCTGGTGACTGATCATTTATGGTCTCAATTTTGGCCTCTCTTGCTTCTGCAAAGTACAATTTAGATACAAAATGATAGTAAATTACAGCTTTATTTATTTATTTTTTTAATAGAGGCATGTTTATTTATTTATTTATTATATTTGTTTGTTTTGTTTATACAAGCACTGGGTACAGTCAGAAGCGCGGGAGGGTGAGAGAATTCACCAGAGCCAGAGCGGGGAGCAGAGCAGGCAGAAGGACCGAAGCACACTGCTGAGGGGAGCAGCGGGCGGCAGGAGAGGTCTGCGCACCATGTGGGACCCTCCTCCGGTGGCCGGGGAGCAGCCGGGGATCGAACCGGCGCCGCAGAGGCCGCGGGCAGCTTCGCAACCCAGCGCTCAGCCGCTGCGCCACCAGGGAGGCCCAGTAAATTACAGCTTTAGATACTTTTTATCAGGTTCAACTGGGATACTTGTCTTCACAGAAAGTCAAGGTGGGGCAGGTTCAAATTAAGCAAAACTGGATTCTTTTTTTTTTTTTTAAAGATTTATTTATTTATACAAGAACTGGAGTACAGGTCAGAGGTGCAGGAGGGTGAGAGAATTCCTCAGAGAGCGGGGAGCAGAACAGGCAGATGGACCGAAGACACTGCGAGAGAGCAGCGGATGAGACAGGAGAGGTTTGCTGCGTCATGTGGGTATCTCTCTGGCCAGCCGGGAATAGAACCTGCACTGCAGAGGCTGCGGACAGCTTCACAGCGCAGCGTTCAACCCGCTGCGCCACTGGGGAGGCCCTGAATTTGTTGTTTTTTTTTTTAATAGAGGCATGTTTTATTTATTTGTTTGTTTTGTTTATACATGCACTGGCTACAGTCAGAAGCGCGGGAGGGTGAGAGAATTCATTGAGCCAGAGCGGGGAGCAGAGCAGGCAGAAGGACCGAAGCACACTGCTGAGGGGAGCAGCAGGCGGCAGGAGAGGTCTGTGCGCCGTGTGTGACCCTCCTCCGGTGGCCGGGGAGCAGCCGGGGATCGAACCGGCACTGCAGAGGCTGCAGGCAGCTTCGCAACCCAGCGCTCAACCGCTGCGCCACCAGGGAGGCCCTGAATTTGGTTTTTGAGTTTGATAGTTTCATCTCAAACTGTCTGACTTTTAAAACAGCTTTCTCATACGGAGTTCACATCTCTTGTCAACTCCCATTTCAGATAAACCATGTCTTTTAGTACATTCATGGGGTCATGCAACCATCATCACAGTCAAGGTTAGAACTCTTTCACTACCCCAAAAAGAAACTGTGCCCCTTAGACATCAATCCCCGATACTACCTCCCCTCTGCCCTAGGCAACTACTAATCTACTTTTTGTCTCAGTGGATCGTCCTGTTCTGGACACTTCATGTACACGGAATCACACAACACACGGCCCTCTGTGACTGGCTTCTTTGATGTAGCATGTTTTCAAGATTTATCCATGTTCGTCCTGTTGCACACCATACCTGGTGGAGTGCATCATCCTTTTTTGTGGCTGAATAATATTCCATGGTCTGGGCAGGCTTCATTATTTATCCAGTCAGTTGATGGACAGTGGATTGTTTCTACTTTTTTGGTTGTTGTGCTAATGCTGCTGTGAACATGTGTGTACAGGTTTTTGGGTGGCTTCTTTTCACTTCTCTTGAATATACCCCTTGACGTGGGATTGCTGGATCATAGTAACTCTGTGTTTAGTCATTTGAGAAATTGCCACACTCTTTTCCGAACAGGTTGTACCGTTTGCAGTCCATGAGGCTTCTGTGGGTTTTTTCATTCTTATGCTTCAGTTAGAATGTTTTATCTTATCGCTTCTCGGCCTTTTGGCTAAGATCAAGTGTAGAATGTTTTATCTTGCCAACCAGTTTGTCAGTTCCTTGGGGTCAAGAAATTGGTTTATACTTTTGTACCTTCCGTAAGCTACATGTGGTTATGTGCATTTTATTGTGCAATTGCTACTCTTCACTTCTCTGAGCCGCAGTTTCCTCCTATGTAAAATGGCTGTGATTTCACTAGTCTCTGAGGGTCACCGTGATCTTCAAATGAGATGCGGGACAGTGCCGTCCATTTAGCCAGTCTCCTATAGACCTTACATGCTACTACTGTGGTGGGCGATTTTTTTTTTTATTATTTTCTTTACTATGAGCTTTGATAAGTATTTATAAGTTGTGACATCTCAGACACTGGTTAAGAAATGAGTACACAGGTGAGTGCTTAGGTGCTGGAGATTTCGGATCCGAGCACTGTGGCCACACTCACCCCACACTGAGCTCCTCAGTGATTCTGGGTGAGGGGAGTTAGAGAACATTTCCAGATCCTCTGGCTTCTGAACTTGGACAGCCCAGAATAGCCATAGTTTACCTGTCTTACTCCTCAGGATGAAAGAGACCTATCTCCCCAACAGTCCCCAGGAAAGAGCCTCCAAGACCTCTTTCCCAAGCAGTGATCTCTGGACTGGAACTTGTGAATCTTGGGGGTATGAGGACAGTGCTGGCTGGAGGGGTGGTATAGGGGGTTGTGAAGACCCATGAGGGAAGCACCTTCAGCCATGGGGTGTGCTGCACAGAGAACTGTCACTTCACTCTGGCAGGCTCCACTCTGCTGTGCACTCACAGGGCTCGTTCATTCTGCAGGCATTTGCTAACTCACTATTTTATGCCAGATTCCAGAGCCAGGCGGGAGTGAGGGTGCAGGAAGGAGAGGGAGTTGTCATGTCTGAAGGTGACTGAATGGGGCTTAGTGTTCAGGAGCAGAACACACCGAGTGACTGTGGAGTCCTCAGGGAGCATGGGGTGACCTTTCAAGTATGCCCTGAGCATTCTTTCCTTCAAGGCGCATGCGGTGTCTCCCCATCCTTCCCTTCTCTCTATCCCCAGGCTGTCCCACCCTTGATCCAGACAGACCTGGAGACTGCACATCCTGTTCCCCCCCAGAGGGCCTTCCTCCAAGCCCTCCTCACACTCTAGTTCACCCTCCTTTTTAATTTCCTTGAGCACTTGCCAGTCTCTAGAATGACCGATGATGTCCTCGCGTTTGTTGGCTGCCTCCCTGTTCCCCGGTAAGCGCCTGGCAGTGCAAGCAGGGAGCCGGGCATAGGCATCTATGGAGCATCTATGGAGAACTGCTGTTTGCTGTGGTCTTTATCCCGATGCCTGGGACCATGTCTGGCACTTAGCAGGTGCTCAGTAAAGCACCATTGTTGAATGGCCAAAGGGGTTGAATACAGATATGTAAACTGGAAGTCAGTCCACACATATCACCAACTCCATGAGAGGCAGTAAGAAACCTGCTGGAAATGATTGAATTCTTCCGTATTAGGAAGGTCAAATAGCATTGAAAATTGGTGATGGTGGTGCCGGTGAAAGCCAGCGGTGATGAGGACCGTTCTGTCGCTGCTTTACACATGTTAACTCATTTGCTCCTCCCGGTAGCTTTTTTTTTTTTTTTTTAAAGATTTATTTATTTATCTATCTATTTATTTATTTATTTATACAAGCACTGGGTATAGTCAGAAGCGTGGGAGGGTGAGAGAATTCAGAGCAGGCAGAAGGAGCAGTGGGCGACAGGAGAGGTCTGTGCGCCATGTGGGACCCGCCGGGGAGCAGCCGGGGATCGAACCGGCGCTGCAGAGGCTGCGGGGCAGCTTCGCAGCCCAGCGCTCAACCGCTGCGCCACCCGGGAGACCCACCTCCCGGTAGCTTTGAGGCAGACGTATCTTTCCTGTTGTGCAGAGGGAAGCTGACACGGAGATGCAATAACTTGCCCAAAGTTGCAGCCAGTGAGTGGAGGAGCAGGGGGTGGAGTTTTAGCTGCTTGTCCCCCAGCCCATCTGAATCACTTTGCTTAGTGTGTCAAGGTGATTGTTTTCCAGGTAAGGGAGAAAGGACACCTGCTTCAACTTCAGCACCTCGTCCAGGCCAGCCCCACGAGCATTGTGTGACAGGGAAGAGCGCTTGGCTGGGGGTTCAAAGACTGTTCTGCTCCAGGGGCCCAGCCCTTTCTGGCCTCTCCTGGAGGCTGTATTTTGCATTTTATTGTTTCGCAGGGAGTGTCTCAATATGAAACAAGAGACCTCGACTCTGACATCACAGAAGTGCCTTTTGTTGAATGCCTCACAATTACCAGCCACCAGACTTAGGCATTTGATCTCATTAATCTTCTTAATGGGCCATAAAATAAAATCACAATTTTAATTTTGCTAATGAGAGAACGGAAGCCTAAAACACTTTAAACTTGCCTACGGCCATATTGCCCGCACATGCCAGAGTCTGGACCTTCACCTGGTGTAACTTGGCATTGTTTTTCTTAATTACAAGAAATGTGGTGTGATCTCTGCCAGCAAAGTAGTGTTACACCCTCTGCCACTGGGGTTTATTCAAGAGGTTCTTTTTAGAGCTACCACAATTGAACCCCAGTAACTGAATATTCCGTGCACTTTGCATTGGTTAAAGAGGAGGGCACTTGAATTGAGATTCCCTGAATTCCCCTAGCAAAGAGGCAAGTCCCGGGAAACCAGCCCCTGGGCACCTGTGCTGGCTGCCTGGAGCTCAAGCTGCAGTGTGGAATATTTGACTCCCCGTGGTTTTAAAGACTTGAGTGATGTCAACATTTCTCCTAGGCTTCCAGCCCATCTATTATTAGTTACGCTATTTCAGATGTTTTGGGGTGCCATGGCTCTGGTGCCCCAACACGTTGACTGTGAAGGGCAGTCTCAAGTCCCATGACAGTAAGGGCAGGGATTCTCCTGGAGCCAGACCCCAGCCATCCTGTGAGCATGCACTTGGGGACTCCAGTCAGTGTAGGGGGCGCGTCTGAAGGTGTCCCAGACCATCTGCTGTTCTCAGGACTCGAGAGGGATCGGTTGGCTCCTTGGGAGTCACAGGTTGGACCTTGGGAGTCACCCAGGTTGAGAAGGAACCCACTTCCTCACTCTGGCTGTGATGAAGCAGATCCGCCAGGATCAAGGTCCTGGTGATTATGGAGATATTGAAGGTCCCGTCTCCTCCGCCCTGCCTGTGCAGGCTGCCTAGGTGGCAGAGCAGACTTTATGACTGTAAATACACAACCTGCTGGCTGCACCAGCCTCGGGAGCCTTTATTATTTCCCTCCACATGAAGAGGACTTCCGAGGGAGATGAAGTGTGGCAGCCAGGGATTATTTGTGAGGGAGTAGCCCAAGCAGCTTGACTCTTAATGCTAACATGGGCTATAATCCTTGTTTCCTTTTTGGTATTGGATTAGAAAAATGCAGAGCAGGATTGGAATTGGCTGTTAGCACTACCCACCGTGAACACAGGTCCTGAGAATTTCAGCACAGGAATAACTCGGTGGGAAGTGTTTATGCTGCAGCAGTTACTCCAGCCTTCATTACTTGTTTGATTTTCTAATTATATCTCTGCCTTCCCCTATCAAAAGGTGGCTTGAATTTAAAGTCAGTGTTTTAATTTAATTGTGTGTAGTGGCCAAAAAAAAGAAAGAAAAAAAAAAGGAAAATATCCATCCTCTGTAATATAATCAATTCAAATAAAGAAAGCAAAATGTTACCATTTTCTGCTGTCACATTAGCAGACATTAAAAAAACAAACCTCAAGGTATTACTGAACCAGTTAGCATGTAACCTGGAGAGTCATGCAGCAGTAAAAATTATGCTTTTGAAAAATAATGCTGCAGAATTTATCAAGCACCCAGAGCATTACACCCTGCCCATTCATTCCATACCCAGAATGTGCTCCTGAAGAGGGGTTTGTGCAAAGCAAGGCCCCAGGCACAAAAATGTCATCTTAGAGGATTTTTCCTGTAACAAAAAGTGACACATGCTCAGTGTGGAGAGCTTGGGAGAACATGGGGAGGCTCAAACTGGCAGTTCAAGATTGATCTTAACTTCACTGTACAAAAATAACCTTTTTGTGTAAGTCTTCCTAATTTTGCCTTTGTGTGATTTTTAAAAATTGTTGCATCACGCCTTTCCCCACTCACTCATGTATATTGAATATTGTGTCCCTCTTTTGTGCTCACCTGGAGAAATTCTATTTTTTCCCCCAAGATTTTATTTATTTATACAAGAACCGGGGTACAGGCCAGATGCGCGGGAGGGTGAGAGGATTCACCAGAGACAGAGCGGGGAACGGAACAGGCAGATGGACTGAAGTACACCGCTGAGGGGAGCAGCGGGGAGACAGGAGAGGTCTGCTGCGCCATGTGGGACCCTCGCCGGCCGGCATCGAACCCGCTCTACAGAGGCTGGGACAGCTTTATAGCCCTGAGCCAACTGCCTGTGCCACCAGAGGAGGCCCAACACCTGGGGAAATTCTAACTCTGGTTGAAACCAGCTGCTCTTCCCTTTCTGGCCTGTTCTGGGCAGCCACCCGTTGTTGGGGGTGGGGGGCCACACTGCTTCCACTTTAAATTCACGCCCATGAACCTTGGATTAGCTTTTAGTGGAGCCCAGAAATGCTAAATCTCCTTAGTAATTTATTTTTCCCCGTATTTGGGAAGATATGCACCTGCCTTCTGGACACATACACACCTCTCTCTCCCTCCGCGCCGCTAACCTGCTCTCGGTAGCCGCGCCTGGGCCCACGGCGCTCTGCCTTCCTTCTGCCCTCCTGCCTCCTACCTGGGCCAGGTCTCTCCTGCCTCGCCCCCCCCCCCCCCATTTCAGCTCTCGCCCTCTCGTGCTGTCTTTGCCTACGCTAGAAACCTGGGAGTCGGCTCCATCTCCTCTCGTCCTTGGCGCCCAGTTCATCAGCTCGCCCTGTTGGTTTTACCTCAAAGATAGACCTCAGATCCAGCCACTTTCCCTGCCTGGTGGCTTGGGGGTGAGAGCACCCACAGCTGTGCTTGGGATCGGAAGTACATCACAACTGCTCTTCACATCCGTTATTGAGTTTGCGGGGGGCTCATGTGACTTGGGGGACCTTCACAGCGTTTTACTCACTTAACTTGAGGTGGCGGTTCTCCCACCGGGACCCTCCAGGGAGTCCATGAAGTCCTAGCTGTCTTCATACCTTGACTAAGATGCTGCTGCCTTTTTCCCTCACATTCTCTCAGTTTCCCAGCCGCTGGAGGGGTCCCGGCAGAAGTGTGCCTGGGGGAGCCCAGCTGCTGCGGGTGGGGCCCGGCCCCAGAAGTCGCGAAAGTGTAAACCAACGCGGTGTTCTCACTCAAGTGTCTTGTGGAAAATACAGTCACCGCTCGTTAAAGCGCTGTTCGTGTTGCCCTGCCGTGGGTTTATTGTTGCTCTTAGTGAAGCATATTTTTAAACATTTTCAGTTTAATTGCTAATACGATAAATATGAATAGATATGTACCCCCATGCACACACATTCTTGGGGGTCCTTCGTTTTTAAGAGTGTGAAGAAGTTCTGTGGGCAAGAAGGTGGAGACCCACCACGTGAAGGAGCTGGGGAGAGTAACTCTGCGGCGGACGGTGACGAGTGTGCAGCTGGACGAGTGTGCAGCTGGGAGGGTTGTGGGGCAGGAGCAGCCCTGGGCGTTAACCCTTCTTTCTCTTCTTTCCCTCCCTCCTCCCTCCTTTTCCTCCTCCCCCTTCCCTCCCTCCCCCTCCCCCCTTCCTCAGAGATCATGCATGACGTGATCAAGAAGGTGAAGAAGAAGGGAGAGTGGAAGGTGAGTGAGAGCACACCTGGTGGCCCTTAAAGGCGAGTGCCCATGGGGCGGGGCGGGCACGCACAGGGCAGTAGCACAGGCCTGCGGAGTCCACAGAGCGCGAGAAAGGCCGCTGTGCGGCCTCTGTGACCCCCAGTTAAGGGCCCTTGAAGAGCCCCCGGGGCCATCTCAGCATCACAGCTCTAATTTGAGTAAAATGCTCCCAGCAACCCGTTACAGAAACTAGAAGAAGGTGAAATTATTCCACACGTCATGGGAAAGAAAGGGGGGCCTGTCTGGGGTACCCCCTCTCTGTAACCAAATAAGACACAACAGCTAAGCTTGCTCCCCCATGAGGGCAATGCTGGGCATGCGCTGTGCGTGGAGCTGGTATTTAGCCCAGGTGCTGGCCGTGCCCGGCAGGGCGGGAGGGCAGTGGGGGCTCCCGGGCTGGCGGCGACACCACGGTCTCCCTTGAACTTCCCGGCGTGTTGTTGAAAGACTGATGCCGGCTGCTCTTGACCCCGAGTCCTCCTGCAGTCGGGAGCCCACACGTCTTCCAGTTGTCTGGGCCTGAGAACAGCAGAGCTGGCAGAGCAGGAGGCCTGCGGTCTGGCCCCGGCCTGGGGAGCGTCTGTGTAGCCAGCACCCGCGTCCCCACCGCCGGAGTCTCGCTCCCCTGTGCCATCAGCGATGGGCCCACAGTGTGTGGGTTTCACACACGTGTTAAGGAGGCTGCCTCGAGAGAAGCCAGGGGGCCCTGCAGGACACTTCTGTCCGGTTGTGTCTAGTTCCTGTCACCTCGGGCTAGGTCAGTGATAGAAGAACAGAGAAAGAGTCTTGTTTTAACCGCCGCTTCCTCTCCACGGCGGGCTGCTTGGAAATGGAAGAGGTGAGCTGAGGGACGGCAGGAACGAAGCTTTTAGGCCAGACTGGGCGGGTCCTCACTTGTCCCCTCTGCGCTGGGCAGAGCAGGTTCCGATGACTGGTGCTGGTGCTGGCCCTTCCCGGTGACGCTGCCGCCCGTTCTCTGCCCCGCGTGAACACCAGGGTCATTCTCCCTGGAGAGAAATCTGTGTCCTGAACAAGCGCTCTCCCCTCTGGTTTTCTCTGAGGGTGTTGGTGCTGGAGATTGTTCTTTTCTCTCTCCCTCTCTCTCTCTCTCTCTCTCTCTCTCTCTCTCTTTCTTTCTCTCTCTCTCTCTCTCTCTTTATCATGAAAAATAAAAGCTTTTATTTCTTTAAGTCTCTAATTTAGGTCAGTGAGCACAAACTTTGCTCCCAGAAGGGTAGGGCTGGGCGGGGGATAGCGGTGAGCGTGTCCCTCGGGAAACCTCTGGCCCATAGAAATGTCAGTAGCCCAGGATTCGGGGCCCTCTGTGTAGTTGGGCAGTGAGTGGTTGGGTTGCTGTGGACACCGTGCAGCTGAGCTGTCCTTGCTTCAGGTGCTGGTGGTGGACCAGCTGAGCATGAGGATGCTCTCGTCCTGCTGCAAGATGACGGACATCATGACGGAGGGGATCACAAGTGAGTGCCCCCCGCCCCACCCTGGGCCACGCCGCTCTTCCTCCCCATCCCTGTCATCTCCCTTGACCTAGAGCCTTCCAACACCCTGGGTGGTGGGACATTAAGTTTCTAGAGACCCAGACCCACGCTTCTTGACCACCAAATCCCTAACACCTAATGCGGTGCTAGAGGCTGTTAGATACCTGCTAACGGGGTCAAAAGGACAGTTAAGCTTCTAGCTTATGACCCCCATCGTGTCTTCTTCTTCTCTGTGGCTGCTGTCTCTGTCTAGTTGTGGAAGACATCAACAAGCGCAGGGAGCCGCTCCCCAGCCTGGAGGCCGTGTATCTCATCACTCCGTCAGAGAAGGTACCTCCTCTCCGGGGCTTTGGACAAGGGCGCGTGGCTAAGCATGCTCTTGATACGCTGCTCGGATTAAGCATCAAGCCCATAAATGGGGAAGGAGGGAGAATTGAAGCTTTCTGAAACGCAGGTGCTGTCCAGAAACCAGGGCTGGTGGGTCTTGTCCCCCTCGCATGCCCTCTGGAGTGGGAGATCCTCCCTGTGCGCTTAGTGATCCAACCTCCTGAACTTTGGTATTTTATGTTTTCAGGTTTATTTCCTTGACATCCAGTTAGTGTTCAAATTTATCTCTTAGCGTGCGGGTGGGGGACGGGAGGGTGGGTTCAAATCAGCATCCAGACCTGGGCCACCCCCTTGCTTTCTGGTCGATGGTTTTCTGACACTTCATCTGTGTCAGTTCCTCTAGTTAAATGCTCTCTTTTCACTTTTGAAAGCTGGCTTATGTGTGAGCTTCAGCAGATGCAACTAAGTGGCCAGAACTTCATGGGTACGGGCTCTGGGGGTTTCTGGCTAGCATCCTTGTTTGTGGCTCCCAGGGATCCCAGTTACGGGACTCCAGAGCGGGCTCTGTCCTCCTGCAGTGAGCCAAGAAGGCTTTTGTTCATCTAAATTCTGAAGTAATCCTGATTTTAAGTTCTCAGCAGCCGCTTGTGGCACATTGAAGCCCCTGCTATTTTGCGTGCACGGTGTGAAGGCAGCCTGCGCTCCCGCACTCAAAGGCAGGCCTGCCCGTGCTGCCCTGGACTCACTCCCTCTTCCTCCCGCAGTCCGTGCACTCGCTCATCAGTGACTTCAAGGACCCGCCAACCGCCAAGTACCGGGCTGCCCACGTCTTTTTCACCGATTGTGAGTTCCCTGCTGACAGCCTCGCCCAGCCCCTGCCCCCAGTGGCTTTCCTGCCCCCAGGGGGTAAAGGGTTGTTGCCAAGTTGGTCATGTTCTTGTATTTTCTCCTCAGAAGATGAGTTGCAGCAGAGACAAAAATACACACACACACACACACACACACACACACTATTGGGTCAGGCAGCCCTTCCTGTCTCCAGGAGCACCTCTCCTGAGGGCTGGGGGTGAGTGCTGGGTTCCCCGCTGCCTCAGTGTTGCACTGCGTAGCCTTCCAGAGAGCAGTGTAGCGCCATGTATTTCCATCAGCTTCCAACCTCATAGATCCCTCCATCATCGGTGATCTCCACGTCAGGTGGCGCCTGCGCCTTTTTCCCATGCCTGTTCGCGTGTCTTTGGAGGGTCTGTGCAGGGGACCCATGCGGGAGCATCTTGGTGGATCTCAGTTAACAGCAAGAGAGCTGGGGAGAACCGAATAGCCAGAGAGTGTTCAGTGATGGTTTACCCCGTGTTCTGCTCGGGAAAACCCCCAAGATTCTGCTGAGAAAATGGGGAAAAGTTCTTGCAAAAAACACTGTATCATTTGAGCCCGGCTGACAGGTAGTGGGTGGACAGCACGAGTAATAATAACCCAGTAACACATTTCTGGGAGCCTGAAGCCGTTTCCTTGCCCCAGAGGAGTCACTAGAAGCCGCGGTTCCCTCCCCACATGGCTCCCGTGAAGCTGAGCGAGTCCTTGGCGCTCCTGGCAAATGGCCTGCACTCCATTTCCCGGTGGTTTGATTTTTGTTTACTTAATTTTCATACACATGCAGTGTATGATGTCTGTGTCCGGACAGGGCTTTTCCTAATCCCTGCTTAATCTCTTCCTTTGTTCCTCCCTTGAGATCAGAAAATGGTTATTATTAGCACTCAACATTTCAGTCTCTATTGCCCTGTGTTTCCTATAAGTTGGAGGACTTGTAAGTGTTTTCACTACTTTTATTCCCTAGAAGCAGTGGATGTTTTAGGGTGGGATGAGCATTCTAGTTGCCTTTTTAGAATCCCAGTCAAGGAATGCACCACCTGTGTGCAGCAGTGGAAGTGCTTCCGCAGACATCCAGACACCCTTCTCTCTTGTCCTCTTACAGCCTGTCCCGACGCTCTGTTCAATGAGCTGGTAAAATCTCGAGCAGCCAAAGTCATCAAAACTCTGACGGAAATCAACATCGCTTTTCTCCCATATGAATCGCAGGTGAGGCTGAGGAAGGAGTGCCAGGAAGCCGCATCCCCGCATCCTCGCCGCTGGAGCAGGGCTCGGGCACACTCTGAGGGTGGGGCGGGAGTGCAGGAAGAGCAGGAAGGGAGGGCTCAGATTCTGGGTTCTGAATATCGTGTTGGAAGTGGATATTCATGGGGTGGAAACAGGATTTCTCTGGGGTTTGTCCCTCCTCCAGTTATCTTGATTCTTTCCGCCAGTGTGCCTGCCTCGGTGTGCCTGTGTCAGCCTTGCTTACTGTGTTCAGTCCTTCTGGCTAAATCCCTAAAGAACCAAAAAATGACCAGTTCAAAAAGGCTGGAAGAGAGGCCGGGAAGGAGCAGACCGCGCCCATCTGCTGCTGGAGGGAGACTTGTTTTCCTGTAGAGATAACCTCAGCCAGTCACGCGGGGAGACCAGATGGCTCCTTCGTCATTAGCCATTAACACTTCACACGCCAGGCGTCAGGCAGCAGGCCTCTCCCTTTGGGGGAAAACCAAATTGTTAAACCAGAAAAGGCGAAACCTTGTGAGAGAATATGCATTTTTATCTAAGTATTTTAAGATTTGTTAAAATATGTTTTTCTAGCTAAGAAACAAAAATAACAAGACTTTTATGCATTTTGTAGAGATAAAAGATGATGGTGGCATATTTCATCTTCATAGATGAGCTTCCAGACACTAGAGGGTGACCTGTTCTTAGAGGAGGAGTGGAAAATATAGTGTGAACATTCAAAGGCAACGTCTTCCTGTCCTCTTGGCCTAAAGCCCGCTCCCAGCTTGAAGGCAGGCCACTTCCCTCCTGCATGAGCAGTCACCACCTGGACTGAATAAAACCCACTGCTAGCACATTCGACCATATTATACTTCACTTATTTTCGAAGGGTAATAAGCCTTTTTTAAAAAACCTCAAGTTTTGTAGATTTTACAGAAATGAGGTTTTGAGAGAATGCTGGTAGCTGGTGGCAGAGTAGGTAGTTTAAGAGAAAATGTAAATTTCCAGAGCCATCCAAGATTAAAAAAAAAGGAAAAAGAAAAAAAATACTTAGAACATACTACTGAGGAACTGAAATGATTATTAAATCCATGGAAAGTCCTTTTATTTGTCACAGCATAATTTCTAGCTTGTTCCTTGTTTATTAAAACTAAATTGCTAGTGGCCTGTGAGGTTTCACACTAACCTCCCCTCTGCCAGCATCCTTGTCCCTCAGACACTCTGGCCTCCGACTCCTCAGTTCTGCCTGGCCGGCTGGTGCTTCCTCTCCTCAAGGAGGACAGTGTCCCCTGCAGGCCCTCAGGGAGGACTGTCTTCCCTGCAGGCCCTCAGGCACTTTCTCATACACTTGCCAGCAGCTCCCAGATGACACCCGCGCACTGTTTCTGGTTTGCTTTCCCCAGTCGAATCTCAGGCAGTCACATTTTGGTCACTTACACCTCCCAAGTGCCCGGCATGCAGGCGACACCCAGCACCTGTGGGAGAATAAGAGAAACCGTGTTCTGTAGACTCAATCCCTTGAGTCAGCCTCCACAGTTCCTGGTCCTGGATGCAAATGCCACATGTGTCTCTTCATCTCCATGCTCAGGTGTATTCCTTGGACTCTGCTGACTCCTTCCAGAGCTTCTACAGTCCCCACAAGGCCCAGATGAAGAACCCCATCCTGGAGCGCCTGGCAGAGCAGATCGCCACTCTGTGCGCCACGCTGAAGGAATACCCGGCTGTGCGGTACCGGGGGTAAGGGGCTGCACTTGTTCTGGCCCACGTTCCTGCACGAGGTGCTGCCTCTGCTCTCCCTCTGGCCTGCAGACTCCTGACGGTTGTCTCAAGAGGGCTGAGATTTGAGCGTCTCTCATTTGCAACTATCCTTCCAATGTTTTTGATACTTTCTAAATTTCATTGTGTGATGTAGTTCATACAGGGAAGGGCAGGAAATACACATACTCATTTATTGAATAACAAAAGTGTGTGAGCCCTTTGCACCCACATCCTAGGTTTCCCACAGCTTCCATCTCTTGTAGCCTTTAAGAAACATGCCATCTTTTTAGAAGATATTTCAGAGTAAGATAAAATGCAGAGACCGAGTCTCCAAAGGCCCTCAGGTTTTACAAAGTCATTCAGTCCATTAGGCCCTGAGTGCTGGGGAGACTTAGCCTGAAGACACAGCCTCTGCCAGTAGAAGCCCCTGATTTGGGGGTAGGCAGGACGCTGTGCACGCCTGCATGGCCCTTTGAGCTAAGAGGGTGGAGAATGGCTTCAGACAAGGCTGACAATGGGGCTGGGTCTGAAGGACAGGTTCTGGCTTTGATGACCCATGAGCTGCACAGGGCATTGTGTACGAACACCCGGCTCTTGCTGGGAGCAGAGTGTGGAACTGGGAAGACATGGGCGAGCGGGGGAGACTGGTTGTCTAGCACAGTGAGAATAGAGCTGGATGAGGTGTGCCCAGTTTGGGGTTGTGCCCTGTGGTGGCTGCCCTGGATTGGGGGTGCCTGCAGGCCTGTGGGAGCATGAAGGTGGGGGTACGAGCAGGAGTCAGGCAAGGAGCTGAGGGCCTGGACGTGTGTGCCAGGGATCATCGTCACCTGTCCCTATGCCACACTGTCTGCTGGAACGTGTAGCTGTGGAAGAAGGCATCCCTCTGTTATCAGCACTGACAAAACCCTGGGGGGGGGGGGGCGTTTATAAGTGGGGACCTCAGCCCTATCTCCCGACAGAATGGGAGCTTGGAGTTCCTCTGTGGAAGTGAGGGGGCTGGAAATAACTGCGTTAGCACTGAGCCTGAGTCTAGCTGGGAGGAGCCCCAGCAGTGCTCCAAGGGAAGCATTTCAGGGCTTTTCCCTCATACCTTTCTGGCTCTGCAGCAGAAGTGTCTCTTGCCAACCAAAGAAAACCAAGGCCTGAGGGAATATGGCTTATGGGAAGTGAGACTCAGGCTCAGAGCCTGCTTCTGGACAAGGATGGACCCTCATGGCTGTCTGTCTGGAGCTGCTTGGAAAGATGCCTCTGTTTCCATTTAGGTAGTTTAAAAAAGGGAAAAAACCAGACAATTACTTAGGTTCCAGATACTGAGCTAAGTGTTTTATTAAATTATGCAGATAATGTGCATATATGCAATACATTATGTTTTTCAAAGAACCAGCCAGAGGGAACCCATGTCTCCCTCTGTCCTGCCGTCCTCCCCAAGAGCAGTCAACGCCACTGTTGGGGTGCACCACCTCACCCTGTGTTCCCCTCCTTGACAGGGAGTACAAGGACAATGCTCTGCTGGCTCAGCTAATCCAGGACAAGCTCGATGCCTACAAAGCGGATGATCCCACGATGGGGGAGGTAAGCCTAGGCTGGGCCACGAGGCCCTCACATGTGCTGGCCGCGTGCAGTCCTGGGACAGCTGGCTTCTCTTGCCCCCCGTGTTTGTGAGCGTCACTGTCCTGTGCTCTGGCCTCCCAGGATCCCCAGCCTGGTTGGTGTAGATGGGCTGACCAATGTGTGTGTTTTCTGAGACTTCCCTCCTTTCAACTCTGAATATCCTGCATGCCCCCTCAGTAGAACAGTGTCAGAATTGGAAAATTGACAGTGGTACAATTGCTGACCTTATTCAGATTTCATGAGTTTGTATAGTAGTGTGTGTGTGTGTGTGTGTGTGTGTGTGTGTGTATACAGTTTGTAGGAGTGTTTGGTCTCCCAGTACATATCACAGGTTTATGCTGCACCGTGCAGTGTGTGGTGGCATTATGTCTAAAAAAGCCACGCAAACACCTTCATTTAAAAATACTGTGCTCAGAGAACCCTTCTTGTTTTACTGATAGAGAAGATTGTGAGAAGCGCCCTGTCTGTGAGGTCAATAAAGTGCGTGGGCTCCAGGTGATGGTTTCTGGGGTCCTCATCAAGCAGTGAGTCAGCTGTTCTGTGTCATCTGAAGGTCTTGCCTCCACGTTCCCTTGCTGTGCCCCTTTGAAGAGAGGGCCGTGCAGGCTGAGGGAGTGACAAGCTGGGGCTCTGCGGGACCTTAGAAATGCTGCCCCTGTGCTTCCTTCCAGGGCCCCGACAAGGCGCGCTCCCAGCTCTTGATCCTGGACCGAGGCTTTGACCCCAGTTCCCCCGTCCTTCACGAGCTGACTTTCCAGGCTATGAGCTACGACCTGCTGCCTATTGAAAACGACGTGTACAAGTAAGTGCAGTGTCAGGGCGGAGCGGCGCATCTTTGTGGACAGCTGAGGCTCCTGTGGCTTAAGAAAGGGGCCGTGGTCAACCTTGGAGAAAGCAGGTGCACCGCTGCCATCTCCCCGGTGCACATGCAGCCCCCGGGGTGATGCTGCCAGGACCCACGCCCCCTTTTGGGGAGGACCAGAACATTATTTAATGTTTCCCATTTTCATTGCGTAAATTTGACATGAACCACTGTAAAACTGAGGTATGCAGGAAGCCCCTTGGCTACGCGGGTGTACTGGAATATGACAGCTGCTGCTCGGGCCCAGTCACCCCACTGGGCTGCTTGGATTTGTTGACTCAAATCCAAGTGTGTGAGTGTGTCTTATTCAGAGTTGCAGCTTCTTAGTTACAGAGCATGAAATAGGATAAAAATATATCAACAGGAGCTTGTTATTGAACTTTATCTTCAGAGGATCCTGTTCTCCTTTTTCTTTTTATAAGCGACTTTGTTCTTGGTAGCCATCAAAAACTCAGTTTCTAAAACCTGACTTTCCTTTTCATGGAAACAGGGTGTATTGCTCTCATGTTATTTATTTTATACCATTGATCATAAAGATAATGGTGTGCAAGGGGAGGTTCTGAGCCCCAGGTGAATCTCCGCTGCTTCCCTCTGACAAGGGTCCCTCTTGCTTTCCCTCGCGTGTCGGTGGTTCCACATGGAGCTGAGCCTGCAGCAGGGGCCTCTGAGCGCAGTCTAGGTGCCACACATCCCCGGTCCTTCCCCAGAAGGGAACAAATGTGGTCTTTCCTTCTAGGGCGCTCTGTACCCACCTGTAACCACCCTCTCACCTGAGCCAGCTGACGCGGGAGCTCAGATCGGCTGACCTGGGCATTTTGAGAGAACTGCAAGCGGGTTGGCAGACACATCCCTCTCTGCCCGGAAGCCGCGGTGTGTCTGTGCAGATGCTGCGGACTGCTGGAGCCAGCGCCCGTCAGGTGGCCGAGGATGGGGAGCCCTTGTCTGATAACCAGGGGGTGTCTCCTCTGCAGGTACGAGACCAGCGGCATCGGAGAGGCGCGGGTGAAGGAGGTGCTCCTGGACGAGGACGATGACCTGTGGATCGCCCTGCGCCACAAGCACATCGCAGAGGTGTCCCAGTAAGCGCCCCCTCCCGCCCCCGGTGCATGCCTCCCCTCCCCAACACGTGCCCCTCCCCAGGGCAGCTGCTGACAAAAATTTGAAAAGGATGAATGAAGTAAAGGAAACAATAGCTGTTCTAATATTTTCCTCTCCTTGGATCATCTCATAAATCCCCACCTTGCAACCACTGGTTTGGAATAGTATTGATAGTAAGGAAAACGATCTTTCTTCTTCTAGAAAATCACTTGAAATGCATCCCTTACTGGCGGGAAATTAACCACGCAGTCCCAAAGCAGGAATCTTGCATTACTTCTGTAGCGTCTAATAGAGGCACTTGGTGCTGCGTTGAACCTTAGCTGCCTCCTCTGTCTTCCAGGGAAGTCACCAGATCTCTGAAAGACTTTTCTTCTAGCAAGAGAATGAACACTGGAGAGAAGGTAAACCTGACTAACTTGCCAACGCCCTTTAGATTACCCCCGCCCCGCCCCGCTTCCCACTGGGAGCAGGGAGGGGCCTCCTCGCCCTAAGACCCATGAGGTGGGTTCTTATTTTTGTATTCAGGATGAAGACCTGGAGAGTCCTGTCTTTTGACACCAGAGAGCTGCTTTCTGTGGCTTAATATTTACTGTCTTGGGTTCTGATTCATGTTAAGCCAGAGGAAACCTTTTTTCGCTCGTGGCAGAATTAGAATTCACCACCCCACCTGGCCTCTAGATCAGGGCCTCACACTGGAGTGAGGCTGTGCCTTTGTTTCCTTACAGACCACCATGCGGGACCTGTCCCAGATGCTGAAGAAGATGCCCCAGTACCAGAAAGAACTCAGCAAGGTAGGGCCATCCAAATTGGTGGATGCCATCCTTGGGAGCACACCGCTGCCAAGACTGCTCAAAGCCCCCTCTGCTACTAATTCACTTTAGTCATCTTCATTTTTTTTTTTTTTTTATGAGTAAAAAATGAAAGGCTGGAATGGGCAATCTGTTTCCCATCACCTTCTAGTCTCTTCGTTTTTTTCCTTTCTTGATCCTATTCCTCACCCCCTGGCAGTTGGCTTCTCCAGAGTGGGTAACCCAGCACAGAGAGCTAGGGCCACCTAATTTTGGGTGTCACTTCCTCCACACTGTTCATTAGAAGAGACACTAAGTCCAGCTCACACTCCAGTGTGGGGATTAGGCTCCACCTTCTGGAGGGAGGGATCACCTGCCCCCAGAGGGCGTCCCCTCTCCCCTGACACCTGCTTGAAAGTGTGGTCTCCTCTGTGAGGCTGTGGACTCCCTGGTGCCCAGCACGCTGTTGACACACAGCAGGTGCTTGTGGACCTGGGCTGAATCAACCACGGATACTTTGGTCTCACACTCTGCTTCTTCCTAGTACTCAACCCATCTGCACCTCGCGGAGGACTGCATGAAGCACTACCAGGGTACCGTGGACAAACTCTGCCGCGTAGAGCAGGTGGGCGCTCTCCCTTCTCTCTCTGCCAGGCCCGCTATCCCAGCTGAGTGTTAATATCTGGCCTTGAACACCCTGCAGAGTCATAGGAATAGAGCTGGAAACGTTGCGAGAATGTGTTGTCTCGAGTCTGGCGCCAATGGTAGGGACAGGAGGGGTCAGCTCGCTCCCGTGCTCTTGGGTCCTGCATGCCTGCCTTTCCAAAGATGCAGGAGGCTGGAGCCCAGCCTCCGCAGACAGGGTTGGCTGGGTTTCCCGTTCTGATGTGTGTCCTGCTGCCGTGGCCAGACCTGCTCCGGACACTCGGGCTGAGGACAGTGCAGTTGCTATCACTCCACCGACCCCTGTAGGACGGTCCTCTGAGAATTCTGGGTTTGAGTTCTCTCTCTGCCTTGGCTTGTTTAGTGTCTGTTTCTCTCCATTTTCCTCACTGTCCTGCATAGGACAGTAACAAAGATGCCCAGGTTTTCCAGGGTGTTATGTAGAGTCACTAGTCCCAGCACCCCATTCTGCAAGTCTGACTTCTGAGGAAAAAGAGCATGAAATGATTCTGATACCTCAGTGGAAGGCCCTTCTCACAGAGAAACCAGCCCAAGTTCTGTGAGGTGTGAGCTGAGACTCACGGGCTCAGTTGAGCCTTGTAAGACGTGTCCAGATTCACTGACCCTTTTTTCAGGGGAAATAGCCCTGCTCACACCTCTCCATGTCACAGGCGACCTAGTCAAATACGACGTGTCCTCACAGGAAGAACTTGACCATCCAGAGCGGAGGTTATACTGCACCACTAAAGATGTGGTTAGTCCTTGAAGCTTAAATCTTTTCAGAAGCACTCCCTAGTCCTCAGTTACGGGTTACATTAGATTTGACATTAGAGAGAATTAAGAGTCAGGTCCTGCTGAACAGACTTCTGTTGAGCTGGGGAGGGGATGGGAGTCGAAGGGGCTCAGAACAGGCCCCCGCTTCCTCTGATGCAGACTCAGACAAGCCACCCACTCAGCATCATAGTTGTACAGACCCCTGGGATCTAGAGGGAGAAGTGGGGACCCCAGCAGCCTCCCAAGAGCTCAGAGGAAGTTGCAGCTACAGAGGTCCTTGCTTTGCTGAAAGGCTGAGCTGCTCTCTCTGCCTGCCAAGAAGGGCCTGACTCTCGCTTGAGTTGTCACATGGAGCCGGTAGCTTGTGCTCACTCACTCTTCGGTTCTTGTGTCAGCCCTTCTCGCCTCCTCCATCTCCCTGGCTCAGATGTGAAGGTTTGGGAGCTCATTTTTTTCCTCCTCACCCTAGAAGTAGTTGCAAGACTGAAAACAGAGGCTCGGGCCTCCCTGGTGGCACAAGGGGTGAAGCACCGCACTGTGAAGCAATCTGCAGTCTCTGCAGCATGAGTTAGATCCCCAGCCGGCCAGGGAGCAACCCACATGGCGCAGCAGACCTCTCCTGACTCGCCCACTGCTCCCCTCAGCAGTGTATTTCGGTCAATCTGCCTGTTCTGTTCCCCACTCTGTCTCTGGTGAATCCTCTCACCCCCTGCATCTCTGGTCTGTACCCCAGCTCTTGTATGCATAAATAAATAAATCTTTAAAAAGAAAAAACAAAACATAGAGGCTAAAAAACTGGAGTAGTTAAAACTCAAACTGCACACCTTCCGTGCCGGAGGAGGCAGAGCGGGGAGAGTCTAGCAGGCAGAGGCCCCTTGGACACAAAGCTTTCATGTGTAGGAAGCGCATCCCTGGCCCCTTGGCAGGGTGGTAGCTCTAGATCCCACCAGACGGAGGCTCACCTGGGACTCTGCACAGGTGCACTCGCTCGCACCTGGAGGGAACCAGGCGTCAGCTCACTGTGACTTCCGTTTTTGGGAAGCGCAACCTAGGGCCCTCATCACGTCTCCCAGTGCTGTGGGGACACTGCTGGTGACACCTGTGCAGGTTACAGTGCCCGAGGGTGGAAGTGTGGGGAGAGGAATGTACCCAACCAAGACACACCCCAGATGCTGTGGGCCACCAGTCTCTGCTAGTTACGGTCTATCCAAGCTGTCATCAGAAATGGGGCCGGTGTGACGTGTTTTCTGCAGGACCTGGCCATGGGCACGGATGCTGAAGGGGAGAAGATCAAGGACCCCATGAGAGCCATTGTCCCCATCCTCCTGGACGCAAATGTCAGCACTTACGACAAAATCCGCATCATCCTTCTCTACATCTTTCTGAAGAATGGTAGGAATGCTGGGACCCAGAGGAGGGCAGGGGCAGCTGGGAGACGAAAGCAGAGGGAAGAGAGAAGGAAAGCAGGAGGCAGAGGATATTCAGTAAGACTTAGGGACTCTACACATGGGGGAATGTAATGCGGGCCAATAGGCTGCAACTGGGGGCTGAGTGTCCCCCGTAATTGGAGAGTTGAGGGGTCAGGGTTAGGGCTGTAAGAGGCCAGGCCGGAGAGAGCAGCAGAGCCCAGCGTGTGGGCAGTTTATTAGCCTGCCTGTGCCAGGTTCTTCTAACCTGCAACATCTTTGCAGTCTGTACCTGAAAGTAACTGAGTGTCCCGCCCCACAGCCACCCTCAGTGCCTGTCCTGCAGAAAGATGGGCACGGAGACTGCCTGTCCAAGTTGACTTTGGGCTGAGCCGGGAGGGTGGAGAAGCAGACACAGGCAGAACCTGAGACCCCTGGGCAGCTGCCGATGGTCGCAGCCAGGGCAGGATAGCCGCAGTGGAGTCAGAGTCCTCTGCTTCTCCTTGTCTTACTGGATGGGCTTCCAGTCCTGAGGAGAAGGGCCCCAGCCCCCACATGTGATACGCAGGTTTGGGTGTGGTGACGGGGCTTTGCTCCCACAGGCATCACTGAGGAAAACCTGAACAAGTTGATCCAGCACGCCCAGATCCCCCCGGAGGACAGCGAGATCATCACCAACATGGCGCACCTCGGGGTGCCCATCGTCACGGACGTAAGGGCCCAGCCATGCTTTCGGGGCAGGGAGGCTGGCAGCTGGATCCCCAGCAGCTCTGATGCACACCTCCACACGGGGAAAGAGCAGGCAGAATCAGGAGTGACGCCCAGGGGTGCATGCTAGGTGGGGTGGAGCCCAGCAACCCAGGCGGCTCCTGGGGGTCACATCTGCATCTGTCCTGACTGGAGTGGGGGCCACGCCAGCATCTCCCTCACTCCCAAGGTCCGTCTGGCTCCGGCTCCGCACACGGAGACCCAGCCTCTCCCGCAAGCTGGCAGATTTGCCCCCTCAGGGGTGCTGGCTGGGACTCAGCCCCTTATTCCCCAGAGGGACCAAAATGAGGATGGAGACGACTCATCCAGCGCTGCCCGTCACTGAGGCAAAGTCGAAGAATAAGTCATAACTAAAGCAGCAGTGTTTTCTCCTGTCGTTGACAGCAAACTTTTTTATAACTCCCTGGGATTTTTTTAAATGGCACATGTATTTCACCTACATTTGCCACTTTTCATCACTTTAAAGTGCTAAGTTTGCTCCAGGTCTCTAAAAGGAGCATATTTTTGGCTTTTCAAAGAAAACCTCCCCCATTTGTTAGTCTTTGTGGGCGTAGATGCTGAAGGGAGCCCTTGGGAAGGGATTCCAGGGCCCAGCAGAGGCACCTGGGGCCCGAGGGCCCGGCCCTCGCAAACCCTGTGTGTCTGCGTGTGCATGTGTGTGTGCATGCTTGTCCCGAGGGCCCAGCCCCACCTGACCCCGCGTGTGTGTGTCCAGTCCACTTTGCGCCGCAGGAGCAAGCCCGAGCGGAAGGAGCGCATCAGCGAGCAGACGTACCAGCTGTCCCGGTGGACCCCGATTATCAAGGACATCATGGAGGTGAGTGATGGCGCTCAGGGGGAGGCACAGTCTGGCCCAGGGCTCTGCGCTTAAGGCACAGATGCCTCCAGCCTTGCCTGCTGTTGGGCGGCCAGCACCTGGGGTTTTCTCTGCTTGATTCGCATCCGAGTCTGGAGCTCTTCCAGCCCGCACAGCAAACCCAGTCCTGAGGCTTCTGAAGAGCAGTCGCGAGAGACTGCCAGGTCAGGTTCAGAGAGCCATGTGATTTAACCCCATGCCCAGAGGAGCCAAGCCCCTCCCAGCACCTGTCAGATGAGTGACATGTTCATGTCCAGGACAAGGCTGTGCCTGGAAGCCCCTTTGGCGGGTGTCTGACGGCTCCTGCCTCCTCTACTGTTGTTCCTGTCCCCTAAACTGTCCACCGGAGATCCTGCCAGATGTGTCTCTGCCCCTACTCTGCCACCTGAATGTTCTCTTTCCTTTTCGCCTCCTGCCTCCTGGCTTCCGTCAAAGTCCCAGTCAGTCTCACCAGGCACGTACACGGCCCCACAGGGCATCCCTTGGGCTCCTACAGCGTGTGTCCAGGGCCGTTTTATACCCTGGTCTGTGGCCCTTGCTCCTCGTGTGCTCTGGCACCGTGCCCTGCACAGGGTAGGTGTCCATGTTTGTGAACCGAGGGGGTGGGCACCAGAGGCCCTGTGGTGTCCCTGCCCCTCAAGTAGCTCCAGGAAAGGCTGCGTAGATTCTGTGCACTTGACCTTTGGGTGGAACGTGGAGATGACCTGTCCAGCTCCTGCACCAACCGGAAGATGCGTCCAGAGACAAGGGGGCTGACCCAGGACCCTGTAACGCAGGGCATTCTAGGTGCACTGCTGGATTGGATGTGGAGATAAACGGCCTTTAAATATATAAGTGTGTAGCAAGTCGGCTTCTTATTTTTAAACGCGCATGCGAAAAGGATGGTGAACGTGAGACAGCTAGAAACAAGGATGCCTTCTTGCTTGGGGGATGAAGCCAGCCCCTCTGTCTCACTCTAGCCATTGTTCTCAACTCCCCTTTCTGCCTCTCCTCCCCAACCCCCGAAAGAGATGTGCAGGCCTCTGGGGTAGGTGTCAGGAGGAGTGTAGATTTCCAGGCAACAGGAGGCAGATCATTGGAATCCACCCACCACATAATTACACCCTTGGAAAACCGAGGGTGTCAGGCTTGCTCTGGCTGAGACTGCCTGTACCTGGTTTCTATAAAGCTGTTAACAGGTGTCAGGAATTTATTGGTCAGAATGCAATGTTTGTAACCTTACAGAGGTGAAAGAGAAGAAAAAACTTCGGAAATGAAGCAGGGAAAATCAATGTAGTTGCTATTTTTAACTTTGGTTATAGACCTGCAGGACTCTGCTCTGTAGCAAGGCAGGGGGGGGGCGGGGGGGGGGGCTCTGGCTGTGACTCTTCTGCTGTGTGGAGTTTTCACTGTGTGGCTGCTTCTTTGGCTCTTCCCCCCTTGGCTCCTGGCTGCCCTTTCCACAGTCGGCAGGCCTGACATCTGCTGCTTCTTTCCAGGACACTATTGAAGACAAACTTGACACCAAGCACTACCCGTACATCTCCACCCGCTCCTCTGCCTCTTTCAGCACCACTGCGGTCAGGTGAGTGAGGATCCCTGAGTGAGCGTCACCTGGGACATTGGCTACCTAGTCCTGTGATGACTCAGCACCATCCCCCCAGCCTCCCCAAGAGCTCTGCCCTGTGGCCCTTCACCCACACGTCTTGTCTTCCCATCTCGCCCCACGTGAGCGCCCAGCCTCCTTGCTCTTCCTTCAACATGCCAGACTTCTGCCCCAGGACCTTAGCACTGTCTCTCCCCTCTGCCAGTAATGCTCTGTCCCCAGTTCTATCTGCACAGCTCACCCCTTAGCGCTCCCGTCTTCTCTAACCACGCTGTTTAAGCAGCATTATCCAAAATAGCTCAAAAGTAGAAATGACCAAGATGGCCATCAGCTGACGAATGGTTAAACAAAACGTCGTAGATTCATACAATGGGATATTATTTAACCAAAAAGAGGGAATGGAGTGCTGATCTCTATACAACGTGGCAGAACCTTGAAAACAGTTCACTAAGTGAAAGAAGCCCGTCGCTTCTCTGTGAAACGTCCAGTGCAGGCAAAGACAAGACAAACCAGATCAGCCATTGCTAGCGGCTGAGGGCGGGGGGAGGGAGTGACAAAAATGGTCTAAAATTGATAGTGGTGACGGCTCACAGTTCTGTGACGATGCTAGAAACCACCGAGTTGTACACGTGAGCTGAGAGAATTGAGTGCTGCTGAGAATTCTCTCAGTGAAGGTATTACAGAAAATAAAGAAAAACAATTGCAGCCTCCCTCCCCGCCCCCGCCCCCGCCCCCACCCCCCTTCACAACAGGCTGACACCACCACTTAGAAAGCAGTTTGCACCTGTCTGGGTTGTGCCAGGCTCCCGACTAGAGCATCAGCCTCATGAGGGCAGAAATTTGTGTGTTTTGTTCTCTGCTGTATCCCGGGAGCCCGGGACCAAGCCTGGCACACAGTAGGTGCTTGGTGTGTTCTGTCTTCACTTTTGATCAATTAATTTTACTCATCACTGGAGGGAGGGGAGTGGTGTGCTGCCTGCACAAGCCTCATTTCCCAGATCCACCCTGGATGGCGGTGAAGCGTAAGGTTTGGCGGGCGTCTGCGTGTCTCACGCACAAGATGTCTGGGAGCCCCACCTCTGGCCTGGGCCACGCTCCAGCGCTGCTTTCTTGGTCCCCATGGTGCCTTGGGAGATGATTGTGGAAGCTCTTCCACTGGTTCTCCTGTTTGCCCTGCTCTTCTGGGGCCCCTCTGCTGATGGCATCTCCCTGGGACCCACACCTGTGAGTGTTTCCCCTCCAGATTCTGTTCTTCCCTGACTGTGTGGTCCAGGCCACCTCAGAGCCTGGTGCTGCTGTTTTTCACCAACAGCAAGAGCTCGTTGGCTCCTGAGGACAGTCCAGGCTGAACACTCACGCTTGGTCCAGAAGCGTCACCAGCTCCCAGAGGGCGACCTTCGGCCCAGCTGTGCGGTGCCTGCCTGTCCCTCCTGCTTTCTCTGTGCAAGTCCTCTCACCCCTGCCTTCTGGCCTCCAGGCCTTCCCCTGGGCCTGGCTGGAGGCCTGCAAGGCAGCCGGAGCTTTGTGCTTCCCTCTCGTGGTGGAGGTGACCAGGTGTTTGTGCCAACATCAGAATAAAACACAGAATCCCAAGCAGAGCTGCCTGGGCTGGCCGGAGCTGGCAGAGCCCAGCCTCATCAGGCAAAGGCAGGCTCCGGAGTTCTGTGGGCTCATGCGGCCCCCCAGTGCCCTCCAGCTTCCGGAAGTCTTTAACACTTTCATAGGCTGGGAAGAAGGAAGATTTCACTCTGTAGAGGAGACTTGCTCTTTTGTTTTGATTTTTGGTTGATTTCACCCATTTTTCATTGTTTTTGAGAACAAGGTATAGACCTTCTTAGCGTCACTCAGGGAGGCACCTTTGGGCCACCACCGAACGCAGGGCCACGCTCGGGGTGCTGCCTCCCTCAGCACGCCTGCACGGCCCTGTGCTGGGCCCACGGCCCGAGCACCTGTCCACCAGCCATCATAGGCACAGGCCAGCCCCTCCTCCCCAGCCAGTTCAAGCGTAGGCCAGGGCTGCATCTCACTTGGTGGCTCCTTGCTGCTGGGGAGGCCTAGCATAAGAGGCCCTGGGTGCACAATTGCCCAGAGGACCCATGTGACAGCCTGAGGGCAGGCAGGCATCAGCCCCCATGGTCACTGCCAGCAGAGTGTCCCTGACAAGCCCAGAAAAGCACAGAACCCGGGTGGGTGCCTGGGTGGACATCAGAAGGTTTATGCTGTTGACCTGAACAAGAGGAACTTTAAAGCTGACCTGACCCTGTGTGTCGCCCACCTCTCTGGAGAGCAGCAAGGTCACAGCAAGGGCACTTGGGGTGATGCTTCTCCCCGCAACCAAACCCCTTGTTAGTTTTACACTGAGGCCCAGTTCAGCTTACAAAGCGCCTGTTGCCTTGTGTACAGAACTAGCGTGTAAACCAGGCATTGGGTATGAAGTGTAACTCCTGTCCGTGCAGATGAACATAATTAATCTCTCTCTCTCCCCCTCCCAGCGCCCGCTACGGGCACTGGCATAAGAATAAGGCCCCTGGGGAGTACCGCAGTGGCCCCCGCCTCATTATATTCATCCTGGGGGGCGTGAGCCTGAACGAGATGCGGTGTGCCTACGAGGTGACCCAGGCCAACGGGAAGTGGGAAGTGCTCATAGGTGAGTGGGGCGTGTTCGCTGCGGGTGGGGCTGCTTCCAGGCGCTTTGACTCCATCCCACGCTTTGGTGTTGCCGTCTGTCTTCAACTTGGCATCGCTCCTGCAAGACTCAGTGGGTGGCAGAGCCAAGGGGCGAAGGTCTCCTTCGCATGTCTGTCTGCTGTGTCTCCTGCAGGAGGCAGCTGCTCACCACAGTGTCCGCCAGCGCAGGCTCACGTCCCCACCCCGCCACTGCCCACAGTCACTGGAGCAAGAGCCTTTCCTCCCACTCAGAGGGGGGGTTAACACCCCAAGCAGCCTTGAGCTGGCCTGGGGTGGAACTGGTCAGTGTGTGGAAGACAGGTGTCTACCCCTTCTTGACTGCCAAGGAGAGGGACGCACGTGGCATGCAAGCAGAAATTGCTGGACCCCACGAGGGGGCCCGGGGCGGGGACAAGAGTCCCCCAGCCACTTCTTAGACCCGTCCTTTCTGGTTCTCGTGTTGATTTTTCCAGAAGAAAGGACGCAGCTCGTAAGCGCTGACTTAATGCAGCAGCAGATTTTTCTCATTTACATGCCCGCAGGAGTGTCCCCGGTGTTCCGGGCTGAGGTGGGGGAGCGAGCTGAGAAAAGCTTATGTTCTCCGATGCCTTCTCTCTCGTCCCCTCTTGCCACCAACAAAGCGGACTTGCACCTGCCTGGTGTTCCTTGACATTGATTGGCCAGAGGCTGTCAGTATACACGGCCCTGCCCTTCCCCTTCTCTCAGTGAGATGTCACTTTTACTCTCATTTGGGGTGACCCTCCCCAAGCTCTCAGAGTGGGCAGGTTCTGCACACCAGTCCATGTGGCCATTGCTGGGTGGGCCAAGATGGGCCTGGCACTGTCAGCCCTGCTACCAGATCCTGCTATACAGCGGGGTTAGTCCTGGACAGCCTCCCCTGCCGGGTCACCATGTCCCCCTGGTGTATTTCCCCTTTGTGGAGGCCCCGTGACAGAGCTCTCTGTTCCCTGCTTGCTGTGTGTTGCATGAGTGTGTTGGGTGATTGTCAGCTCACGCACAGCAGCTGGACAGCAGCTGTCCCAGCCAGGCCCGGTGTCCATGCCCCTTCACCTTCGCCTGGAAGGTGGGAACCTGGGGGAGTCAGGGGGTTGCCCACAGGGATCCCTGAGAGGCCTGGCGCAGACAGCCGCCGTCCGCTGGGTGGCTCCACCGCATCCTGCATGCTGCTGCCGGGCCAGCGTGTGGCCTCTGCTCCCTCGTGTCGTGGCTGCGTGACATGTAGACCTAAGTTGGCATGTTCCGTGACGTTCCTTTGTTCAAGCAGTCAGCTGGCCTCTGTTCTCCCGCAGGTTCTACTCATATTCTTACTCCCACCAAATTTCTCATGGACCTGAGACACCCCGACTTCAGGGAGTCCTCTAGGGTATCTTTTGAGGATCAGGCTCCAACAATGGAGTGAGAGCCAAAGAAACAAAGTAAAAGCAGCTTATTACAGAAAAGAAACTCTTCCACTCTGAAGGGTTTTCTTTGATTATTCCGTCACTCTTTTTCTTTCTTTTTCCCTTTTTAGTTTATTATTTATTTGATTTTCTTTTAATGAGAAAATGCTTGCAGTTCTTAACACCGATTGAAAATGTGTCCACTGCCACCTTCACCAACCTGCCGTGAGGGCCTGGGCCGCTGGCCGCCCCCCCAAGCCCTGGCAGACAGCTGCACCCCTGTGTTTCAGGCTGAAAACGATACCTGCTATGAGCAGTCCCCGGGGAGCTGGGAGTTGAGGGGGGCCAAGGCCCGGCGCCCCAGCCTACTGGCCGGCAGCAGTGGTGTGGTCTGAGTCCTGGTGGTGGCCTGGTGTGGGAGCTTGGCAGGGAGGCCAGCACGTGCAGGGGCCATCACGCCAGGGAGGCTGGACTCCAGGGAGAGGCCCATTTGGCCTGGTGGTGAGGAAGGGGGCAGGGAGCAGAGGGCAGACGCCGAGTCCATGGCAGCGGGACGTGAAAGGCCTCTCTCTCTGACAGACGCTGTCCGAGGAATGACTTCTGGGGGGTGGCAGGGTCAGAAGCCTCACCTTCCTCCTGGGAGGACGGCACTTAGGAGTGTTTGCTCTCGTTTTCATGGTCCCGGGGATTCTTTCAAGGGCTGAGTTCCCCGGGCG
The DNA here is from genome assembly GCF_964194135.1 of Talpa europaea. Lineage (NCBI taxonomy): Eukaryota > Metazoa > Chordata > Mammalia > Eulipotyphla > Talpidae > Talpa > Talpa europaea. Next base: position 5,223,024 of record NC_140074.1, on the reverse strand, counting down.
CCCGCCCAGGTCTCCCGGTGAGACCCACTGTGCGCTGCGCTGTAGGAGTGTCTGCCTCCACCAGGCCGTGCCTTTACCTAGTGAGCGACGCACTGTTGTCCTCGTTCCCCCTCCCTCTCTCCATCCTTCACCTGTGCCGGGAGCCTCCTGCAACATGTTTGTATGGCTGGCTGGCCCTGAAGAGCCCCAATGTGGCATTAGTCACCCCGCATCTTCGTCAGGCATTCTGTGACGAGGCTGAGTTACTTGCACCTGACGTCCTGCATTCCACTGATGATGGGCCCTGAAAATGCACCTTCCCTCCCGGGGGTTGACGTGGCCCCATGCATCATGGATTGTGAGTCACCTGTGAGCAGGAGCGAGACCTGGACTCCAGCCCCAGCTCTGCCTTGGGCGCCTGAGTGGCTTTCAGAGGTCATTCACTTACGGGGGCCACAAAATGCAGAAAAGACCGCAGGGCCCCTTGGCCCCCTGCATTCTGACAGTCTGTCACTCAGTAACTCAGACAGGCGATGCAGACCCTGCCGTCCCACCTGCGCCGCCACCTCCTGGGCACCTGGCCAGAGGCGGAGAGGCAAGCTAGTTTGTACAAAGGGCAGGTGCTCCATCCCAGGAGGACCCAGCTGTTTGCCTCCTCACTCCCCTGGCAGGGGCACTGCCTTCCCCTTTCAGGGCAAGAAGCAGCAAGTGATGCAGGAAGGTGGCGCTGGCCCCTCGACAGCCAGTGGTGGTGGATGAAAGTGTTGTTGAAAAGCAATCATTGTTTCCCAGCACCCCGGAAGGCTGGTGATCAGAGACCTCTGGTCTTGTGCGGGTGGACAGCATTTTCTATAAGATGTATTTTTAAGACTTCTAGAAGGACACATGTTAGGTGAGGCTGTGGCAATGGCAGGCCCCTTGCAGGGTCTAAAAGAATCCACAAACCCAGGCTCCAGGGGCTCCTGCTAGGATGCGTCCTGGGGTTCCCCACTTCAGAATCAGCTCCTCGCTCCTCCTCCTCGGATGGTTTACCTTTGCTTTATACTCAATCAGCTGAGAGGATCTCAGCTGCCCTCAGAGCTGGGAGCTCAGCTAGACTCGGGGTGCACTTTCTGAGCTCTGAGATGACTGGTAGGGCAGAGTGGGGTTCCACAGGTCAGGTGAGGGAAAGTGCAGCACCTCGTACACCGGGATGCTGAAAGCAGGCTAACCTGACTCGGCCCCTCTGTCATGATCATCCAGGTGACAGAGACTGGACATCGGAGCCAGGATCTCCCCCTGCCCCCCCCCCATGCCCAGATTTGCTCTAACTTGGCTTCTTAGAGAAGTGAGGCTTTCCCACTCTGCAGTGCGTGCCCCCAGCAGGCCCCGCGCGGTGCCAGGCCTCGCTCCTCCACCCTCTTGGCCTCTTGCCCTCTTGGCTGCAGCAGCTCCTGGCCCAGGTTAAAGGGGGTGGGCGTGGATAGCTGAGGTGCACGATACCACCAGGCCTTCTCGCAGACCCTCTCATCAGCCTCATCTCGAAATCGTCTAGGAAATGGAATCTTCTGGTTAGATTTTCACCTCAGTGCTCTGGGAGGTTTATGTTAAGATTCCTAATCATTAGGGAATCTCCAAGAGGCCAGTAGAAGCTAATGAAAAAGGGTTTACAGGCTGGACTTCACAGTACTTAGCACAAGGGAGATAATTGGGGGCTTTTTATTTTTGATATTTTGCTTTATTCTGCATGGGGGCTGGACAAGTTTCCTGTTTCAGCGGGACTCAGATTTGAATCTGAATTCAGGGCCAACCCAGTAGCCTGGAGGCCACTAGGGTGCCTAGAGAAACTGAGGCCCGGGTTTCTGGCAGCTGGCACCCCCTGGGAGGGTGCACTCCATGCCGGCCTCATCGCCCATCTGCAGCCTGAGGGCTGGGCCAAGCCTGTTGTACAGACCTGGCTGCTCATCAGTCTCTCCCGTTAAACACACACGTGCCCCGGGGCCACCCCAGATCGTCTCAGTCAGTAGGTGCATTTCAGCCAAATCCAGGAGGGACTAGGCCAGCCAGTCCCTAAGAACTCTCCTGATTTCCAAATTCAGGTGACCAGTGAACACCCTTGATGTCTCCTCTAAATCGAGTCTGCCCTCCTCTTCCCTGTAACCGGTGGATGGCGGGAGGAGGGCAGGGTCCCCTGGCCCGTGCCCCTGCTGCCACCATCACCTAGGAGGCTAACCCTGCACGGAGAGCCCAAGGCTGCCTTCGGGGTTGCACACACTGTCCCGCTGAGTCTGGAAGGAAGGCTCCTGCTCCAGGAGTGGCTCACTGTTGGGGATTTGGCGATGTCCGTGTCCTGCCTGCCCATCTGTAAAGAGCTCTAGGCCTAGTAGGCGATCGGTAAGGCCACAGAGACCAGTGTGCTCCCAGGAAGAGGGTGCTATAAAAACTAGGACGGGCGCGCTGCTGAAACCGCTGTTGCATTTGCTGGAGGAACCCCGGGTCTGTGGAATAATGAGTCAGCTTCAGCATGCAGGACAGGTGCAGGCTGCGCTCGGTGCCTCTGGGAAGTCCGGATGGGAAGTAGCCAAGGACGGGTTCCTCAGAGCAGCGAGCTGGTGGCCGGGGCAGAACCGGGAGCCCCTCCCTCTGGAGAAGACCCTATGCATTTTCTGCTGGTCTGCACTGACCAGCCGAGAAGGCCAACGTGAAAGCCCCATCACGAGGCCCGTAGCTCCGGCGGTCAGAGGTCGCTGAGCCAGTAGCGGTCAGCAGCACAGGGACCCCGGTGTTCGGAATCACGGCCAAGGCCTTCACTTGCCCTCGGGGTGGAAATCTGGCCCGGGGCTCCCCCTGCTCTGCTGCCCCCAGGCCCCTGCCTTGCCCACACTTCCAGGGAGGCACATTTTCAAGTCCGGACCTTTTGTTCCGTTCTCCCACCAGGCCCCTTCTTTCTTTGCCCGCACCGCTGCATGCGCGCGGGGCTCCTGCCCACCTCGCTCTTGTGTTGGAGTCAGTCCATGTCCATGTCCCGGCCCCACGATCCATGCATCTTTTGTCACTGCACTTGTTAGCTCTCTCTCTCTCCTTACGAAAAAGGACTTCATTTACTTTTATTTTTTTATTTTTTTATTTTTGCAGTAGAAGTGTATCTAATTCCATTAGCTTAAATTCTGGCAAGCATTTCTAATCTCTTACAAATGCGCGCGCTCTGCAAGGTAAGGCCTCAGGTCCCCCGGCCCTCTCCCCCTCACGCCTGAGGTCCCGCCCACCACAGCAGCACCCGCCAGCTGGCTCCCAGAGGTCAGTGGCTCCCCGCCCTGTGCTCGGCCTGTCACCTTCCTCCCTGCAGGCTCGTTCTTCCCACGCGTGGTCTGCCAGCAAACCCCTGTCCCATCCCCGACTCCCCCCGCCATGTTAATGGAGTTTCTCTCCCTGGCTTCACCCTGACTTCAAGAGAAAATTAGAAACGCAGCCGCCCTGTCCCCTAGCAGGTGGCACTGAGCCCCGATGGAGAGGCGGCCTCATCCTTGGTTCATCCTGCGTCCCTGCCCGAGCCCATCACACGTCTCTTTGCCCACAGACCCCAAGTGTCTCCCAGGCCTATTGTCACACGGCCTCAAATCCCAACCCCAAGCCCCTCCCTGGTCCCACTGACCAAGCCTGGGGTGGGGGTGGGGAACAGATGCAGGCCTGGGAATCCAGAAGCAGGAAAGGAAAAAGTGCTTGAAACCAGAACCAGCAAACTCACTGCCTTTTCTGCCTCCCCCAGGATCCACGCACATTCTCACCCCACAGAAACTGCTGGACACGCTGAAGAAACTGAATAAAACAGATGAAGAAATAAGCAGTTAAAACAAATAAGCCACCCCTCCGAACCCCACGCCCTCCCCCACAGTGCTCTGCGGCCCCCTCTGCCACCTCGGTTACTTTGCCGACCCGTCCCCGCTCTGCACGCCCTGGCCGGCACCGGCACCGCCGCCTTCCCGTGTTCAGTGATGCCCTCTTCTCGTTTGAAGCAAAAGAAAATAATGCATTGTGTTTTTTTTAAAGAGCATCTTCTGTATGTATCCTAAGAGGAGACGTCCCTGTGTCCGTGACGGCTGCTGGGGAGGGTCTGGAACTGCTGTGTGAACGGCCTCTCCTCCGTCAGCCGCGACCTTGTACATAGCCCGGTGCCACGCGCACGTTGCTTGAGTGTGGGAAGGTAGACGTTTGCGTGTCTCTAGTACCTGTTTAGGCTGTCCCCGTTCTGTCAGGGGCAGGTGTTCGTTCTGGGAGCATTTCAAACTGAGGACCGATCCCTCCCCTCCGCTCCAGCTCCCACCCCGCGTGCCTGACGCCCCCGGGTAAACTTGGCAGTGAGACCAGGCGACATCTCGTGAGGTGTGAGCTGGGCCCGACCTCTTGGCTTTCTGCAGTGGCGCCTGTGCCTGAGCCAGGCTGGGGGTGGGGGCCGGGGGGCCCACAGGAAGGTGGCTGGGTGCCGGCTGCATCCTCTCCTGGCACCGCCTCTCCCCCGCCCGGCTGTGGGCACGAGCTGTCGTCCGGCCACATCACCGCACCCAGACAGCGAAGAGCAGGCGCCACAGGGGCACCACTGTCTCCTGGGGGTGCAGTGAGAGAAGCCCTGGGCCTCGCCACCAGCCAAGCTCCTTTTCTTGGGGGGGGGGTCAGCTTGGGGCGAGCTCAGCGGTCAGGCTTGGGCTGGAACATGCTGGGCTCGGAGGCTCTTCGTCCCTGGACCTCGGCACCCCCCGCGAGCAGCCCGCCGGGCTCACCCCTGCACCCGCCGGGATGGTCCTCCGTTTAAGATGCTTCATTCTCCTTTCTTTCGTGTGGGGTCATGTGTCGTGCTTGTAAGAGAAAACCAGCCTTTTCTTCTCTGTATAAAGACTTAGCTGTATAAATTCTTAGCTCTAAAGCCAACATTACAAAGCAAGCGCAGGAAGGACGTCTCGCCACCCTCCAGACTCAGCGGCTCCTCGTTCTCCGGCTGCGCGCGCGCCATCTGTTCTGCTGCTGTTGTCGTGAAATATAATGACAGTGGAAGTCACAAAAATGTCCCCAGCCCCCCCCCCCACCGCCCTCTATATTCTGTCTCGTGACGTCGTGGCAAACGTGGTGTGTGCTAGTTCAGCGCCCGCTTTCCTTGCAGACCCGCCCCGCGCCCGCCCCGGCCGGCACACGCGGTTTCTCTCCTCCAGGCTTTGACTCCTCCCCTTTGCACTCAGATGAGTTTCCAGGTCTCTCCTGTCCCCCTCCTGCCCCCGCCCCCAGATCTCATTCCTTAGGACAGCACCGTAGGTCCCTGCATCCGTCCGCCCCTCACTGTCGACGCTGCTTTTGTCCCTCGATGCTCACGCTTCAGGGCCTTCCGTGTTTGTCGGACATGTCGGTTTTCCTTTCTCTGTTATTTATATAAAGATAATTTATCAAAAGGATATTTTAAAAAAGCTAGTCTGTCTTGAAACTTGTTTACCTTGAAATGATCAGAATCTCCGTGTTTGGAAGTATTGAAGCACAAACATGTATCATCTGTACCGTTCTGTACTAAAGCACTCGAGTCTAATAAATAAGTCAATCCGCGCCGACTCGGTGTCGGGGTGACTCCCGCTCTGCGGCGCCGGGCCTGCAGGGGGCCTGGCTGGCTGCGGTCAGCGTCGTCCGTGCCCAGGTCTCGGTTACCTGCGCGAGGACCTGTGTTGCCTCGAGCCCGGGGCCCGTCCGCGGTGCTGGTCTGGGCCACCTCGCGGCAACAGCGCCTGCCTGAGTTCTCCCACTGCCCTTCTCTGCCCTCCAGCATCTGTCTCAGGGCAGGGCTGTCCGTGCAGATGCTCCCACTCCAGTGTATTCAGGGCATGATGAGGTCCTGTGTCCTGCTCCTGGTAACACCTGCTGCTGACCCGGGGGGACCACAATGAATTGGTCCAGGTTGGGCTTAAGTTAGGGCTGGGGTCACCCTCGAAACGCCCTTGAAGGCTGCACAGAGGGGAGTGGGGTTCTTTGTATGAGCCTCGGCTTCTACTCTTGTCCCTGACAAGCTCACGTTCAAATCCCCATCCGTTCTGGCCAGAAGCTGACAACTCAGGGCCCGTTGGTGACAACTCAGAGGGCTGTACCCCCACCACCCAGCTGTTGTCGGATGAGTCTTCCCTCATGGGGGTAATGATGACAGTGGACTGTTTATTGGGCCCCGCTCAGTCCCACATACCTGGTCTCGCCATTTTATGGATGAGGCTCAGAGAGGTGTGGTCACTCATGAAGCGCCCCTACTGGGGAGCACCAGACACTGTCTTTCATCAGCGATGGCCCCACCAGTGACCAGAAGGCCTTGAAACGAGATCCAAGGTCAAAGTTCTTCAATTCTCAGTTCTGAGCTGAGTTTGCATTAGCGTGGATGTGCTCCTCCTCCCTGGGCTGGCAGAGGTGACTCACTGGCCCGCACCTGGTGGTTTCTGGATCCTTTGATCCAGGGTCTCCAGCGCTTCTCTCTATTCCACCCCCCGCCACCAGCAGTGACAAGAAGCCTGGCCCTGCTGTGCCCCTGTCCGAAGTTCCCGTCCTCTCTTACTCAGCACAGAGAGAGCCTGTAGACGGTTCCTCAAGAAGTGGCTGATGTCCTGGTTCGATATTCTTGCAGGGGTGGAGGTGCTGAGCCAATCAAAGCAGGTCACGCTGAATCAGGGGGAGAGCAATCCTTAAGCCCAACTTAGATCTGTGGGCTGCAGCTGGTCACTTACTGCCTTTCCAGGGACCCCGGTCCAGGGCAGGGTACTCAGCCAGACCCCTCTGAGGGGACTGTCCACCCACCTTGGGCATTTGCTCCTAGGAGGCAGAGCAGGAGCCCAGATGTCAGCATCAGCAGCCTCAGATGAACCGTGAATCCACATGTCCTTGACCAGGGCCTTCGTCCCCTCCTGTGACGCCCGAGGGGGAGCAGTGCTGAGCCGGCCCCGGATAAGCACTGAGCGCCACATTGATGGTGAGGAGATGGCCCACCACCAAGTCTGGGGCGTGAAAAAGCATGTCCATGTACCCTAAAACCCCAGTGTCCAGCAATTGGAGAATGGGTGAACTGCTGTACAGTCACCAGTGACGAGTTTAAAAGGCGTGACCTACACGTTATATATCTGTATCAGCAGCTAACTCTCAGACAGCACGGGAAAGAGCACGTGATGGCACTGTACAGAAGGATGCATTTATGCAGTTTTAAAATTTCTTAACGGCCCTAATTCCGTGGCTACTTAAGGTTGTAAATGTGTTCAAAATGAACATGAGAAAGGCAGATACTAAGGCCGGCATAGTAACTGCCCTTGAGGAAAGGATGTTGTTATTCTGTCGCTTCATCTCCCCAGTCACAAAAATGAATGATTCAGTGGCTGAAAAGGATGTCAGTGATTAACATAAAATAGGTAAATGTGGTGGGTGGAAAGCGCCATGTCTCCCTTGCTGTCACTTGTGTCCAGTGAGCCTAGGAGTGACAGCTGTGCAGCTGCATCACCAAAGAATTAACAAGGTGGTCTCAGAACCTCCAGAGAGGGGCTCCTTGGGGGAGGGAGGGCCGTCAGGGCAGGTGACTGACAGGCTGCCTCTGGTCTCCTGGAGTTGGGGTCCCACTTGGGAAGTCCCCCTACTGATGGTGATTGCAGGCTCCGACCCACTCATATTCCCATATCACTTATTTTGAGGAAGGAGGGGTCTCTGCAAAGACCAGAGTGCACTGAGAGCCTGGTGTCAGGTCTCTGCGGGGCCACGGTCAGTGGTGTCTGAGCCTGGGGCCTCTGGAGCTATCAGTCCTGAAGGGCGAGGCCGCGGGTCAGGATGCCCAGCCTGGCCAGGCAGTGGTCAGGGCCCTTTAAGCCGGGCCTCACTCCCTAGTTTGTTGCTATGTATGGGATCAACCTCCTTAGCAACCACCTGGCCTCTTAAAGGGGCCTGAGCTGAGGCTGCCAGCAGCCATGGCTCCTAAAAAGAAGGCAAACAAGGGGGCTAAGGATCGTGAGGTCAGGAAGAAGAAAGGGGGCAAGAAGGATTCCATCACGCCCATGGAAATGCCCTTAAGCAAGGAGACGCGGGAGTTCTACCACATCCAGATCCGAGACCTGGAGGACAGGCTGGCCCGGTGGGTGGGTGGGTGGGTGGGTAGGGAGGCTGCTTCTGCTGGGTCAGGAGCACAGAGTTGGCCACTCGCTATGCAGACTCAGCCAGGTCCTAGGCGGAGGACCTCCCCTGGAATGTCCAGACCCCATCCCACCCCACCAAGCCTCGGTTTCCCTATAGATAATATTGGGAAGTTTAGAGATTTGGAGGGAAAATAGATTTCCCACCCCAACTTGGCCCTCCAGGTCCTGGGGTGCAGTGCTAACTAATGTCCCTCCCCCCCCACTCCTGCTCCACGGCATCATGTTTTATAAAAGGGCAGATTTCAGTGGGATGCATTAGACGTGGCAGCCCCAGCAGGCAGGGGGTCCACATGTCTCCCTCCTTCCACCCACCCTACCCTGGACCACCGTGCCCGATTCCCTGTGCTGTACCCCCTCCTGACTTGACCCGGAGCCTGGCTGCCCATGCTGAGCCTCAGTTTCTCCAAATTAAGTGAGGATTTCCCCCTCCATGGCCATGTGGGATGCACAGGGTGTGGGAGGAGGAGAGGGGGGTGTAACTCTTCAGAAACATTCACTTGTCATTTTTCTTATTTTAAAAGTAGTTTCCTTCCGGTTGTGATACCCCAGCCCCGTCTCTGGGGGGATGACTGGCCCCTTAAAAGAACCCCTTTGGTGCTGAGTCCAAGCAGTTCCTCCCCAGATGGTGGTGCAGTCACGGCCATGTTGAGTTGCTGCGTTGCCGGGGGCCCTGTGCAGGGCTCACTGTGTCCTGAACTAGTCCCAGAGGCCCCCAGTGTGCAAGAGGGTGAATGAGGCACAGGGAGGGGAGGTCACCCTCAGCAAGAAGAGGCGCCAGGATGGAGCCCTGGCCCCTGCTCCCCTCCTCCAGGCTGCTTCCTGCCCCACTGAGCGGGTCCCTCATCTCCGCTCCCCACAGCGTGGCGCGAGCGGTCCAGAGGCCGTGGCCAGTGCATTGTCATGTGCTGCTCTTAAAACTCAGACTTCCCTCAAGTTGGGACACCGCATGGCGTGAATTTGGGACAATTACTGGGGTGACTCTTTGTCAAGTCCCTGTGCGAGGCCCCAAAAACACAGAGGTGGGGGAGGTCAAGGACTCACCAAGCGAAGCAGAAGGACATTAGGAGCCAACTGTGCAGTGGGACGAGGGGCAGCCACAGGAGGGCAGGGAGGGGGGTGGCTTGGGCCCCCTGAGAGCGCACCAGGGGACAGAAGGTGGCGGGGCAAAGGCTTGGAATTCCCCTGCACAGAGCATCAGGGAGGGCACAGGGCAGGAATAAGGGCGCCAGGAGGCGCCTAGACTTTGGGGGTCACACTGACTTGGGTTCAAGTTCTGGTTTGGCCACTTACAAGTTTCTTTATCCTCGAGCTCTTTTGTCATCTGTAAAATGGGTATAGCCGTCATAGCCCCGACTCCTTACAAGCTGTGAGGTTCCTGCAAGGACTCACGGTACTAGGTACTGGGGACATGGCTGTGGACGCCTCGGGAGCTGGCATTCTAGTGAGGTGGGGATGCGAAGCTCGGGCACTGGCCCGAGGTCGTGAGCATGAGGAGGGCACAGTGGAGATGAGGTTGGATTCCACTGGGAGGGCCCTTGACTGGCCAAGGTGGGGGTCCAGGAGAGCTGGCCTCATGGTGCAGGGAGCTTTGGCTTGCTCAGCCCCTCTCCTGGGGCCTGTGGGCCTCGCCCCGCCCCTGCCTCAGGTACCAGCTGAAGTGGGACGAACTGGCCGTGCAGGAGAAGCTCTTCCGCCAGGAGTTTGAGCAGCTGGCCACCAACAAGAAGGAGATCGTGGCCTTCCTCAAGCGCACGCTCAACCAGCGGGTGGACGAGATCACCGACCTCAACGAGCAGCTCCAAAACCTGCAGCTGGCCAAGGAGCTGGAGAAAGACGCCTTCGAGGCACAGCTGGCCCAGGTGCGCCACGAGTTCCAGGAGACCAAGGACCAGCTCACCGCGGAGAACATCGTCCTGGGTGAGGAAATGGCAGACGAGAGCGGGGCGTGCGCCACGGGGCCGGGAGGCCAAGGCTCTCCAGGTTCAAGTCCTTCCTCACCCCTGACTCTTTGCGACCCTGAGCCGGCACTTCTCTCTGACCTTCAGTTTTCTCACCTGGGAAATGGGGAGTGACAACCGCTCCACGTTGCATCCCACACCATTTGTTCCATAATTGCTCCCACAAGCCCACTAGGCAGGAGATACTGTCGCCCCCGTCTGTCGATGGAAGTGCCTTGCCCAGGGTCAACCCAGCCGGGAGGGGTTGTTGTGAGGCCCCGTGACAGCGAGAGTGCCTGGCCCTGGGGTGTTCAACTCCAGTGGCAATCATTTCCATGACAGGGAGGCTTCTTGGAGGAGGTGGTACCTGAACAAGGCTTTGTAGACTGGTGGAGGAGGAGCGTGTTCCTAGCTAAGGCAGTGAAGGCAGGCAGGACCGGGTATGGAAGTGTCAGGAAGGGTCCGGCCCAACTGAGAGGCTGAGACAGAGGTGGAGGAAGTGGGGAGGGAGGGACATCATTCAAGGCCCTCAGTGGAAGAGCCAGCAGCTCCTGAGGTGGCCGCTCACCAGGCCTGTGTCCTGCGGTGGGGCAGGTGGGAAGCTGGCCGCCCTGGAGGAGTTCCGGCTGCAGAAAGAGGAGCTGTCCGACAAGTTCACGACCCTGGAGGAGCACCTGCGTAAGCAGGAGACCGAACACAAGGACTATATATACAACCTGGAGAAGAAGTCGGTGCTGGACAAGGACAGGTGGGCGAGCCGGGCTGGGGCCTTTGGGGCCTTTACCCACAGAGCTGGGCACAGTCCAGGCCTCAGGCCTTTGCTGGCCTCGGCTCCTCATCAGGGCAACCACACTAGGTCACGGATCCCCCCAGCCACTGCTTGGCAGAATCCTGGCAGGTGATGGTGGGCGGGAGGGAATAACTAAGCTCCCAACGCCAGTCCTCTTGCAGGAGCTGGAGAATCCCTGGAATTCCTCTAGCCACTTTTGGTGATATAAATTAGATTTATTTGCAAGAATACATTGGTATGGCTCAAAATCCCAAAGGTAGAGTGTACAATAAAAAGCCTCCTGCCAGTAGCCCCACCCCTCCTGGGGGTGACCCTTGGGGGACCCTCACGTAGGTGAGGGCTGGTGGAGGCCTGCGCCCACTCTGCTGGACCTTCCCTTGCCCCCACCCAGACTGAGGAAGGAGATCATCCAGCGTGTGAACCTGGTGGCCACCGAGTTCCGCAAGGTGGCTACGAGCCAGATGTGGGAGACAACCAAGCGGGCCATCACGGAGAACAACACCATGACCCTGCAGCTGTCCAAGATCTCGCAGCACGGCGTGCAGCTGCTGCAGGAGAACGAGAGTCTTAAGGGTAGCCAGGACCAGCTGTGCAAACAGCTGGAGCTACTGGAGAGCTCCGAGAAGGCCATGGCCAGGCACCTCAGAGGCCACCAGAAGGTGTGACCACCAGGCCCGGAAACCTTAGGGACCCTGCGCCCGGGGCAGACACCCTGGCTGGGGTGACGCAGGGCTGGAGCCCAGTGGGGGGAGAGAGGTGGAATAGGGGGCAAGGCCCTCCTGGTGGGGACTGCAGGGTGCTGACCCCAGCTCTGGTTCTGCCATACTTGAGTTAAAGCCCCATAAGTTGTTGGAGTGCTGCCCCCTCTCCTGGGCCTGGTGGGCTTCTCTATAGAATGGGGTGTAATGGGGTGAGCCCTGACTGGGTCTGGAGCTGGGGTGGCAAGGCTAGTCAAGGGCCCATGGTGGGTCCAGGTCACACCTCCCCACACCTGCAGATCATCCTCATGCTGACTGAGAAGTGCAAAGAGCAGCAGGTAAACACAGCAGAGGCCCAGCGCCTGTGCCTCCTGCTGAGCCAGCAAGAGCAGCGCCTCCAGCAGCTACAGAAGGACAACCAGGAGCTGAGGTGCGGCCCCGGGGGGTTGGGGGAGAGGCAGGGGCAAGTTGGAGACCAGCCCTTTCTGGCCACCTCAGCTACCAACCCCTCCAGAGGGGCTGAGGCACTATTGTCATATGGAGGCCGTGGGCTGACTCCTCCTGCTCCTGAGCTCAGGAGCCAGAAAGACCAGCTGAACCTGCTGCTGAAGCGGCAGCAGACCAAGGCGCAGCGGCTACAGCACAAGCTGACCAGAGAGCAGAAGGCACGGGCAGGCCTGGAGACGGCCCTGGTCCACGGCACCGCCTTCCTTCATCACATTCTACAGGTGAACTGGAAGGGGGGGGAGAGCAGGGGACAGGCCGAGTCAGACGCCGCTTGGAGATAACCAGGCCACCTGGCAAGGCCAGGCCAGGGCCAGAGGCCCCGGCTCTCCCCTGAGAGACTCCTGTTAAGTCTGTCCTTTTCTGGCTCTGGACATCCGAGATCTCTTCAAGGCCTCGGAGGAACTGGACTCCTTCTCTGGGCCCCAGAAGGCCTCAAGCCTTCACCTCCACATTTGGAGACTGGGTATCCCACCACAGCCAGGCAGCACTACAAAGAGACAGTACCGGGCACAGTTTCCCAGAGGGGCCTGATCCCCACACCGGGCCCACCCCGCCCCTACTGGCAGATGCAGCCCAGTGACGAGGACGACGACGACGTGGGCCTGGTGTTCCAGCTGCAGTGCAAGGAGATGCTGCAGCAGCTGCTGGCCATGCTCCGCTCGGCCACCGCCTTGAGCCCCTCGATGGCTCTGGCGCCCAGCGAGGAGAGTCAGTACTGTGACCCGTGCCAGGAGAGGTGAGTGGCCCTGCGTGACCTCAGAGGGGGCAGCTACAGGACTGGCCCCAGGGCTGCCCTCAGCTGAGCCGAGTCAGAAGTCAGGGCCCCCCGGCCTCTCTGAACCTCAGCCTCCACCTCCAGGCGGTGGAGGTGGTGAGATCAGCCCCCTGCCCACAGCAGCTCCGCAGCCCTGTTCTCCTTGATGGGGTCTCCGGCGCAGCAACAGTCCATGGTCACCCCCGACAAGCCCAAGGACCTGGCGCTTCGACGGGTCACGATCTCACCCAACCCTGAGGACCTCAGGCGGCTCTCACACACCACACGCATGAGAACATTCCGGACGCACAGCAGCCCCGCGGTGAGGGTGCCAGCGCCCCCAGGGACAGCAAGACAGCGGTCAGCCCTGGGGATAGCAAGGCTCTGCCCCCACGGAGCTGCGAGGCCCCGGGGGTGTGGTTAGACCTCTCGAAACCCCCCTTTGCCATCTGCAAGATGGATGGAAGAACAGGCCTCTGGGGGTCAAGGCAAGCTCACACATCCCCTGGGATGGGCTTGCTGGGCTCCGATGACCCCCCTCTACAGGCTGGGGAGGGTGCAAACCCCCAAGAAGGCCTCCCCTTCCCAGTTTGCATCTTTAACCTTACAGGTGCACAGCTCTGATGCTCCAAAAAAATTCAAGAAGTTTAGCCTTCCTCCAGTTTCCCTACTTTCTAAGTAGGACACAGAAAGAAGACCAGCCCCCTATCTTGGAAATGGGCCAGTTCTGGCCACAGCCCCCCTTTAATCTGTGGGCAGCCAGGGGCAGCCCGGAGGTAGAGTTATATAAAGAGTGGATCCCACAGGTCGGCGTGGCACCTCTGCGGATGTGGAGCCGTGGCTGGGTGTGTGCGCAGGGCGCTCGGGGGTCAGGGGCCGGCGGCGGGACTCTGGCTTCGCTCGCGGATGTGGTCCAGGAGCAGGTCGGCGGCCCGCTCCAGCAGCGCTGGCAGCAGCTCCTGCTCCGCGGGGGAGAAGCGGCCCAGCACGTGGGCCTGCACCGCCTCGGGGCACGCCGGGCGCCCAATGCCCACCCGGAGCCTGGGCATCGCCTGTGGGAGAGCCGGAGGGGCCCAGGGAGGCTTGGTGAGGGGTGTTGGGGGCCCCCTGCTGGCCCACCCCGGCCACTGCGGGACAGAGGGGCGACTCACGCTGGAGTTCAGGCAGCTGATGCAGGAGCGGACTCCGTTGTGGCCTCTGCATGGAAGCCGAGAAGTCAGCGCTTCCCGGGGTCAGCGCCCTTCCAGCCTCCCCGCCCAGGCCGTGCCCTCTCCCCTGCCAAGACTAGGGCCAGCGCGCTTACCGCGCTCCAGCCGGGAGGCCACTGCCCTCGCCCACCCTGCCCAGTCCAGGGCCTCACCGGGCGCTTCCTCCCAGCTTCAAAGCCAGTCTCCCCAGGGGCTTGTCGAGCTCGTCGTGCACCAGGTAGACCTCCTCGGCAGTCAGCCCGAACAGCTCCGCTTGGCACAGGGAAGGGTGGCCCTGGTTACCGTCCATCTGCCCAAAGGGGGCTGCCCCCCCGCGAGGCCCCGGGAGGAGGGCAGCAGCTCCCAGCTCCACGAATAAACAGGCGCCACAAGTGCCGAGGGCCACGCAGCCGCTGGAACTCGCCAGGCACCGGCGGTGACCGCCGCCCAGGACCCCCGCCCCGGCCTCTGCGCGCCCCGGGCCGCCCCGCGCCTCCACTCACCGGCCCGGGCCACGCTGAGCCCGTTGGCGTTCATGAGGCGCCGCGGGCGGAGCAGGACCAGCTGGGCGTCCCCGAGCGCGGCCAGGGCGAGGTCGGCGGCGCAGCGGCGGTCGCGCGCCCAGCTTCCCGCCACGCCCAGCCGCCGCGCCAGCTGCCCCAGCACCGCCAGGCCCACGCTGTGCCGCGTGCCGGGCAGGCCGGGGTTCCCCAGGCCGGCCACCTGCGGAGGCACCAGGGCAGCTGAGGCGCGACCGCCGCCGTCACCCTCCGCCCCGCAGCGCCCCGAGACCCGGCGCCGAGGAGGGGGCGCGCCCCGCGGGGCAAGAGCGAGGGCGGGGCGCGGAGCAGGGGCCCGGCCGAAGGGGCACGCGCCGGCGGGCAGGCCGGGGAGCCTGGGCCGTCCGGCCTCCGGCCCGTCTCCGAGATGAGGAATCGGGGGCCGGGGATCGGGGGGCGCCGCCCGGGGGGGTGGCAGGGCCGGAGCTGAGCCCCGGCCTGCGTCGCCGCCCGCCCCGCGCGCTCACCAGCCAGCGCTTCCCCGGCGGGCGGGGCTCCAGGACGCCGCGGCTCATGGCCCGACCGAGGCGCAGCCCCGCGCCCGAGAGGCCCGGCGGCGGCATGTCGCCCCGTTCGCCGTCCGGGCCCCGCCCCCGACGTCATCCAGGCGTCGCCCAATCGCGGCCGCCCCCGGCCCGGCCCCCGGGCGGCGTCCAATCCGGGGCGGGCGGAAGTGGCGGGGATTGGCCGCGCCCGGCGCCCCCGCGCGTTCCGCGAGCGAGTCGCGCCGTCCCGGGGCAGTTTGCCGTGAGGCGGGCGGCGCCCTCGCTTGACCTCGGGCTTGGGGGAGGGGCCCTCGTTCCGGCTTCCCTGTGAGGCGGACCCCGGAAAGTCCGTCCGCCGGGGCGGAGCGCGCGTCCCCCGCTAACAGAAGTTGGCGAACCTCCTCCGACGGCAGCGCGACCCGGGGGCGTGGCCGGGGGCGTGGCCTGCGAGCGTCCTGGAGAGGGTGCCTAGCAACGCCGGGCCGGGGGGCTCCCGAGGGGTGGGGGGCGCCAGGGAGCCGTCGACGACCCGGAGATCCTCCCGGAAGGGGGTCTCATGACAGACTCCGGAGAGGTGCGGGCGAGGGCCTCGCGCCGCGGGGGTGGGGCACGAAGCTGGCTTCTCGCGGAGAGGCGGGACCGCCGGGGCCATCCTGGGAATTCCCGGCTGCGGCTCAGACAGCCGCGGGCTTGGGGCGTGCGGCGGTGGGACGGCTGGGGGGCGGCTGGAGCGGGCCCGGACGAGAGGAGGAGAGAGCGTCTGAGAGACAGGACTGGAGGGCCGAGGGGACCGAGGTCTCGCGTGGGTGGCTGGCAGAAAGGTGGACTCGAGGCGCTGGGAAGCCTAGGCAGAGGCAGGTGAATGGTCAGTTTGGCCTGCTGGGCAGGAGAGTGTCACAGGCTTCTCTGCCTGTAAAATACATGAGGTGAGTGTGTAAGTGGAGTGGGGGGTCACCTCGGAGACCTGCCCCAGCCCGCTGTCCCTCCATTCTAGGATTCTCTGGAGCTTGAGCAGGCTCCCTCACACCACATCAAAAAGCCATGGGTAATTCCAGCGCCAGAGAGGAACCTGGAGTGCATCTTTGGGACCAGCAAGCTGTTCCAGAACCTTGATACTATAAAACCAAAGATCACGGGGTTAACAGTGCCCCTCAAAGTCAGGGAGTAGTGAGTGGCTACCTTACCCCGGTGTCCCAGGTTCCTCCCCTGCATGGCCGTTGACATGACGTGCAGCTTCACCCCGTTTCTCTCCCTCTCTGGACTTCAGTGGACTCAACTGTATAACAGGGCTCTCCCACCTCTGCAGATAAAAAGCTGCTGGCTTGGATGAGCTCCAAGAATGCCAGCCTGCTCTCCCTGGATCTCTGTCTCCCCACCCAAGTGCCCCTCCCCACAACCCACTCCTCCGTCCTAGCTGTATGCCCTGAGCTGGTCCTACATCAGGGCCAATGCCCTCTGTCTGTGCCCTGCCCCCGCAGCTACCACCGTGGCCAGCAGTGCTTGGAGCAAAGCGACTGGGAGATGGCTGTGTTGTTCTTCTCCCGGGCCCTTCAGCTGGACTCCCGGCTGGTGAGAGGGAGAGTCTGGGCGGGCGCTGACATGGCTGGCACACACGTCCCCCTCACTGTCACACCTGCCAGTCCCCTCCTCTCAGGGCCATCAAGTTCCTGCTGGTAACTGAGTGGCGAGCCTCGGGGCAGAAGGTGGGGGGGAAACAGCAGCCTGGACCCTCTCACTCTCAGATAGATTTCTACGCCTTACGAGCCGAAGCCTACATCCAGCTCTGCGACTTCTCCTCTGCCGCCCAGAACCTGAGAAGGGCCCACTCCTTCCAACCAGAGAACACGGCATACCTGGAGCGGCTCACCTGGGTGCTTTACCTGCAGGTACTAGGCTGCCCCAGGGCCCACACAAGGCACGCACCTCATACCTGGGCCTGCTGGCTCTCCCTCCAGCTTTAGGGGGCTGTCTTTGCTCCTAGGATCAGCTCTGTCTCCCTAGAGACCCCTTGTGTCCCCACCTGTCCCTCTGACCTTGTCCTCAGCATGGCCTGTCTGCTGGCCCTCAACTGGCACCAGGAGTGCCTCACCCTTGTCAGCAAGGAGGTGAAGAGCAGAGCCAACAATGCCGGTGTCTACACCCGCTGCCCTTCTCCCACCTCCCAAGTTGGCTCAATGCCAAGGCTGGGTAAAGTTTTACAGTATTGTCCAATAGAACTTTCTAGAATCACAACTGTGGTCTACTTTGCACTGTCCAATCTGATAACCACGGTTATATAGCCCTTGAAATGTGGCAAGTGTGACCTAGACACTAATTTTTCAATTCTATTTCATTTTAATTAAATTTGTATAGCTACGTGAAGCTGGTAGCTATTGTACTAGGCAGTGCAGGTCTAGAATCTAAACACTAACAAGGTAAGCGTGTCCTCCATTTGCAATTTAACTTCAAAACAATATTAAACCATAAAATACCAACAAAGTTCTGATTTTTTTTTCCCATTTTGAACAACTTTAATGTCTTTTTTCTCTTGGTGTCAATAATTATTTAATTTTTTTTAAAAAAAGAAACATTTAGGGCATCCAAAACATATGCTTAGTCTATCCACTGGGTGCATGCGTCCCGTTCTGCCCCTTCCTGTGTGATCTTGGAGAAGTTACTTCACTTCTCTGAGCCTCAGTACCTTCATCTAAAAGGCGGATATAGCTAGTAGCAGGGAGATAGGTTCAGGCTCCAAGCACAGCCTCAGCAGCCAGAATTTCTGGGTCTCTCCCCAGTTCTGCCGCCTGGGTAACCGCCTCTTCTCTGAAAACCCCTCCTAGATCTAAATGTCTCTGGCCTCATCTCTTGTCTCCTCCCCCTTCTGTCTCAATGTTGCCCCCCACACTGGAAGAGCTCCTGGGTGGGACCCCGCAAAGTGACTGCCCTTCTGTCCCCAGGGCCAGTGCCTGTTCGAGCAGTGTGCCTTCGTGGACGCCCTCAGCGTCTTCTCACAGGCCTCTGAGCTCCAGCCCGAGAAAGCCTGCTTCCGCTACCGATGGTGGGTGCCCGTCCCGGCTCTCCCAGCACCCCTCCCGCCCCGTCCCCTGCCCGATGGAGGCCCTCTGCCCTTGTCCTCAGCATGGCCTGTCTGCTGGCCCTCAACCGGCACCAGGAGTGCCTCGTCCTCGTCCACAAGGAGGTGAAGAGCAGCGCCAACAATGCTGACATCTACATCCTGCGGGCCAGGCTCTACAACTACTTCGAGAAGGTAGATCAGGGAGGGTGGGGCAGGGTGTGGTCCTCCGCAGCCTGCCTGCCCCCAGCACACCCCAGATTACAGGATGCCTATAGGCCGCGTCAGCCTGCCCAGGAATCGCAACCCAGCATGGGTCTGCGGAGCGCCCCTGGCAGGCCCTGACCATTCAACTGCCCAGAAAGCACAAGGTGAGAGACCTGTGCCATTCCCGCCCCCCCAGGGTTCAAGCCCAGGGGCGCTGTCCCTAAGCAGGTAATGCACAAGGGCTGAGCCTGCCCGGGAGCCACCATCTGGGCAAACCCAGGAGGCCCTACCTCCAGCCTCTCCTCCTCCTCTTCTCCTCCTTTCTTCTTTCCCTATTTGCCACATCTACTAAGAACCCCCAGTAGACGCTGCCTGAGGCAGTACAGGAAGCACCTCAGGGGCAAAAGAGACTGGGGGTCACGAGCGAGAAGGGGCTGTGGGCATCGGGCGGGGTTCTATGGACACCAGAGGATTCTGACTCCTTCCTGGGGGCAGCAGGAACCTCAAAAGATGCGCCCCAGGGCAGTGGGCTTTAGAAAGTTCCTTCTGGCTGCCAGTGGGGAGCTGAGGAAGAGACTGGGGAGGGGTGAGAGAGGGTGGGAAGAGTGACAGGATTGGGAGCCGGAAATTCCACAGCCCCTTGGAAGTCAGGACCAGAGATGGGGCGCGAGCCTGAGGGAGAGGCAGGAGGCCGGGGCAATGGCCGCGGTTCAGCCCCATCTTGGCCTGGATGTGAGGAAGCTGGGACATACTGGAGGGGGTGGCACTGGGTGGGTGGCCTTGGGCTGGGTTTACCTCAGCTGAGTACGTGCCCTGTCTTAGCGTTGGTTTTCTGTGTCCCACATATGATTCAGTGGGAGAGTCTCACTCAAAAGTAGGAGACTAGTAATTATCGACAATTATCATTACCTCAGCCCCTGCCAAGCACAGGCACCTGCTAGCCACTTCACTCATGTTTATCTTTAAGGCTCTCAGTAACCCTTGGAGGTAGACACCATCCATGGTCCTCTTCTCACAGAGGAAACAGGGGAACTTGCCCAAGGTCACACAGCCAGTTCTCAGGAGTGCCTTAAATTCAAGTCCACCCATTCCAAAGCCCTGCCCCAGTCTCCACTATGGTCCTCTCCTAACTTCTTTTCATACCTGGTATCCACACTGTCTGCCCTGCTCACCCTCCAACCCATTACTCTGCAGGACATGGGCTGCTTGCTAAAACTGTTTGTTGACTGACTGACTGACCTGCTCACTCAGTGGAAGGTATTTGCCTGAGGATGTTGTCTGCTCATGAATCTGTTCTGGGTCAGAGTTGTCTTGGGCTTAAATGAGGTCAGGGGGTGTGGAGGGTATGCTGAATCAGGGAGGACATGACAGTCATAGTTAGGAGGCCTCCAAGGAGGCACCGCCTGCAACCCCATGTGACAGGTGACACCACCAAGGCTAACCTGACTCCTGAGGTCACATCTGGAAAGAAGGGATGGGGCCTGTGATGGGATTTTCCCCCAATGCTCCCTGCCTCCTCCAAGACATGGAACAAGGCAGGGGCACTGAGGATAGGTGGCATGGTGCTGGTTTGTACAGAGATAGGCCCCTACAGGCCTGGAGGTCTGGCTTCCCTCACTTGGCCTGTGCCCCTAATGCCACCCTGGGCCCCTGCAGCCCAGCCTCTGCTATCGAGACCTGCACAAAGCCCTGCTATTGGATCCCACGCACCCGAAGGCCAAGGCACTGCTCAGGAAGATGGTGGACCAGGCCCAGGAGGCACGGCAAGAGGCAGGGATCTTAGCTGTTCAGGGCAAACTGCGATACGCGCTGAAACGCATCAACTGTGCCATCGAGAACAACCCCCTGGACCCCAGTTTCTTCCTCTTCCGGTAATGGGTGGTGGTGCTGGTCTTGGGTCCTGGGCCCAGCCCTGTCCCAGACCTACTGCGTGGTCTCGGGGGAGCCCTCGACTCTCTGCAGGCCCTAGTTGCCCCATCTAGCCTCTCAAAATCTTGCCCTGCTCCCCACTGGGATCAGGGGAGGAGATGCAGGCAGCAGCCTCGGTTAACCTTGGAATCCTGGATCCCTAGGCCCGTGACAGTTCACAGGAGACTCAGCCCAGATCAGTGGAAGAGGCTTGGGTTTCAATCTGGCCACCCAGCCCCCAAGGACTCACCACATAAGATTCATGGCCATTTAACTCCTTAAGCCTGGAGTGTTTTCTCAAATAAACTGTAAGGGCCAAAGGCCTGTCCCACCTACAGCAGCATATTAGCATGGAGACAGGCATCCCCCCTACAGAAAGGTGTTATAATTTGACAAAAATTAAATTACCAGTAAGTAGCAGGTTTTCTGAGTAGCCATCCTGTGTCATGCAAACCCAGAGCCAAATCTAGTGCAGGAGGTGAGAGTCCCCACCCCCTCCAGAGGTCTGCAGGCCTAGGTGGGCAGAGCTGGTCTGAGGACGCCCTCTTGTGCATCCTCCCTAGGGGCACCATCTACCGACAGCTCGGGGAGTTTGATACGGCTGTGGAGGACTTCCTGAAAGCCCTGGACATGGCCGGCGAGAGCGAAGGGGACACGGTGCAGCAGGCACAGCGCCAGCTGCTGCTGGCCTACAATGACTTCGCCGTGCACTGCTACAGGCAGGGGGCCTACCAGGAGAGTGTGCTGCTGCTCAACAAGGCCATCAAGGACGAGCAGCAGGAGAAAGGCCTCTTTATCAACCGAGGTGGTGAGCAGGGAGGGAGCCAGGCTGGGGCTGCGAGATGGAGTCCCCCCAAAGGGAGGGAGAAAACGTGAAACCTTTCAGTCGTAGCGTCCCAGCACCCACTTTGGGAGACGACAGACTGGCCATATACAGTCTCTTCAAAATGCTGGATCAAGCGGCTGGGAAAAGGCTTCCTGAGCGCCTGCGAATGCCCGTGGGTGTTAGCAGCCACGGTTCAGCCCCAGCCCCCCGGAGGGTCAGGGCGGGCTGGGTTTCCCGGGGCCTGGGAGTTGGGGGACCGCTCAACTCCAGCCCCGGGCCCCAGATTGCTTCTTCCAGATGGGCAACCTGGCTTTTGCTGAAGCGGACTACAAGCAGGCGCTGGCCTTGAGCCCGCAGGACGAGGGCGCCAACCTGCGGATGGGCCTGCTGCAGGAGAAGAGGGCCTTCTGCGAGCAGAGAAGCCGGTGCGGTGGGCGGTGCGGTGGGCGGTGCGGGGCAGGTGTGGGCGGTGCGGGGCAGGTGTGGGCGGTGCGGGGCAGGTGTGGGCGGGGCGGGGCGGGGCGGGGCCGGGAGGGCTAAGACCTGGCTGCGAGCCCGGATCCCAGGCTGAAGGTGCTGCTGCTCTTCCAGGTATGGCTCCTAAATGTTGATTTTATTTTTTAAGTTTTAACTGAAAATCCTAACTTTTGTGAAGATCGTTATGGTAATGGAGCTTTTTTGAAAAAAGTGTTCACCACTGTAGAACTCAGGACATGAAAGCTCCTTCTGATACCCACCCTCCAACACCCGCCCCCACCCCCCCTCCCAGCCCCCCCTGTGCTCTAAGATCCCTCCAGGTTGTCTCCTCTGCAGATTCGACA
The DNA here is from genome assembly GCF_964194135.1 of Talpa europaea. Lineage (NCBI taxonomy): Eukaryota > Metazoa > Chordata > Mammalia > Eulipotyphla > Talpidae > Talpa > Talpa europaea. The sequence goes on along the minus strand of NC_140074.1, from coordinate 5,201,154 downwards.
ATTACTGTCGTTTTGCAAAAGTGCGAGCATGCTAAGCTTTTTTGGAATGGCTTTTTTACTTCCCAGGGCATTTATTTTCTTTTGTTGTTGGCGTAGTACTCTGCTCTAAGGAGGGACCACAATTTCTTTCTTTCTTTTTTTTTTTTAAAGATTTATTTATTTATTTATTTGTTTATTCCGGTGGCCGGGGAGCAGCCAGGGATTGAACTGGCGCTGCAGAGGCTGCGGGCAGCTTCCAAACCCAGCGCTCAACCGCTGCACCACCGGGGAGGCTCCACAATTTGTTTCTTTAGAGGATCCTCTGCTGATGACTATTTGGGCTGCTTTCAGTTTTTATTATAAATAACTCTGTAATGAGCACCCAGGGTATGTGTTTTGGGGCAATTATACTAGTAAGACTGTAGTTAGGTTGCTGAACTTCAATTTTTGGGTGAATGAGTGTGAAAATTTGACATTTTAAAATAGCCAGTTATTCTCCCGAAACAGTGAATCAATATAAACTTCACCGGGGAAAAGCGAGTCTTGGTTTTCCCAAAGCTCCCTAGGACAAAGTGTTAAAAACTCCTTTTTTAACTCTGCTAATGTCATGGCGGGGATGCTCTTTTTGACTTTGTATGTTTGCTTTGCTAAGTGCAGTCCAGCATCTTTCGTGTTTATCAGTCTTATTGCCTGCCCAAATATTTTGCCTGTTTTGCCATTAAGTTGCGCCTTTAAAAAACATATTTTTTAAGAATATTTTTTTTTTACAATTCTTTTTTTTTAAACATATTTTTGGTTTTAAGACTTCTTTGTAGGCTAGGAAAACCAGCTTATTTTCTGCCTTGTGTGACCAAATATATTTACCTTTAATTATTGCTCTCCTTTGTGGTATTTTTTGCTGCTCAGGAATTAAAAATTTAATCAGAGTCAAGTTAATTTTTTTTATTTCTGTTGAGTTCATGACATTTTCAGAAAGGCCTTCCATACTTCAAGATTGAAAGGATTGGCACGGTAAAGAAAAGGAAAGCCAGGCTAAGTTTCTTACAGGCAAGAAATTTATTGCACTCACAGGTGAGGTTCACCGACCCCCACGGGGGTCAGAGAAGTCGCACCCGTTGGGGGCTAAGGGCAAGCTTTTACAGGACGGGGTCTGGCCTTGGAGGAAGGTGGAGAAT